>NC_138772.1:327697622-328297622 GCF_965119305.1 Pelophylax lessonae
GGATCGTATGATCTCTACAGTTACACCAGGGAGAATGACAAGTGGCTTTGTTTACATCAGCCATCTGCCTTTCTCCCTCTCCAGCGGGAGATCGCGAGTGACTGGCGGACATCGGAGCCACCGGTCACTCGCGCGGGGAAGGCAGGGAACGAGCAGGAGCGTGCCTCCGGCGGTGCGTGCTCGCCTCCTACAGGCTCCTGGGCGAGCGACGTAGCCCTACGTCGTTTTGCCTGTAGGGGGCTGACTGCCGCAGTAAATAGTCGTGCGTCGCGGTCGGCAAGCGGTTAAAGTTTAAAAAAGTTTAATTGGATGCAATGAAAGACATAAGGGGCATTTATCAAGCAAATTAGTGAGATAATTAACCACTTGAAGACAGGCATGTTAAACTCCCTTCTGTTCCAAGCTATGGTATATAGTACTGCACAGTGTTTTTGAATTTTATCCACCCTAATATTTTGAAAACCAATCTCATTTGTTGAGGTCCCAAAATGCCAGGACAGTAGAACACAATTTTGAATCTACATAATGTGGTATATATACTGTACACAGTGGGGTATCATCTATGGGTGCAAAGTGTGCAGTGGCCCTGAGGAGGATGTGGCCCACTGTGCTCTGGCTCATAATGCACCCATGGGGGAGACCAGCCTGAGGTGCTGCAGCCATGCTTGTACCTGTCCCCTCTCTGGCTACTGTCACATAGGATCTGTGTGACTAGATTCTCAGTCATACACAGCTTCTGTTGCAGGAGCTGAGAGGGGCTGGCTGAGGGAGGGTACTGCTTCTCTGAGGGGAGGGGGCGGGGCACTTATGTCATTCACTGGAGAAGGGAAATCTCCCATGCCTGTGAGAGATGTGCCTGAAACTCTGAGGTGAGGTCTGAATTTGGGGTGGGATGGGAATTGTGCAGACTGAGGATGGGGGGGGGGGCTGTGCAGACTGAGCATGGGGGGTTGGGGGACTGTGAAGGCTGAGGATGGTTGGGGGAATTAGAAAACTGAGAGTGCACTATATACTATACAATATATTGTACATTAGAAGCTGTTGCACTGTATACACACATAATGTCTGACCAAAGTGTTCATTGTGTCAACAGTTGCTGATAGTTAAGCCCTCCCTGACTATTGTAATAAAGGTCTTCATTAAAGTAGACTCAGATAAAGTATCAGCTTTCTATTTTCAGTGTAAAATCCTTTGTAATGGAAAAGTTTTATTTTTAAAAAAGGAATATGCTAAGGTTTATACATGTCTATTCTATGGCTACAAGGTTTTTGTTTTAGTTACAACGCCCCATTTAAGCCCCTCCCACTGTAAACACAATCTTACCCTACTCACTCTCTGGCTCCTGTCACAGAGGATCTGAGACTCAATTCAAGTGACATGCAGCTCCTGCTGCAAGAACTGAGAGCTGAGTTCCTAAACATGCCCCAGGTCTTTTACAACCCTAGCAACAATTTAAAAAAAACACCCCCACTCTACCACAGTGAACTAAGCATGCTGAATTATTTTTTTATCAGGCATCAGGGGTCAGCTTATGATCTTGCACACAGGCCCACTGATTTCATGAAACATCCTTGACTGTACAGTATATTTGAAATGTATCCACCTTTATTTTCTGAATGCCAATCTCATTTGTTGAGATCCTAAAACCCCAGGACAGTAAAACGCCCCAAAATGACCTACAGGCATATTTACAATTACAGCCTGAAGCACATTCTTCTACTCCCAAGTAGGGGGGATTATTCCTCCTCCTCATCCTCCTCCTCAACATTCTCTTCCTCCCTATCCTCCTCCCCATCATCCTCCTCCTCCACATCATCATCCTCAACATCCTCCTCCTCCTCCACCACCACATCACACATCCCACATCCTCCTCCTCCACATCATCCTTTCTCATCCTCATCCTCCTCCACATCATCCTCCTCCTCCTCATCCACATCCTCAACATCCTCCTCCTCATCCTCCTCCTCATCATCATCCTCCTCCACATCATCCTCCTCCAGGGCCGCTGATAGGGGGGGACCACCTCTTGTAGGGGGCCCGAACACACAGGGGGGCCCACACAGAGAGGGGGATTAGTGATGGACAACAATTACAGAAATCTTCCTCCAGCACCTGAATCTGATTCTGATCTGTCCCTCTCCCTGCTATCAGCTTTTATCTGCTGAGAAAGAGACAGTCATCCCTCACTAATCCCCCTCCCTTGTGTGGGCCCCCCTCCCAGCACTTATCTCTGCTCACGAGTTTATTTGTAAATTGTAACTTTGTTTCTCTCTCTCTGTCTCTCTGATCACTGAGCACCAACTGCCCAGCCTGTATATTTTTCTCATCTCATCTTTTTTATTTAACATAGTTTTTTTTTTTTTTTTAGATTTAGCAGGAATTATGTGAGTTATGTTATATTTGTGTCTGATAACAGGGATTTTGTTGTAATTTTAGCTAAATATATCTTTAATATTTTCTCGAGGGGGGCCCTGCCAGGTAGTCTGTACGGGGCCCTGAGATTTCTAACAGCAACCCTGTCCTCCTCCTCCTCAACATCCCCCCCCCCACATCCTCCTCCTCCTCACCCTCAACATCCTCCTCATCATCCTCCTCCTCCACATCATCCTCCACATCAGGAGGAGGAGGAGGAGTAGTTTGTGTCTACGGCCTAGACAGCAAAAAAAGTCTCCTCCTCATCCTTCACATCCTCCTCCTCCTCAACATCCTCCTCAACATTCTCCTCCTCCACATCCTCCTAAACATCCTCTTCCATGTCAGAAAAGTCTGAATGCGGGGACGCATCCTCCAAAAGGGGGTCTGCATCGCCCGGGACCATGTCAGCATACGAATCTGAGGTCTGAGATGAGAAAGGCGAGGGCGTTTCTTAGTAAATGCTGCTGCAATACCTTTGTCCATTTTTCTGGACATTTCTTGCATCACAGACAATAAAGTCACATCATGAGCATAAGAAGCGGGCCCCAACGATATATCGGGGGTCACAGACAAACTTGGGGAATCCATATTACACATATGGCCAAACAGTAGGATTGCACAGTAGAAATGTAAAGAGCAGACAGGGAAACACCGGAACCTGCACCGCAAGGGGTTAAACAGAAGCTTCTCCTGAAAACAGGAGCAATGGCCTATGAGGGAGCAATCCGCGCCCAATCGCCAAATATTAACGCCCCTGATGCTAAGTGAGGTTACAAAGGCACCACAGGTCCCAGCAAGTCCGCCGCTACCCCTCTGAAGATGAAAAGGTGAAGGCCAGGGTAATTAAACTCCTCTAGAGTAGTTACCACATGGAGAACACATCAAGGTCCATCAGCAGCATGGAGAAGAGAAGTAGAAGGAAACTCCCCCGCCCACAAGAGCCAGTAGCTCCTGTGCTGTATTGTCTTCCGGCTCCAGCAAAATGGCCACCGGCATTACAGCGATAGGGATACCCAGGCAGGCTGCTGAGGCCCGTTAACCGCTTGCCGATCGCTGCAAGTACATATACTGTGGCGGTCAGCTCCGTGCAGGCAAAGTGACGTATGGGTACGTCACTCGCCTGTGAGCCAATAGGGGGCAAGCGCGCCGCTGGAGGCCCGCCCCCACTCGTTCACGGACACCTCCGCGCGAGTGACCGTCGGACCCGATGTCCGCCAGTCACTCGCGATCGTCAGTTACAGAGGGAGAAAGGCAGGCGGCTAATGTAAACAAAGCCGATTCTCCCTTGTGTAGCAGCAGAGATCATAAGGCCCTGCTATGTAGGATCGTAGATCTCTGCTGTTACATGAAAAGCCACATCCCTGCACAGTAAGAAGCACGCCCCTAGGGACACACTTAGCCACTGCAACTCTAATAAAGTTAACCCCTTCCCTGCCAGTGTCATTTTTACAGTAAAAGTGCATATGTATAGCACTGATTACTGTAGTAATGTCACTGGTACCCCCAAAAGTGTCAAAAATGTCAGTCAAGGGTCCGATCTGTCTGCCGCAATGTCGCAGTCCCACAAAAAAAAAAAAAAACGCAGATCGCCGCAATTACTCGTTAAAAAAAAAAACACACAACAAAAATTACAAAAATCTTTCCCTTAGTAAACGCAATAACTTTTGCGCAAACCAATCAAAATACGCTTATGGCGATTTTTTTTTTTACCAAACATATGTAGCAGAAACAAATTGGCCAAAAATGTTAAAAAATTTAGATTTTTAAATTTTTTTGGGGGGGAATTTCATATAAAAAAAATGTGAAAAATATTGTTATTTTTGCAAAATTGTCGCTCTTTTTTTGTTTATAGCGCATTATCAAAAAAATCGCACAGGTGATCAAATGCCACCAAAAGAAAGCTCTGTTTGTGGGAGAAAAGGACGTCAAATTCCTTTAGGTACAGCGTCGCACGACCGCGCAATTTTCCATTAAAATCACACAGTGCCAAATCGCAAAATAGGTCCTGGTCAGGAAGGGGGTAAAATCTTCCGGGGCCTCCCCCCCACCGCCCACTACCCGTTATAGCACCTGAGGCGACTTACATAGGGTAGGAGGGGAAGGTCCCAGGTGACCCCTCATAGTGGAGCAGAGTGGTAGGAGGTATGGGTACCCGAGGGTCCTACTCACCTATGGAGGAGCCCACGTCCGCCGCAGGCCCACTAACCAGAAGGGGGGACTACTTACCAGACCACGCTGCTGAGGGTGGGTGTCCATCCTGACAGACTGCCTCTGCACCGCAGTGAGGGCGCGGTTTGCCAAGGGGCACGCTGCGACGCTGGCATGCCAGGTGTGAGTGTCCTTGCGAGGTGTTTCACCTGCAGGCCAGTCCCCGTCCCCTGGACTATAGTCGCTATGGAGACCCAGCGCAGAGCTACGGTCTGCAAGCGCTCGCTGGCCCAAACTGGGAGACTGTAAGGCTCTCATATAGCCAGTCCGAAACCCAGCCGGCATTCCACAGGAACTGGAGTCAGCAGCAACAAAAAATAAAATAAAAAAGGTTCCCTTTAAGACGTTTAAAACAGAGCCAGGACAAAAGCTCCCAGCAGGGAGCTGTTTGGACACTCCTAAGACCAGGCAGCTAAAACTGAAGATACAATGGTGAGGCCAGGGGTAATAACCCAGGGATCCCTGCCCCCCCCCCCGGGTATGTCAAAGCCTTTGTCTCTACCTGGTCACTCCTAGTGGGAGGGGCTTATTACCCATCTGTCTATGATTTAAAGCAGCAGCTAAGTCTGTCGGTGGACGAAAGAGAAAGTCTGAGTTATTACATGATAACTCCCTTTCCAGGAATCCTCCAGGACGGTCACATGAGAGATGGCTCCTCCTCCTACAGGAAACACAAGCACATTTAGGTTTAAAAGGCTGCCCATCAGGCTGCCCCTCAGTTGTTAAAAGATGAACTGGACAGCTTAGGCGAATAGCCCAACATACTATAGACATAGTCTACCAACCAATAGGGCGGGGGTCCACCGTCCTGGAGGATTCCTGGAAAGGGAGTTATCAGGTAATAACTCAGACTTTCCCAAGTCATCCTCCAGGACGGTCACATGAGACCCCAACGATGCGTACCTACGGTGGGACTACTGCCTGTAGAACTTTGCGACCAAAGGATAGATCCTGGGCGGAGACCAGATCGACCCTGTAGTGCTTGGCGAACGTCAAGTCGCTGGCCCAGGTGGCTGCTTTGCAGATTTGATCTGCTGAGGCCCCAGCCTTTTCTGCCCAAGATGTGGATATGGCTCGAGTGGAGTGAGTCTTGATGCCTGCCGGTAAGCTCTGGTTTTGAGCGGTGTAGGCTGCGATGATGGTCATTCTGATCCATCTGGCTATGGAGGACTTTCAGGCCGCTTTACCCTTCTGAGTGCCTCCGAAAAGAATGAATAAGCTGGATGACTTCCTGACCTCTTTGGTGACTTCTATGTAATGTAGAATGCACCTCTTGACGTCCAGCATGGCAAAAGCTTCCTCCCCCGGGGAGGTTGGATTTTGGCAAAATGAAGGAAGAATTACTTCTTGTGAACGATGAAATGTCGAGGACACCTTCGGAAGGAAGAGAGGGTCTATCCTGAGGATTACCTTGTCTGGAAAGATCGTCAAAAAGGGTTCCTTGATGGAAAGGGCCTGTAGATCATTCACTCTCCTAGCGGAGTTGATTGCTACCAGAAAGGCCATTTTCAAGGGAAGGTTCTTCAAATTGCAGTCCATTATAGGCTCAAACGGGGCTTTGGTGAGTGCCTGTAATACCAGTGCTAGATCCCAGGGGCCACGCTGAGGTTTTTGCTGGGCCGGGATCTTTCAATGGATCTGAAGAACCGCTTCACCAGAGAATCTTCGGCTATGGGTCTTTCCAAGAAGATTGACAGAGCTGCTGCCTGCACTTTGAGTGTGCTTATCGCAAGACCTTTGTCAAAGCCGTCTAGGAAGAAATCCAACACAGTGCTGATGTCACTCAGGTTCCTGTTATTGGGTTCCATTTTTGATCTGTATGTTTTCCATACCTTGTTATAAATTTTCCTGGTCACAGGTTTCCTGCTTTGGAGCAGGACCTCCGTGACCCTGGTGGACAGTCCCTTGTTCAGAAGAATGTTCCGTTCAGGATCCAGGCTGCTAACTTTAGCATTTGGCTGTGAGGGTGATGTGCCCCCCCCCCCCCCTTGTGCCAGAAGGTCGCTCTGAGCCGGCAGGATCCAGGGATCTTCTTCTGCCATTTTCTGTAGTGGGGTGCACCATGCCTGTTTCGGCCAAAAGGGTGCTATTAGAATTACCCTTTCCCTTTCCAGGCGGATTTTCCTGATTGTTCTGGGAATCAGTTGGATTGGTGGAAAAGCATATGCCAGATTGAACCTCCAGGGGAATCTCAGGGCGTCTATGCCCAGTGCGTTCTTTTCTTTGTGTAGCGAGAAAAATTTTTCCGCTTTTTTGTTGTTTTCGGTGGCAAAAAGGTCTACTTCCGGGGTCCCCCACTTCTGTACCAGCGTATTGAAGATTTGATGATTCAGTTCCCATTCTTCTGGGTCCAGGCTCTTCCGGCTCAGGAGGTCCGCCAGCACATTTGTTGACCCTTTTATGTTTACTGCCGAGAGGGATAGTAAGTTTGCTTCTGCACCTGTCAGAATGTCGTGGGCTATCCTCATCAGGTGTTTTGAGCGCGTGCCAGCCTGGTGGTTGATGTAGGAAACCGTCGCGATGTTGTCCGACAGGACCTGGACGTGTTTTCCCATTGTTTCTCCCTGAAACCCATTCAGGGCCTCTCTGACAGCCGCTAGTTCTCTCATGTTTGAGGATATCTCCTCCCCAGATTGATACCAAGTGCCTTGCCTTACTTGGTGTCCTATGTGTGCCCCCCATTCGAAGAGACTCGCATCTGTTGTTATTCTGACTTGGATGGTGGGCATCTTCCCTGGGAAAGGGAGTCTTCTCTTAGCCACCAAGTCAGCGACTTCTTTATGGCTGATGGGATAGAGATCAGTCCGTCCAGCAAAGCGGTCTTCCCATCCCAGTGGCTCAGGAGGTGACCCTGGAGCAGTGTTAATTTTGGCAGCAAATTTCAATTCAGTTTTAGTCTTAGTCTTAGGACTAAAATGGCATTTTAGTTTTAGTCCCATTTTAGTCTTCTGCAAGTGTTTTAGTTTTAGTCGTATTTAGTCGACTAAAACTACAGTACATTTTAGTCGACTAAAACGTCCTACATTTTAGTCGACTAAAACTCACTTTAGTCATCTATAATCGAATGGGTGTAGTTCAATTGTAATTTGTAATGCATTATTTAAGCATTTCTCTACAATTTCCAAACTCATTATATACTACTGCTGGTCCTGGAGTGAAAAATCTAATATGTTATTATTTATGGTATTAAGCTTTGAGCATGCACCAATTTTGGCAGCAAATTTTGATTTAGTTTTAGTTATAGTCTTTTGACTAAAATGCCATTTTAGTTTTAGTCGTATTTTAGTCATCTGAATTGTTTTAGTTTTAGTCGTATTTTAGTCGACTAAAATTGTGTTAATTTAGTCGACGAAAACGTTTTAGTCGGTTTTAGTCGACGAAATTAACACTGCCCTGGAGAGGCCTCATGTGTAGCTGAGCCCACTGTACCGCTGGGATGGCTGCCGACATGAGGCCCAGGACCACCATGGTATCCCTTCTTGAGATTCTGTGTAGTTCCATTAGGCGCCTCGTAGCCTCCTTGAGGTTCGTTATCTTGCTCTCTGGGAGCAGGATTCTTTGTGACACCGTATTTACCTGGTATCCCAAGAATACTATCTCCTGTGAGGGGGTTTTGTTGGACTTCTGGGTGTTGATCACCCACCCCAGTGAGGTGAGGAAGTCCTTTGTCGTCTGAAGATTCTTCAATACCTCCGACTTTGATTGGCCGTAAATCAGAAAATCGTCCAGGTAGGGAATTATTCGTACCCCTCTTACCCTGAGGTCCTGTACTACCTCCGCCATGATCTTCGTGAAGATCCTGGGGGCTGAGGTGATTCCGAAGGGGAGCGCCTGAAATTGGAACAGGCGTGTCTGTGGCCCTGTGCGGGTAGCGAACCTTAGGAATTTTTGATGACTTGGGTGAATTGGTACGTGCAAAAATCTTATAGGTCCAAAGTCACCATAAATGCTCCTTCCGGGAGCAGAGTTCTCACCGAGCAGATGGATTCCATCTTGAACTTCCTGTACCTCACCAGACGGTTGAGGTCTTTGAGGTTTAAGATAAGGAGGTGTTTGCCCGATGGTTTCTAAATACTCGGGAGAAGAAACCTGACCGATGATGTGAAAAAGGTATCTCCCTTATCACCTTTTCTTGTAGGAGGTTCGAGATGGATGCTTCCCAGGCTTCCTTTGCCGGAGATGCTCCCGGTAGGGATGTTGTCTGGAATTTGTGAAGAGGATTTGCTGTAAATTCTATTTTGTAACCCTCTCTGATGATCTGTAGTATGAAAGGGTTTGGACAAAATTTCTCCCATTGTGGGACGAAGAATTGCAGCTCCCCCCCCCCCCCCCACAGGCCATCTGGCGTCACTGGGGTTTGCTGATATTGCTGCTGGCATTGGAGAAAAGGGCATTTGGTCTGCCCTTGTTCTTGTTGAACACCCACTTCCTTTGGGTGTTTGGTTTCTCCCCTTTGAATTGGGTGTCTCCCCTTGGGCGACGAAAAAATTTCCTTTGTTTTTCCTTCCTTTTGGAAGGGAACCCCTTGGATTTGTCCGCTGATCTCTCTAGGACTTTATCCAATTCTGGGCCGAATAGGAGTTTACCGTCGAAGGGAATGCTACAAAGCTTATTTCTGGAGGCGTAATCTCCCTCCCATGTTTTGAGCCATAAGGCTCTTCTGGCCGAGTTTATCAGGCCAGTTGTTCGGGCTGATATCCGTACCGCTTCTGCGCCTGCATTGGCCATGTAAGCGACCCCTTTTTCAATCAGGAGGAGGGAATCCTGCGCCTCTTCTGTGCCTGGAACCTTCTCCAACTGTCCTCTTAGTTGTTCTAGCCAGAAGGATACGTTCCTGGCCACGCAGGTGTTTGCCATGTTTGGCTGGAATGATGCTGCTCCTGCCTCGTATGCCCTCCTGAGCGTCACATCTATCTTTTTGTCCATTGGGTCCTTTAGTTGCCCCATGTCCTCAAAAGATAGGTCTGATTTCTTCGACACCTTGGCTAGTGATGCATCTAGCTTGGGGCATTTGGACAAGATGCCCTCTGATTCCTCAAAGGGAAATCTTTTCTTCATTGCCTTTGGAAAAAAGAGCTTGTTCTCTGGGCATTCCCATTCTTTATTAATGATTCCCTTCAGGGATTGATGGACCGGGAAGGTTTGGGTTTTGGGTACCTGTAGGCCTTTGTACAGCCGGTCTCTTACTGATTTTGGCGCTTCGTCCTCTTGCAGATCCTCTGTAACATAGATCGCCTTCAGTAGCTCTTCCGTTTCATCTGTTGGAAATAAATGTTTAGTTACTTTCTCCGGTACCTCCCTGTCCCAGTCCTCTGAGTCTGAACTGGCCCTGAAGAGGACCTCCCATTCCTCCTCCTGGAACTCTGAATCCGAAAGGTCTTCCCGTGGTTTGGTGACCGCTTGATGCTTAATTATCTTCGTGCGGTGTCCGCCTGCGGTAGATGTAGAAGGCTGATCTGTGTTTTTCATCTCCGCGATGGAAGTTTGCAGCGACTTCAGTGTGGATGTAACCTCCTTCTTGAATAACCTCCTTCTTGAACTGCAGGAAATCTTTACTTAGAGGTTTGGATTCTTCGTTGAGAATCTTTTTGATGCATTTATGACATAGTAATTTGTCCGAATCAGTCGTCATTTTTGTCCCACAGGTGCGACAGTACTTCTTTTTCGATTTGACCGAAGGATCGGTCACCTCTGCGGACCTTGGGCTATGAGCAGAGAGAGAGAGAGAGAAAAAGAGACAAGGAACAATTTCTGTCAGTACTGGAGAGGTCACAGTCCTGCCCCAATGCGCCCCTCCCTCCCCTTAAAAAGGACAAGGGGGAATTTTTTTTTTTTTGGGGGGGGGAAGGGGTGGGGGGGGGGCAGCAGTCCAGGGCATACCCCCCTTTTCTTCCCTCCACTTACCATAGATAGGTTGGGGCCAAGATCAGCAGCCTCTGGTATAGGGGTCAGGTCCTCCACCATAAGGACCGCCTGGAGGGAAGGTCAGTGCAGCAGCTGACTGTAGCCAAGAAGAGCCCACTTGAAAATGAGCTGGGGCGCCTTATAAGTTTAAAAATCCCACCAGAAATCAGCTGTTTACGATTTTCTGGCGTTTTGCCCACTTCCAAGATGGCCACTGCCCTACTTCCGGTCCGGCGCCATCTTGATTATGTCACTTCTGCCGCGCCAGCAGCGACGCTGGCTGCTGTACACACGATCCGGAACTCACCCTGGAGCCCTGCGTGTTTGGACCCTTTGGAAGGGGATGGCGTGCGGCTCGGGACGGCCTCCGGCTGGCCGCAAGAATCCCTCCGTGGTCCGCTTCCCCTCAGCCTTGTAAGAGTGAGGTAAGCTAACAGGGCTGATAGATGCCCCCCGACATCCTGTGACCAGCTAACCCCTCAAACTAGGGTTGGCCAGCGCTGCCCTGTTAAGGAAAGAGGGGGGAAGGGGGCCCTCCTGAGCACCTCACCCCCCCTAGGGAAGTCCTCCTCCCTCCCCCCTGATGCTGGTACCTGCACGCCTGATGACCCCATCGGCTGTGTGCCGGTGAAAGGAGGAGGTGTCCCGGGATGCCTGCCCAGGACGGGGGAAGGAAAATAACAAACGGGATGAAAAAAAAAAAAAAAAGAAGACCATGCTTGTGTAAGCAGGACAGGAAACACAAGAAACTGAGGGGCAGCCTGATGTGCGGCCTTTCAAACTTAACTGTGCTTGTGTTTCCTGTAGAAGGAGGAGCCATCTCTCATGTGACCGTCCTGGAGGATGACTTGGGAAATATCATTTAGTGACAACTTTGTGTAAAAAAAAAAAAAATATATGTAATTTTCCCAAAACTTGTGGCAAAATATAAAATATTCCATGGACTCACCATGCCTCTCAGCAAATAGCTTGGGATGTCTACTTTCCAAAATGGGGTCATTGGGGGGGGGGGGGGGGGAGTTGTGCTAGCTTGACATTTCAGGGCCTCCAAAACCATGATAGGTAGTGAGAAAGTGCAATGAGCAATTTACGCCCTTTGACATTCTGAAGGTGGTGATTGGTTTTCGGGGTCCCGTACACAGCTAGGCTCCCAAAAAGTCTCACATGTGGTATCCTTGTACTCAGGAGAAGCAGCAGAATGTATTTTGGGGTGTAATTACACATATACCCATGGCATGTGTGAGCAATATATCATTTCAATGACAACTTTGTGTAAAAAAAAAAAAACATTTTTTTTGTCATTTTTCAAACACCTGTGACAAAAAAATTTAATATTCTACATGCCTCTCAGAACATTTCTTAGGATGTCTACTTTCCAGAAAGTGGTAATTTGCAGGGGTTTTGTACTGCCCTGCCATTTTAGCACTTCATGAAATGAGATAGGCAGTCAGAAAGTAAAAAGCTGCATAAATTCCAGTATTTACACCATAGTTTGTAGACGCTATAACTTTTGCACAAACCAATAGAAATACGCTTATTGAGATTTTTTTTTTTGTCAAAGACATGTAGCTAAATAAATTTTGGCCAAAATATATGACAAAAATTGAGTATATTGGATATTTTTTAAAAGACAAAGTAGAAAATGTCATTTTTTTCTCAAGATTTTTGCTCTTTTTTTATTAATATCGCCAAATAGAGGCAATCAAATACCACCAAAAGAAAGCTCTGTTTGTGGAAAAAAAAAAAAAAAGGATGTAAATTTTGTTTGGGTACAGCATTGCATGACTGCGGATTTGTCAAAGTCACACAGTGCCAAGTGGAAAAAAGTGGCCTGGTCTTTAAATCCTTCCGATCCTAAAGTGGATAACATATCCAAAAAAAATTTTTCATCCTTTTAGGCCAATTCTGCCACATATTTTTGGTAAAAAAAACACATTGCAATATATGTATTTTGATTGGTTTTCACAAAAGTTATCGTGTCTACAAACTATGGGAAATATGTAATTTTTTTATTTTTTTTTATTTTACTAGTAATGGCGGCGATCCGATTTCGGGGGTCCAAACAGACCGCCGAAATGTCACAGGACTGTGACATTTTGGCAGTCTGATCGGACACCTAACTGACATTGACACTTTTGGGGTGGACCAGTGACATTACTACAGTAATGAGTGCTAAAAATATGCACTGTTACTGTAATAATCACATTGGCAGGGGTTACGCTAGGGGTGATTAAAGGGTTAAGTGTGAGCCTAGGGGAGTGTTTACTAACTGTGGGGGGAGGGGCTTGTGAAATGACACATATATAGAAGGAACACAGGTGCTCTGTGATCATTTCAGAGAGAACGGTCAGCTGTGTTTACAACAGCTGAATGTCCTCTCTCAGCAGGGAGTGGTCGCGGGTGCGCACTCGCCCCCCAGCACCACTAGCGCGACTGACGTAGGGCTATGTAGTTTCACGCAGCTGAGCCAGCCTGCCGCTGAAAAACTGCGGCGGGCGGTCGGCAAGTGGTTAAGTAACAAGCTGTACCCAGAGTGCAAGTGTCTAAGCAACCAGACAATATGTAAAGTATGACCATTATACAATTTAAGCGAGGAGTATCTGTAACTGCCGCTGGATATTTAACAAACCGTACCTTAACCACTTAAGCCCCGGAGGATTTGGCTGCTCAAAGATCAGGCCCAATTTTGCGATTCGGCACTGCGTGACTTTAATGGACAATTGCGCGTGCAACGATGTACCCAAATGAAATTGACATCCTTTTTTCTTCCCCCACAAACAGAGCTTTCTTTTGGTGGTATTTGATCACCTGTGCAATTTTTACTTTTTGCGCTATTAAAAAACAAAAAAGCGTCAATTTTGAAAAAATTATATTTTTATCTTTTTATTTATATGAAATTCCCCAAAATCGCAATGGGCGCATTTTGATTGGTTTGCGCAAAAGTTATTGCGTTTACTAACTAAAGGAAAGATTTGTCATTTTTATTTTTTTTTTAACTAGTAATGGTGGCGATCTGCGATTTTTTTTTTTGTGGGACTGCGACATTGCGGCGGACAGATCAGACCCCTGACTATCATTTTTGACACTTTTGGGAGTACCAGTGACATTACTACAGTAATCAGTGCTATACATATGCACTGTTACTGTAAAAATGACACTGGCAGGGAAGGGGTTAACTTTATTAGAGATCAAGGGGTTAAGTGTCCCTAGGGGCGTGCTTCTAACTGTAGAGGGGCGTGGCTTTTGATGTAACCACAGAGACATACGATCCTACATAGCAGGATCGTATGATCTCTGCTGTTACACCAGGGAGAATGACATGCTGCTTTGTTTACATTAGCCGCCTGCCTTTCTCCAGCGGGAGAGCGCGAGTGGCCGGCAGACATCAGAACCGCCGGTCACTCGCGGGGACCTCAGTGAACGAGCGGGAGCTCGCCCCCTACAGGGTCCTGGGCGAGTGACGTAGTACTACGTCACTTTGCCCGGGAGGGGCTGACCGCCACAGTAAATGTACTTGCGGCGGTCGGCAAGTGGTTAAATATGTTACAAGGTGTAAATTGTGTACACTGAGGAACATATCAAATGGAACAGATATCGCAGCAGCCACGGACATAACCAAAAAGAAATAAAGGCAAATGCGTAAATATGATGTATGAATATCATAAGCAACAAAAAAATGACATTGTACAAAAATATTGACGTATTTGTAATTTGCTAAACGCTTAGTAAAGAGTTCAGGGAGGTTGAATCTAGAAAGTAAAAGTAAGTAACTGTGATTTTGTTAATACTGCGTGTAGAACATTCAAAATCGTATGAATGGAAAGCATGAAGAGGCAGATGTGAAGAAATCCTTTTGAAAAAAGCACAAGATTTTGGTAGCATACCCATGCTGAAACGAAACCATTGAAATGCAAGTGTACCAGGAATGAACCAAACCGATAGCAGTAATCTGCGAAAAATCGTGGCAAAACCAGTGCCCAATTTGGGGAAAACTTGAATTTTTTGTAGAAGAGTCGTGCGGACTAGGGATCAACCGATCAGTGGGGCCGATATTCAATTCTTTTGAAGAATCAGTATCAGCCACAAACTTGCCCATATGACTGATTTTTCTTTAGGTGGTTGTACCGGAGTGATGCCTGCAGCTAGAGGCATAACCCCGGTACCGTTGATCAGAGCCAACAGTCAGCTTTCTTGTAATGACAACTGATGAGGCTGAGCAGCCATTCAATTGTCATTACAAGGAGAGGGAGGGGACGTCCACCCCCTAAGGTCACCTTAAGCAGCTTGCCTGGGGCTCCGGTACCACCAGGAGGCCCGAACAACCAGTGTGCACGTCCGCCAGCTGGCCTGAAGACCCAAACAAAGCTGCATTTGGCTCTGATCAGGTCTCTGATGTAAAAACCCAAAAGCGATGTCATGACATCACTTCAGGGTACAGGAGCCTTTAAAAAGGCGCCAGATTTAAAAACAAACATTTTAACCACTTAAGCCAAGGAGGATTTGGCTGCTCAAAGACCACTTTTGGTTATTTATTGATTTGTTATTGTAAAGTGGGAACACAAGTAGTGTTAGCAGCCGGACACCTTGTGGTCACTGTGTCACTATATTATTGCGCTGACAGATTTTTGCACATTCTAAAGGGGTTAAGTATGTCCCTAGGGGCATGATCCTAACTGTTAGGGGGCTTGGATAGCGAAGTAACCACAGAGACATGTGATCCTATATAGAAGGATCGCATAGCCTCTGTGCCTACTTCAGAGAATGACAGACGGCTGTGTTTACATCAGCCGTCTGTCTTTCTCCCTCTTCGGCGGGAGATCGCGAGTGCCCGGCGGCCGTCGGTCACACACGCTGGCTCAGCAGGGAACGAGCGGGGGCGGCGCGTGCTTGCGCCCTACAGGCTCGTGAGCGTCCGACGTAGTAGTACGTTGCTTTGTCTGTAAGCGGCTGACTGCCGCAGTAAATATACAGGAGGCGGTCAGCAAGTGGTTAAATGCTTTTAAGGGGAGAGGAGGGGTTTGGGGTCTTTTAGACCCCTGATCCCTCCATAAAGAGTACCTGGCACACGGGATGTGTACATTCCTTGCGACAGTAATAAAAATGATCAAAAATTAAACAAAAAAAAATAAAAATAAATTTAAATGTGCAGAATATCAGCACCTAATATCGGCTATCGGCCTGAAGGGTGGCAAGAAAATTGGCATCAGTCCTGAAAACAATAATCGGTTGATCCCTAGTGCAGACTACTGCGGTGAAGGAAACCTTGTGGTAGTGTCGGGGTCCTGATGTCCAGAACCAGCAACATGAAAGGTAACGTCGACAAGATGGGAGGGTTGAGTGCAGGTATTTATGGGGCAAGATTCCTCCTACAATTTGCGGTCAGCCTTTCCATTTGTTCATGTATATAGGCATTTTTAGTTTTATTGGGAATTTTTTAATCAAAATTTTGGATGTAAAACATCCATTACCTTGGGACACTAGCTAAAAACAGAGGCTAAGAGGGGGGTATGCCTAGCGGGGCAATAGCCATTTCCCTGATGGTGGCAACTCAATTCAAGCAGTCATGAATAGGATATGCCCTATGTTATGTGACGTACAATTAAAGAAACTTTCCTTGCTCCCTTGGCTAGGATATTGGCTAGTACCACCTCTGGTCAGGTTATGGGTGGTGATGTATTAGGCTGGTCCCAATTTCCTTATTTTCCACCCCTGTAGCATTGGATACGTATCAAACCTAAATACATTTTCCTCAAGTCATTGCCATTGGGCTTCACTTTAAATACACACTTTATGGACAAGTTCTAACACTATTCCAACTACTTTGAACATGGCCGTTCTAGGAGATTCAGGGACATATACTTTTACTTAGACCTTTACATTGGTTGTGTCAATATCATGCTCAATGACATTCATGAGACAAGTTAGGTCTGAAAAGATTTCCTTGTTTCTCTGTAAAGGCCTTTGTTTCCTGACCTCATCGGTAATAGCAAGCTGCCATCAACCAGAGCAGACAGCTGTTCCTGGCTTACAGAGTTTCAACAAGTTCACAAGATACGGTTTACTCTTGAGGCTAAGGAACGTATTTTTAGTTTACTGCGTCTTTACCTTCCCAGGCGTTTTCCCCAGTGCTATATTGTTAGGTAAATCAAGCAACATCCACCTATAGAGCTGCAGGACCAGCAAGTGCTCTACAACTCCACTGCAGACTTGTTATTTGGTCATCATCAAGTATTTGCAAAATGAAGACCATTCTAGTCAGCATCAGGCATCTTATGGTACTCTAATGACAACTGTAATCTGCTCTCTAACATTTACCAACGTGAGATCTCACATTTGTGCAGTGACAGACTCTTTGACAGATACAAGATATGCAGGAGGATCTGTATGTTAAAAAAATATGCTGCTTCTTAACTAATGAAGCAGCATATTGAAATGAAACCCCAAACTTAACTTAGTTAAGTTTGAGCCATGAAATAATCTACGCCAATCAGGTTTGCATCTGTTCAGGTAAGCTTTACTGAGATTATTTGCGCAATGACCACATCTCATACAGAAGAAAGAGAATGTGATGCCTTATACATTTTTGATACATGCTTTTATAGAGATTTATCACAGTAAAACCTATGGCGGGCATAGGTCCAAAAACATAGTCATAAAAGATTACACAATATTTCAATAACAGCCATAATACAGCCTTTGTTGATTATTTAGCAAAGTTCTTGGTCATCTTGCTCTAGGAGCAGGAAGGGTATATGACAATAAAAAATGGATAATATGCAATTAATGGCTGGTTACTGGAACTATCATTATCTAAGCCAATATATTTGTTTATCTGTTATTCCGGAAAGTTAGGGAAGTTCTCTTGGCCGGACATCTCATGTTATAGTTGACACATATTCATAATAAAGACAACATAATTAGACTAAAGACTGAATTTCTAAAACTACGATGTTTAAATATATTCAGGGATTTAAAGGGGACTCTAGACTGCTATACTGATACATGAATACATAATATAAAAGTCTTTAAGAGTCCTCGATATATTTTCATCTTGACAGGTCCCTCATGAGTTTAGAATTCATCTGTGTCTTTTCTTTTATACTTTTAAACTTCTTCTGTGTCTTTAGGTTGGTTTTCAGGTATGCGGGTAACCATCTCATGGGCCGTCTTTATGCGAGACCTCGAGAGCTCAAAAGAACCAGTATTAGTATGAGCAGTAGCGATTTTCATACAACACTTGCATAGCATTGGTACACATTTAACTACCAGTATGATCAATACTATAACTCCAACAATATACAGGATACCATGCAATATACCTGCGAACCACCCTCCAATACCAGTAAACCAGTTGACAGGTTTTAGCCAAGAGAGTCAACTTTCCCAGCTACCTCCAATCCAAGCGGTTTCGGTATGTTCCTTACAAAAATAAAAAGCTTCAATTGCTGCGCCCTTTATACATGAGAAATGATTGCATCTTCAGCTTTTGTATCATTTCCTATGTAATTGCAGCATGAGGTTCCCACTACGGTACACATTCCTCCCTGACTAGCAGTAAGGTAATCCAACACCAGCCTGTGTTGCAAAACCTCCTTTTTAACCATTTTTAATTCAGTGGCCATTAATATGAAATTTCTGTTATACAGAGCAGTTATGCTATCCATTAGGTCAGCTAAATCTATAATAAAACTGAAGGCTTTTTTAATACAACATCTATTCACCCAAGGTATAGGAAATATTGGTCTTATCTCTTTATCATGGGACTCAACATTAATATCATCATCATTTCTTTCTGGGCTTTCATTCTGGGTTGGAATAGGTGTTAGTATTTCAAGATTAGTCTCTTCTTCAGTGTCATCTGCCACTTGTCCGAGGGTAGCCTGTACTGGAATATCCTGTTCAGTGAGGGCTCTTTTGAAGAAATGGGCAGGAATTTTATGCAATTGTGTCTCTAAACTCATTGTCACTCATGTACCAGGCACATTAATAACTTCAAATTGTTCTGGCGTGAATGCTGGCGGTGTGTGAAATCATGCAATTCCTGATATCGGTCTGTGCTCCATGTTACATCTTTACCATGAAACCAATACCTGACATCCGCATGATCCATGCACTGAGAGTCTCCAATTGCTCGTTCAGTATTCTTGAAACCTTTCTCAAGTAGTTCTGGCGGATAAATACGGGTGAAGTTAATACATACTGCTGGTATTCTCATTGGGGCCTTGGTAAATAGTATCAGTGAAATGGCCTTGTCAACCATCTTAGCACTGATATTGCTAAAGTGAGCACCGTCTTCTATCTCAGCTAGGGTACTGGGTATACCTAGTAAGGGCAAAGTCTTGTGTGAGATAGGTGAATGTGTGCATATCCAACACTTAGTGATTTCCAACTTCTTGGCAGCTTGCAACTGCATAGCCACAAAGGAATTATAGAAGGGTTGTCTCAACTTAGCATGCAAGTCTCTCTTCAGCCTTTGATCAAATCCAGATTCTGTGGTAATGTGTAACTTTTTAGTCATTACAGTAGCATTGAGGAAAAAGGTATCATGCGTCTCACCTTTTTTTATCATGCGAGTCCATTCATACATCATGACCGTGATCCACACCAAAGCTTCTCCACTCAGGATAATTCCTCAGAGATGCATATCAGCTCTAGGTACTGTAAGAGACATTCTTCCGTATTCGTAGTCTTCTGGCTCGAGCCCGAGTCAATGATGGAGATGACCTAGGAGGTAAAGGTACAAAAAAAAGTCCTTGCCAGCAGTACACTGGCTTGTATGTTTGTTCAAAGCTACTGCTTTCTTACAATGTGAACCATGCACCCAATACTTGTAGTCCTTTAGCTTTACAGCTGTGGGAGACACAAGAATAATCTGGAACGGTCCCTTCCACTTAGGGGACAGAGTAGTCTTTGGGGTGTGATTCTTGATGTACACCCACTCTCCAGTTTTTAGTCCATGAGTCTTTTCACTTAGGTCCACTGGTTGTCCTGCTTTGGAAAAAGTATCAGAAAACACATTTGTGTTAAAGTCTTAATGTCACTGTTTCCAATGTTACAGAAGCTGTAGGAAGTCTTTTAGGAGGGCGCCCAAACAATACATCTTCTCCTTTGGGGTAGTCCTGATAGTTGCTAGGGCTATAGGCAATGCTTCTACCCATGTGCTCTTTCCATTAGTAGTCATCTTGGCCAGATACCTCTTTAGGGTTTGATTACTGCGTTCCACCATCCCACTAACCTGTGGTCTATATGTGGTGTGTAACTGTTGTTTCAGACCTAAGATATCTACTACCTCTGCTATTAAGTTTGTTATCAAAGTGTGTACCTCTGTCTAAAGAGATCACAGCTCCCATACCAAACCTAGGAATCAATTCTCTAGTAAGACACTTAACTACTGTTCTGGCATCCTTATTCGCAAACCAAAAGATACTTAAAATCGGCCACAAGGGGGCATATCTGAGAAGTCAATCTGCACAATTTTGATACGGCTCCTCAGTATGCGGAATGTGTTTCATAGGGGTAGGCACTGGTTTACCCATTTTATGCATTTGACATACAGCACATTCATTACCCTGTTTAGCAGCATATGTGTAAAACCCTGGTGCCCACCACTGTTTGTTCACAATCCCTCCTGTTGAGACATGGCAAGGCCCATGGCTCAAGGCCAACAATGAAGGAGAAAAGTCTGTGGAGCAACCAGTTTATCATTCAACCTCCACAGGCCATCTGGTCCGCAAACAGTTCTCTTTGTAGACCAAGTGGATCAGTGGGGTGAACTTTCCTGTAGGGCCTTGACAACCCCATGGTCCACTTGAAGATTTGTGACCAAAAATATAGGGACTACATGTGGCTGATAAGAATGAATAGCTTCTTTTGCATATTTATCTGCCAAAACATTCCCAACCGATACACTGTCATTAAACCTGGTATGTACTTTACATTTAATTACAGTTACTTTAAGAGGCGATTGGACTGCAAACAACAGTCTGTCAATTAACTCTTTGTGTTGAATGGGTGTTCCTGTTGCTATCAGGTAACCCCTTTCCTGCCATAATTGTGCAAAACTGTGCAATATACCCACAGCATAAGCAGAATCACTGTAGATATTTACCGTATCTCATTCTGCTAGCTCCAATGCAACACAGAGAGCTGTAATTTCCGCAGCCTGCGCTGACTTAGAATTTTAGCAGAATTTCAGTATGCAGTAGTCGGCTCTCACTGTTTACTGTTCACTGTTTACTACCACACAAGCAGCTAATGTTAATCCATCAGGTCGTCTAAGGGATGAGCCATCTACCAACAAGTCTGCACATACAGGCAGACCAGCAATGGATTCATCCTGAAGATCAGATCTGGGGTTTGTTACTTCATCAATAGAGGCAGCACAATCATGTATTAGGTATTCAGAATCATCAACCTCCTCACTGTCAGCTTCCGATAGAAAAGTAGCCGGATTCAGAGTCTGACAGCGCTGAATTTTTAGATTAGAAGCTGGTAACAAAATCAAATGATAACGTGCTATCCTTTGTACTGCGAAGTGTTTAGTATAGGCACTATTTAACATAGCCTTCAAATCACGGGGGCAAATCAAATACAAAGTGTTGCCCAATACAATGTCTACAGTTTTTTTTTTTTCAACCAGTAGGGCAGCCGCCGCTACTGCTTTTAGACATCCAGGTAGCCCTCTGGCAACATTGTCCAATGGGTAACTGTAGTACCCCATGGGCGATGTCTGGCACAGAAGTGTTGCGTTAACACCCCATTCGCATGTCCATTTATTTCTGTGCAAAATAAATAGAAATCTTTGCTATAGTCTGACAAACCAAGACTGTTAGCAAAGATTGCTTGATTTGTTTAAATGCTTCCATAACTGAAGGGGTTAACTCTTCCGAAGTGAATTTATAATCGCTTTCTGTTTGTCCCTTCAACAATTCCTGTAGGGGTCCTACACTGCCCCTCTTTGGATCTCCAGTTCTCCCTTTTGGCCTAGGGGACCCCAAATTGGAAATGTACACTATTCCTGACGGGGATAAGGGGGTTCCGTCACCTGTACTGTAGAAACCAGCATTCCCCTGGGTTTAATAACCTTTTCTTTAACCTCAGGGACTTGCATTTTCATTATTTTAGTTTTTTCCTCTCTCTATTTTTTCATTAACACTTCACAAGCAATCTGTGCTATGTCAACCAACTCAGGGACAGGTTTAATTCTCCAGCCCACTATGCGGAGCTCCATTTTCTTTTCTAATCTCCAACAATCCACTTACAAAAATATTTATCACTTTAGGTTGTTTCATGTCATCTTCACTTTCAGTCACCCAATCACTGTGCTTCTATATAGCATCTTTGAATCTATTCCAATAGTTCAACATATTCTCACCTTCCTTCTAAACCACATCCAATAACATTCGTATATCCTGTCCTTTATCAAACATACTTGTTACCCATTTCTTTGGAATTTTATTGTATCAATCTTTGTTTCATACGTATTTTGGCCATGTGCCTGTATCCTCAATATCCCTGATTCATGCATACTTATTTATCTATTGCAAATGTGTTCCATACATACACATTTTTTTCCGGTACTGCACAACCAATCAAAATCCACATATCTATATGTAGCTTGCTGAGTTTTCTCCATTCACATCAACCTTTTGTACCATTTCTTTTAAGACTCTTGGCAATGTTTGGGAGATCTTCTACAATTGCCCTAATTTCTTGGGGTTTCTAAGGGACATACACTTTCCCTATCCTTGCTGTATACTAACCTCCATCACCTATTTTTAAGGGCATTTCTACACCAGGTCAGTTACCTGGACTGAAAAACAAGAAACTAAGATGGCTTTGTCTCCTCGTCCACTAGGACGCTAAAAAAAATGCATTACTTCCCTGTAAAAGTGAGTAGCATCAGATGGTATGGCCATCAGTAAAGATGGCACATCAGATACCACTTGTATGCTAAAATCAGTTAAAACTATAAAACTTTTGGCTCCATGCCAAATTTACAAAAAAAAAAAAAAAAAAAAAAAAACTTTGTTTTTTTCTTTTTAGTGTCATTTTTACAAAAATCTGACCAGAGGTTCCCCTCTTTCAATAGAGGACACCCCTAAAATACTATTCAAAAACTATAATCAGATGAAAAGTTAATGTGATTTAAAACTTTTGGCTCGGTGCCAACAGGGTCCAATGGTCACACTAATTGCGGTAACCCTTTCTGTGCAAAAATAAATTCCATATCTATAACGGAACTGAAGATTTTTTACTGTTGAACCCTTAATTGGCATGTAGCCAATTTTCAACATTTTGCAGCAGAGCTCCATTTCATACAGGGACTTATGAGCAAAATGTAAATTCTCATTATCTATAATTCTATATATAAAAATAACCTCAAAGTGTCCTGCCAACTACAGCGAACTACGTTTTCCCTGATAAAATTGTTTCTATTACTGTTCCTTATCTATATGTTAAAGCAGTTTTTTCTGAACACATTTTATAGGGAGGGGCTTCACCTATACATTTTTCTTCCCATGCTGCTAGACATTTAATTCCCCCACAATCAGACATTTTAAATAGCAAGTTAAACAAAGCATTAATTTTTAGGCGTACTCAAAATAGCCCTCTGGTGGCCACCATTTAGAGGGATCCTCTTCATACGCTTTTTTGTAATTCTGCACCATTTCACATGATGTTTGAGGGCGTCTGGATCACCACTCACCATCATCTTAACGATGGGTGCATCTGAATGCAATTTAGCAACATTTAAGCCTGTTTTCTTTGCTATTTTTATTAATTTTTTTGCTTTAGTTTTTGTAAGCCCGAAATTTTTCATAATGGGCAAAACATTTATATATATATATATATATATATATATATATATATATATATATATATATATATATATATTTATTACACACACACACACACACACACACACACACACACACACTAGACATATGCCGGTTTTCGGTAATTCGATATATCGCGGTATTGCATACCCACGGTATTGTTATTGTGGCATTTTTAAAATACTGAGTTTCTCTGCTCCTCAGTCTGACTTGTGAGTTGATACATTTGGATGACTCATTCCTCACTCAGCAGTTCACTCACTCAATAGAAAACAGCTCTGGTAATATGATCCTAGAGTGAGAGACTTAGCACCTCCCTGTAACCAATCAGACGGCTCCCACTCAGCACACACCCACATGCTTCCTTCCCTGGCTCAGAGAGACACACTGCCTTCTACAAGCAAGTGTCTGCAAGTTTTTTTTACCATACACTGTCACTAGCTAGATGGGGAGACAGCTAGATGGGGAGACAGCTAGATGGAGAGACAGCTAGATGGAGAGACAGCTAGATGGAGAGACAGCTAGATGGAGAGACAGCTAGATGGAGAGACAGCTAGATGGAGAGACAGCTAGATGGAGAGACAGCTAGATGGAGAGACAGCTAGATGGAGAGACAGCTAGATGGAGAGACAGCTAGATGGAGAGACAGCTAGATGGAGAGACAGCTAGATGGAGAGACAGCTAGATGGAGAGACAGCTATACATACACGGGCATAGCAATATAATTATATATATATATATATATATATATATATATATATATATATATATATATATATATATATATATATATATATATATATATATATATATATATATATATATATATATATATATAGATGCACAGGCATAGCAGCCCACATTACATTAGTATATAGCCATCAAGCAGTGTCTGGCCTACCTGGTGATGACTGGTCCTGGCGCTCAGGGATTTGCACAGGGATAGGGATGGCAGCCCATTGATTTGAATGGGGTTGGGCTGCTATGCC
The DNA here is from genome assembly GCF_965119305.1 of Pelophylax lessonae. NCBI lineage: Eukaryota > Metazoa > Chordata > Amphibia > Anura > Ranidae > Pelophylax > Pelophylax lessonae. The sequence goes on from NC_138772.1 coordinate 327,721,978, forward strand.
TGTGTTTTCAGCTGAAAAAAGCCGCATGCAGAATTCTAAAAAATGCAGTGGCCATGAACCCCATCCTGCTTTTGCACCATGCGACTTACTTGCAGTTCCTGCACACGCAAACTGTTTTTAAATGCTGGGCCCATGTATTTAAAAACGCAGAAAGCTTGCCAGAGCAGGAACTGCAGGTAAGTCGCATGGTGCAGAAGTAGGATGGATTTAAAGGCCACTGCATTTTTTTTTAAAATGCTGCATGCACCTTTTTTCTGCGTAAAATGAGGGCATAGCAGCCCATTCAAATCAATGGGCTGCTATGCCTGTGCAAATGTGGGCCGCCAACCCGCATACATGTGAACCGCCAACCCACATACATGTGAACTAGGCCTAAAGCATGTGAAAAGTAATTTACAAATAAAAACACCGCTCCTCCTGCAGGTTTAACCACTTCTGGGCCGCAAGGATTTAGCCCCTAATGACCAGGCCATCGGATCGGAGCCGAGCACCAGGACCAGTCCTCCCCAGGTAGGCCAGACACTGCTTGATGGCTTATTTTAGGCCTGGTTCACAGAGTCTGTACTGACTGACTATATAATTATGTGCAAAAGTCAACCAAAGTCCCTAAATTCAGCAATGAAATTGAAGTGAGGTAGAAATTTAATAAGTTTAATTGTATACCGTGATAATACCGTATACCGTGACAAAACCTTAATCAATTAATCGCAGCATGGAAATCTGATATCGTCACATGCCTAATACATACACACACACACATTTCTTGTAATAAGGAGAATTAAAGAAATATATTTTTTTTCTAGAAAATAATATTTTTCATACATAGTATTTCCTATTGGTACCATTTAATAATCTCAGTAAACATACACAGACAGAATGCAATTAAATTCAAAGGATACGTGTTACCTTTCGTAGCCGCATTTCCCCCAACCGACACACCACCACACATCAGATAAAGACAGTTTCATCATGAGAAATAAAAAAAGGTTTTCTCACCTGAGGCCTCTGTGCTGTCCCTCCTGTTGTGGGGTGCTCACAGGCGGTTTTGAGATGCAGATAGAAAGACACGGTTCGAGGGGTCACCAAATGTTAAATTCATGTTAAGCTCAAATGTTAAGTTTGAGCCATGAAATAATCTACGCCAATCAGGTTTGCATCTGTTCAGGTAAGCTTTACTGAGATTTGCGCAATGACCACATCTCATACAGAAGAAAGAGAATGTGATGCCTTATACATTTTTGATACATGCTTTTATAGAGATTTATCACAGTAAAACTTATGCCCGCCATAGTGTGATAAATCTCTATAAAAGCATGTATCAAAAATGTATAAGGCATCACATTCTCTTTCTTCTGTATGAGATGTGGTCATTGCGCAAATAATCTCAGTAAAGTTTACCTGAACAGATGCAAACCTGATTGGCGTAGATTATTTCATGGTTTAAACTTAACATTTGAGCTTAACATGAATTTAACAGTACTATCTTCCCCTTTACATTGTAAGTGTTGGGCATATAAAGACAGCATCAGCAATGTCAGATGACATCAACCCCCCCACCGTCTGGCATTCACAATCTTTAAAATGCTGCCTGACTTGTTAACCTGTCCTTGCATAGGCCAAGACTCACACACTCTGCATTGCATAGGTCCTTTCTGTAGGGGACACCCCAGTCTGAGCAGGACCCAGTCTCCATGTAGGTGTAGAACCCTGGAGAGTAGCACATATTTGGGATGGATGGGATGGGTGGAGAACGGCTAATTGCTCATATCCTCAAAAGACCTGATGCACTACTTTCTGTAAAAGGTGTTTGACAGCCTAGCAAGAATCCACCCAATTTGGCATTTTAGTAGAGTTGCAACTGCCTGCATCACAGCCTGTTGCACCAGAGCCTTCTTTTGCCAGGTCTGTATTTCCATGTTTTTCAAAGCCAGCTGCTTAACCAGTTCTTCCATCACTTTCTATAGATTTTAGAGCCTGTGCAAGTGTAACCCCTGGCATACACAAGGTACACAGACCCTTTAAATGTCCGCTTTCACAATTTAAATAGACTTTCCTGGCAATAGTGCTCGGTCTAGATTCACCATCAAATTTAAAAAATTTTAGGGGGGGTCACCAACACAGATGTATAATCAAAAGAAACATTCCCCAAAAACCCAAATCAAACAATGCTACGAGTATTTGAATACCAAAACGGGGGTGATTCATCATCCATTCTGACATTCTGTACATGTTGCCCCCAAAACCTCTGCCTCGATCTGAAGTGGTAGAGGCACCATGAGCAATCCTACAGTACACCAGAGAGATCTCAATAGCAACAGAGAGCCCCGACATACCCAATTCCTAAAAATATTCTTACTAGTATAAATGTTTTAGTGCAGTCATTTGAGATATGCAACATTACAAACAGTCATTTTAGTAGTGCTGGTGGAGAAGCAGTCTGTGCAGAAGTGACAATTAACTTTGTCCAGTGACCTCATGAGTCTTTCCTCCAATATTGGGCGGTCCCTACTCCTCCACTAAATGACATGTGAAAACTGTGCAGTTATACTCTGAACCCAGGCTGGCATGATGACCCCTTCAAGGGTATATCTCCATGACAACCTGGACTCAAAAAGAAGTAGATTGAATGACACTGGTGGTCATTCAACATGGAGACTGGCGGAAAATCATTACTACAGAGATCAGTAATGAATTGAAGGAGTGTAAAATAAAAGTTTGTGTCTAGGAAAAAAAAAATGAAAATTCATACAGATTCTAAAATTTGCTTGTCAAGATACTGAAACTGGCCATTTTTTTATTTAAAGTACCTAGATTTATATTTCGAATGCAGAAATTACAGACAAAAAGTGACAAGCTAGGCAAAGTAGGAAAAGTATTACCTTTTTATTTAAGAATTTATTCTTTTGTACAATTGCAGGCAGACAGTTTGAAGACGTTTTGTCCATTTACAAAAAGAAAAAACAAAAACAAAAAACCTTCCCTCTTTTGTACAGCCATCTGCCTAACCACTTGGACATTTTTACTTTACTGATTAATGACAACCTTTGTAAAATCCCCTTGTATAATATTCCACACAAATCAGTCATTACCCAAACCAAGATATCCATACTTCTTGAAGTGTTAGCAAAAATACACATTGGTGAAGATGGTACATAAGCTGCAAACAGGCAGGCCAAAAAGCTTTGTGCTTTCCCTTCCCTGATCTACGTATATTATATAGCAGCACAATGCACTGTGTGTGACCCAGGCCTTAAGATCACATGTATACTGATGTGAGCACAAGTCTCTACTCATGCCAACTTAGAAATAAAAAAAAAAAAAAAAAAAAAGTCACATTTCTCTCAGAAGGCGAGCATAAATCAGAAAATGCACCAGTCAGATAATATGAGGGTGCAGCCTAGGACTTCACAGCTGTGTCCTCAAGGCTGCAATGTAAAATCCCGATATATGCACTGTGAGGATATTCTGGGCTTGAGCTTCTTTAACAAAAAAAAAAAAAAAAAAAAAAAAAAGACGAGGGGAGAATTAATGTGTTTCTGCAGTCTGAATGTTTAACAAAGAGTCGTTTCCCACTCCAATTTGCCATTGTGGATGTCAAATACCATCCATCCTGGTCAGAAGAGGACAGCACTAGTGGACAGTATAGATTGCTGATCAAAGTCTGTTCATTCATCAGAACCTGCTGATCGCTTCTGGGCTCGTTTACGTGGAGATCTCCTCGGGGAAGCTTTATCTATTAAAGGAGGTTAACAAAGAAAGAAAATGTTACATCTTGAACAAAATGTGTTTTGCAGTTGAAATTATTCAGGCACTAATTAAAAGAGAAGTACAGCTTTTGGTGTTTTTCCCCCAAGTTGTACTTACCTAGGTGGATGCAGCATTGGTCCCGGTGCCTCTACACTGAGAACCGAGCGATTGAACACCCCCGATGGCTTGGTTCTAACAGCTTCCCGAGCAGAGAGCTGCAGACAATCAGCAGCTCTCCGCTCTGCCTCCTCCCTCATTGGAGTGCTGAGCTGTGGAGAGGCAGGGAGCGGCCGGCTCAGTCGCTCAACGGGTCACTGAGGCTGAGCTGGGTGTCAGTCCAGACACCTGGCGGATTCAGACTTCCACTGTCGTGATGACACGGTGCCTGGACTGACTTCTGTGATGTCAGCAGAGAGCAGACCTCAGCCCCCTCTCTGCTGAAAACGGGTCACAAGAGTGCAAAACAAACTGCGCTCCTGTGATCCATAGGAGAAGTACAGCCAAACGAGCTTTGGCTATACTTTTTTCTGTAAAAAAGGGCGGGGTTCAATACATCCGTTGCATTGCCAATGATGTTCATGTCCCCATAACGTGAATGTATCTGCTAGGGTCACCCAAGCGCTTACATTACCTTTTGTAATAAAACAAAAAAAGACCTTTTTGCAGCAAATTTATTTAACCCCTCTACCACCCAACACATGTACGGAAGGAGGGGAAAAAAAAAAAAAAAAAAAAGGGGAGGCTGTGTCGCTGACAGCACTTGGTCCGGCTACAGATCTGTAGTTGTCAGGACCAGCTTCTGATCAGGTCACCATGATTGCTGATGCTTCCTATCCCTGGGCATTTCCAAAACTGTAAAGGGATGCCAGGGCAGGCAGGAAGAGGTTAGGATTCACTAAGGCCCAATTAATACTAGCCCATACAGTAAAATGTAGTATTTTGCTGTATGGGCAACAGTGTGAGCTCCAGCTTTTAAATTTATTTGAAGTGTCAAATAGTGAAACTTTATTTAGGTCTTTGAACAGAGCAGTGACCCGTGGTGCCTTTGAGTTTGCTATTGAAAAATGCAGACATTCTGCACTGCACATCACACCAGTTTCCTAGGTGTAGAAGTGACCTGCATCCCAAACGCACCTTCCATTAAATGTATGAGCTGGAAAAGGCCCCTCTCCACCCATCTCCAATTCTGGGTGCACTGTTACCAGGGGTGCCAGTTATAGCCTTACCACTTTAAAGGCTCATTTATAAAGCGCAATTGGTAGGATTCAAAAATACACTAAACTTGCTTAAGGGCTCTGAAGGAGAATGGCTAGTCAAAATGAGAAAGGAAAAAAAAAAAAAAAAAGTGTTAAAATAGGAAAGCCCAGCCACATGATCTGAGGAAGTCAGTTTACCAGGCTCTATTCCAATCATAGAATTCTCTGCAGTGGCCTGCATTTTCTAATTAGGACAAAACACAGGCCAGTGCGCTGTAAAATTACTCTAAGACGTCTGAGCCCAACTCCCACATCTTCAGAGTAGATCTCACAACTGGAACAGAGGTCCTTCAATTGTCGAAAAACTTTAGATTTCAATGCACATTACATATTGCCATGCACGCTAGAGAGAGCAAAATGTCTAGCACCAGACCTCCTCCATAATGCTAAATTGAGGACCTATGGGGGGGCACTTTTAAAGCTTTGCCTATGGAAAATAGGCAGTGAAAGAGTTGAAGCATTTAAAATTAATTTTTTTTAAAGTCTGGCCTAATAGGTTTGTCCCAGCCATAACATTAGATCACTAATAAAAAGGTTCCAGACACCTAAAACTTGGTGATTACCAGTAAGCGTCTTTCTGGGTGAAAGAACACAAGTGTATGCATATACTAAGGCTAACCATTTTTACCAATTATGCAGGTTTTCTGACACCGCTAGAAAACAGTTTCATAGAACATTGTGAAGAGTGGCGACAAACTATACTCCCATTAGCATATCAGTAGGACTCAAGTGATGTGACACGTGAAGCTATATTCTAGACATGCATAGTTCATGCGGTCATCTCATGGATTCCAGTTCTGTTACAATACAAATGTCCACATAATACAAGATACCTGAGAATTAGTTGTATGAGACACAAACAAATCTACTTCTGCAGTTAAAATTTCTTTTAAAAAATAGTTAATAGCTACTTGCATTCCTAATTAATTTCATGAAATGATCTCAAAAGTGGAACTCCACCCCTTATTGTCGTAGTATTGGGTGGATCCCCTACTGGGTTCTCATTTCTGCATATGACCCCATAGTGAAATCTTTCCATCAGAGTCAGACAGCAGTAAGGACAAAGTTATCCCATTGTATCAGGAAGAAAAAAAAAAAGTGGCAGAGTTCTACTTTAATACAGTCCTTTCATCACAAATCAGAACACACAACCGATGCAGGTGAATAATACTTAGAGAAAATCAAGTGGTCTCACCTCGTCTACTTTGCACTGAGGTTGCAAGGAAGCAAAAAAGACAGCAAGATGTATTAGAAAAAAAAAAAAAAAAGCAATTACAGGACAGAGTGCAATAAGAAACAAGCAAAATATTTAAAGGAATACTTTAGAAAAGACAATAGGTAAAAATCAAAGCCTTTCTTGGATTACTGGAAAACGCCTTAAAGGCCCAGAAGAAAGTCACTGAAACAAAGAAAAATGCTTAGTTGTACTGATAGAGAGGTGAAGAATCGTCAAGGCACGTGCCACACAGAGCGGAGTCTGCTTCAATCAGCAGAGGATCTATGAGCAGGCGGGATGGATGTTACATCATGTCCATTCAGTTTATGCAGAGCAGGACACAGGCAGGTCCCAATGAGCTCTATGGGCATCAGATGTTAAATAGACTACCCTGTCCATTTACATCAGGCTACCTCCAATCTGGTCTGCCTGGACCTTATCCGAATCGGGGGTAAGCGGGTGTAAACAGCCAGAAGTTCATTTGCCTCCCACCCAGCTCCTTAAAATTTAAACTTTGCACAGACTAAAAACAGTACAGTTCAGAAATAGGAATTTTACTTTGGTTTAAAAAAGGAAATTAACAAAATAAAATCTTTATTGTGCGTAAAAAAATTGCAGCTCCCCAGCTGCAAAATCATTACCACAATAAAAGGTCATCTCCTTATGCCATAGAAATCTGCATCAAAGCTGATTGCATCTCGTTGCTGTGTACCTGTACTATGCAATGACAATAAAGTTGTATCTATCTATCTATCATGACCTTAAAAGCTAAGCTCCTTCTGCAAAAAAAAAAAAAAAAAAAAAAAAAAAAAAGAAGTATTAGGACACTTACCTGTCCACGAATCCAGCGGTGTCTTTACTCAAGCCGATTTTTCAATCAGCTCTTGGGTGCTGCCACCGTCATCTCAGGTAATGGAAACCAGCAATGAAGCCTTGAGGCTTCACAGCAGATTCCCTGCAGCACAAGCATGCTGTGCTCTGTGAATGGCCTTGGTGGCGGGCGCTCAAAACCAGGAACTACCGCTCCCCCCCCCCCCCCCCCCGAAAGGTGCAAAATCTGGGGGGGGGGTTGTTTTGGAGGCTCTGCTTTAACAGAATGGGAGTTACCAGAAATCAGAGTTGCAGATTGTTTGTCCAATCAGTTCTCCAAGCCCGTTCTACAGCTATTACATAATTTAAAAATCAGCAGGGAAAACAAAGCACTGGTTTTAAACAGAAAAAAAAGGCAAGGACTTTATTTTGCCACTCCTATGTATCACTTTAGGGGAGCAGAATTGATTTCTTTTGGTATAGGTTGTTCTAACTCTCAAAAATCCCCATTAGAATAACTAAATTACTAAAAACAGACCCTTTACTCCTCTTGGCCTATGAAGTAAAATCCCACCTATCAGCTCAGCTTGTCAAATATGAAAAGCATCAGACAGGTCAGACGCACTAACATTCTTACCAAAATGTCACATTGTTGATCACCTACAAGGGTTTGTTCTATAATGTAATGGGACAGCCAACAATTTACAGACAGACAGACTGAATACTTACTTATCTGGCTCAAAGTCTCGGGAGGAATCCAGCTCATATCAACATCATTTTGGTTAGATGTACCCATTTCCACTTTCTGGGCTGGCCTTTTTCTCTGTAGAAACCAAAACGATGCATTATACACCAATATTCATGTTGCTATAGCACAAGGTCTCATTCACAAGGCTGATTTTGGGTTGTATTGCCTTAAGAATCTGCGTAAATCTGGATCTGGGGGCCTCATAGGTGTTAGCAATCAGCAGCGGCTAGGAAACCTGTATAAATCTAGGACAGGCTGACAGGTGCCATGGCTGTTCGTGTGTACGGTTACAAAGCTATGGTCTACATACAAACATCCACAGCTTCTATGATCTGTACAGGTGACCGGGTTGCAGCTGATTACATACACCTGTGATCCCAACTGATTTTTTTCTGTACCTCTGGCCCTAATTAACTGTGTGAATGAGGTCAAACCCTTTTTGCACTTTATTTCAGTTCAGAGACTAGTCTTTGAAACAGGACAGTCTAACTGTTGGCACATCCATGGCTTTTAGCCCTGTACTTAGACCTGAGCAGGGAGACTTCTGGAGGTTAAGCCTTTTTTGGCATGTTCTTTGTGCATGCAAACTGGTTTTTGAATCGCTTTACAAGATTTATGCACATGTATCAAGCTTCAGGTGTTTCCTTGGGCTTGGCAAAGGGAGACAAGGTGTTCTCTTCAGGTACCAGGCACCCCCATTGAAGTCTATGGGGCCACAAAAAGGCCAAATTCTCTCTAAAAATAACTTGTTGAGCAGACATTCACTTTGGTGAACGTTGGGCTAAGTACTTCCTTTTATTACTGTAGCCACTATTAAAATGAATTTTCTGATGCAGAGGGTCAATTTAATTTCTGGAAACATACAGTAAATAAATATAAATCAGGCTCAGGGCACTAGGGCCTCATTCACGCGGGTATTGTCAAACGTGTCTTAAGAGGACATTTTTTTAGAAAAGCCATGCAATGTCAATGAGTAAAGGGATTGTAAAGTCAGCAGGTTTTTTTTTTAAATCCTAATGCACCAATATATAAAACCTGTGTGCAAATGCCCCCCCCCCCCCATGCTTACCTGAGCCCCATCTTGATCTAACGAGGGCCATGACTGTCAAAGTCTGTCAAAGTCAGCTAGCCAATGGGGGGCAACCACAGCTGTCTGAATGGATACACAGGGCTGCGATTAATGTCGGGTGTCCCCATAGCAAGCCGCTTGCTGTGGGGGCACTCAAAGGGAGGGGGGACAGGGTAGCCAAAGAGGAACCCAAGAAGAAGAGGGTCAAGGCTGCTTTGTGCAAAACCAAATGCACAGAGCAGGTAAGTTTAACAGGTTTGTTTTTTTTCTTCCAATAAAACGAAGGGATTTTTGATTAACCGTAAAACCTATTTCTCTGATGTTCATTGATGGACACAACTCCCTAGGATTCTTGACCAGTGGGTTATACTGCCCCCTACAAGAGTAGGACATTAGGCAGAAAGAACTTGACTACACCTATAGGCAGTCCCAGGAGGTATACTCCCTGCTTTGCTATAGGTACTCTGTTACAAGCAGTGTCAGAAGTATTACAACTACATAGAGGAGTGGGTGCTGTGTCCATCAGTGAACATCAGAGAAATGGATTTTCTTTCATTGACGGACACAGCTCCTTAGGATTCTTGACCAGTGGGACTTCCCAAAGCAGTGTCAAACATGAGGGGTGGAAACAGCAAAAAAAATCCCCAAGGCTAAAGCGTAGCCAACCAGGAAACAGGAGCGCAACAAAAACGAACAACTAGAGCCCACCTTAACAAATACTCCCCCCAAAGAGGGAAAATACCCTCTAAACAGCAGCCTGCAAAATCTTGTGGCCAAATGAAGCAGCCACAGATGCCAACACATCCACTTTATTGAATTTTGTGAAAGTGTGCACTGACGACCAAGTGGCTGCCTTGCAAACCTGCTTCACTGATGCCTGATGACAGAAAGCCCAAGAAGCACTGGGCGCCCGAGTAGAGTGCACCTTTACAGGGAAAGGAGAAACAGGACCCTTGATCAAATAGGCCACATCTGTCTGATCCATCTACAAATGGTCGCAGAAGAACCGGACAGTCTTTGAGGCCCATCCGTAAGCACAAAACTTGAGTCTTCTTGACTTGCGAAAAGACTCCGTAGCCACCAAATATACCTGAATCGCCCGAACCATACCGGGGCATGCAACCCAATTTCCTTAGGATGTTTTGGCCTGGGACACAGGGAAGGCAACACAATGTCTTCATTTAATTAGAAAATCAGAGACCACTTTTGGAAGGAACAACAGACAGGGGAGAAGAACCACATTAGCTTTGTGCAACACCAAGTAAGGGGTGCGACAAGACAACTCTGCCAATTCCGACACCCTTCGAGCAGAGGTAATCGCCACCAGAAAGGCCACCTTTTGGGACAGTGTAAGCAGGGGAATCTCCTGAATATTTTCACAAGGGAGGCTTCTGGGGGACCGAAAACACCAAGTTCATAATCCAAGGCGGTAGAGGACACCGCACTGATGGAGTGAGATGTCGAACCCCTTGGAAAAAAAAAAAAAAAAAAAAAAAAAAAAAAAAGGTACGCACCAGGGAGAGCGTGGCCAGGGGTCATTGAAAGAAGACCGCCAAGACCTGGCCCTTGATTGTATTCAAGGCCAATTTCTGCTCAACTCCCCATTGAAGATAGGTCAAGACCCAAGCCACGAGAAAGTGAAAAACAAGCAACTTACACCGCAAATGTATGCATTCCGTGTACGATGTTAGATCTTCCTAGAGGTAGACTTCCTAGCTTTCAGCAGTGTCTGAATCACTGACCCAGGCAAACTTCTATCCTTCAGCACCTAGCTTTCAAAGCTGTCAAAGCCAGCAACTAAAGCAGGATGGAAGAATGGCCCTTGGGACACCAGATACTCCCTGAGAGGCAGTCTCCAAGGGACGTCAGTGACCAGCTGCACCAGGTCGGCGTAGCCAGTCCAGGGCCACTAGAATAACCAGAATTCTTTGATCCTGCGCAAGAGCCTCGGCAGAAGAAGGGGGGGGGGGGGGGAGCGTAGATCAGAGGATACTGGTCCCACCAGCACGTCCGCCAGAGAATCCTGTGACCATGCTAAACCTCAACCTTTCGGCTGAGCAGAGACATCAACAGATCCAACTAAAGGATGCCACATCGGAGACATATCTGATGAATCACGTCCGGGTGGAGGGACCACTCCCTTTGGGCCAGCACCTGCTGACAGATAATCCGCTTGCCAGTTTTCAACCCCTGCAATGTGTACGGCAGAGAGGGCTGGAACGAAACGTTCTGTCCACTGTAGAATGCCAGCAACTTCCAGAGTTGCTAACACCTCTTGGTCCACCCTGGTGATTGACACGGCCGTGGTGTTGTCCGACAGAATCTGCACTGGATACCCCTGAAGACTATCCGTCCAGTGATCCAGGCACAGCCTGATCACTTGAAGTTACAGGACATTTAATAAGTAGTCTGGACTATTCCAGTGTCCAAACACCCTGAATGGCGCTCCTACCCAGGACACTTCCCCACAGGACAGACTAGCATCTGTGGTGACCACTGTCCAATACAAGGGGAGAAAGGATTTGCTCTGTCGAAGAGCCGGAGAGCGAAGCCACTAAACCAGAGACCCTTTGGCTTCATGGCACTGATCTTCCAGAGACTTTTTGCCACTCCCTTTGCAGGGACCGCGTACGGAACGGTGCAAAACTGAACCGTTGCGAAGGCAGATACCATCAGGTCCAGCATGCAAGTCCGGAGGAATGACAATCTGGACAGCAGATGAAACACAGCATGCAACTTCTGGAGTTTATCCAGAGTCAGACCCAGACAATACAATTTTCTGGAAGGAATCAGAGCAGACTTCGGTTAATTCAGAAACCAGCCAAACTCAGTGTCTGTAAAGTGATCTCCACCTCATCCCCCAGAGAAGCAGAGGAGTCTGCATCGCAGGAGGTGGTAGTTCAGGTAGCCCAGTACTGCGATCTCCTACTAACGCAGCAATGCCAGAACCGGGGCCAACACTTTTGTTAAGATCCAAGGAGCAAAGGCGAGACCAAAGGGTAATGCCAAAAACTGATAATGCTCCTCTCCTACAGCAAAGCAGAGGAAGCGCTGGTAACTGGCACAGATTGGAATGTGCAAGTAAAGACCCTTGATGTCAATAGAGGCAAGACCATCCCCCTAATGAAGGGACGCCACTACCCTGCGAATAGACTCCATTCCATACTTGCACAAAGCAGTTCAGGGCCTTGAGATCCAGAATTGTACCCCCCTGCCCCCTTTCTTTGGAACCGTGAACCGGTTCAAATAAAAACCCTGAAACCGTTCAGAGATTGGAACCGGGAAAAATCACACCCTAAAGCAACAGGTCTTGCACCGCCCAAAAGAGCTCGCAATGGGTCTGGAGAAAGGCGCACATTGGAAGGACAGAACCTTTCTGGGAGGGTAAGAATGAAACTCAATCTTGTAGCCAGACCGTATCACTTTGTGGACCCATTTGTCTTGCACCAAGGTGGTCCACGGGCCGAAAACCAGCAAAGATGTGCCCCCCACCCCAGGTGCGGGCACAGTCATGCTGAAGGAGCCTTGTCCACGGGTTTGGAGAATCAAAAAACGAAGAAACTTCCTTGTGAGCTGAAAAGGATGGGCCACGTCTGTGATGAGGTTCTTTACCCTTTCAGGCCTGCAGAAGAAAAAAGTACTCTTCTCCCCTGTGAGACTCCTGTCATCCCCAAACAGGCAATCTCCCTGAAAAGAGATCAGTTAAGGCCTTGTTTTGGTCTGCAGACCAGAGCACTAACGACCAACAACACACGTACAAGTACTACTGCCAAAACAGACAGTCTAGAAATCAGGGGAGCCACATCCAAAGAAGCATCACAGATAAAACTGTAGTCCCTGGACCAACTGGTCTGCCAGCTCAGCTCTCACCCTCTGGGTGACCGCGTAAAAGTTTTGCCCGCTCGGTCAGAGTTTGCAAAACCAGGGCAATGGTGAAGACCGGCTAAAGCACCGAACCCACAACAGTGAACATATTGCGGGCAACAGCCTCTGTTTTTCTGTCAGCTGGATCCTAAAAGGCTGGTGTTCACTCCACCAGGATCATGGTCGCCCTACTTAACTTGCAAATTGGGGAGGGCCACCACCAGTGGAACAGTCCACATTTTAAGGAGGGACTCTTCAAAGGGTACCTCATTGCAAGGAGTTTAGGAACCACAAAGGGACGTTTTGTACATTTCCACTCTTTTGCGACACATCTGTCAAAATAGGAGGTAAAAGGGAAACTTACTTGTCCAGCGTTCCTGCGACGTCGGCACTCATAGCCGATTTTCGTATCGGCTCTCGGGTGCTGCTGCCGGCATTCAGGGTAAGGGAACCCGGCAGTGAAGCCTTTCGACTTCAAAGCTGCGCTTTGTAATTGGCCCGGCGGCGGAAGGAGGCGAACTTCGAGGGACAGCGCTGAAGTGGGGAAGGGGACCTGTCCCTCCCCCCCTGAAGGGTGTCAAATGTGGCACCGGAGGGGGGGGGGGGGGAGGTGAGGCATAGAGGCGGAGGTTCCACTTTTCGGTGGAACTCTGCTTTAAAAAGAAAACAATCAGGACCAGAGATCCCAGCAAGAACTAGGTCCTTACTCTGACTAGGCAGAAAAAAAAAAAAAAATCTGAATAGACACTAATGCCCCATACACACGTGCAGATTATCTGCAGACTTTTGTCTGCAGATTTACCTTTTCTATGTAGTGCAAGGGCCTGCCGGATTGCATACAAATTGAAAGTGTTTAGGTTTGACCTCATATTATATGGTTTTGGTAAGTCTGCAGACAAAAGTCTGCAGATAATCTGCACGTGTGTATGGGGCATTAATAAAAACGTAGCCCAACGCATCCAAGCCTGGCTAACAGCTTTAAAGTGGAACATATAAAATCAGGAAAAAAGTAATCTGGAAGCATAAAAATGTCTTTATACATAACAGATCACTTCCAGTGCCAGTGTGTGTATATGATCGAAAGAGTCTGATTTGTTAAGGTACCACAGAATGAAGAGTTTAAACATGGGGGGGGGGGAGGGAGGGACAGAAGAATGCTGCATACAAAGCCAACCACACATGGAAAACAAATGATGATAGATACCAGCTTCTCAAACTTAGGAGTAATTATATATATCATTTTTTGTATGAATAGTGATTAGTTGCTATGAACCAATCAATTAACAGATTTTTCTAACCTATTGATCTGTACAGGCAACTAAAAAAAAAAAAAAAAAGTCACCTCTTAGAATAAAACCTTGTATGTATGTATGTATGTATGTATGTATGTATGTATGTATGTATGTATGTATGTATGTATGTATGTATATATATAAATAAAAAATCAGAAGGCCCAGCAAATACCAAGTAAGATTAAAATGGGAATGTCCATTTAAGAAGAGTCATTTTAATACTATGAAGGCATACAGTAATACACAGACATAAAACAAGCATTTACCTTTCTGGACTCTAGAAGTTGATGCAGACCAACAATCACAAGTAAGCCAAGCCCACCGAGGAACAAGTACATGAAGATTCTGAAGAAAAAAGGTAAACCAATGTTGGAGGTATTAAAGGTTAGGATGAATGATTAAAAAAAAAAAAAAAAAAAAAACACACAACAAAAACCATTTAAGGAAGATTTCTTATTGCCCACTAAGGGAAATTCTGCAAATTAGGTCATCTCTGCCATTATAAGGCAGGGCATAAATACATCCACAGGTATATGGGCCATATATTTTTTTGGCTTAAACTGTATAAACTCACGTCTCTCCATCCAGCCCATCTTCTCTCTCAATTATGGTGACCGTCTGATTAAACACAGCATCTTGGAACGCATTTCCCTGGAAGAACAAATACACACATCAAAATGTTGCCTCTCTCAAACTAGAGGCTGGGTTTACACTAATGCAAATTTGATGCGGGTTTTCCGCATTCAATTCGCATGTCAGTAGACCGGTTCAACAGCTCCGGGATGGCTGCAGAGCGGTTTGCAAAAGAGTCCTGAGCATCTTCTGATCTGTTTCAGGTCCCTATCCAGCCTGATTCATCCCTGAAACTGAGAGCATGGACGCACCAGTCCCCTGCTGTGAGCCACTCTGCACATCAGTGTGAACCCAGCCTGAATCTTTCAATATATAAAATAGTATAGACAACTTGACGCTGTGGGATTTTTGAGCAGAATCCTTTGGTACCAGTAGGTATCCAGAACCAGCAACTAAAGAAGCTGGTTGCTATGTGCACACTGGAATAACCAGGGCTTTTGGGACTTCCGGGGCACTCTATAGGCATTTGTAGGTAATGTACAGCGCTGCCCGTTGAAGAATGGAAGGGCAGGATTACTTTTTCAGGTTTGTTATCTTTATGCAGCGAATACATTAACCCCTTGAAGACTAAGCCTTTTTCTAACATCTGTTGCTTACAAGTTAAAATCAGTATTTGCTAGAAAATAACTTAGAACTCCCAAACAATACACAATATATATTACACACGCTTTTTAGCAGAGACCCTAGAGAATAAAATAGTGATCGTTGCAATATTTTATGTCACACTGTATTTGAGCAGAGGTCTTTCAAATGCAATTTTTGGGGAAGAACTACACTTTCATGAATTAACTTTTTTTTTTTTATTTTTTTTTTAAAGTTAGCCCAATTTTTTTTGTAGAATGTCAAAGATGATGTTACACCAAGTAAATAGATACCGAACATGTCATGCTTTAAATTGCAAACACTCGTGGAAAGGCGACAAACTTTGGTACAAAAAAAAAAAAAAAAATCTCCATAGGCAATGCTTTAAAAATTTCTACAGGTTACAAGTTGAGTTACAGAGGTCTAGGGATAGAATTGTTGCTCTCACTTCAACGATCGCAGCGATACCTCCCATGTGTTGTTTGAACACTGTTTACATATGCAGATGCGATGAGCGTATTTGTTCGCTTCTGCGCACGAGGACAGGGCACTTTAAAAATATTTTCTTATATTTATTGCTGTCACAAAGAATGTAAACATCCCTTGTGACAGTAATATCCAGCAACAGGTACACTCTTTACAGAGGGATCTGGAGTCTAAAAGACCCCAAATCTCTCTGCAATTTCAGACCAGAAACAGGTTGATTTGAAAAATCTGAAGTGCAAAATCTGGTGTAGGTGATCAGCTTCTAACTTCAGCTTGGATGTAGTTTGGTTTCTATGCACAGCTGCACCAGATTTTGCACTCTCCAGTTGTACTAAATCAATTCCATTAGGTTGTTTACGTCAGTGTCAATTTAGTTGACTAAATTAACACTATTACAGTCAACTTGAGAGGAGTACATATGCTGCATCCGTAAGGTTTTGCATTGTGGGATAGAAAAGATTTATCTCCATTGTCATACTCAGTGGGCAGTACCACCTGCCAAATACAAATCTATTCAACTGTATGGAGCTGCACCACAACAGTGCTGAGGCATGAATGTATGGGGTTAAAATAAGCAGGGGGCAGGCGACTTAACGCCTAATCAGTTGTACATGGTTCTCTGCTGCAAGGTACAAGTGCTTATAGAAAAAACAGAAACATTTAGTTTTCATGTGGACCTATCAGGATAGAATTAGGAGATCTGCCATTGTCAAGTACATTTTAAACTGTTAGGTGAAGTTGTTTGGTTAAGCAGCATATTTTTTTACAGTGGGGAAAAGGGATTAGGTTGGGACATAGCTGCACGCATTTAATTCTTATTTTCAGCACCTAAAGTCACACATGACAGTTCATCCTATTTTGTACTAGGAAAATAAATGGGTGCCTTACAGGAATAGAATGTTCCTGTTTAACACAAATTTCAACATGAGATTTATAATACTTGTGCATTTTCTTCAATATCAGAAATCTTACATTGGCATCCTTGTAGTTCAAATTAATAACCAGTCCAAAGGGACGACCACCCATTGGCTCTGCAGGAATGAAGGAGTATTCAAAGGTGGCTTGTCTTTGAGGAGGAACAAGTGTGTTTAACGGCAAAGCAGTGAAATTCTGTATATAAAATTGGTAATCTTGAGGGTAACGGAAAGAGGCATCCAGTGATTCAACAACAAAGTCTTCGGTACCCTTATTTGTGAAGCCTACCAAGAACTTCACAATTTCATTAGCAGGGAAGTCTGGGCGAAAAAAAAAAAAAAACAATTTTTTTGTAAAATTAAACAAATTTTAAAACAAACAAATTTTTAAACATACAAATTTCAGACACTGGAACGTACTTTCTTTACCAAATGGTTATTGCAGGTCAAAAGAAGTAATTTCATCTTTTTTTCCTTAAAGTCAAAACCTGGATAATCATAACAGCACTGTTGTCTGCTTACTGACCATTATATCCAAGCATTTCAGGCATTTGCTCATACAGTTTCAAGTTTTACAGATCTTTCCCTATAAACAGTTAGAGGAAGTAAACTCTGCATACCCCATCGCGATTTTCTTCTACTGATATGAAAATGCATTTACAATCATTGCATAGTAAAATGTATGCACAATTTCTTCTTACTATTTTTTAGTAGTTTGTAAAAAATGTGTCTTCCGGGACTAGGCTGCGCCATCTTGAGTACTGTTCTCCGATTCTGCTTTGGATGTCATTTTCGCCCTTCCTTGTATCCCCTGCTTAAATCTTGCGCATGCGCAACCGTGTATTATCAAAGCCTTTCTTAACCCGATGTTACTACGGCAACGAAGCTCAGCCATGTTTTACCCACTTTGTTTTGCGGCTGTCATTCAAGGCTGTAAGCTGCAGAGGATTGGAGCTATAGGAGTCTCTAGGATGCCCTGGTTTACTTCCCGTGTGACATCACGTGGTCACAAGAAGAGAACCAGAAAGCTGTGAATGAATGCCCAGCCTTGCGAGTCTTCAAAGCTGTGCTGCAGGACAGCAGAACTTTTGTATAAGGCATGCTGTTAATGGAGAGACAGCACACAGAGTGTGCCGTAAATCACAGGACGGAAGTGCATGCGCCAGTGACGTAATCAAACGTTAGTGGGCAGATTGCAAGAGGATGAAACAAGTAAGGACACTTTTACAGGCAGCAATGATAATGAGGATTGCAATGTGCTGAAGTGTAGAGTTCACAACCACTTTAAGTGGTTAAGAATGGCTATCCCAATGGCTTTCACTTTAAAAGGGAATGTATGCGGGTAATTAGCTGCTTAACAAAGCAGCTACTGATCATTGGGACCAATTCACACCTAGACATACCCTCCCCTGAGGTTTTCGAAATTTAAAACAGAAACACATGCCCAAACACATTATTGACGCTTTCCTGCTTTTTTTAAGCCATCTTGGTCCTTGGTATAGGGACCTATAAGACCTTTGTATGCCTGTGCCCCATGGCACCTACATGAGCCCACAGAAAAGACAGCTGGGTGGCAAGCCACTCCCCTGCTGCCCCTTGCTTATAAATGCATGCAACATACACAGGGCTCCCACTCCCTTTAATGGAAAGCTCAGGGAAGCTGCACTATACACTCAAAACCTGTGGCAGAGATCAGGGACACCAGAGGCAAGCGTTTGGGCACACTAGGATGTTTTTTTATATTATTGCAATACATAAAAATGCTAAGGTGTTCTGTGCATCCTGTCCCACTGATGTCAACTGGGACGCATCGGCTTCTCAGACAGTCGCTGCTCCCAATTGGACATCCATGTGGGTGCATCCCTGAATTCACACTGTCCGTTCAGCCTGCACAAGGAATGCATGGAACATCTGTGCAGGTAAACCGCGCTCTCTCTCTGCACTTGCGGTGTAGGCAAACCGCACCGTGTCTGTGGATCAGTTTGAAAGCAGGCTAATAACCAAGGTAGAACTGATAACATTGATCATTTTCCCATTGTTAAACCGTGAGTGACAATTACACGGCCCTTTAATTTATTCCTCCACTTTCTGATCTGCAGGCATCGCCAGCTGTAGTCTTGCTGTCCAAGGCAAAGTGCATTTGGGATCACTCTGCCTGGGTAAAGAGCCAGCGCTATTAAGGAAGCATCAGCCTATGCAGTTCTTCTCCCTTTGCAGACGCTTGGTTTCTCTACTGCCGACTCCTTCCACAACATTGATGCTCTGGGATGCTAGGCCGGCAACCCGGGATCTGGACTTGTCGACCGAAACTAGGTTGCGGGCCACTGGTTGGGCACCCATGAGCTGAAGGCTTTATTTGTTTAAAAACACTGTGCCCCTGCTAAAACTCTCTTTAATAAGCTCAAACACAACAATGTCCTAGCAGTGGGCTAGGGAATATCTGCATTAACAGTATTTGCAGATTGTGTGGAATGCAGAGCCCCAGTAACCTCAGATTAAAAAAAAAAAAAAGGCAAGCTATGTTTTTAGAATAGCAAGGGGAAAATTTTTTTTCAAACAAATAACAGTCTAGCTGCGCGAACATACACATGAGTATTTTAACCCCTTCCATACCGCGCCATAGGATTCCTGCCGCCGTCATTTTACTTTCTCGATCCGGGCGGACGTCATATGACGGCGCCCGGATCTCCCCGCTACTGCGCGCGGCGATCGGGGGTGAGGCTCATCCCTTGGACTGAGCCCAACCCCGATCACGGTAAACAGCCAATGAAACTGGCTGTTTACCACGTGATCGGCTGTGTCAATCACAGCCGATCACATGAGCGGCTCCAGCGCGAGCCGCTCATTCCCTTCTCAATGCACGCCCCCCGGGGGCGCGCCGATCGGGGACGAGGCTCGTCCCTCGGACATAGCCCATCCCCGATCTAGGTAAAGAGCCAATGAAATTGGCTCTTTACCACGTGACCGGCTGTGTCCAATCACAGCCGGTCACAAATGTCAACAGAGAACACGGTAACTAGCTGTCACCGTGTTCTCCTCCTCACACACTGATCCTGTGTGAGAAGGAGATTGTGGTAACAGCTAGTTACCAAATACAGTGCACCCCAAACACACTGATTGCGCCCCCCCCCAATAAAGAGCACCTGTCACTAGCCCATCAAAGTACCCGAGTACCTGTCACCAGCCCATCAAAGTACTCTGATGGGTAGGTGACGGGTACACGGGTACTCTGATGACGGGTACTCTGATGACGGGTACTCTGATGACGGGTACTCTGATGACGGGTACTCTGATGACGGGTACTCTGATGACGGGTACTCTGATGACGGGTACTCTGATGACGGGTACTCTGATGACGGGTACTCTGATGACGGGTACTCTGATGACGGGTACTCTGATGACGGGTACTCTGATACTTTGAGTACCCGTCATCGGAGTACCTGTCACTTACCCAACAGAGTACCCGAGTATCTGTCACCTACCCATCAGAGTACCTCACACCTGAAGTACCTGAGTACTTGCCACCTGCTCATCAGTACCCATCACTACCCATCAGTACCGATCATCCGTACCCATCAGTACAGTATCAGTATCACCTATCAGTATTAGTACCTATCACCTGCCCATAAGAGTACTCGAGTACCTGCCACTTGCTCATCAGTACCAGAGTACCTGTCACCTGCCCAGCAAAGTACCCGAGTACCTGCCACCCTTCATACAGCCACCATGTCCAAGTCCAAAAAGGTTTATATACGTCCTCCGTTTAAACCTAAATACCGGTGTTATGGCAGCAGATAGCTGCCATAACCCTGGTATTTTTTTAAACGGTGGACGGTTGGCTTTCTGATAAGGGTGGTCCCAGCTGCGGATTCGCCGCGGGATCACCCTTCCGGGGTGGCGGAAGAGGTGCCCCCTCCCGCCGCATTCTGGTCCTTTTCCCCGCTTACCGGCCCCGCCGGCAGCGGGGAAAACTATCCGGTCCCGGATCCTCACAGACAGGATGTCGAGTGAGGGCAAGCTTAATTAATTTTTTTTTTATTTTTTCTATCTTTTAGTGTACTTGTGAGATCTGAAGACTTTTTGACCCCAGATCTCACAAAAAAAGGAGGTCCTGTCATGCCTTTTTCTATTACAAGTAATGTTTACATTTCTTGTAATAGAAATAAAAATGATCAATTTTTTTTTTTTTTTTTTTGTAAAAATAAAAATAAAATAAATAAAATAAATAGCTGACATCTGCTGCTCCATAGGAGGTAGATGGAGCATTCGATCAGATCCGCCTGAAAAACTGACAGACGGACCTGATCGGAAAGCCCGTGTGAAAGGGGCCTTAGGCGGTCAATTCATTTGAATGGGCTACCAAAAAATGAAAAAAAGGACAAAAAAAAATGCATATGCAGCTTGACCAGGGAGCTATGGCCCTATTTCTGCCCTGGGTTTTGGGGGTCCTAGAGCAGAATGACAGTGGCAGAGTAGTTCTAAGGCAGATAATACAAGAATGCACAATAATGATCTTCAGATAATTTCACACACAAAAGTGGTAGAAAATGGAATTACCTTCTCCTTTAACAAACAAAATAGTGGTGTCGGCATTGGGAGAGGCTTTCGGTTCACCAGAACTCAAATCTTCTTCCTCTTCTTTTTCTTCTACCTAGGGATCCACGAAAAAAAAAAAAAAAAGCACAGATTAAGAAAATTTAATTAGTACTTTGGGCAAGACTACTTTTGTAAAGGAGACATAAAAGACCAAGACAAATATTAATAAAATTACATTTTTAAATAAGCCAATAGCATAATTCTATTCACAAAAATATTTTCTGCCACAGGAAAAACAGTCTGTCCATGCTCGTCCCATATAATGGATAAAGAGACTTGGCCACAGCTTGCAATAATACAAAAAGATCCTACAAACACATCCCAACACAAATACCAACTAGATATCTAACAAACAGTTTTCCATTTACCTACCTTCCTTTTTAAATGGCCCTTAAACTTGTGTTACCTTATCTTACCTCAATTATTTTACCCGAATACCACCAAGAAGTAGGGGCTGGGTTCCCCTGACTGGCGTATTCCAAAATTCTCATATCCCCCACCTACCTCTCCACCACCTAATCCATCTGTACCCTCTTCTCCGGACAATTCATACTCACAGCTCAACCTGGTAATCGCCATAACTGCCCCTCCCCCATGTTGGAGGAGACGTTCCGGAACCCCTGTGGCTATAGAGCAGAAGTGATGTCAGCTTGGGGGAAGTTGCCCATACATCTCTCCTCCAGCCCTGTGAGCACCTCCAGAAGCAGTGCTTTTCTAGAAATCGGCAGGACGGGGACACTATGCAATATTGGATTTGACTAGATATGCAATTTATTGCGAGTTATAACATTTTTAACCAGTTGCCGCCTGCCCACCGTCAAATGACGGCGGGACGGTGCGACCATTGTTCTGGGCGGACGTCATACGACGTCGGCCCATTCAAGCAGGGCAGGCGCGCGATCGTGTGCGTGCCGCCCTGCCGGCGTCGGCGTGTCCCCAGGACACAGCCCGTCACCGGCAGGGGGGAAAACAGCCAATGGGCATGGCTGTTTCCCACATGATCGGCTATGTTCCAATGACACAGCCGATCACAATAGCAAAGCCCGAAAGAAGACCGCGCATGCGCAATCGGGAGCGCGCAGCGCGGTCATGTCAGTGGCTCTGTGTTCCCTAGGAACACAGCTAATCACCGGCGGTAGTAAATAGCCACTGACAGTGGCTGTTTACTATGTGATCGGCTGGGAATCCATTCCCAGCCGATCACAAAATGTAAACACAGCAGTAACTCCCTGTCACTAGCTCTTCTCCCCTCACACAGTTTGCAGTGTGAGGAGAGCAGAGCCAGAAACAGAGAGTTACTGCTCTGTGTACCTGTAAAAGTAAAATCACAGCAATAAATGTCCCTACACAGTCCTCAGCCCCCCCCCCCCCCCAATTGCACCTGTCACCCAACCGTCACCTCATCAGTGCCCAGAAATTGCGATCTGGAAATCATGGCAAATCGTGGGACGCCTGTGCATTGCAATAGCACCCCAAATGCTGTGCGATGTTGCCGTGATTTCCGCCTGCCGAATCGCGGTAACATCGCATGACGCCCCAAAGAAGCTCTTGTACCTTTTTTGGGTGTCATGCGTTGTTTGCGCGATGTTACTGCGATTCAGCAGGCGGAAATCGCGGCAACATCGCACAGTGCTTGGGATGCTATTGCAAATCACGGGCAACGCACAGGCGTCTCGCGATTTGCAATGATTTCCAGATCACGGGCAGAATCGCGGTGATTCTGCCCGCGATCGCTACGCTGACATGTGAACATGTCTAAAGTTCACCGGTCACCAGAGACTGCCATCAGTACCGCCGTGCACCAACGCCCGTCACCCATCGGTGACCATCGCCCGTCACCCCATCAGTCATAGTCACCCCATCAGTCACCATCACCTGCCACCCATCAGTTATCATCCGCAGTCCACCGTCACCCAGCCCATCACAGCCAGCATGTCAAAAAGGATGTACAGCAGCGAGGAGGCCCTTCAAGTCCTCTCCGTGACTGATGAGAGCACCTGGGAGCTCTCAGTATCCGAATCCAATTCCGTATCCGATTTGGAATTTGAAATCGCTAATAGCGGATCGGAGATGGACTCGGACTATTCCTGTACACTTTCCTTTATAGAATGTATTTTGGGGTGCAATTTTTGCTATATACATGCAACCACTTACCGACTATATACGTCGGCCATTAAAAACTAAATACTGGGGTTACGGCAGCAGATAGCTGCCATAACCCCGGTATTTTTTTAAACGGCGGGCGGTCGGCTTTCAGATAAGGGTGGTCCCAGTGGCGGATTCGCTGCGGAATTACCCCTACATTGCAGGGGAATAGGTGCCCCCCCCCCCCTCCTGCCGCGTCCCAGACGTTTTCCCAGCTTACCGTTGTTCCGTGAAAAATCCATACCCGTGAGAAAACCATACCCTCGTCACTTCCGGTTCCGCTACGGAGGGTATGGATTTCTCACGGTAGTTAAACTTGCGGCGCTTACATTAAAACACCTCCTCTGAAACGTAAATCATCTCCGCTCTTCGCCCTGTCACTGCCCTCATCTCCGGTAATATAAAAGCGGATCACGGAGCCGCGATCGCCGTCACATTTACATCTCATACTCCCGCCACCGCTTTTATATTTATTACCGGAGATGAGGGCAGTGACAGGGCGAAGAGCGGAGATGATTTACGTTTCAGATTAGCTGTTTTAATGTAAGCGCCGCAAGTTTTACATTATACACAGTGCCGTGAGAATTTCATGCCCACCGAGCATGCGCACTTGTCTAATTCTTTAATGTTCAATCACGTATCCGGGGCTCTGAGCATGCGCACTGCTGAGCTGCTCAGCTGTTTCAGCCTGGAAGTGACGAGGGTATGGTTTCTCCACGGGGTATGGTTTTTTAACGTTACACCGGTCCCGGATCCTCAGAGACAGGAAGTCGAGTGAGGGCAAGATGGCCCTTACTCGACTCTATGGTCTTGGAGGACCGGAGCTACGTCAAAAGTCGTTGCCTAGCAACCGGTTTAAAGGGCCGCTTTTTTTTTTCCTTTCAACAATTTTTTTTTTTCTTTTTAGTGTAGTTGTGAGGTCTTTTTGACCCCACATCTCACAATAAAGAGGACCTGCCATGCCTATTTCTATTACAAGGGATGTTTACATTCCTTGTAATAGGAATAAAAATGATCAAAACTTTTTTTTTTTTAAAACCAAAAATAAAAAAAAAATAATAAAATAAATAGAGCAAAAAGATGAAAGCGTCCTGTCCCCGTTAGCTCGCGCGCAGAAGTGAACGCATACGCAAGTCCCGCCCACATATGTAAACGGTGTTCAAACCACACATGTGAGGTATCGCCGCAATCGTTAGAGCAAGAGCAATAATTTGAGCCATAGACCTCCTCTGTAACTCTAAGCTGGTAACCTGTAGAATTTTTTAAAATGTTGCCTATGGGGATTTTTAAGTACCAATGTTTGGCGCCATTCTGTGAGCGTGCGCAATTTTGAAGCATGACACGTTTGGTATCTAATTACTCGGCGTAACATTATCTTTCACATTATGGAAAAAAATTGGGCTAAATTTACGGTTTTCTTATTTTTTAATTAAAAAAAGGGAATTTTTTTTCAAAAAAAAAAAGAAAAAAAATTACATTGGGAAGACTGCTTAGCAAATATGGTGCGATAAAAAATATTGCAACGATCTCCATTTTATTCTCAAGGGTCTCTGCTAAAAAAAAAAATATATAATGTTTGGGGGTTCTAAGTAGTTTTCTAGCAAAAAAATGATTTTAGCTTGTAAACACCAAGTGTTAAAAATAGGCCCAGTCTTAAAGTAGATAAATGGACAACTTTGTGTAAAGTGCTACTTGGATGTTAGGCCTCTGTATGTGGCTAGGTGTTAGAAATATTGCATAAATGGACAGCTTTGTGGAAAAAAAATGACATATTCAAAAGACTCATTATGCCTCAAAAATTATACGTTGGGCTGTTTGCTTTCCAAAATGGGGTCATTTTATGGGGGGTTTCCATTGTCCTGGTGCTCCAGGGCCTTTAAAAGTGCGATAGGTTGTCAGGAAATTATGTGTGTAATTTGTGCTCCTAGAATGCCGGACGGTGCTACTTAGATGTTAGGCCTCTGTATGTGGCTAGGCTGTGAAAAAGTCTCACATGTGGTATCGCCATACTCAGGAGGAGTAGTAGAATGTGTTTTGGGGTGTAGTTGCAAGTATACATATGCTGTGAGAGAGAAATAACCTGTTAATACGTCAATTTGTAAAAAAAAAAAAAAATCTTCATTTTGCAAAGAGTTGTGGGAAAAAAATTACAACTTCAAAAAACTCACCATGCCCTTTATTAAATACCTTGGAATGTCTACTTTCCAAAAAGGGGTCATTTGGGGGGCATCTGTACTTTCCAGACTTTTTAGTGTCTCAAGAAATGAGATAGGCCTTCAGTACATCAGGTGTGATCAAGTGTGATAAATTTTCAATGATTAGCACCATAACTTGTGGACTCTATAACTTTCACAAAGACCAAATAATATACACGTATTTGGGTTATTTTTACCAAAGATATGTAGCAGTATAAAATTTTGGCCAAAATTTTTGAAGAAAAATGACTAATTTGCAAAATTTTATGACGGAAACAAAGAAAAATGTGTTTTTTTCACAATATTTTAAGTCTTTTTTTTTTTTTTATTTATAGCACAAAAAATAAAAAACCCAGTAGTGATTAAATACCATCAAAAGAAAGCTCTTTGTGTGAAAAAAAGGACACAATTTTTTTATGGGTACAGTGTTGCCTGACTGAGTAATTGTCATTCAAAGTGTGAGAGCGCTGAAAATCGGTCTGGGCAGGAAGGTGGTGAAAGTGCACTGTAGGAAAGTGGTTAATAAACTACCCAACTAGATAGTGCTTCCCTTTCAATACTGGGTACACAGGAACGGTGGGGGAAAACACATGTGGTTTGAACAGGATTTGCACCGCGTTCCTGTCCAAATTGCATGCAATTCTTTGCAGTGCGATTTGCGCCCGTTCGTTACACGTTGACGCAAATCACACTGAAAAGTATAGTTTTCTGTATCTGGAGCATTTTCACAAGTACTCGTGAAAATACTCTGCATCAGTGCATCCCTACCAAAAATGTATTTGCAAAATTGTTCTGCAAAGTTACATCACCTTAGATTAGTAAATTATATAAAAGACCCTGAATTGAAGGCTATAAAAAGGGGATTTGTCATGTGCATATTTAGTGAAATACAGAAAAATTAGAAACAAAAATTGTTTGCATCATGAGCCCCTCATGGACTATTGACAAAAGCCAGCTGTAGATTGTTATGGTTTACATTTAAATCATTTTCTTTTACAAAGAAGTACACTGCACTACTACTTAGCAACAGTTTGATGGCATTTAGTATTTATTGTTCTAAATAAATACTGTTGTCTGCGGTGTTCAGACTTTGCTACATGAAGGAAGTGTCTTTTTTAGAGCCGATAAAGTAAAAAAAAAAAAAAAAAAACTTTTCTGCCTGCTTGAATTTTTTGATGAAAACCATTGGCAGCTATTCTGATGCAGCGCAGAATCGAATCATTGACAGGATAATCATATGACCAGTGAAGATGTGTACCTCAAGATTAGATGCCGCTCAAAATATCCTATTAACAAAAATTACCAGATCTGTTGATTCATCTTCTTCTACTTCAGCCTCGTCATCATCATCTTCAACAACTGAGTCATCTAGGGCTTCTTCATCTTCGGTTGCATCTTGAGCAGCAGCAAAAGGTCCTGAGGAGTGTTATAAAGGCATTTATGCAAGTCTTATCCAAGAATTTAACAATTCATCCAAATTAGTCTTTACAAAACAAAAGTGAGAGTAGCCCAAAAAAAGGTGCAAATTGGAATGTGATAAGTTCAAAAGAGATTATGGAGATAAAAAAAAAAGTTGCAGAAAACTGCCAAGAAGTGAATACACCTCGATAAGATAAGCTGTGCACACTATGTACTAGTTGAAGGACATCCAAGAAAGTCAAAAATAAACTTTCTGGCTCAGATAGAGATATGTTGTGCATGACAAACTTCACTCTGTGGGATAAAGACACACTAAGCTGACACCTGGGACCGCCTATTTATCACCTGCAAAAAAAAAATTGCTGTCCCTAGCAACTATATATGTATACACACTTTTTTTTTTTTTTTTTTTTGTAAGTGCAGCCTCTAAATCAAATAAAGATATTTAAGTTAGTGACTAAATGAGCTCAGGAGTTTAGCACAAAGCTGCCATGTGTGATGTGAGAATACATTTACTACAGTATAAGCCACCATTGGCAGATCCAATCTTTTCAACATGCTCCTCAAAATATAGGCATGCAAATGTTGCACTGTATATTTAAGAGAAGCTAAAACGTACAGAATGTTTGACAATTTCAATGTGTCTGACCATATGGTACTTCTTAGGCAACATGCCCTCCCCTGTGCATGGGTCTCTACCATTTAAGTGCAGGTGGAGGGCAGAGGTCTCCCATCCAGCCCCATTGCTGGCAGCCTGTCATCCTATGAGAGTCTGACAGATGCTTAATAGGGCACCCAGCGGTATTAGCATTTAGGGCAGTATGCGCCTAGGGACAAATGCCATGAACACAGATTTGCAGTATTCCGGGGATTTGTGCAGGGGTGCATACTGCCAAAATGTATAGCTAGGTACCCTGTCCCAACTGCAGCAGCTGTCAGCCTCTCAGAATTTGACAGTTTTTGCAGCATGGCTAGTCAGGACACCTGTGTCTTTTGTCCGCACCTAAACACTAGAGTACTACGCATCGTAGCTAAGCGCCAAGTGTGCATGGGGTCTAAAATGTACAGGTGATTAAAAGCAAAATATTCCAATAGTGGCACACAACTAAGCAAAGTTTGAGAAACACTACTGAAGGCTTTTAGGCGTTCCAAGTGTTCATGCTCCACCTGCCATACCTGTCCTTGCACCAGTTACCCAAACCTGTCCTTAAGTGTTACCATTTTGCAGCTTCAGTACAAAAGCAAGCACTTATCCACAGACAGTAAAAATCTTCTTTATTTTTCTGTCCTATATTCATTCTACCCTGTTTTTAGTGACCACGTGAGCAAAGATTACATTGCTGTACATCCCATATTTTTAATCCACTCTGGTCAAATAGCATGACCCTGCAAAAAGCAGCGACTACCTTGTGTCAGTGAGTGACAGCTACACGGGAGGAGGGAACATTTTAATAGTGTAAAGCTGGCCATACATTATACAAATTTCCTTTAGATTTACCAAAACCATATAATATGAAGTCAAACCTAAACAATTTCAATTTGTATGCAATCAGGCAGGCTCTAGCCTTACATAGTTGAAGGTATATCTAAAGGAAATGTATAACGTATGGCCAGTTTTAGGCCTGAATTCCACCTTAAGATAAGGGATAGGACTCGAGCACGAGGCAGGATGATTTTACATAGAATCCTGCATCAAGATCCTTTGTAAAATCTTTTCTGTACACCGTAGGCATTTAATTTTGACACTAAATGTTAACATGCATATAGCACATATGGGTTTCAAGGACAATAGCCTACATTCATGTTAAAGTCTGTATGCACATAAACGTTAGCACAAAAGTAAAGATGCCTACAGTGGATATGCAGGACAGCAGATTTTATTTATGCAACTGAATGCTGCTCCAGATTACGGAGCTGTGCACATGGAAAAAAAAAAAAAAAACTAAGCATTACCAGTCTGAGTGCAGCAGATTGTGCCCATGGGCATAAGCCCTAACTAAAAGGTTTTTAAGAATTGAATAGAGTGCTAAGAAGTTTAGAGCCACTTTCAGGTTTTTATTACTGTCTATGCGCCCTTTAGAGAATTGTTCTGATCACTTGGGAATGAATGACAAATCCAAACTCGGAGATGCCCCCAGAATGGCAATACAGGGGGAACCTTCCAATGGGGACGCTTGTTCCTGTGACAATTCACTGTCACTTTCTATTGTGTCTACAGTACAGGAAGTGAAGGCAAATTTCCCTAATAAGACACAGGAGGCAAAAAAATACTACTGACAGCAGTTTTAGGCTCGGTTCACACTTATGTGATGCGGGAAGGCTGCGAATTCGCAGCCTGTTCCCGCATCGCAAACGCACCATTGGCAGTTCACACTGCCATATGCGATACGCTGGGGGTGTCAATGTAATGTTAACGACACCCCCAGTTTGATCGCATATCGCAGTGCGATCCTTACAGTTCGCACAGGATCGGATGGCACAAGTGTGAACCACTGTGCGATCCGATCCTGATGCGGCTCAAAAAAAAGGGTCATGTGCGACTTTACTGCGGGTGCAGTGCGAATTTAGCCATACAAAGTGTATGGTTGAATTCGCACCGCACATCCGATCGCATGTAATGAAGGAGCAGTGCGCTCCGATATTATATGCGATCGCCGCAGCCGCACATATGTGAACCGGCACTTAAACTATTCTACTCTATCCAAAATCAAAACAAAATAAGTTTGGGCTTTAGAAATAAATTAAAATTAAGCTTACTAGCAAAGAAAACCAATGATCCTGTACACACACACACATGCAGAATGTTAAGGGTTAGGCCTCATGGACACGGGGCATTTAGGCTACTTTCCAACTTGTGCGCCTTGGGACTGTAAAGTCACATGACAAGTCGTACTCCATGATTTTCAAGAGTACCGTTCATATCTGTACGACTTCAAGTCTCAACTTCAAAGTGGTCCCTGCACTACTTTGGGCTGACTTTGGTGCGTTTTAAGGTCCATAGAACTCAAGATTACACAGGCATTGCTTTAGGTCACGTGACTTTCGGTCACGAAAGTGTAAAGGGGGCCTTAGCCACTGTTCATGAGATTCTGGCATTTTCATGCAGGCTTTGAAAGGCATCATTCAGTCTGTTTTCAGACATTCACCCCAGGTAACATAATACCCTAAAACACTTGTACAACTTTGTGCACCATCCAGCCGCAGCAGCTTTCAGCCTCCCAAAGTTTATCAGGCTACTGGCACCAAGGCTAAACCATGCACCTGTGCCTTCTACCCACATGAAAACGCCAAAAATCACATGCAAAGAGGCACACAGGTCTAAAGTGCATGAGGTGGTAAATGTTTGGGCACTGTTTCCAGATAATGTATCCATGATATGAATGAAGTTAGAATGTGTTTTCATTACAGAGCCGCCAGGGTTAAAAACTAGGCTTCCTCAAGCTGTGGCTGACTGACCTATCAGAGGGGGACTGAATATTTATGGGGTCGAATGCCACTTGGCAGAGTCATTCAGCAGGACAGCAATTATACTGTTTATAGGGGGGGATTCTAACCACCAGTATAAGGACTCGTTCACACAAGTTTTGCTCATTCAGATCGCTCTTCAGAGAGCATTTGGCAGGTGGTGAAGCAGCTTGTATTGACTCCTGACTGCCTGATTTACCCCTTGACAGTCGTGAGTAATGGTCTTGAATGTATGGCATATGGCTGGCGCCACATCAGTCACAAGCTTGCAGGGGGTATCATTTCGGCAAAGGAAGGCCTCATGGAACGTGTACTACCCTCTGGCAACTGCAGCTAGAGGAGGCCGCGGTCAGGAGATGGTAAAAGCGCAGCTTAACTACAGGGGTTTTAAAGCCCCTCAACTGCTAAAGCAAATGATCCCCCCAAGGAGATGTCTTTCTATTGGCTACCACTGGAAGCCCTCGTTCACATTGGAGCGACTTGACCAAGTCACATCTTATTGCCAGCAATTGCACTTCTTACATCAGTGCGACACTGACTTTGCGGTGCCACATCGATTTGAAAAAAAAAAAAAAAAAAATAGTCCATGCACTACTTTTGGTGATTTCCATGAAGCTGCACCCCAAGTCGCATTGACGTGCAGTTTTGAAATTGTGCAATTTCAGATGAAGTCGCACAATTTCAAAGCCACAATCAACGTAAACGAGGGCAGAGGTATGCCCTCCGGGGCTGAGGGGCAGAGCAATGCCCTTTGGGGGCAGAGAGCTGAGGGGCAGAGGAATGCCCTCTGGGGGCAGAGAGCTGAGGGGCAGAGGGCTGGGAGGCAAAATAATTCACTCTGGGGGCAGAGGGCTGGGAGGCAGAAGAATTCCCTCTGAGGGCAGAGGAATGCCCTCTGGGAGCAGAGGCCTGAGGGGCAGAAGAGCAGAGGAATGCCCTCTGGGGACAGAGAGCTGAGGGCTGGGAGGCAGAAGAATGCCCTTTGTTGGCAGAGGGCTGGGAGGCAGAATGCCCTCGGGGGGCAGAGAGCTGGGGGGCAGAGGAATGCCCTCTGGGGGCAGAGACCTGATGGGCAGAAGAGCCGAGGAATGCCCTCCGGGGGCAGAGACTTGAGGGGGTAGAGGGCTGGGAGGCAGAAGAGCAGAGGAATGCCCTTTGGGGGCAGAGGGCTGGGAGGCAGAAGAATGTCCTCTGGGGGCAGAGAGCAGAGGGGCAGAGGGCTGGGAGGCAGAAGAATGCCCTCTGGGGGCAGAGACCTGAGGGGCAGAAGAGCAGAGGAATGCCCTTTGGGGGCAGAGGGCTGGGAGGCAGAAGAATGCCCTCTGAGGGCAGAGACCTGAGGGGCAGAAGAGCAGAGGAATGCCCTTTGGGGGCAGAGGGCTGGGAGGCAGAAGAATGCCCTCTGGGGGCAGAGAGCTGAGGGGCAGAGGGCTGGGAGGCAGAAGAATGCCCTCTGAGGGCAGAGACCTGAGGGGCAGAAGAGCAGAGGAATGCCCTTTGGGGGCAGAGGGCTGGGAGGCAGAAGAATGCCCTCTGGGGGCAGAGAGCTGAGGGGCAGAGGGCTGGGAGGCAGAAGAATGCCCTCTGGGGGCAGAGGGCTGAGGGGCAGAGGGCTGGGAGGCAGAAGAATACTTTCTGGGGGCAGAGAGCTGGGGGGGGAAGGGAGCTGATGAAATGAATTTTGCCAAGGCTCCCCCCAAAGGCCCTTAAAGTTAAGTCAGGGTTCCTCTGGGGTTGCTGTTCTATAGCATTTGGCGTTCTTCCCTGCTGTATGTCACACGCCATTGAGAATTGATGGGAAAAGTGCAGAGCACCCCCTATCCATCAGTGGCATGCCTAGCTATGTATAGGGAGGAGCCATAGAATGAATGAGTAGCAGACGCAGAATGACACGTCAGCCATAGGCCTGATGTATACAATGCGCACTCCGCTCCAGCAGGAAGCCTGTTCTATGACTGGAATAACACAGGAGGAAAGTAAAGCACAGAGAGGGTGACACACGAACACACACCACACACACACGCACGCACACGGCCAGGAGGCGCCCTCACCTCTACCATTGCCTAGCAGTGTGACCGGGAAGGCCAGCAGCAGCAGGAAAAGCAGGTTACGGAGCATTTTCATGTCGGTGTCCGGTCACTGCCGTCTCGTCAGAAAGAACCTAGAAGGGGGTGGAGGGTCTGTATCTCGCCGCCTCCAGAAAGAGTAGCAAGACCCCAGTCAATGGCGACGTGATACGTATCCTCAAAATATGGGAGGGGCTGGGCGTGGCCAGGTAGAGGCTCCAAACTGGAGCTGCCTCTTCCGGGTGCCGAGGGGAAGCGGACGTGGCTGTCTCGGCTGGTAGAAGCCGCAAGCTGGAGGAGGCGGGGTCTTTCAGTCACAGCAAAATGACTGACATAATCACCAGCCAATGAGAAATAGACGAATCCAGGCTCCCGTAGAAGATGCACGGTGCAAATTGCCATTTGGGCAGAATTCTACGCGATAATAGTCCGTGTTACTCGTGTTTTTATTTTATGAAGGGGAGCCGTTTTATCCAAGGCATTTCACCCCCATCCTTGTTTACAGTCATGTGCATTTTGAAAAGAACTGCCAGGCAACTAGCATTTCACCCCCTTCCTGCCCAGGCCAATTTTCAGCTTTCAGTGCTGTCACAATTTGAATGACAATTGCGCAGTCATGCTACACTGTAGCCATATGAATTTTTTTTTTTTATCATTTTTTTTCACACAAATAGAGCTTTCCTTTGGTGGTATTTAATCACCGCTGGGTTTTTTTTTCTTACAAAAAAAAGACAGAAAATTAAAAAAAGAAAAAGTTTTTCTTATTTTCTGTGAGTAAATTTTAAAAATAAATAGTTTTTCTCCTTCACTGATGTGCGCTGATGAGACGGCACTGATTGGCACTGATAGGCTGCATTTATTGTCACTGATGAGGTGGCACTTATGGGCACTGATGAGGTGGCACTGATGAGGTACTAATATGCTGCACTGATGGGCACTAATAGGTGGCACTGACGAGCACTGATGGGAACTGATATTGATGGGCAGCACAGATGAGCAGGCACTGACTGGAAACACTTGGGGGGGGGGGACTTATGGGCACTCTTTTTTACTTTACAGAAATCAGGGCACTAATAATCAGTGCCCTGATTACCTTTCCTAGGCTTCCCTTTGAGGAGGAGCTGCTGATCAGCTCTCCTCGCCACACACTCTGACAGTGTGAGGCAAGGAGAACTGATAAACGGCACTTCCTCATTTACATGTGATCGGCTATGATTGGACTGGGTAAAGAGCCAAGTCATTGGGTCTTTACCAAGATCGGGGTTGCGCCATATCCTAGCAACACGACGCCACGATCGCTGCACTGCACGCCCCCGCGGGCGCCCGAGAGAGGCTGTTCTGGTGCGCCGCCATATGACGGCATCCCAGAACGAGAGCTGCACTGCTCCGCCGTCAAATAAAATGTATGTCCTTTTTTTCTGACAAATAAAGCATTCTTTTGGTGCTATTTGATGCACTATAAAAAAAAAAAAAATAATAATTTTGAAAAAAAAAAGCATCACGCATCCAATAATAAAATGTAAAAAGAAATCTACCTTCTTTATCAATTTAGGCCAATATGAATTCTGCTACATATTCTTGGTAAAAAAAATCCCAATAGGCGTATATTGATTGGTTTGCGCAAAAGTTATAGCGTCTACAAACTAGGGGAAAGATTTATGGAATTTTTATTTATTTATTTTTTTACTAGCAATGGCCGCGATCAGCGACTCGTAGTGGGACTGCGATATACTGCTGATAAATCAGACACTAACTGACACTTATTTTGGAACCCGTGACTGCAATACAGTGATCAGTGCTAAAAATATGCACTATCACTGTACTAATGACACTGGCTGGGAAGGGGTTAACATCAGGAGCGATCAAAAGGTTAAATATGTTCCTAGGAAGTGCTTTCTAAATGTGTGGGGGTGATTGAACTGTGGCAAGGCAGAAATCCATGTTCCTGCTTTACAGAAACACAAGATTACTGCCTTCCCTTGTCACAGAACAGCGATCTGCCTTGTTTACATAGGCAGATTGCCATTCTGCCTGTGCCTCAAATGATCGGCGGGACCCGGTGGACATTGCATCTGCTGGACCCACTGATTGGCTCCCGCTGTGTCTAATCACAGTGGGAGTGGGTCACTGATGGCGCACCCCAGACCCAGAAGGCAGAATAACGTACCTGTACATGATTCTTCGCAGAGATGCTGCTGCCTCACAGTAAATGTACATGGGGCTGTCAGCAAGATGTTAAAATAGAAAAGTAAGCCTATGCTAAAAATTGTAATATATATACAGTGGGTATATAAAGTCGTCCCCTACCCCCCCCCCCCCCTTTAAAATAATCACATTTTGTTGCTTTGCAGTCTGAAATTAAGGCAGACACTGTTTGTTTTGTTCGTTTTTTTTAAATCCAGCTGTATTTACTCAGTGCAATGTATAACATCCAAGTGAAAGATATAACACCAACATGCCAGAAAAAAAAAATAGAATCACTGAGTTGGAAAAAGGATTACCCCGTCCTAAAAATGACTTGTAAACTCAATCAAGTGTAGCTAATCACCTTCTCAATGGCACACAAAGCCATCTGACTTTTAACTGTGATCAGCTATGGTCATTTTGATTAGCTCAGCATGAAAAGAGCTTTCCTGGAGCATTTCAGTCCCTGCTGGTAGTGCAACTGAAGCAAACAATGAACAATGGGTGGCAAGGCACTGTCGAGAGATAGGGGGTAAAAAGTTGTGGACAAGCACAAGTCAGGAGATAGCTACAAAAAAACTTCAAAGGCTTTATCAATGCCTAGAAGCACAGTGAAATCTATAAATAATAAGTGGAAGATATTTGGTGCAACACAGACCCTCCCTGGATCAGGACGTTGCTCCAAACTGGATGAAAGGGCCAGTAGGAAACTGGTCAGAGAGGCTACTAAGAGGCCTACAGCAACTCTGAAGCAGTTGCAGGAATTTCTGATAAAGAGTGGTCATTGTGTGTATGTGACAACAATATCACAAATTCTCAACAAATGTGGCTTGTATGGGATGGTTGCAAAAAAAAAAAAGCCACTCAAGAAAGGCCACATGCAGTCACGATTGAGCTTTGCCAAAATGTACCTTGAAGATTGTGAGGTCAAAATATGGTCAAATGAGACTAAAATTTAATTATTTAGCCTCAACACCAACCAATACTGTGTATATTTATATAGATACAGTATATATATGGTATCTCACAAAATTGAGTACACCCCTTACATTTTTGTAAATATTTTATTATATCTTTTCATGAGACAACACTAAAGAAATGACACTTTGCTACAATGTAAAGTAGTGAGTGTACAGCTTGTATACCAGTGTAAATTTGCTGTCCCCTCAAAATAACTCAACACACAGCCGTTAATGTCTAAACCGCTGGCAATAAAAGTGAGTACACCCCTAAGTGAAAATGCCCAAATTGGGCCCAATTAGCCATGTTCCCTCCCCGGTGTCATGTGACTCGTTAGTGTTACAAGGTCTCAGCTGTGAATAGGGAGCAGGTGTGTTAAATTTGGTGTTATCGCTCTCACTCTCTCATACTGGTCACTGGAAATTCGACATGGCACCTGATGGCAAAGAATTCTCTGAGGATCTGAAAAAATAATTGTTGCTCTACATAAAGATGGCCTAGGCTATGAGAAGATTGCCAAGACCCTGAAACTGAGCTTCTTCACAGTGGCCAGGACCATACAGTGGTTTAAAAGGACAGGTTCCACTCAGAACAGGTCTCGCTATGGTCGACCAAAAAGTTGAGTGCACATTCTCAGCGTCATATCCAGAGGTTGTCTTCGGGAGAAATACGTATGAGTGCTGCCAGCATTGCTGCAGAGGTTGATGGGGTGGGGTGCCATCCTGTCAGTGCTCAGACCATACGCTGCACACTGCATCAATCTAGTCTGCATGGCTGTCATCCCAGAAGGAAACCTCTTCTTAAGATGATGCACAAGAAAGCCTGCAGTTTGCTGAAGACAAGCAGACTAGGGACATGGATAACTGGAACCATGTCCTGTGGTCTGATGAGACCAAGATAAACTTATTTGGTTTAGATGGTGTCAAGCGTGTGTGGCGGCAACCAGGTGAGGAGTACAAAGATAAGTATGTCTTGCCTACAGTCAAGCATGGTGGTGGGAGTGTCATGGTCTGGGGCTGCATGAGTGGTGCTGGTGTTCTAAAATTTTGTCGGACCCATGAAAATTCCGGACTTCGTCACTTCCGGCTGGTGCGAGCCCCGGTGCACATGCGCACAAGACAATTTCAAGGTCCGATGAAATTTGAAGACTTAGCAAACAGCTGATTGAGAGGAGGAGGGGCTGAGGTGGGACGCACACACCGCCGCGGGAAAAAAAGCTGTCACGGGCGAACCAAAGATGCTGGAGACCCCAAAATTGTATCGCAGGTAGCCAAGACGCTCCCCTACAGCTGTTCTCGGGGGTCACTGCTCCACGCCCTTTCATCCCCGAGACCCCAAATTTTGAGCTGTAGGGAAGCATCTTGGCTACCTGCGATACAATTTTGGGGTCTCCAGCATCTTTGGTTTGCCCGTGACAGCAATTTTCCCGTGGCGGTGTGTGCGTCCCACCTCAGCCCCTCCTCCTCTCAATCAGCTGTTCGCTAAGTCTTAGAATTTCATCGGACCTTGAAAATGTCTTGTGCGCATGCGCACGGGGGCTCGCACCAGCTGGGTTATGACGTAGCGTCACCGGAAGTGACGAGGTCCGGAATTTTCATGGGTCCGACAAAATTTTAGAACACTGGCACTGGGGAGCTACTGTTCATTGAGGGAACCATGAATGCCAACATGTACTGTGACATACTGAAGCAGAGCATGATCCCCTCCCTTTGGAGACTGGGCCGCAGGGCAGTATTCAAACATGATAACGACCCCAAACACACATCCAAGACGACCACTGCCTTGCTAAAGAAGCTGAGGGTAAAGGTGATGGACTGGCCAAGCATGTCTCCAGACCTAAGCCCTATTGAGCATCTGTGGGGCATCCTCAAACGCAAGGTGGAGGAGCGCAAGGTCTCTAACATCCACCAGCTTTGTGATGTCGTCATGGAGGAGTGGAAGAGGACTCTAGTGGCAATCTGTGAAGATCTAGTGAACTCCATGTCCAAGAGGGTTAAGGCAGTGCTGGAAAATAATGGTGGCCACACAAAATAATGAAACTTTGGATCCAATTTAGACATTTTCACTTAGGGGTGTACTCACTTTTGTTGCCTGCGGTTTAGACATTAATGGCTGTGTGTTGAGTTATTTTGAGGGGACAGCAAATTGACACTGTAGCAAAGTGTAATTTCTTCAACGTTGTCACATGAAAAGATTTCATAAAATATTTACATAAATGTGAGAGGTGTATCCACTTTTGTGAGATAATATATATATAAAAAAAAAAATATATATATATATATATATATACAGTGGGTACGGAAAGTATTCAGACCCCCTTAAATTTTTCACTCTTTGTTATATTGCAGCCATTTGCTAAAATCGTTTAAGTTCATTCTTCTTCCTCATGAATGTACACATAGCACCCCATACTGACAGAAAAACACAGAATTGTTGACATTGTTGCAGATTTATTAAAAAAGAAAAATTGAAATATCACATGGTCCTAAGTATTCAGACCCTTTGCTCAGTATTTAGTAGAAGCCCCCTTTTGATCTAATACAGCCAGGAGTCTTTTTGGGAAAGATGCAACAAGTCTTTCACACCTGGATTTGGGGATCCTCTGCCATTGCTCCTTGCAGATCCTCTCCAGTTCTGTCAGGTTGGATGGTAAACGTTGGTGGACAGCCATTTTTAGGTCTCTCCAGAGATGCTCAATTGGGTTTAAGTCAGGGCTCTGGCTGGGCCATTCAAGAACAGTCACGGAGTTGTTGTGAAGCCACTCCTTCGTTATTTTAGCTGTGTGCTTAGGGTCATTGTCTTGTTGGAAGGTAAACCTTCGGCCCAGTCTGAGGTCTGAGGTTCCGTACCCACTGTATATATATATAGTAGAGAGGCGACCCAGGGTCACTGTGTGTGTTAGCAATCTATGCCTGGTTTTGATTAAGACAGGCCTGCTGATTGCACACCTGTGGGCTGGGTTCATATTATTCCCAGGGTTAGTACTCAGAGCTCCCAGTTGGAGACAGCTGCACCCGGACAGACATGAGATGTGGCCCAGGAGTCAGGAGGATTCCAACCGGCAGACACGAGGTCTGTGTACGGGAGTCAGGAGGGCTCCCACCGTCCCTGAGAGAGAAAGAGAGGCTGCAGTTGGCAGCCAGAGCTTACAGGTCTGCAGGAGGCAGATGTATTCCGCAACAGAGCAGTAGGAAGCTGATCCCAAGGGAGCTTGACCAAAGGACACTTGTGTTGGTCTGAGGAGCAGACCTAAGGCCTAGGTGTGAGGCCTGAAGCAGCCATGCGGCATTTGAGTAAGCCAGGAGGTTGAATTTAACAAATATACAGTAATGGTGGAACCCCTGTGAGGGAACATTGCTGTTTTGTGAACTTTCTTTATGCCTTTAAATAAAAGTGGGTTGCCGTGCCCTTAAAAATGCAGTCTGGACTGGTTCAAATCGCATGTACCACTTGAGTTGAATCGCCCCGAAACGTTACAATATATATATATGTATATATATATACATATATATATATACATGTAACCCTTCTGTCAGCATTTTTCTTCCTCCCAACATGGCGAGTCTAGTTAATGCTAGAGCTCAATTTTGGTCTCATCTGATCACAGCACTTTCTCTCAATTCTTCTCTGAATCATTTAGATGTTCACTGGCATGACTGTACATGTCCCTTTTTTGAGGAAGGGGAGTTGCCGTGTTTGGAGGAAGAAAAATGCTGACTATGACCCTAAGAACACCATTCCTACAGTCAAACACCAGGTGAAAACATTATGCTTTGGAGCTGTTTCTCTGCTAAAGGTACAGGCCAACTTTGCCTCATTGAGGGGCCAATGGATGGGGCCATGTATTGTAAAATCTTGGATGAGAACCTTCTTCCCTCAGCCAGAACACTGAAGAAGAAGAAGCATATTAAGGTCATGGAGTGGCCTAGCCAGTCTCCAGACCTTAATCCTATAGAAAATGTATGGAGGGAGATAAAACTTTGAGTTGCTAAGCGACAGCCAGAAACCTTAAGGATTTAGAGAAGATCTGTAAAAAAAAAGTGGACCAAAATCCCTCCTGAGATGTTTGCAAATCTGGTCACTAACTACAAGAAACCTCTTTGCTTGCCAATTAGGGTTTTTCCATCAACTACTAAGTCATGTTTTGCTTGGGAATCAAATACTTATTTTAATTACTGAACTGCAACTCAATTTATAACATTTGTATCATGTGTTTTTTTGGATTTTTGGTTGATATTCTGTCTCTATCATTTAAAACACACCTATGATATAAATTACAGACCCTTAATTTCTTTGTAATTGGGCAAACTTACAAAATCTGCAGGGGATCAAATAATTATTTTTCCCACTGTATAGATATTCCAGAATAAATTGTCTTTTCTAAAACTTTACATCTTGACTAAATTATACACCAAACTTTTTTTAAGGTTTTTATCGGATTAATTAAAACAGTAATCAGCCAACAAATAAATTATGAATTATAAATAATTGTTAGTTGCAGCCCACTGCTGACCGATCCCACTTGGGAAAGGGCCTTGACAGGGCCTTTTTCTGCCTAGACAAGGCCTTAAAAAAATGCATTACTAGAGGATCCCTGAAAAAAGGCCACTCTAAGAACACACTCAGCACCTCCACCTGCACTTTTTTTGTTTTTTCACATTTGTTTTTATTGGGTTTTTGTAAGAAAAGAGAGTAACAAGGACATAAGCGGACGCAGCGACCATAGTACAACAAATTATGCAGATCAAACAAAGTCTAGAGATCATATGATATTAAACAAACAAGAACATTGTTAACAACTATAGTGCTAAGAGGGAGTGTAAATAGCATGGTAAACGTCTGTACAGTATACAAAAGCATGCATACACTTGTATAGGGGAGAACTAAAAGACATATCACCAGAAAATTTAGTATGGATACAATGTTATATTTCAGTCACAATTAGACTTGTACATCTGGAATAATTTAATGTGCTAAATTGCGCTGGGGGTGACTTTCTCCATCCCCAGACACCCCTTTGGGAACAAACTGTGTCCTGGGGGGAGTCAGCACGTCCAATCAAGCACTGACATTATATAGATGAAACATTTTATAAACAGGCGTTGGTTACACAGATGCATTGAATAGGAAACTGAAAAAAATAACTGGAGTATAGCAGGATTAAATTGGTACGGTTAGAGTTATTTTGGGTTGGTTTTGTTACAAGTGTGGTTTGGGCCATATGTCCCATATGCTATGGAATTTTTTGGGTTTGTCAGATTTAACAGCAAGACATTCTTCATATAATTTTGAATCATCCACCTGCACAACCCCTTTTAGGGATAAAAAGGTTAATGTCTCTGGCATCACTTTTGTAAAAATCCAGGGGGACAAGGAGAGGCCAAAAGGAAACGGCTTGAACTGCAAATACAAATCCCCTTTGTCCTTAAAGCCAACCTGAGGTTCATTTGCCACTAGATTTATGAAGGCAATATAACAACCTGGGGGAAGAAAACCTTTGACTGTAAACATTGAGTCCATCTTGAACCTCTTGTCCTGTTTAATATCAACCTGAACTTCCCTGGGTTTTTTTTTAACCACAAAAATTTGGGAATAAAACCCTCACCCATCTCCTCAGGGGGGACTGGAACCACCACATTCTGTCCCCTTAATGTGGCACTAAAATCACATCATAAATAACTATCCATAAATGGTGTATTACATGTTGTTCATACTCACTCAGACATTGTGAGATTCATTTTCTGTATTCTGCACAAAACCTGGTTAAACCTGCTGTTCTCTATCTTCACCTTCTGTTCATGTCCCCCAGGGAGGGATTTTG
Source organism: Pelophylax lessonae (assembly GCF_965119305.1). Classification (NCBI taxonomy): domain Eukaryota; kingdom Metazoa; phylum Chordata; class Amphibia; order Anura; family Ranidae; genus Pelophylax; species Pelophylax lessonae. The sequence continues at coordinate 327,763,446 of NC_138772.1, forward strand.
CAGCTGCGGTGGCAACTTTTTTTAGTGAGTTTCTATGCTAAGCATTTCCTCCCTATCACATCTTAGCAGCCCATGTGATTATAGAGTCACACATGTGGGCATATACACAGTGGTACATGACAGCCCACTCCCGCCCTCTTCCTACATGCCCACTAACGAGCTAAACACAATGGGGGCAGGATAATAAATGTAGATTAATGGAGGCTTTGCCTCCCTGTTATTCTAAGACACAGGCTGGAGCGGCGTGACAGAGCCTGTGACTGGCAGTAATCCGCCAACACCATGTTATTTCCACACAACAATAAAGATTTGATTTCAAATATATATTTGTATGACAATTTAAAACAGTTTATTGATATTAAAAAATGTATTTTTACTCTGTATTCCAAAAAAGCTGGTTCTTGTGACAGCTTTTTTATTAAAATAATTATAATGCCATCATCCCTATACAGAAATTGAAGGCACAATGTAAATTAAATTGTATTTTTTTAGTATCACTTTAAGCCCTACAACAGAGAGGCTAAAGCTAAAATCTTTTGTGTACATTTTGGGAGCTCCATAACAAACAGTCTCCTTGATGGGGTCTTTGCAAATACTAAGTGGTATCCCTTTCTGATAATCCCCAACATGAAAGGGTTTAAGGTCACTGCTTCCTACTGTGGGAGAAACAACCCCAACCTTCCTCCCACAGGTGGGATGGCATCACTAAGCTTTCTGAGACTGGTGAGAAGGAGAAAAAAATAGTTCCTTCTTTACCTTTCCCCTTCTACGTGCCCCAAGGCTTGGTTTGGCTACCTTCTCTATTGGGCTGAAATCGCTTCTGCTTTTCTGCGAAAAGTATTTCGTTCCCTGCATATTCTTCTTATGTTTAGCTGGGAATGCTTTCTTCTTGTCCGAGGTGCACTCTAGCATCACTACAGGATCCAGACGGCAAGTCCCCTTAGCAAGTCTTCAGCCACAATGCTGTACCATTTGCCGTACAGATTGAAGATCTTGCCAACATGCAGATTGATTCTGCAGAAGCATCTGCAATGTACCCTATACCCAGCAGAAGTGTAGGAAAGGAGGCTAAAATTTGATCTCTTGGGGTACCTGCCTCAATATGAGCTTTAAGTTGTGTTAACCAGTATTCCATATTCCTAGCCACCATGTCGTAGCCATGGCTGGCTTCACATTTGCAATAGTGGAATCCCAAGTTTTTCCTAATAAGGACTCCATCCTCTTATATAATGCGTCTTTCAGTACCCTACAGTATATCTTCAAAGGCCAAGTCAGTATTTTTTGACACCTGCGAAAAAAGGCACATTCAGCTTTGGACTCTTATTCCACACAAAATATGTATTGTCACTGAATAGAAATTTCCTCTTGAGAGATCTGGAAAAGAATGGTTTTCTTTCTGCAACCTTCCATTCCTTTTTTATGTAATCTTTATTTAGGAACAGTTTTCATACAAAAGAAAAAAGAGCGATACATGCCACACAGCAAACATGAACAGGGTAATACATAGAGAAAAAAGGAACATTAGAAGGTATCAAGAGAATGTCAATGTTCAACCTCAGTAACAAGGCTGTACCATTTGCTATGAAAAGAAAATCAAAGTTAAAGCGCAAATATGCGTTCGTAGGTACCATAGCTTCCGCAACCTCAGTACCCCAGGGTGCGTAAAAATTGTAACTGAGGATTGAAGCAAGTCTTCAGCCACAATGCTGTACCATTTGCCGTACAGATTGAAGATCTTGCCAACATGCAGATTGATTCTGCAGAAGCATCTGCAATGTACCCTATACCCAGCAGAAGTGTAGGAAAGGAGGCTAAAATTTGATCTCTTGGGGTACCTGCCTCAAAATGAGCTTTAAGTTGTGTTAACCAGTATTCCATATTCCTAGCCACCATGTCGTAGCCATGGCTGGCTTCACATTTGCAATAGTGGAATCCCAAGTTTTTCCTAATAAGGACTCCATCCTCTTATATAATGCGTCTTTCAGTACCCTACAGTATATCTTCAAAGGCCAAGTCAGTATTTTTTGACACCTGCGAAAAAAGGCACATTCAGCTTTGGACTCTTATTCCACACAAAATATGTATTGTCACTGAATAGAAATTTCCTCTTGAGAGATCTGGAAAAGAATGGTTTTCTTTCTGCAACCTTCCATTCCTTTTTTATGTAATCTTTATTTAGGAACAGTTTTCATACAAAAGAAAAAAAGAGCAACACATGCCACACAGCAAACATGAACAGGGTAATACATAGAGAAAAAAGGAACATTAGAAGGTATCAAGAGAATGTCAATGTTCAACCTCAGTAACAAGGCTGTACCATTTGCTATGAAAAGAAAATCAAAGTTAAAGCGCAAATATGCGTTCGCAGGTACCATAGCTTCCGCAACCTCAGTACCCCAGGGTGCGTAAAAATTATAACTGAGGATTGAAGCTGCCCATCTGCGGAAAGAGAGCCCGCCCAAAGTGGGCGGGCCATCCTCTCACGAGGGACAGCTCAGCGGCAGAAAAGCATGGGGGCCTGGACTATCTGTTTCAAGATTTAATGAGATACTGTTAACATTAAAACATAACAAGGAGAAAAAAAAAGGGCATAACAACATAGTACATAACCAGAAAGGCCTTATTCAAAATGTGCTAGGACTGCGAGCACCCACACCAATCCGGGAGGCTGGAAGAAATTAAAAAAGCAGTAACAAACTAAGAAAAGTACAAAAACAAAACTCAGTAATGGCTGCGTTTGTTAAGTACAGTAGGTACCTTCAACGAGGGCTCTCCTAACTCCAACAAAACAATGTCTAAACTAGACGTGACCAGAGCAGGGTCAGAGGTGTAATCTTACTATGTCGCCCAAACACTAGAGAAGCACTCTCGTCTGTCCTTATATGTTGCCACCCACTCCGCCACTTCCATGATTTCATTCACCTTCCTGATTCATTCTTCCCTATTGGGAGCCTGAGCCCTTTTCCAGCAAATAGGAATCAGTCTCTTAGCTGCATTTAAAAGGTGCTGTAAGGTACTTTGCTTATAACGACTAAGCAGAAGGGTTGAGATATGGAGCAGGAAGTTAACTGGGGGCAATAGGATGTCTGCATCCAAGACAGCTTTTATCTGATCTTTAATATTTGACCTAAAAATTTTAATCACAGGACACTCCTACCACAGGTGAATAAGTGTGTCATGCTGGCTGCAACCTCTCCAGCGAAGATCTGTAACTGAAGGGTATATATGTGACAAAGCTGTAGGTACACAATACCAACTTATAATGGTCTCCTGAGTCTTGGAGTCAATGAAGCTGGAATGGGTTAATTGGTAGAGATGTGTAATTTGGACAGCAGAAAACTCTGTCCTGAGGTCGTGCTCCCATTCTCAAATGAAAGCAGGTTTTGCGGCAGCAGAGGTTGAACTCAGTAGTTTATCGATTTTTGAGACTAAGGGCTCTTTTTCTATAAACGATCACTCAAATGGTGTAAGGATAGATAGTGCCCTTATAGAGCATTCACAGGTGGCAAAGAAATGTTGCAATTACCTATGGCGCCAAAAATCCATGGATAAACCTCCAACTCTCACCCTAAGGGTTTCCATGGAGAGTAGCCTACCGTCTTTTAAAATTGACCACAGCTAGGATTGCCATTGGCATCCCACGGTCCATGCATTCCCCAAGGGGGAACCACAAAAAAACTCCTAAAGGGGCCAAGGGGGATACAGAGGGAGCCAGAGAGAGAAATTGGTTAAGTCGATCCCAGACTGGAAAAGTGTGAATCATTAGTGGAGATATTGTCGTTGACAGTCATCTGTATTCTTGGGGCAACCATGGGGCATAGGATAAATTATGGCCTGCCAGGCATTTCTCCACGGAAACCCAAAGTTGAAACAGCATGTCACATTCAGCAAATGCCAACTTCCAAATGCGACTCATGCAAGTACATGGTGCATTTCCCCAATGAACGGTGATGTGGCATTTACATGGTTAAAACAGTCATTAAAGAGGTAATATACTGCTTCCTCAACGCCTGTCAACCCATATGGAAGAAAAATATATTTCCAATATATTTAGGGGAAAAAAAATAGAAATATCTTGAATATGGCCAAAATTGTAGCATTTCAAATATATTTTCAATATATTTGGGAAAATTAAAAAAATGTGTTTTTTTTAAATATATTTTAAATATATTTTTCTTCCGTGTGGGAAACCCCTCTAAAAATGCATCATTTTTGTAATGCAGCTCACTTCAATGCATTGTAGTATATTACAGTATGTGTGCTCCTTTACTATGTTGGGGTGCCACTGAAAATGATTGGAACACATGTATGGTGTGTTGCAGTAATGCACGCATCACTGCAAGGTATAAGTGTGTATGGGGCCTTAAAATTTCTGCATAGCAAAGACACTGGCTCTGGCAAAGCGGAGCGCTGGTAAGGGAATATGGTTGGGTAATTATTCATGCCTGGAGGGAGCTGGGTAGACCATGTGGCTGAGTTTCTCTTTAAAGCCCAATTGAACCTTCAGTGTAAACCAGCTAAATACATTCCAGGTACAATAAAAAGTGTTCAGTGTCTTATGCTAAGTTTACACTTGCAGCAAACCTTGCCTTCTCTCTGAAAGGTGATCTGCGGTAAATCACTTTTCAAAGGCGTTTGAAAGGCAGTGAGTAGGCAATATGTCACTTCTTCACCACTGATATAAAGTGGAGTTCCACCCAAAAGTGGAACTTCCGCTGATGTGCTTCCTCCCCACCTCCGTTGCCACATTTGGCCCCTTTCAGGGGGGAGGGGGGGAACAGGTACCTGTTTTTGACAACTACCATTCCCCACTTCTGGGAGACAGTGCCGTCCCTCGGATGTTCAGGCCCCCTTCCTCCTTCCCCCACCGCCGGGCCAATAAGAAAGCGCAGCGTGCGTCACACATGTGCAGTAGGAACCTGAAGCCAAAAATCTTCATTGCCGGTTTCTCTTACAACAAATGACGGCGGCAGCACCCGGCAGCAGATCCAACAATCAGCTGGGGTGCCGACATCGTGGGCTCCCTGGACATGTAAGTGTATAATATATATATATATATATATATATACAGTATCTCACAAAAGTGAGTACACCCCTCACATTTTTGTAAATATTTTATTACACCTTTTCATGTGACAACACTGAAGAAATATACAGTATCTCACAAAAGTGAGTACACCCCTCACATTTTTGTAAATATTTTATTACACCTTTTCATGTGACAACACTGAAGAAATTACACTTTGCTACAATGTTATGTAGCGAGTGTACAGCTTGCATACCAGTGTACATTTGATGTTCCCTCAAAATAACTCAACACACGGCCATTAATGTCTAAACTGCTGGTAACAGAGAGAGAACACTCCTAAGTGAGAATGTTTAAACTGGGCCCAAAGTGTCAATATTTTGTGTGGCCACCATTATTTTCCAGCACTACCTTAACTCTCTTGGGCATGGAGTTCACCAGAGCTTCACAGGTTGCCACTCCCAATCCTCCATGATGACATCACAGAGCTGGTGGATGTTAGAGACCTTGCGCTCCTCGCCTTCCTTTTGAGGTTGCCCCACAGATGCTCTAAAGGTTTAGGTCTGGAGACATACTTGGTCAGTCCATCACCTTTGCCCTCAGCTTCTTTAGCAAGGCAGTGGTCGTCTTGGATGTGTGTTTGGGGGTCGTTATCATGTTAGAATACTGCCCTGCGGCCCAGTCTTCGAAGAAAGGGAATCATGCTCTGCTTCAGTATGTCACAGTACACATTGGCATTCATGGTACCCTCAATGAACAGTAGCTCCCAAGTGCCAGCAGCTCTCATGCAGCCCCAGACCATGACATTTCCACCACCATGCTTGACTGTAGGCAAGACACACTTGACTTTGCACTCCTCACCTGGTTGCCGCCACACACGCTTGACACCATCTGAACCAAATAGGTTTATCTTGGTCTCATCAGACCACAGGACATGGTTCCAGTAATCCATGTCCTTAGTATGCTTGTCTTCAGCAAACTGTTTGTGGGCTTTCTTGTGCATCATCTTTAGAAGAGTCTTCCTTCTGGGACGAAAGCCACGCAGACCAATTTGTTGCAGTGTGCAGCGTTTGGTCTGAGCACTGACAGGCTGATCCCCTACCCCTTCAACCTCTGCAGCAATGCTGGCAGCACTCTTAAGTCTATTTCTCAAAGACAACCTCTGGATTTGATGCTAAGCATGTGCACTCAGCTTCTTTGGTCGACCATGGCGAGGCCCGTTCTGAGTGGAACCTGTCCTGTCAAACCGCTGTATGGTCTTCGCAACCGTGCTACAGCTCAGTTTCAGGGTCTTGGCAATCTTTTTATAGCCTAGGCCATCTAAATGTAGAGCAACAATTCTTTTTTTCAGATCCTTAGGGGGTTCTTTGCCATGAGGTGCCATGTTGAACTTCCAGTGACCAGTATGAGAGCGATAACACCAAATTTAACACACCTGGTCCCTATTCATGCCTGAGACCTTGTAACACTAATGAGTCACATGACACCGGGGAGGGAAAATGGCTAATTGGGCCCGATTTGGACATTTTGACTTAGGGGTGTACTCACTTTTGTTGCCAGCGGTTTAGACATTAATGGCTGTTTGTGGAGTTATTTTGAGGGGACAGAAAATTTACACTGTTATACAAGCTGTACACTCACTGCTTTACATTGTAGTAAAGTGTAATTTCTTCAGTATTGTCACATGAAAAAATAGAATAAAATATTTACAAAAATGTGGGAGGTGTACTCACTTTTGTGAGATACTGTGTGTATGTATATATATATATATATATATATATATATATATACAGTGCCTTGCGAAAGTATTCGGCCCCCTTGAACTTTTCGACCTTTTGCAACATTTCAGGCTTCAAACATAAAGATATAAAACTGTAAATTTTTGTGAAGAATCAACAACAAGTGGGACACAATCACGAAATTTATTGGATATTTAAACTTTGTTAAAAACTGAAAAATTGGGCGTGCAAAATTTTTCAGCCCCTTTACTTTCAGTGCAGCAAACTCTTTCCAGAAGTTCAGTGAGGATCTCTGAATGATCCAATGTTGACCTAAATGACTAATGATGATAAATAGAATCCACCTGTGTGTAATCAAGTCTCTGTATAAATGCACCTGCACTGTGATAGTCTCAGAGGTCCGTTTAAAGCGCAGAGAGCATCATGAAAAACAAGGAACACACCAGGCAGGACCGAGATACTCAAGGGGGCGAATACTTTCGCAAGGCACTGTATATATATATATATATATATATATATATTACAAGTCAGCAGCTACAGTATTTGTGGCTGCTGATTTTTTATTTTTTTTTTCCCCAGATGGAACACCGCTTTAACCCCACACCACCATGTCGCAACTATATGCATTGTACGCAGTTGCAGGGCAGTTGTGGCTCGGCCCCATTCACGTGAATGGATTGTATTCAGAAGCTGAACTGCCTGCTGATCTTGCCAGATGGTATAATTTTTGCTGCGGTATATACTGTGTATATATATATATATATATATATATATATATATATATATATATATATATTTTTTAACAGCCTTAGTAGAAACACCTGTCCCCAGCCAGAACATGGCAGAGAAAGACCCATATCTTATGTGTGGAAGCAGTGGTCTTTTTGCAGAGGTCCAATGCCTTCTACTGAGTCATACCTATAGCTCTGCAATTATTAAAGCTCATGTTATCTGCTGATTGGACAGCTCTGGTTCTGATTCACAAAGGGGCATATCAGACCTCTGCAGAGGGACCACTGTCCCCACACAGAAAATAGGAATCCTGCTCAGATTGTGTCTGCTAAAGAAATCGTACTGTAGGATTTTGAACACCTTTTGTTTTGATGCATACAACTGGGTTAAAAATCAGCTGAGCTTTAAGCAAGAGATTCAGCCTGAGCCAGAACGATGCAGGTTCAGAAGAGGAGAGCATTGGAAGCATACAAACATCTCTAATAATAGGTTTCTTTTAAAGTGATGCTTTCTAAATTATCTGGTACCACTACCACGTTACCATTATTTGCTACTGCTAAATGTTAACTGCAGACGCAAACTGTGTGAGCAATCTTTTGTGAGTCTCCTGCTTTTTGCCACTGCTCCATTAGTGCACTGCCTTCTGAATGCAGTGCTCTCATGACTCTTGCTTGGCTTGCTGCCTGCATGGCTGTTCAACTGTCTATTTATTCAGCTAGTTACTGTCAGTGCGAGTTTGGCTGAAAATACTATGACTTTTGCTCTAGTGTGGTTATTGTACTAATTACTACCTTGATTGTTACTGCTTTGTTCTATCTAGTAGACATTTGGCAATCTATGGTTGTCTCTTGGCAGTACCCTGCTTGTTTTAGAGCTTACCCCAAAAATGGGAGAAAAAATCCAAATGGAAACCCAAAGTCCGCTACTTAAAGAAGTCATGCATAAGTTCAGAGACAATCCCAATAATAATTTTGAGGGCATATGCATTGTTTCATGAACCAGTCAGAGACCTTAGAATGCCATAGAGCGCTGTGACCCCTGCTGGACAGTCTTCTTATCGCAAACATCCCATTCTGCTGGGGTTTCCCAGTTTACCTGTATGCTTGCAATGATTGTCAATCATATTTTTTTCTAACTCCTAAGGAATTTGATTCCTTCTGTGCTGATCTTCACCTCCATCTGCCTTCACTGCCTGGCTGGCATGACACAGTGCCAACTTTTATCACTCTTGCTCAGTGTCAATGGCAGAAAACATCCACGAAGAGATGCTGGGACCCATCCAGCTTCTCACAAAACCGGATAGATCTTTCTGGTCTCCTGGTTCCAGTTGTATAACATCTTGTATTTGCTTGAGAAGCAACAGATGCAGTTATGGTTTCTAAACCTTAGATTACCTTCTGTTTTAACACAACAGAAGATCAACTTGGTCCAATGTTCGTTACTGCGCTGTTTTATCACAAAAATGTTTAATTTATTCTCTACTGTTTTGGTTCTAGCATATCTCTTATTTAAAGGAATAGTGGAGTATCCTCTTCTGTTCAGATTCACTGGAGCTGGGGCATACTGTTGATGAACTTCAGTAGACAAGGTACCGAATGGCAGCAAGGATGGGAAATGTCTTTATAATGGGGGACTTCAATTATTTGGATATAGACTGGGCAGAAGGAACCGCGCATTCATCTAAGGCTCGCCATTGCCTAAATGTTTTGCAGGACAATTTCATGAGTCAGATGGTGAACGCACCAACAAGAAACAATGCGTTACTAGACCTACTGATTACTAACAATACAGACCTGATTGCGGATATAGAAATACAGGGAAACTTAGGCAACAGTGACCACAGCTTCGTTTCAGTATCAATCAGAAATAGGAAACACAAGGGTAATACAAGGACACTGAATTTCAAAAGAGCCTATTTTCCTAAACTGCGCTCCTTGCTAGACAATATAAAATGGGATAAAATCCTAGGAACAAAGAACACAGGGGAAAAATGGGAGTGCTTTAAAAAGATACTAAATAATGGTATTGGCTAGTGCATTCCAACGGTGAACACGTTTAAAAGAGCTAAAATAAACCCTGGGTGGCTAAACTCTAACATAAAAATGCATATAAAAACTAAAGAGAAGGCCTTCAAAAAATACAATGCTGAGGGGTCATTGGCAGAATTCCAAAATTACAAAGAATGCAATAAGAAATGTAAGAGCGAAATTAGGGTGGCTAAAACAGAACATGAAAGGCGCATAGCAGAAAAAAGTGATTAAAAAACACATGAAACTCTTTAAGTATATAAATAGTAAAATATAAATAGTAAGAAAGTAAGGCCAGAACAAATTGGCCCCATAAAGTATGACGAAGGGAATCTGGCTACAAAGCACATAGAGAAGAGAGAAGGCGAAGGTGCTAAATAAATTCTTCTCCTCGGTCTTCAAAAAGGAATTGGGGGGGCTACATCAACCCAGCTTGTAACGTTAAAGTTAATAACATGTCACAGGAAGCACCTTCATGGTTAACAGAAGACAGACAGGCGTGGTTCGTCAATGGCGCCGTGAGAGGCCGAGCAGTGAGGAGCTCTGCGTGGTGGAGGAGAGCGCCGTGTAGTGAGTGAGTCGGCTCCCCCCCCTCCCCCGCTAGGTGCAGAGCGGGGCCCGAGGCTCACGGAGGACGGTAATGGGGAAATTCAGGCTCGGGGAGCCATAAAGCAGCGGTGGTGGCAAGGAAGCAGGCGGTCATACGCTGAATGTGCGAGACCCTGCCTCAGAGTGAGAGAGGTACAGCATAGGGTGAAAGACCGTGCAGGTCGGCGCGGGGCTGAGAGGCTGAGGAGGAGGAGAGCCGGGGTCGAGTGCCAGCTGGGACAGTAGATGCGGAGGTCGCTGGTCTCCCCTGTATATATGACTCAAGCAGCCAGCCCGGAGCAGAAACAAGTCCTAGAGAGAAGGACAGACATTACCTCATATTTTCTGAGACACACAGTGGCATCACGAATTACTGTTGGGACCAAGGCATCACAGAAACGCCAAACAAACTCAGGAATGGCAGTTCAGCAGAAAGGGCCCAAAGCTACAAACACTCAATCTATTGGGGTCTCTTCTGGTGGGAAGAAGCCTTTAGTAATGGATATATCGCAGGAACAAAGAAACAAAGAGCCCAAAGAGTCCCTGACTATGCCGCAACAGCCCCAAATATCATCAACAGCGGAGTGGGGTGAGTTTGTAAAGCTGATCCCGACGAAACAGGATATCCAAGATATGGCTGCAGCAATCGTGAGTGACATTAAAATGGAAATATGTGGTTTAAAACAAAAAGTTGATCAAATTGAAGGCAGATTGGTGAATACAGAGTCAGTACAATGTGATTTTGAAGTCAGAATCTCTGAATTAGAAAGCTCACGAGCACAGCTGCAAAAACAAGTCACCTGGTTGCGGCTGCAGCAGGATGATGGTGAGAACCGCAGCCGGAGGAATAATATTCGACTGCGGGGCTTGCCGGAATCCGTAAAGGGCCCAGAGCTCAGAACCACGGTAGTGGGTATTTTGAATGGTTTGTTGGAGAGACCCCAAATGGAAAAAATGGAAATTGACAGAGTGCACAGGGTTAAAGCGCCCCGAAGGCATAATGAAACAAGCATGGGCAAAAGGGCAGATCGAGTATGAAGGTTCTCAGCTAAAACTGTTGCCAGATCTTTCACGGGGGACCCTAAAGATGAGAGCCGCAATTAAACCCCTCCTAGAGGTCATAAGAAAAGTGGGAGCAACCTATTTTTGGGGACACCCCTTCCATTTGAAAGTGGTGAAAGACAGAGAAACGTTCTTATTGAAATGGCCAGACCAGCTCCCCGGGCTCTTTACATTTTTGGGATGTGCCCCGATCCATGTGAGTGACTGGATAGATGTCCTAGGAAACTCCGTGAACTATTACATGAATTAAGCCATACAACATGGGTGAAATTTGGAGTAGATAGGTGTGGGAGCAAAACAGATGCTCAGGACAAGGAGACATTAATATAATGAACCTAAAAGTGCTGCACACAGGTTCCTGGCCTATTCCATGTTTTTTTATTTTTTTATTTATCTTCCCGGTTTTTCCCATGCCTTTTTTTGTTTTTGGGGTTCTCCCTATCTCCTCCTCTCCCTCTCTTTCTGGGAGGGGGGAAAGTTAAGATGTGTGGAGGTCCCTGGTATCCCCACACCCGCCTCGAACATTTGCTTTGTCAAGATATGGGCGTTTTTTCTGCATTTTTTCTGTTTTATTTTTTATATGTCCTTACTATCTGAGTCACCCTCGTAGGGGAAGGGGGGGGGGGGTTACCTTTAGTGTGATTTGTTTTATTTTTTTCGTGTTTTTCTTATGGGGGCATTGTGGTGTGTGTTTTTGGATTTTTGCTTCACAGGAAAGTTGGATATTATATATTTGTATCTGTAGAGATCAACTATAATTTCACAAGGTGTTTTTTTTTTGCTTCTGTCCCCGCCAGCCATGGAGGGCCGGAGCACGATCTTAAGGGTCACGAGGGAAGGGGGCACTGAGGTAGAGGTAATTTGAGAGTGTTCCCTCACTTCGTGCGGGACACGCTTAAGACATAAAAAAGAAGATATGTGAGACTTAATAATACCGAATTTAAATCACTATTAGGGTGTATACAGAGGGTATAGTGACTCAGGGAATAGTTATGGTTAATAGCAACTAGAAGTGAGTAAGAGAGATCCTCCCAGGACCTAGCTCAAGTCTGAAGGGTTAAGATGGAGTTGAGGGGAGGGTAAATGTTTTGCAGAAGGGGGGGTGAGGGGGCCCCGGGGCCTCGAGAGAACCGCTCCCCTAGGGGAGAGGGGTGACGTTGGGGGCGTACAGGGCCGCGCCACCTTTTGTAGGAGGAAGGCTGGGAAAGTCAAACCTAGAGTGTGTTCATTATCATACTTAGGGTCCATTAGATTGGGAGGTGTAAGAGGGGGTCTCTGGGGCGGGGGGGGGGGAGTAGGACATTGACATTATGTGAAGGGAGGCGATCGTCCGCCGAGTCAGAGCTCCTCTAGCTGGACACTTAAAATCTATAGTCTTACTGTCTGTCAGTGATAAGATAGGGACTACATCCTTACACCACGGTAGGGGTGAGAGGGAGTAGAGCCCATTTTCTTAGCTCCAATTTTTGGAGCCTAGCCTTTTCTTTTTTTTTTCCTCTCTTGTTCTTGAAGGAGAGTGTCCAGGTACAGTGGCTTGCTCGCGGGGTTTTGGGAACCACGGCCCCCTCAGTAGATAGCGCCTGGTTGCGCTGGTTTAGATAACCATTAGAGGGGGGTAGGGGTAGTGGGTATTAAACAGTATATACATACTTGTGTGGGTGAAGGGGGGTTTCTTTTCTTGTCATTTTTTTTTTTTATGTGTTTTTCTTTTTCTTTCCTCACATAGGTTGTGTGGCCGTGGGGGGCGGGGGACCGTCCACAATGCCGGCTGGAGGTGGGGCGACCCAGGGGGGGACAGCAGGATGTAAGATTACGACCTATAATGTGAGGGGACTATCAACCCCACAGAAGCGTAGGAGACTTATGGGGGATCTAAAACGAGATGCTACACAAATAGCTTTCATTCAGGAGACCTACTTCCGTAAAGATGCAGTACCAAAATTGTACAATAAAGACTTTCCATGGGTTTACCACGCTACATCCCCTATTGCTAAATCAAAGGGTGTGAGCATCTTAATATCAAGTGCTATGAATTGGACCCTAAAAGAGGAATTGGCTGACCCACTGGGTAGGTTCGTGTTGGTGAAGGGGTGGATAGGACGGGTCGAGGTAACCCTCGTAAATGTCTATTTTCCCAATTATGAGCATGTAATGTTTTTACAGAAAATGATCCCAGTTGTCTTGGAATTCCGGGAAGGGCACTTACTGATGGGAGGTGACTTTAATTATACCCCAGAACCTCTGTTAGATACCTCCAAAAGAAGCTCATATATGTAATTTGCTAAACTACGAAGGCTGCAAAAAGAGATCTCCCTCCTGGGCCTCATCGATCCATGGAGGCTGATGCACCCAGGAGAGAGAAATTACACTTTCTATTCTCCAATCCACAAGGCATATAGTAGGATAGACAGAATCCTGGTTACCCAGGCAGACCTGCCGTTAGTGACAGACTCAGATATCGGAGATTTTTCAATCTCTGACCATTTTCCGGTGTATGTGAGTATAGAATGGGAATCAAAAAATTGTAGTCCAAGATCATGGCGCATAAATGAGGCCTTATTACAATCCTCGGAAGCGGAGGGGAAGATAGATGAGGCATTACATAACTACTTTTTAGAAAATACATCGGAGTCGCTCTCACCTTCCACGATCTGGGAAGCGCACAAGTGCGTGATAAGAGGGGTACTGATACAGTTGGGTGCACAGCGTAAAAGAGAGCGGGAGGCGAAAATTAAAGAATATCTAACTAAAATTGAACAGCTGAGTAGACAGCATAAGAGAACGCTTGCGGAAGCTCACTTGATCCCTCTCAAGCGGGTAAGAGAGGAATTGAATCAGATACTTTTCCAAAAGACAGTACGAAATATGTTATGGTTGAAAAGACACCTGTATGAATATGCAAATAAACCAGGGGCGATGCTGGCATGAGCATTGAGGGGCCCAAAAAGATGAACTCAAATTTTACGTCTTAGAAATACAAAAGGTGGGGAGGTTCACACTTCAGCTGACATAGCAGAAGAGTTCTGCTCTTTCTATCGGTCACTATATAACCTAACGGAAATAGGGAGTAAGAAAAGATGGTTCTCTTCGCAGCAGATGCGGAAAAGGCCTTTGACAGGGTGGCGTGGGATTTTATCCGGGCCACCCTGTCATACATAGGCCTGGGACCACAAATGCTGCAATTTATACTGGCACTTTATACAGTCCCTACGGCTGCGGTTAGGGTAAATGAATGGAGGTCAAGTTACTTCCCTATCTCTAATGGCACACGGCAGGGGTGCCCTTTATCCCCGCAGGTAACGCGACGGGCCATCTGATCTCAAGGTTCTATACACAATTGTCAGAAGATGAGGGAGACCAACAATTGCCGTTTATCCAAAAATGGGAGCAGGAGTTAAATACCGTGTGGTCAAAAGAGCAGATAAATAAGATCCTGAGATTAGTTCATCAATCGTCACTAGATTGTAAGATCCAAGAGACAGGGTATAAAATTCTAACCAGATGGTATAGAGTCCCATCACTATTACACAGAATAAAAGAGGCGGTCTCAGGAAAATGCTGGCGGTGTGGATTGGAGGATGGAAATATGGTGCATATTTTTTGGGGATGTAAAAGAGTGCGGCCAATTTGGAATAAGATAGCAGTGGCTATAAAACATATAACCAACGTGGATATACTAGAGGACCCCGCGTTGTGCTTGCTGCATTTAACAGGAAGCTCAGTGCGGAGCTACAGGCAGTCCATGACTCTGCGTCTGTTGAATGCAGCAAGGGCATGCATACCTATTTTCTGGAAACAGACAGTGATCCCAACTTACGAGTTGTGGTGTGGGAAGGTCAACGAGATTTTTAAGATGGAAGAACTGTCCGCCATATTGGGAAATTCAGAGGATCAAGTTAAGTTGAGATGGAGACCCTGGGTGCAATACTTGGAAGCCAATTCTTCTTAAAGGGAGTTTAAGAGAGGGTCACCCTGGGCGGAGCCTAGACCGGGCTGCGGGGGGACGGTCCCCATACCCCTCCTGGCGTACGGTAATACATTTTCATTCGAAGATGTGTTGGCAATGAGCGCATAAAAGTATAAAAACTTTTTTTTTTTTGTGTTTTTCGGTTTAAGTGGGGGGGAGGAGGGAGGGGGAGGTAAGGGGGGTGGGGTTTGGTCAGATCATGACAATGTTTGTTTGAAATGTATGTGTATATAAAAAATCACCAATAAAGATATAAATTAAAAAAAAAACAGAAGACAGACTCAGAACTAGACTTGAAAAACTTAACACAAATAAGTCACCGGGACCCGAGGGTCCTTAAGGAACTCAGCCAGGTGATAGCCAAACCGTTGTTCCTGATTTTTATGGATAGTCTACTTACAGGAATGGTACCAGCTGGTTGGAAAAAAGCCAATGTGATACCAATATTTAAAAAAGGGCCAAGATATATATATCCTGGGGAACTACAGGCCAGTTAGCCAACATCAATAGTCTGTAAGATATTGGAGGGGATGATAAGGGACTATATACAAGACTTTAGTAATGAAAATGGTATCATTAGTAGAAATCAGCATGGATTCATGAAAAATCGCTCTTGCCAGACCAATCTATTAACCCTCTATGAAGAAGTGAGCTGCCTTTTAGATAAAGGAAGGCCTGTGGATGTGGTGTATCTGGATTTTGCAAAGGCATTTGATACAGTTCCTCACAAATGTTCACTGTACAAACTAAGCTACGTAGGTATGGACCATAGAGTGAGTACCTGGATTAAAAGCTGGCTTCAGAGGGTGGTGATAAAAAGGGAGTACTCTGAATGGTCTGGTGTGGAAAGTGGGGGTACCCCAAGGATCGGTCCTGGGACCAATCCTATATAAATTATTTATAAACCACCTAGAGCATAGGATAAACAGCTCAATCTCCGTATTTGCGGACAATACTAAATGAAGCAGGGCAATAACTTCTACGCAAGGATGTGGTAATCTCTCAGGACGACCTGAACAAAATAATGGGGTTGGCATCTAAATGGCAAATTAGGTTTAATGTTGAAAAATGTAAGGTAATGCATTTTTGTGCCAGAAATACGCAAGTTACTCACTAGGGGGAGAGCCTTTGGGGAAATCAAAGATGGAAAAGGACCTGGCGGTCCTAGTAGATGACAAGCTCAGCAATGGCATGCAATGCCAAGCTGCTGCAAGCAAAGCCAACAGAATATTGGCATGTATTAAAAAGGGGATTCACTCCAGAGATAAAACAATAATTCTCCCACTCTACAAGACTCTGGTCCAGCCGCCTGGATGGCCCGTTCAAGTGCTATGGAGCTCGATCGCCGCTCCTGAAGTGCCTGATGACCCAAATCCTTCTTGCTATAGCCCAGTGTTCACAGTACAGTGCGCCTGCGTCCGGACCAGCCAGCTAGTCGCCACTGCGCATGGGCGTTGTGGCCATGCTGGAAGGCTATAGATGGAAGGGGAGTAAAGAACAGGACAATGTTGCATGCTTGCTTGGTTTCTAAGACAATGCATTTTGAAAGCGGGGCTTCCTTCCTCAGGTTACACCCACAATATTCCCCAACCTCCTTTTAGTTTAAGTGACCCCTCCTATACCTCTCTACTTAAAGGGGCCATACCAGGAGGGATTTAATCACAGTGGGAGGGGGAATAAAGGGCTGAAAGGCAACCTAACAAACAAAGATACAATCAACTTTCATACTAGATTATCATAACGGATTATCATTATAGATGAATTCATTTCAAAAAACATTTAAAAAAACTTTAAAATCATATTCACAACTTTTTTTTAAAAATTATTTTAAAAACCTTTCTGCTGGCGAGGAATTATTCCCTCTGATTATAGAAATAGAATATATATTACTTTTACGTTAGAAAATGATAACAAAAAAAATGAATAAAAAAATAATTAAAATTACAGCTCTTTCAATGTAGGTAGGAATTGCCCGCCGTCCCCTTCAAGTGTGGATGGCAAGATAGTTTCCAGGACGCACTTCAAGGAGACAGCGGGCAATTCCTACCTACATCGAAAGAGCTGTCATCTTCCCAAGTGGAAGGATAACATTCCGTACAGCAAATTCTTTCGGCTATGTAGGAATTGCACAGATACTATGGAGTACTTGTCTCAGGCAGAAGTCCTAATGAATACATTTATAGAAAAAGGGTACAAAAAGAGCACATCCAGAGAGCCAGGGATCGGTATTTGGATGGCTGTGAGAATACTAGGTACAAAGTGTTGGTCGGGGCCCTCGTAATATATTGTTTATCACTGGGTTCAATGGCCAACACTGGGCCATTAAGAAGGCCGTCCAGAAACATTGGCCCCTTTTGGAACAGGACTCTGCCCTCAGCCAAGTACTTCCAAAGAAGCCCAAGGTTGTCTTCAGACGAGCTAATAATGTAAAGAGCATAGTTGCACCAAGCAGAGTTAAGGTCCAACAACAACAGGTTAGATATTCCCATGTTTTTGAATATGTCAGGATCCTATAAGTGTAAGCTGAGTAGATGTAAGGCCTGTTCCTTCATGGACCAGGGCAAACATACGTTCATTCTGAAGGATGGACGGTCTTTTAAAATCCAACGGTTTATCTGTTGCAGTACTCAGTTCGTAGTCTATGGTCTGAAGTGCCCATGTGGTCTGCTCTATGTAGGGAGGACAGTCCAGGCCATGCGTACCAGGTTTGGTGAACACCGTCGCTATATAGAGCAAAAAAAGTACACACAGTGTTTCTAGGCACTTCAATAAGGTGCATGGAGGCAATACGGAAGGTCTGGAGTGTTTGGTATTGAGGCCATACCCATGTCTCTCCCTGAGGGGGAGAGGTTTTCACTGTTATATAGGCAAGAGACCTCTTGGATCTTCACACTCAACTCCATGTCTCCAGTGAGGTTGAATAAAGAACTAGAGGTCAGTACCCTCATCTGAAAATGATTGTGTTTTTATATCCTTAAATAATAATGATTAAAATGTGATTCGCCTTTCCTTTTTTTTCTATCATTTGCAAACATAAAAGTACTATATAAATTCTATAATCAGAGGGACTAATTCTTCGCCATCAAAAAGGTTTTTAAAATAATTTTTATAAAATGTTTTGAATATTATTTTAAAGTTTTTTTAAAATGAATTCATCTATAATGATAATCCATATGATAATCTATTATGATAGTTGATTGTATCTTTGTTTGTAAGGTTGCCTTTCATCCCTTTTTTCCCCATCCCACTGTGATTAAATTCCTCCTGGTATGGCCCCTTTGAGTAGAGAGGCATAGGAGGGGTCACTTCAAATAAAAGGAGGTTAGGAAATAGTGTGGGCGTGACCTGAGGAAGGAGGCTCTGCCTCCAAAACGCATTGTCACAGCAACCAGGCAGCTCTGTCCCGTTCTTTACTCCCCTTCCATCTATAGCCTTCCAGCAGGGCTGCAGCACCCATGCGCAGTGGTGACTAGCCGGCTGATCTGGGTGCGCTGGGCTGTGAACGCATGGGCCGTAGCAAGGAGGATTCGGGTCATCAGAGACTTCAGGAGCGGCGATCAAGCTCCATAGCACTTGAAGGGGCCATCCAGGGGAGAGGAGAAAATGGGAATCAATCATTGTATGTGCCAGTTATCATCTTGGAACATTTGAGTGTATCTGTTAGAAGAGTTGTCCAATTAAAACTGTATTATGCAAGGGCGGCTGTGCGCTTGTGTCTCCTTTTGTAATTCATATGCAGATTATGTCCTCCTTTAAATACAGTGTCTTGAAAAAGTAATTCTTACCCCTTGAAATTTTCCAAATTTTTTCATGTTACAACCAAAAACATACATTTTTGGGAGGGATTTTTTGTGCTAGATCAACACAAAGTGGCACATAATTGTGCAGTGGAAGGAAAATTATAAATGGTTTTCTTTTTTTACAAATAAAAATGTGAAAAGCGTGGCGTGTATTTAGATTCAGCCCCCCCCCCCCCCCCCGAGTCAATACTTTGTAAAACCACCTTTCGCTTCAATTACAGCTGCAAGTCTTTTTGGGGATGTCTCTACCAGCTTTGCACATCTAGAAAGTGTAATTTTTACTCATTCTTCTAAGCAAAATAGCTCAAGCTCTGTCAGATTTGATGGGGAACATGACAAAATGTGCAGAATGTCAAAGGGTATGAATACTTTCTTAAGGCACTGTACAACATGTTACATCCCTTCCAAATTTGTTGATGGTATTGACCTCATTCAGAAATATCCCATACTTTAGAATTTCTAACTTACTCAAATTCTAATTTTGAATTTCATATTGCCTGTTTCTGAAGTCCAGAAATTTAAACCCCACATACCACTCACCTGGAAACTTGGAAATATTAGGGATTTTTCTCACACCCACCGACAGATTCATTTGGCATCAGTTACCAATATTTACTAAATCGTATCCAAAAGGTATCTCCAACGTTGAGCCCATCTTCACCATTCTTGGCTTGGCAAAATAAATATGATTAAAATGAATAATTTTCCGTGGGTACTATTCTTGTTCGGAATGATATCAATGAGTGTACCTACTACAATCTTTAGTCAATACAATTTTGCAGCTACAGGAAACCAGTGATCTCCCATACTAAATAATTAGGGTCCAAACAGACAGGTGGACCGGCACTGCCTTATTTTAGGGTTATTACCAAGCAGCAATTTTGACTAGAACTACTGACTAAGAAATAGGTTTGAAACTATAAACTGTTGGTTAATCTAGAATGTGCTTTAGGCAATCCTGCTCTACATAACATGCCTTGGATTCCTAAACGGATAAAGGCCTTATGTGTCTCCCAGGCAATTGCAACTGTTAGGCCTGATGTGTTATTTTGGAAGTACAGTTCCAAGTCTGTAGTAATAGAGCATTAAACAAATTAAGTTAATTAAAGCTTCATTCAATTTCCATTTCCACCAATTTGGTGGTGTTCGATGCGTGAAGGAAGAGGGCTGACACAGGAGAATGATCAATTAGCATAGTTGTAACAATTTGCTTGTTAAAATAGATCCATATGAATACGGACTATAAATATCAAACCAATCCTTGAGTAAGAATTACAGTATGTATATTTGAATAAAAAAATTTTAGATGGAAAATTCCCCATACATTCATGAGTTGTACAGTATATGATGTAAACATAGAATTTCATTTGCACTATGAAGTTATTGTATAGCATTTAGAGGAGGAATCCAACAGTTGTTTAAAAATGAGTTTTAAATATGTAAAAGTTCACAATATGGTACTTTTACCCCTCCTAATTAACTGTTATTTCTATATCCTATTTATTAAAAAGCTTGAGCGGTTGTGTTGGAGAAAGATCATTGCACATATGAGATGGCTATGCCCTGATACCCAAACACACTGGATGAGTGTTTCTGGTTCTATTGCTCAACTATTCCATATAAGCATTATTGGAATATTTTACTCCCACATAGTTTTGCTTAATATTGTAAGACTCTGATGGCCCTGTCATTTATTGCATGGTTAAATTTGATAGTTCATATAATGCTTATACAGGAATTAACGCAGCACAACCAACTATCTTTAGAATTCAACTTTTGGAAATCTTGTAAAGATTTTAAAGTATAACTACATTTTTTTTCAGTTTCGGATGGAATGGAGGATTAGAACACCTGCCAGGTTTTATTGCGGTCTGTGCTCCCCTTAACTACTTGGCGCCCACGCTATAGCCGAAAAATGTCGGGAGGGCATACATGGATGCCCTTACGTTCTTGCACTCCTAGGGACTCAACTGATCCGAGATCGGATTAACTGATCCGTGATCGGGTTAAAAGCCCAATCACAGCGGGCCCCTTACCACATCATCAGCTGTCAGTCAATGACAGCTAATCACGGAAGTAGAAGCCAGTTATGGGCTTTTTTTCCCCTCACGCTGTCAACGTGAAGAAAAGAAGAAAGCCATTAACTAGCTTCTGTTAGAGGGACATCAGTCCCACACAGTGCACATCAGTGCCAACTGCAAATCAGGAACCATTAGTGCCTCATCATCAGTGTCACTTATCAGTTCCGCCTCTCTGTGCCACCTATCATGCAGCCCTATCGTCCGACAACCAATCTGCCGATTTTACGGATTGTTAGTATGGTGCTTTCGACAGCCGACTCCGACTTTTCGGACAAAATCCTGATGTGCAGGCTATATAATTTTTTGTCGTCCGTCAAAACAACGTACGATTTTCGACTCAGTACAGATTTCGATGGAAAAAATCTTAAGAGCAAGACTAGGCATGCTCAGAGACGAAAGAACACATACAAAACAATCCAGCACATGACATCACTTCTGAAGTAGAATTCTGTTGTATGGGAAAATTCGTATGAAAATAACCTCTTCACTTTCCACATAAGACTAGCATGCCACAAAAAACGGAAGACAGATCGTTCGATAATCTGATCGTGTGTACGGGGCTTTAGTCTTCATATACAGGGCAAGAGCTGAGACAATGCCACAACTCTGGACTTGGAAAACACTTATTAAGAGTACACAAATGTTTGGAAAGTGCCACAAGTGAAACCCACGGCTTGAAGGTCACATTGTAGACCAGCTCTCCATCATGTAGTTAAGTGGGGTCCAGGTATGGCACTCTAAAATGAAGCTCAGAAAAGAATGATCGAGATAGATCCATATAGAGACCACCTATGCAATGATGGAAGAAATCTTAATTCAAGAAAAAATAGCTAGTAAAAAAAGAAGGTTAAGCTTTTCTCAGCAAAACAGAAGTAAAAAAACAAAATTCATCCTTGATGCTCAGAGTTTTCCACTGCACTTGTCTCAGCACTGTCTCGAATCGACAGGAAGTCTCTTGGCTGGCTGCCCGGGAAGAAAGGAGGCGGCTCCGCCCCTCCATACGCCTTCCGGCGCCTCCCCTAGCTCCACGAGGTGTTTGGGTCACCTCAAACATGGCCACCCCCATGCTGGAGACACGAGGCTACGCCAAAATGGCGGCCTCGTGCAATCTAGCAAACAATGGCGGCGGTTGTACCGAATAGCGGCGTGACTGCAGAGCATCACAACACCTTCTCTACATGGGGATTTAGCCTGGTCGGCGGTACCGGACCCTGGCGGACCGCATGGCCGTCGGAAGGCCTGCTATTGCGGGAGACCTGACTTGGAAAGCAGTCTACATGTCCGTGGCTTCTGACTGGTAGGATACTTATATTATCACAGTAAGATTCCCATACTGCCAGTGATTACAATCTTTTAACATATTTACAATTAGATTGTCAGCTCCCAAACCAAGCCTCCTGGCTTTTTGCACATAAAAATCACACTCAAAGTAGGGGGATCTGTGCCATGTTATAGGATAGAGGGGAACTCATCCTTACCATACAGAGAGGGGCCCGTGTTCACCACAAGACCCGTCAGGGGAAAGGGGGAACATACTACTGACCATACCGGAACCAGGCGGGCACCAACTCCTGACAGTACCCCTCTCCACCGGGGCGGGAGGGCTGTCGACCAATACGGACGCCGTGACTCATGGTCCTTGGCGTTTCAGCGAGACGTTTAACTCGCAGGGTCAGTCCCTCCAGTGGGACTATGTCGCGGCCGACCCAGCGCGGAGCTATGGCCTGCACGCGCTCGTAGGCTGAACTGGGGTGACCACCGGATCTAAACATCCAGCCCGTCGCCAAGTTCAGCTTTCTTGCTTGAAGATCTCACAGGAACACTGGAGGGAAAAAAAGCTGTCTAAAAAATCTTTTTAAGAAAAAAATCCTGCCTGGACCGAAGATCCCAGCAAGGTATCTAGGTCCTTACTCCTGACTAGACAGAAAAAAAAATGATTTGCTGTGGCAGAGAGAGAGAGAGGATATACCCTCGGGGACTGCCCCTAGGGTGTGGCCAGAGCATTTTATTTCCTGTCTAGTCCTACTCCTGTGGAGGGCAGCATAACCCGAAGGTGCTGAATCACCGAGGACTACGTCTGTCAATGAGCGATAGAGAAAATAATGTTTACGAAGAAGTCACAAAGGTCAGAAATGTATCTCTACTAGATGGGTCTGTACGTTAAAGGAAACTTCTAGTGGTGTTGTTCCCAAAGCCCGCCTTGTGGCGAGAAGTTTTGAAGAAGTCAATATGCATGAATTACAGAAAAATTCTCCCACATGTGCATCAGAATCACTCAGGCTCCTGTTAGCTGTTATTTGTCAAAACAAATGGCAAGTGAACTTTATGGATATTAAGTCTGCTTTTTTGCAGGGAATGGAACTCTCAAGAGACATTTACATTCGTCCCCCACCAGAAGCGAGCGTGGACAATGTGTTGTGGAAACTAAAGAAATGTGTGTATGGACTTGCAGATGCTTCCCTCTACTGGTACAACAAGGTCAAAGAACTCATGCTGAAAAGTGGGGGTAAAATGTCACGGGTTGATCCTGCAGTGTTTTATTGGCAGAATGAGCAGTCTGAGGTAACAGGAGTACTGGCATGCCATGTGGATGATTTTTTTTGGGCAGGTTCAGAGCATTTTGTAACCAATGTCATCCCTGTGCTTAAATCTGCATTTCACGTGGGTCGTGAAGAGTGTGAGAGTTTTTCATATGTGGGGATGAACATTGCTACTGTGGGTGGTGTAGTACAGGTGCATCAGCAGTTATATTGAAAACCTACAACCAATTCATTTGCAGGCAACACGTGCTGTACAGAGAGAGGCCCCACTGAATGAGAAAGAAAGAGAACTCAGATCCAAAATAGGACAAGTTCTGTGGGTTGCTAAACAAACAAGACCAGATGTTATGTTTGACACATGTAGCCTAGCATCCAACGTTAAGAATGCTACTGTTCAATCCATACATGAAGTGAACAAAGTGCTCCGTAAACTTAAGTCAGAGAAGGTAACACTTAAGTTTCAATACTTAGGTAACAGTGAGGATTTGAGTTTGGTAGTATTCAGTGATGCTTCACTGGGCAATCTTCCAGATGGAGGTACACAGGGTGGGGCTCTAATTGCCCTCATGGAAAAATCAGGAAAGTTCTCCCCACTGTTTTGGCAATCTAAAAAAATTAGACGTGTGGTAAGAAGCACACTGGCAGGAGAAACCCTTGCCATGTCAGATGGTATTGACAATGCTATGTTCTTGGCTATGCTCTACTCTGAACTCACTACTGCTGATCTTAATGCTCTTCCTCTTATCTGTGTTACTGATAACCATTCCCTGTTTGACGCTCTTAAGTCTACAAAACAGGTCACAGAGAAGAGACTAAGATTAGAAATAAGCGGTGTCAAAGAGCTCATACATGCTAATAAAATCAAAGAAGTGTGTTGGTCAACAGCCAAGTCACAACTTGCTGACTGTTTGACAAAAAAAGGTGCTTCCTCTCTTATGCTTCTTAAAGCGCTGTATGAGGGTGTATGGAAACTGTAAAATCTGGTCCATTGAGCATATATCTTGGTATTTTTTTTGTTTGTTTAAATACGCAAACTCACTTGAATGCTACTGTGTTCTGAAAATCATTTTTGTGTGACAATGTTTTATGTCAAACTCACCCGTTCTTTTTTTATTTATCTTAAGAAGAGAGTGAGATTGTTAACTTCATGTACAAGGGATATAGTTGTTTAATATACTGCCATCTTGTGGTCATTTCGGTTACTGCATCTTTTTCAGTGTTCCCTCCTATTCTATGATGTATTTCCCCTTCCTGTTTAGTGTGTAGGAGAAAGTACTGAGTGCAGAACCACGTCGTGTCTGTGGAGTTTATCACATCATTCTGAGTTAACGCACCCATACATCACTCAGAACGGGTACCCACGTGATCCTGTGATCTTCTGAAATAGCCAAAAACAGATCGGGATATGGGCACTGTGATTGGCCCTTCCGATCACGTGATGGCTGTCTCCTATCACACGGGGAAGTGGGGGGGGGGGGGACTGCAGTCTGTGCCAAAAGCTCTGTGTGAAAGGGATGATTTTACACAGAGAGCCATCACAGATCACACAAACTGCAGGAGTCCTCACACAGTCCAAGAATCACTGTCCCATCAACATGTGTACCAGTGTACAAAAACATCTGCAGTAGTGTTCCATTGCACATCAGACGATCAACAACTGTCAAAGTATACAAGTGCAAAAAGCATCTGTTAGTGTACCAGTGTCCCACCAATAAACAAAACAAAAAAATTAAATTTAGGTAGGCTAATAGGTCAGTTATTGTCAAATTCATCTATGCATACAGACACAATGATATTTAGTCTAGACATTGAAGCTTTGGTGACCTTTAGTCATGAAACCCTGATATTAGAACATTCTAGACATAAGGAACTACTTGTAAAAATCAAAACTAAGTATGTAAATTAAAAAGTAATATGAAAAAAAAAAAAAAAATAATGACTACATTAAACGTGACACTCAAAAATAAAAACAGTGCATTCTAGCTATAGATAACAGTTTGAGATAAACCATATTTTGTATTTTTTTAATAAAATGACTAAGTTGATGCATGATCATTGACTAACAGTATAAATGACATGAAAGTTCTGATAATTTATTACAAGAGAAAAAACAAAGTAGGGAGGTTGAAATACAACAACTGTAATACATCCTGCTTGTTTTCCAATTTCTGCATCTCCTTGATGTGAAAACAAATTTAAAAGCTCATCGCATCCCAAATAAGTCACTATTTTGCTTCTGTTATTAGAGTGGTACACTGACAGACAATACACCAGCACCATCAGTGGATATTATATTACAAGGAATAGGTCTGTGCTTGCAATGGCACAGATGCTCGATCACCAAGCCATCATTCAGTTGAATCAAAGAAAAAGATCTTATATCTAGGAACTGCTGGGCTTGCCCGAGTGTGCACCCATCCGTTGGGGATCTTGAGATGGATAATGAATATGACCAGGAGCTCGGAGGAATGGAGGGGGTGCCATAGGAGGGAACATATGTGGGCTAAATCCTGTTAAAAGAAAAAAAAAGATAAAAATTCAATTTTCAATAGATTCTTTTGTAAAAACGCACAGGACGACGTGAAATTTATTTCTTTTAATTGCAGAAAATACATACTATGTCTCTCCTGCAATAAAAGCTTCTTACCACTGTGTATGCAAATCTCAGTGTGCTAACACTTTTTAAGCAGTTACAGAAATATTTTTTTCCCCTTTTGGGAAGGTTCTAATAAAAAGCAAGCTGACCATTGTAAGCTACCCCTTCTCAGTGTTAAATGGTTTATGATGTGTCTCCTAAATCAGTTTAGATGCATTTTAGTATATTTGACTAAGGTGTACCCTAAAAGTGGACGACACTCATATGTCAACACAAAGTTATGTTAAATTGTATATAAACCCTAACATTTAACTTTACTTATTTGCTCCCTTTTAGTCTGCCAAATATACCACTAGAAGAATTTTGTTAAACCTGTTCAAAAGAGCAAAAAAATAAATAAATGTTGATTTTCTGAAAAATACAGAGCTGTCCGATCATCACGCAATTACGACTGTTATCCTAAAGTGGTTCTACAGGCAGAAAGTCTTTATCTTCATGCTTTTTATGCATGAAGATAAAAAAATCTTCTTTGTGCAGCACCCCCCCTCAGCCCCATCTAGATTCAGCGATGTTGCACGAGTGTCTCGGCTGCATGGGACTTTCCCTGATCGATGGCTGAGACAGCAGTGGGAACCATTGGCTCCCTCTGCTGTCAAAGTCAGTGAGCCAATGAGGAGAGAGGGGAGGGGCAGAAGCTGAGTTTCTGAATGGACACACAGAGCATCGGCTCGGCTCGGATGCCCACATAGTAAGCTGCCTGCTGATGTGCACTTGGTAAAGGCAGGGGCCAGGAGTGCCAGCGAGGGACCCTAGAAAAGGAGGATCTAGGCTACTCTGTGCAAAACCATTGCACAGAGCAGGTAAGTATGACATGTTTGCTTTTTTAAAACAGAAAAAAAAAAACTTTATCACTTTTAAAGAGTCCTCCTTGTTCTCATCCTGGATTACAGAATGATTAGCCTTTATGCTATGGATATCTGAGAGGAGTGGTTCAGTAGTTTAGCAAAAGATACTTGGTAGGGCTGACAACTCTCAGTCCACAAAAAAACTGAGTGCGGTCAATCCACAATGACTAAGGCAGATAAGGGAGCATTTTCTACAGAAAAGTGAAGCATGTCAGCTCTTTTATTACCCTTTAAAACCTTTACAACCTTATACTATAATAACTCATATAACCTAAACTTTGTCTTAATTTACCAAACTAGTTATTAAAATTACTGATGGGTTTCTGGTTCATACTGTAATAGAAGCAACCAAAAAAACAATTTTACCTGGAGGTGGTCCAGTTAAGCCAGGAGGTGGCAGTGCTATGTTAACTAAAGCAGGAGATCCACTTGGAGGAAGATTAAAGTAATTAGCAGTGGCTTCTTCTTCTGTTGGTGGAGGTGGCAAAGCTGTAGATAAAACAAATATTTACAGTATAAACAATAAATCCAAAACAGATCTTTTAGGCTGGGTTCACACATGTACAATGTGAATTGTATGTCAGTTTTCAAAGCGAATAAAAAACAAAAAGCATTTGTTTAGCGGTTCAGGTGCGTTTTCGATGCGGTTCGGATGTGAAATTGCAAGGCTCAGGACTGGATTTTTGTAACAGCTGCGATTTTAGTGCTGGCCAATACATAAAAAATCTCTAGAAAATCTGAGGGGTTATGGAACCATTAAATCTAATCCAGGCATTCAGATTGGAATACAGTGCCACGATTTGTTGTTGTAATCTGACTGCGGTTGGGCCAGAAATGGCACCTCACCAATTTTCCTACTGCATCAAATATCTAAGTATGATCAAACTGATTGTAAACTCTCGTTAATAAATTTATACCTCTCAGTCGTTCTCAACCAGGGTTCCTCCAGAGGTTGCTAGGGGTTCCTTGAGCAATGAGAAATTTCTGCCTCTCAGATAAGTTCCCAATGACACAATTGATCTTTTTAGCTATCTGGAAGAAGGGGATTCTTCCCAATGTCCACAAGATTAGGGAGCATTCATCCCACTGACCATCACACCTCTTCTCAGGTCCCTCTTCTGTGCTCCTGGCAACTTGCTATGGGGGCACCCGAGCCGAGTCACAGCTTGTGTCCATTTGGACACGGTGGCGTGACCCGGACCTGCCCCCTCTCTCTCCCGATTGGCTGACTGACTTATTGACAGCAGCGGGAGCCAAATCGCACCACTCTGGTGTCTTAGCCAATGAAGAGGTGAGTCCCAGGCAGCTGAGAAACTCGTGCAACATCGCTGGATAAAGATGGGCTTAGGTATGTATTAGGAGGCTGCTGCACACAGGCTTTTTTATCCTAATGCATAGAATGAATTAAGATTAAAAAAAAAAAAAAAAAAAAAAAAAAAAAAAAACTTCTGCCTTTGCAATTCCTTTAATAAAAAATATTTGAAAAATAAAAGAAAAAAACGGCCAGCTCACTCTATGGAACGCCTTTTTGGCGTCGATGGGGAGCAGACAGACAGGGATATTGGCAGACCGCACCCGTTCCATTACCAGCAGAGTATTCAGGGCATTTTCTCGGGACTCCCATCCCTGCACACACCCCACCTGATCTATATGGATCAAATAAGGGAGAAGAGGCTGTAGACGGGATGCAATTATCTTGGCATAGAGTTTGACGTCCACCCCAACCAAGGAGACAGAACAGTAGCTAGAACAAAGATTTATCTACCTTATCTGGTTTGGGAAGCAAAGAGACATATGCCTCAAGGGTCTGAGCAGGTAAGGGGGTGTCAGCAGATAGAGTTGAAGATGAGCAATAGAAAAGAAGCTAAAGTATCCCTGAAGGTCTTCTAGAACTACCCAAACCTGGGCATCGACAAAGCTGTATCGTGAATGTAAACATGCAAGCGATCATCAAAGGATTCAGAGGTAACGTCCTGTGGATAGTGGGGGGCAGTTGTACAGGCCTGAGAAATATTCTGGGAAAACGTTATGTAGACGAGAGGGGACTGAATTCAACTCGCCCAAAGAAGTTTTTATACTAGATATAAAGGACTGAAAAGAACGGGGGTGACAAGAGCAAGCCAACGGTCAGCAGCATTAGCCACCAAAGCGGTATCTACCAAAATCGAATTTATTTTGATACATGTTGTACAACTGCAGTTATACCGATCTAGTGGCCAAGATACCTGCCAGTAATTCCTGAAGAGAAGTTCTTCTATAATTGTGACAGGAAAAAAAAAATGTGTGCTGTAGTAGACGGAAGAAGGTTACTGCAGTACCCTAGTTTTCAGTGGTTTTAATGCAAGGCACTAAAAGCAACTTAAAGTGATTATGAAGTCACTATGTGACTTTACATGTATCCCCTCCTGAGCATGCTGCCATTCACTACAGTGGATTTGTTTTTTTTACAAAACAAAATAGCTAAATACTGTCACACCGCAGCTGTGTGGTCACGTGATCCCGGTGCTGGCCGGTCCCCATCTATGGAAAGAAGTGTGAGGGGCCAAGATTCCCCTGTGACGCCAGCCAGCAAAGGGGAATCTCAGCTTCTCCCGCTTCTCTCCACAGATTGGTGCCAGCCAGCACAGGGGGAATCACGTGACCACACAGCTGCGGAGTGACAAAAGGTATTTAGCCTTTTCATTTCTAAAAAAACAAATCCATTTGTAGTGAATGGCAGCATGCCCGGAAGGGGATACTTGCATATTAGCTGCATTATGCAGCTGAATAGCGGCGGGCAGGAGAGCCGCTCTCATGATGACAGGTAGGAAAGGGGAGAGGGGAAAGACTGTCAGAGGAGAGTAGGATCACGGAGGCACGTAAATGGACCACAATAATCAGGGCTCAGCAACCATAATTACTGTGGTCAGCAGAGGTAGGGGGACACAGGAACTGGCAGGATCAACCAGGTTTTTTTTTTACACGATTGGAAGGGAAAAATGACACAGCAGAAGCGCTATGCTATACAGCATGCCTTAAAGCGGTTGTATCCTCACAACATTAAAAAACAAAAAAAAAAAACCTGCAAGATAAAGGCATAACGAGCTAGTATGCATCGCATACTAGCTAATTATGAAATACTTACCTTAGAACGAAGCCCCGACACGGTCGCCCGGACAACCCTGGTGGAGCTGTCATGTTCCCTCAACGTCTTTCGGGTTTGGCGGCTCCGGCGCTAAGTGGCGCGATGTCGTCACTCCCGCGCATGCGCACGGGAGTTTACTTTCCAGCAAGGAGTCAGGAAAGAGCGCTGAAGGTCTGCCGCACCTTCGGAGGGCATGCGCTGCTACTGTCAGCGGCTGCATGCAGGTTTAGGAGATATTAATTTTACCTGTAGGTAAAAGTTTAATGGCGGAGTATACTTCCGCTTTAATGCAGTGGTTCTCAACTCCAGTCCTCAGGACCCAGGGGAGATGCAGACTAGAGTACTGCAATCACTGAGCAGCAAACAATATCACATGTGATTTATTTCAGTTATCTTGCAAACCTGGCCTGTTAGTGGGTCCTGAGGACCGGAGTTGGGAACCACTGCCTTAATGTAACAGGATCTTAGTTTGTTTTTGGGGTTGAAAACACTAAGAAATAAACTTTAAAAACGGACAATTGCACGGTCGTGCGCCGCTGTACCCAAATAAAAATTGACTTCCTTTTTTTTCCCCACAAACACAGCTTTCTTTTGGTGGTATTTGATCACCTGTGCGATTTTTACTTTTTGCGCTATAAACAAAAAAAGAGCGACAATTTTGAAAAAATAACAATATTTTCCATAATCCAGAAATCCCCCCCCCCCCCCAAAAAAAGTGAAAATCAATAATTTAACATTTTTGGCCAATTTGTTTTCTCCTACATATGTTTGGTAAAAAAAAAAAAAAAAAAAAATTGCAATAAGCGTATTTTGATTGGTTTGCGCAAAAGTTTTTGCGTTTAATAAGGGAAAGATTTCTATCACTTTTGGTGTTTTTTTTTTTTTTTTTTTTTTTTTTTTTAACGAGTAATGGCGGCGATATGTGATTTTTTTTTTGCGGGACTGCGACATTGCGGCGCACAGATCGGACCCTTTACTGACGTTTTTGACAATTTTGGGGGTACCAGTGACATTACTACAGTAACCAGTGCTATACATATGCACTGTTACTGTAAAAATGACACTGGCAGGGAAGGGGTTAACTTTATTGGAGATGCAGGGGTTAAATGTGTCCCTGGGGGCGTGTTTCTAACTGTAAAGGGGGCGTGGTTTTTCGTGTAACCACAGAGATGTATGATCCCACATAGCAGGACCGTATGATCTCTGCAGTTACACAAGGGAGAATGACAGGCGCCTTTGTTTACATTAGCCGCCTGCCTTTCTCCCTCTGCACCAGACGATTGCGAGTGGCCGGCGGACATTGGGTCCCCTGGTCACACGCGCGGACTTGTTAGGGAACGAGCGGGGGGCGGGAGCGCTCGCCCCCTAGAGGCTCACAGGCTAGCGACGTAGTCCTACGTCACTTTGCCTGTACAGGGCTGACCGCCGCAGTAAATAGTCGTGCTGCGGTCGGCAAGCGGTTAATGAACATTTAGCTAAACACGCTACATTAACCTTTTTAAAAACACCCTTCCCCAAATTTAACACTCCCTAAACATGGATACCTACCCTCTATGCTTGATGGCTCTGCACCCAACTCCTTACATTATCTATACTGAGATTTTACTGCACCAATATCCCACGACAAAATCAATTCTAACAAATAAATAGCTCTGGTTCTCATTCCTTCCTGCAGATTATAGCTCTCGTAGCTCTCTATCCAGCCTGTTGTGGCACTAACTCGGTCAAGTGTATATACTCGATTAGACAACCACATAATAATCTACTACCTTGAAAACTAATGTTGCAATGTTCCTATGTTGATGAGTATCAGGCTGTCAATCTTACATGTACTCTATATAGACTGCAAGGGAAAAGCCAATATATATCTGTTCTCAGTATCCCCAGCAGCATTGTTTACTCATTTCCCTACAAAAAAGTATAAAATGAGCGAAAAAAAGGAAAAAAAAAAATAAAATACTGACAAGATTTTGATCAAAATAATACCTCCAGGGAGACCAGGGACAGGTTCAAGTTTCAATCCAGAATCCGCAACACCTTCTCGTTCTCGCTCTTTCCCTCTGGCAGCCTGAGATCTACAATATAAAAACAAAGTGAATCAGAATGTGTGACTTTAACCAAAACCAGGATACTTGAACCAGCTGCTGATGGAGTGCCATGCAAACTTAACGCGGTAATAAACCCAAGACCAAAAATGTACATTAGATGTGGTGGCTGCATTTGTTTTCTTAGGCTTTTTTCCCCCTATGTTTTCACCTAATAATCTGGTTAGTAGCACCTTCAGTATTGTAGTGCCTCCACTGAAGGAGCACAAGGGAACCTTTGGACAGCAGGGGAGTGTTAGATGCACTAGCAGATTTATATACACTAAAGCCCCGTACACACGTACCGATGGTCGGCTTACAAATGTTCCTCTTTTCTCCCCGGGATGTCGGTGTCTGCTGAAAAGTGCAAAGACAGCACAAGGACAGCACAAGAATTTTGTCCGCCGACTGCAGAAGTGATGTCATGTAATGGTTAACTTTCCCTGTGTTTTCTATTTTCTGAGCATGCCCAGTCTTGCAAATCTGCGGTCTGTCGGCCGAATTGTGTACTGACAGGCGAACAATCGTCCGTTCTGGTGTCGGCATACAAATATTTTCATGTTTGCACGAAAGACTTTTGTCCGCGGATTGTGCGCAGACATCTGTCGGAGGCACCATACTAACACGCGTACAATCGGCAGATCCTTCGTCCACCGACGTTTGTATGCCGACGATCGGTACGTGTGTACGGGCCTTAAGAAATTGAAGCTGAACTCCAGCTAACACATTTTAATCCATTACAGCAAATGTTTCCTTAGGATAAAAGATTTTACATAACTAAAAAGCTGTTCATTGTAAGCACCCATCAGTGGCAAATGGTTTGCCTTAAACCTCTAACTGCTACATCTGCATAACAGCTTTTTCGGTTGAGAGACATACTGGCCGTATCACCAGGTGAAAATAAAAGAAAGAAAGGCAAAAAAAAAACCAAAACACACGAATGCAGCCATCGCATCTAAGAAATGGTAACCTGCAATATGTTAGCTTTTTGGTTTAATACCGCTTTATTATTAATTACTGGAGTACACATATGTTTCAGAGGCACTGCCTATGAAATGCATTGACTGAAAACAATTTATCATTGGTATACCCAATTAACTTCTAAATTACCCATCCCTTTGATCTTTGAAAACGTTAAATTTTCTCAGTCTTTTATTCTAAAATGGCTCATGACGTAAAACACATTTAGGCTCCATGCACACTAGTGTTTTTTTTAAGCTCCTAGAAGCTATTTTTTTCTGCTCCTAGTAGCTAAATAAATGTTATCCTATGTGTCCATGCACACTACTTTAGGCTATTGGCATTAATTGAACGTCTAGGAGCAGAAAAAATAAAAAAAATGTTTGTAGAGTTTCTTGAAGCATTTTTCCAGCAGAAACGCCCCTAAATGCTACTAATAGCGTTTGAGCTTTTATTTTTTATTTTATTTTTTTTTTAAAAGAAACAAAAAACACTAATGCTTTTTATTGCTCCTAAACCACTACTACAAAAAGCTATTAGCAGCATTTTTATCAAGCATTTTTTTAGCTAAAAAAAAAAAAAAAGCTACAGTGCATGGAGCCTTATAATCATCTTCACAATAAAATATCACTTTGTTTTTGTGAACAAGTATTATTGTTAAGTTTTTAAAAATGTGTTTATTGCAGGCTATCTATTCTGATACATTTCCCACTGTGCTGACTAGTCTTAGTTTAATAATAAATAAAATAATAAAAAAAAAAAAACAAAAAAACACCTTAAACTGCACTTTGAAAGGAAAGATTCCAGATTAAATGTTAAAGCTTTTGTTACCCCAACACTTCATATCGCTGATATGTGTACTCCCCTCCAATGATTCGACTTGTTCTGACATGTCCCCTTTGCACAGCCATTCACTGGAAAGCTCAGTGTGCTGCGGCTTCTCCTCCCCCCAGCTCTTATTCAGCTTTTTTTTTTAGATCTATACAAAAATGTTTTGACTTTCATTTCTATTTTAAACGGAATGGGTTGTTTTACAAGGTGATCGTTCACAATTACTTTAAGGCTACTTCATCCATATCTAAATAAAAAATTTGGGGTTAAGAGCATCTCCTATAGTTACCCAAGACACGTGTCCATATTTATTTGTTGCTGAAAAACGTTTAAATTGGTGTAAATAAATATGTATGGAGGAAATAAAGAAACAGACTCTACTGTACCCAAATTCGCATCTAAAAAGCATTGACTATAAAACAGTTTTATTAAAATGTTAACTATTACCAAAAAGTTCTGGCGCTACTCCAAGATGATGAAGTCCTGGAATGTCCCTTCACAGAGAATACACAAAAACCTGTAAAGTTCATGTGTTGAAGATGTATGGGAATAGCAACACTGTTCGCCCAATTCCTGATGTAAGACAGCATAGAACATGTAATGGAAATTAGATATAGGAGATGGCGCTCAGTGTGCATATAGTAACAAACCCCAATATGGACTTAGATGGATAGTCTCATAAACACTTTATTATGATGATCCAAGGGTAGAGCATATTGTGAATAAAACAAGGTCAGTCCTACCGCCCTTTGTAGCCTCTGGACATTCACACCGATGGTAATGGAATCCTGTAGGAGACCGGTGGATAATGTTAGGAGCCGGTTGTCAGATGGGGTCACAGGCAGGAGAGCTCGGTTGGTCTGATGTGCGGCCGCTTCCTCAGACCGGAGCTTCTGTGTCACACTCCCTCGGCACCCGACAAGAGCCTCGGAGTCGCGCTTTGATGACGTCACTGCACGGGACCGAAGATCCACAGCCAGCCGGCTTAGAGGAATACTAGGATGTCAGCACGGATGGGGGACTGATTGAGTTTGTTTCTG
This sequence comes from Pelophylax lessonae, assembly GCF_965119305.1. Classification (NCBI taxonomy): domain Eukaryota; kingdom Metazoa; phylum Chordata; class Amphibia; order Anura; family Ranidae; genus Pelophylax; species Pelophylax lessonae. The sequence goes on from NC_138772.1 coordinate 327,798,548, forward strand.
AAGAGCCTCCCGATCGCCACAACGACATGTTTCGCTACAATAGTAGCTTTATCAAGTTCAAAGTTGATAAAGCTACTATTGTAGCGAAACATGTCGTTGTGGCGATCGGGAGGCTCTTCAGAAACAAACTCAATCAGTCCCCCATCCGTGCTGACATCCTAGTATTCCTCTAAGCCGGCTGGCTGTGGATCTTCGGTCCCGTGCAGTGACGTCATCAAAGCGCGACTCCCGAGGCTCTTGTCGGGTGCCGAGGGAGTGTGACACAGAAGCTCCGGTCTGAGGAAGCGGCCGCACATCAGACCAACCGAGCTCTCCTGCCTGTGACCCCATCTGACAACCGGCTCCTAACATTATCCACCGGTCTCCTACAGGATTCCATTACCATCGGTGTGAATGTCCAGAGGCTACAAAGGGCGGTAGGACTGACCTTGTTTTATTCACAATATGCTCTACCCTTGGATCATCATAATAAAGTGTTTATGAGACTATCCATCTAAGTCCATATTGGGGTTTGTTACTATATGCACACTGAGCGCCATCTCCTATATCTAATTTCCATTACATGTTATTAAAATGTTAATGTGTCCATTCCAAGGTCACTCACCTTCCCCACTTGACATTGAGTCGACGACCATTAACTATTAGTTTGTTAAAGGATTTCTCTGCTGCACTTTCTGCCGACTGCCTGGTAGCAAACTGAATAAAGGCACACTGTTGTCGTTGAACTACTGTAATTGTTCGAATTTCACCAAACTGGTAAAAGTGATTCCTATGTGAGGGAAGAAAGTGTTCATTATTTTTTTCATCAGCTATAGAAAACCACCAGACTATATAAAATCTAAGACAGACAAAGATGAAACAAACACCTACCTAAGCTCAGACTCGTTGATGTTATCACCTAGCCCTCCAACATATAGAGTGGTGATGGTTTTGTCTTCTGGAGGGTCTAGACGGGGCATTGTAGAAGCCCGTTTTAATAATTTGTCTGCTACAGGGTCATTAATACCATAATAACGGTCTTTGATATTCTGATCTGCAAGAGGGTCATCAGGATCTGTTGGTTTCTCATGCCTGCAAAAGAAATCACAAACAAAAAGTTTTCATATATATTTTTTTTTAAATAGTTATAAGTAAATTAGAACGACCTCTGTATAACAGTTTAAACAAATCCCAAATCCATTTACTATATGATGCACAAAGTAAAATCTAGATCTTTCCACACTTCATCTGTGTATTCCATGATCCCACTCAAGGCAGCTCACACTGGGAGGGTTTCAGCAACAGAGGTAGTTCTGTCAATTCAGAAAGCAGTGGGCAGGACTAGGTGTTGTCACCCGCTGATTAGCAAACTACAGGATTCGTGAATCAGCAGTGACAATGCTAATAACGACTGCATTGGGTGGACTCCAGGGGCAGACTCAACAGATTTTGTGGGAGTTTGCAAGCAGATTAAGAGCAAATTAAAGAGGAAGTAAACCCTCCTCTGCAACTTTTACCTATAGGTAAGCCTATGATAAGGCTTACCTATAGGTACTGTAAATATCTCCTAAACATGCATCGTTTAGGAGATATTTAGCTTACATGCAGCCAGTGACGTCACTGGCGCATGCGCTCTGAAGGAACGGCCGCTGGTGTCGTTCCTTCAGAGCCCGCGCCGTGACCATTGGCTCCCGCGCGCGTGCGCGGGAGTGACATCACCGCGGCTCCGGCCAATCAGATGGCCGGATGCCGCGATCCCGGAAGACAGGCTACTGGACATGTCGCCCATCATACAGGTAAGCGGACGGCACGGCGGGGGCTCGTTCTAAGTTAAGTATTTCATAATGAGCTAGTATGCGATGCATACTAGCTCATTATGTGTTTCTCTTTCAGGTCAAAAAAAAAAAAAAACATTTTGTATGGGTTTACAACCTTTTTAAGTGCTGCAGCACATATATTTTTAACCACTTGCCAACCACCCACCGCAGATATACTGCAGCAGGCTGGCACGGCTGCGCAAATGGTTTGTGAGAGCGCTCCTGGGGGCGAGTGCACACCATGTGCCCGCCCTCACTAGGCAGGGGGATACTGATCCATGGGGCCAGCGGCCGCGATTGCAGCTGGGCACCCACGATCCCTCCCCGCTGTTGTAAACACAGAGGACCATTGTTCTCTCTGAAATGATCACAGAGCGCCTGTGATCCTCCGCTAAAAAGGTCAATGAGTTTCTGGACTCCTGACAGACCCATGCATCTTTTATCTGACGTTTCTGGATTCATGGAGTCATGGGGAAAGCAAAAGAATTGTCAAAAGGATCTGCGGGGAAAGGTAGCTGAACCGTATAAAACAGGAAAGGGATATAAAAAGATATCCAAGGAATTGAGAATGCCAATCAGCAGTGTTCAAACTGTAATCAAGAAGTGGAAAATGAGGGGTTCTGTTGAAACCAAACCACGGTCAGTTAGACCAACTAAAATTTCAGCCACAACTGCCAGGAAAATTGTTCGGGATGCAAAGAGAAACTCACAAATAAACTTCAGGTGAAATACAGGACTCTCTGAAAACAAGAGGTGTGGCTGTTTCAAGATGCACAATAAGGAGGAACTTGAAGAATGATGGGCTGCATGGTTGAGTCGCCAGAATAAAGCCATTACTACACAAATGCCACAAAGTATCCGGCTTACAATACACCAAAAAGCACAGAGACAGGCCTCAAACCTTCTGGCACAAAGTCATTTGGAGTGATGAGACTAAATTTGAGCTTTTTGGCCACAACCATAAACGCTACATTTGGAGAGGAGTCAACAAGGCCTATGATGAAAGGTACACCATTCCTTCTGTGAAACACGGAGGTGGATCGCTGATGTTTTGGGGATGTGTGAGCTATAAAAAGGCACAGAAAATTTGGTCAAAATTGATGGCAAGATGAATGCAGTAAGTTATCAAAAAATACTGGAGGGAAATTTGCATTTATCAGCCCGGAAGCTACGCATGGGACGTACTTGGACATTCCAACATGACAATAATCCTAAACACAAGGCCAAGTTAACTTGTCATTGGCTACAGCAGAATCAAGAGAAGGTTTTGGAGAGGCCATCTCAGTCTCCTGAGCTCAATATCACTGAGCCACTCTGGGGAGATCTCTAAAACGTGCAGTTCATGCAAGACAGCCCAAGAATTTACAGGAACTGGAGGCTTTTTGCCAGAAGAATGGGCAGCTTTACCATCTAAGATAAAGAGCCTCATCCACAAATACCACAAAAGACTTCAAGCGGTCATTGATACGGTATTAAGAACTGGGGGTATGTAAACTTTTGATCAGGGTCATTTGGGTAGTTTATTATTAGGATTTAAAAAGAGTAAACACAGTTGGTTGAAAATAAATGGCTTCAGTCTAACATTAACCATGAGTGAAAGAAATGAATGGTAACACAAAAACATATTCTCTGAAAAATGGCCAAGAAATCAAATTCTGCCAGGGTATGTAAACTTATGAGCACAACTCTACATAGAATTTGAAGGGATGAATTTTTCCTGAGCTGTTCTTGCGCTAAAGGTGCCAATAATGGCCGACAAATTCATATTCATGATTTGAATCGCTTGCCGACCAAACCGCCCGCTGCATATATACTGCGGCAGGCTGGCTTGGCTGCGTGAATTGCCGTACCTGTATGGTGATCCGCGGAAGCGCTCCTGGGGGCGAGCGTACGCGCTCCCACCCCTGCTGGGCAGCGGGGACGCAGATCCACGGGACCGGTGGCACCGATTGCCGCCGGGCACCCACGATCACTCCCCGCTGAGAGAGAACACTGGTCAGCTGTTGTAAATACAGCTGACCGTTTTTCTCTCTGAAATGATCACAGAGCGCCTGTGATCCTCCTATATAGGAACACAGGTCTCTGATAATTTCACAAGTCCCTCCCCCCACAGTTAGTAAACACTCCCCCTAGGCTCACAACCCTTTGATCACCCCATGGTTAACCCCTTCCCTGCCAGTGTCATTATTACTGTAACAGTGCATATTTTTAGCACTGTAGTAATGTCACTGGTCCCCCCCAAAAGCATAAAAAATGTCAGTTAGGGGTCCTATCTGTGCGCCGCAATGTCGCATTCCCACTAAAAATCACATATCGTCACCATTACTACTAAAAAAAATAAAATAAAAACAACATCAATTTTTCCCCTAGTTTGTAGACGCGATAACTTTTGCGCAAACCAATCAAAATACGCTTATTGCGATTTTTTTTTTTACCAAACATATGTAGCAGAATACAAAATTGGCCTAAAAAAGGATGAAAAATTGATTTTTAAATCTTTTTTGGGGAATGTTATATAGCAGAAAGTGAAAAAAAAAGTGTTTTGTTTTCTTCCAACCTTCAGGTAACTTTGTTTTGCATGAAGGGCATTTCTTTATAACCGCCAGGTCAGAGCTCTTAGCCTGCCATAACCAGAAAAAAAAAAAAAAAACCACAAGACAAACCATCCCAGTGAGTCAACCTGTTATCATCAGGGTCACCCCAGGTGCACAGGAAGCATAAATAAAACTCCATGTGCCCAGACAAGGCCCCAGTCACCAGGGGGAAAAAGAAAGGAGGGGAGAGACCCCAAAGTTAATCAGGGCAAGATGACCAATCCACCCCTTACCTGGGCCTTGCTGTGGCTGTGCCGGTTCCGGTCTCCAATAGTGCTGCTGCGCTGCACCGGGAACTAGGCACCAGATCTGCTCCTCCCCTCTCCCCCTGTGTTTTTTCCGGCAGAAGTGGCACTGCGCGCCTGCTCCGTGAGCGCTGCCCTTTGCCGGATACCTCACTTCTGCCCGAGCGAGTTAGCACTCAGCAACCGATAAAATGGCGGCGCCACCTGTGCAAATAGACCGGCGGGCGGGACCAGGAAAAAAAAGAAATGTCCACCGCCGGTTTTAGCCGCCGCCTAGGAGCAGCGTCCATGAGCAGTACAGGGTGTCCCCGAGCTCTGAAGAGGGAGAGGGATCCCATCCTAACTGTTTGTGAGGTATGGGAGGAACGGACTCCCTTAAAGAACAACAGTTATGGAGTAGCAAGAAGCATGGTCTTTCAGGACAGCACCTAAGAACTCCTGACTCTCCACTAGGTGTTCCTGGGCTGGAAGAAACAAAAACTAATGAGCTGTGGGGAGAAGCTTTGGTGGAAGTGGTGTTTCCTGTTGGCAAGTGGGAGGAGCCATCTCTCAGGTGCTGTCCTGAAAGACTTTAAGGGAAAATAAAATAGAATAAAACACGTTTTAGTTCTACCTTTTGGAAAATTAACTTAGACTTGAAGTGCTACAATGTTTATAGACATTAGCAGTATGACTGATGATCAAACATAACACATTTTTTAAAAAAGACAGAAAAAAGGTATTTACCGGTAAACAAACAGCTTGACATTTGTACTCACCTGTATGGGCACTCCTCTCCTCTTTTACATTCTCCTTTCACCCAAAATGAACAGATGTGTGGACGGTTACGTTTGTAGTAAGGGGTAGTACGAGCCAGTTTTAAGAGCATGTCACTGCTTGATGTGGCTTTGCCTAAAGTTCCAACTGCGCGAGTGCCATCAGAATTTGAAATCTATCAGGAAATAAAACGGATTTAGCATAAAACAGGTCTCACTCTCAAATGTCACTGAACACACCATAACTTTGTTTAAAGCAGCTCATCTGTCTAGGGGTTCTAAGGTACAGTTAATATTTTGCCAAAAGGAATGGTCTTTATAAAAAAGGCCAAATACAGCACTTGCTACTTAAATGACAACTAGGATACTATATAAGCACAGGTTAATTTTTATTGGTAATTGTATTTAAAGTGCCAATGTGTCTCCATTAATACCACTTGAATGGTAAAATCGTATTTAAATAGCATAAAATTGAATATAATTGAGTATTAGAAACATAAAACGTGACGGTGAATCATAATCTAGTATGCATAAGTGATTGTGATTAGAGTAAATAACATCGATCAACAGTGATCTTTAAAAGAGAAAAAAATGTTTTATATATTATAAAACCAACAGAAAATCGTGATTGATGCTCAGGCAATTAATGTCCTCAATGAGTGGTTTATCTACAAAAAGTGCAAGTGCTCTGGCTTGGTAGTTCAAAATATCGATTGCTTGTCCCAACAAAAAATAGGATGGGTCACTTACCAGATAACGTGGGTCTTATGTGTCGTATGACACTAAGACCATTCAGGCTTAGGTGGCCCCCTGGGCCAGGTGGCTTTAACTTTTTCGGTGGTCCTGTAGGCTGGTAAAGGCTCCTCTGGACTCCGGGATATAGTAACCAAAAATAATGGAAAGGAGAAAAGAAAGGCTCCAAATAGCGTAATAAAGTCTTATTAAAGTTTTATTACTCATCCATCGGGTTCAGACAACTTGGCAAGCCGGAAGTTAGCCGTTATTCCATGAGGAGGACGCGCAGCCCGCACCGCTGACCACCAGGGATAGTGTGCAATTGATTTTTACCTTGTCTGAACCCGGTGGATGAGTAATAAAACTTTAATAAGACTTTATCACGCTATTTGGAGCCTTTCTTTTCTCCTTTCCATTATTTTTGGTTACTATATTCCGGAGTCCAGAGGAGCCTTTACCAGCCTACAGGACCACCGAAAAAGTTAAAGCCACCTGGCCCAGGGGGCCACCTAAGCCTGAATGGTCTTAGTGTCATACGACACATAAGACCCACGTTATCTGGTAAGTGACCCATCCTATTTTTTGTTGGGACAAGCAATCGATATTTTGAACTACCAAGCCAGAGCACTTGCACTTTTTGTGGATAAACCACTCATTGTGATTGATGCTCAGGCAATTAATGTCCTCAATTTACTGTTGGACTCATATATATTTTTTTTCTCTTTTAAAGATCACTGTTGGTCGATGTTATTTACTCTAATCACAGTCACTTATGCATACTAGATTATGATTCACCGTCACGTTTTATGTTTCTAATACTCAATTATATTCAATTTTATGCTATTTAAATACGATTTTACCATTCAAGTGGTATTTATGGAGACACATTGGCACTTTATAAGCACAGGTTAATTTTTATTGGTAATTGTATTTATAGTATCCTAGTTGTCATTTAAGTAGCAAGCGCTGTATTTGGCCTTTTTTATAAAGACCATTCCTTTGGCATTTTACTCATTTTTACAGCAGCTGCTGAACTAGCTATTTCACCCATTTTATAATAATATACTGCCTTTCCATTTCCTCACAATTTTAGATTACCCTAAACTTGGCGCAGGGAATATACTTTGTATATATTTTTCTACAGTTAATATTTTAGCATCTATAAACAAAGTGCTGCAAATGCTATTTTCTGTGATAAAAATCTCAGTGTGCCTACAGCTAATAATATGTAAAAAATTTTATCGGTTATGCACAAGCACTGCATTTCTTTTTTCCTTTACTATATTAGCATATTTCCATAAGTTAATCTATTTGATTCAGTCTTTTATAACACAAAGTTATAAATATATATGCCAATTTCAAGGATGGCTCTCAACTTACCTCTCTCTCCATGTTCTGAGTGTAGTATTCTTTGTTCACATCAGACCTAGGCATGTCATCCTTTAGGGAAACCCCAGCATCGCGTACTTGGATTGGCAGTCCTGTAAAAAAAAAAAAAAAACGACGACGTTTTATTGTAAGCGAATAACATTTTACAATATTTTTTAAAAATATACAGTATAAACGTATGCCATTGTAAATCTATATTGAAGCAGCTACACAAAATGAAATAGCTTTGCCAACTCTAAAAAACTTCATAGTTGTAATGACAATTTTCATTCATGTACTGCATACTATCTCACATGTCTTTATTTTTCCCTACATTTACATACAGATCAAAGTGCAGCAAAAGTGTCACTTTGGACAAATTGTACGGTCCTATGCAAATGGACAAGTGTTGCTTACAACTAGTCACAGAAATCAATGGCTGTGCATAGGTATACGCCAACACTTACAGACATGCATTTTCGTACATCTATAGATAAGTTTACACGAATACCAGCGCCTAACAACGTACAGCTATTAAGTTCTATGGGGGAGTGTAGGCAGCACCTGTGGCTCTTTAGTGGGAAATACTTTGAATTTTATGTTGTTTGGTCCAAAGCACATGAAGGCTTAGTATTTCAAAAGGTGCCTGTGAAGTTGAAGTAGCAGTTTATTTAAAAGATGATTAAGGCTGGGTTCACACCCAATACTGATGCAGCTATTTTTTTTACTAAATTCAGACCTGAAACAGAGCCAAAGACGCACAGAAGCCCTGTGCAATCCGCTCCGCAGCCGCCACAGAGATCTGTCAACCGGCTCCATTGAGAGCTGGGCGCACACTCCTGTTATGCGAATTGGATGCGGTGAAACCCGCATCCAATTTGTACTAGTGTGAACCCAGCATAAAACACGAATAAAAAGGTCACCACTTGGTCTGCGTGTAAAAAAAAGCAGAGCGAAAAAAGAAATGTATAGATAACTTAAATTTGAAGAAATAGGCATTCATATACTAAATACATGTATTAAGCACCTACAATTATCACAATACTATATTTTTCATATTTGCATGCTCAGAATAAATAAAGCTCAGAAACCATAATTTCCTTTTATATGGCCAAAGTAAGTAACTGCAGATTATATATAAATACTCAATTACTATCTTGCCAAAGTGCCACTCACCATACTCCAGATCTAGTAGACAGGTCTGACAGACATTTTTCAATTTGCTACATGTCTGGCATACCTCTGTCTTCTTAAAACGCATTCGCACCCCTGGACACCAGCGAAAAACTGTAAATGGTCGAGCACAGATCTGAAAAGGCAGAAATAAGGCAGTTAAAAGCTGAACTGTTCCAATAGAAAACACACATATTTGTATGGCAGTAATGGTTGGCAGTTGTAGTAAATTATTGGAAAATGGCTGGCACAGCTTGAAGTGGAATTTTTGGCAAACAGCACATACATAGTAGAGTCAAACAATTAGCATTTTACCTGCCAAAGATTTGCAATTCTGATGAGCCAGCTTTATGATTATACACATTTGCCATACTAAACAGTCTAACAGCGGCATGGTTGTTTCTTGGTTTCGCAAAGCAGCTTATGTCATCTCTCCACATCCAGCCTGTTTACCCAATTGAGCAATCAAATAATATCATCTCTGCCCAATGAACAGTCAGTAGCAGAGTGATCAACATAACTGGCAAAGGTATATGTGTATCAAAGTAACTGTGTAGCTGACCTTAAAAATTAATTTGCATGGTGACAATGCCCCAGAATTTGTCCCTGTTGGTCAGCTATTAGAACCCAGTTTAAATCTATCCTAGATTTGGACATACCTGAATTTCCCACTCCATGTCCTCACTATTCCTCTCAGTCATTATAAAAAAAATGTGTGCTGCCACACCTCTTAAACGCTGCTAGACATCTGGACCAAATTTATTGGAAAAGATCCAAAAGTGCCTAGTTGATTAGCATGGATTAAGATGGTGCGATCTGGGGTAACCGCGCTTACCCGGAACTGTGCAAATTAGATCAGGCAGATAGATGGCGGGCTTTGGGGGTGACTCATTTGTGGCACATCCTCCGCGGAGGGGTCCTGCTATCATTTGCGCAGCTACAGGAGCGATTCTCCTTACCCGACCACATGGAATTCTACTACCTACAGTTACAACATGCGCTGCGGGCTCAGGCTGCCACAGGACAGCTTCGCCTGTCACCTACTCCTATATTCTACCTTATGCAACAGTTTACTGACACCAAGGGGTTCATATCTAGCTGCTCTAACTCCCTGTTGAGCACGTAATTAGAAAAATACCCTAGCAGGGCCTGCGACCAATGGAGCATTGATGTGGGAGAGATCCTGGGTAAGCAGTGGGAGGAGGCCTTAAGAGTCGGTCCGCACTTGTTCTTTGAATGTTTCGCATCAAGTATCTCAATTGTACATTTTACTTAGAGTCCACCATACTCCTCTGAACCTGTACTCTATGGGTGTCCGGGACGACGACATATGCGGCCGTTGCCAAAGGGAGGTGGGTGACTTGATTCACCTGCTATGGCACTGTCCAAAGCTGCACAGGTACTGGACTGAGGTACGCTCTGCTATTAATAGAACCTTGGGAATAGATATACCTGGGGACCCTAAACACTGCCTTCTGGGCATCCTAGACCAACAAGTGGAAGACAGATACCTGCGGGAGGCTGCCTCACGCGCCCTGTCCCAAGCTCGCCTACTTATATTGCGACAATGGACTGCACCTGAACCTCCGACTTTTAGGATGTGGCTAGAGCAAATAGGGGGCACTCTCAGAATGGAAAAGGTTATATACCAACATAGGGGATCTCCGCAAAAGTTCTCTAAAATATGGGGTGCTTGGTTAAATTGCCCGGGAATGGCTCCTAATGACCTCATCCTGGACCGTTTACTATCTTAAATGTGTGGAGATGGATTGGGGCTGCTGAGGGATGCTTGCTTGATGCTCTGGGGGTGGATTGAAGGGAAGTAATACTGTAACTGGCATTGTTGTTGGGGGTTGCCTGCTTTGAGGGGGGTTGTGACGTATTTGCTATGCATGCTGTTCTATATGGTGATGGTGATTTCTTGCTATTATGCCTGTACCATGTATTGTTGTTTACTGTGGTGCTGTGAATTTCTCTCAATAAAGATGTTTTCTGATTTAAAAAAAAAAAAAAAAAAAGATGGTGGCAGATATATAAGGTGCTGAGGAAAAGACGGCTACATGTAAAGTGAACGATGAAAAGTTTTATGCAGTCTGGGCCACCAGGATTTATTATAGCTCCATATTCCATGGGTCTCTACCACGTCTTCTCGTATGCCCACCACTCCCACAACGAATGCTGACCGTAGTGCATCAGTTTAAAGAGGTTGTAAACCTCAGAAATTAACAAAAAAAAACAAACACCTGAAAGACAAATACATAATGAGCTAGTATGCATCACATACTAGCTCATTAGGAAATACTTACCTTAGAATGAAGCCCCGCAGTGCCGACCACTCACCTGTCTCACGGGTGACATGTTCGGTCACCCTTCTTCCGGGTTTGCGGCATCCGGCCATCTGATTGGCTGGAGCCCTGATGACTTCACTCCCGCGCATGCGCATAGGAGCCAACGTTCATGGCACAGGGCTCTGAAGGAGCGCATGAGCCAGTAATGTCACTGGCTCCATGCAAAGTAAATATCGCCTAAACGGTGCATTTTTAGGAGATATTTACAGTACCTATGGGTAAGCCTTACCTATTAGGTACAAGTTGCAGAGGAGGGTTTACTTCCTCTTTAAAGCGGACCTTCACCCTCTTCCACAACTTCCCTCCACAACTTCCCTCCACCCTCTTCCACAACTTCCCTCCACCCTCTTCCACAACTTCCCTCCACCCTCTTCCACAACTTCCCTCCACCCTCTTCCACAACTTCCCTCCACCCCTCCTTCCATCCTCTGTAGCTTTCACGCTGTGAAATAAAAAAAAAAATATAAAAGAAACACACAGGGAGAAAGGCAGCTGGTGCAAATTTGCTTCAATGGTGGATTCCTACCCCTTCTTTTCTACTTCTATTGCTGTCTGTGGAAGCTGACTATAGTAACAAAAAGGTCACTAGTCATAAACAGGTCTGCATCCCATTTGTGCTGTGTTTCTACCTGTCGCCAGAGTGAGAAAGGTACATCATGGGAGACATTATCTTATTATATTAAGAAGTGTACTATATGAACATGCCTGTAAAAACTACCAGAACCCACAGATGCTATTTGCACTTTTTCTCCTTAGAGAAATAGGTTTGTTTCATGCTTACTTTATGTACGATAACAATTACTTCTGCCTTTTCTGAAGGGTTATGCTGAATGGGGGACGCATTCACTGAATTGTTTTTTATACTTTTGTATTTTACGAGAAAAATAGAGATTATATTAAATAAACGAAATTCCCATAGTAAAAGGTCAAGTATAAAAAAAAAAAACACACACACAGGAAAAAAAAAAAAAAAGTGATACTTTCACCAAAATAATTTCATCATTTAGCAACAATATTAAGACAACCTGCTGCATGTAATTATCAGGATATCAAACACACAGGATGCATTCATAATCTGTGAGTGGATTGTATCCTACCTTGCATTCTTTTCCATACTTCTCTTTGGTCTGTAAAAAAAAAAAAAAAAAAAAAAAAACCACTTTGAAATTAATGAGGTTAGATTGAAGAAACAACTACAATTATACAGCCCTGAGTTTACTACAACAATGGATCTGTACAAGGAACTCTTAATTTCAGAGCCGCCGTTCCCATTTCAAACCAAAATATGAAGGACTAATTACCTTTTCTGGGAAAATGATGTGGCAAACCTTAAATTCGAGCATGTTGTATTCTTCTGCTACAAAAAGTGTAGCTGCTGACTTAAAAGCAAAAAAACACACCTGTTCCAGGATCCAGCAGTGAGCTCACACCAGGCGGTCTCACCCGCTGTTTTCGGTCCCCTGCGCTGGCATCTTCACTATGGGCACCTGGCTGTTACAGTTTGGGGCTTCACAGCCAGGTGCACACTGTGCATGCACAAGTCCCATTGCGCATCTTGAGTGGTGGATGCAGGGGGAGGGAAAGCGAACTACCATTGCGGAACAGAAGTGGGAAGCAGGTACCTGTCAAAATCTGGTACCAGCTCCCCCCTGCTCCTCAAAAGTGCCAATTGTGCAAGAGAAGCAGGGGACGAGTCCTTTTGGGTGGAGCTCTGCTTTAAAGTGTTACTAAACCCAGGACCCTGCATTCACTAAATCTGGTCTACCACAGTACTTAGAACATAGAAATGCAATTATTTTGATATAAACTGCTAAATACGTTTTCTCATCAGCAGTATATAGCAGCCTTGTGACTTCTATCAGTTTTTGGTTAAAGTTGGTAGGAGGAGTTTTCATACTGCACTGAGCAGTCCTATCAGGATCCAGGATCCATGTTTCTGAACAGTGCTGATCACATGCACTCTCTCTAGCAATACACCAAACTGAGCATGTTTAGTCTGACTCCAGTAACTCTGTCTTATCCGGACCTGTTCTGGAGTCAATGGAAGAAGAGTATACAAGATCAAACAAACAAAAAATGGTCCAGGCGCTAGTCCTTTGGATAAGTTCTTGTAGGGGCATAAAGCCAAAGATAAATGAAACCAATAAATACTGTTACACCCAGGCTGCCAAATCCCTAACACAGGATGACGTACAAACTGTTAAAATTGTAGGAAGGGGGGGATGGCGCACTGCGGTGAAAAAATTAGCCATACTGCATAAATATAAATTACTGGCAAAAAAGTGTTAATGAAAGATAGTCATCAAAGTTTTAATTGGTGGGAAAAGGAATTAAAATAACAGCCAAACCAGTCCTGGAGTCTCCGGTATCTCCCTGGGGTGCTGTGGGAATCCCATGCTGTAGGAAGCAGGATGATCCATACCCAAAGATGGTGAACAGAAGGGGAGAGATGATGTGAAACCCCGGAGGTGCAGGGGGGCATCAATGCGGCTGGAGAGGACCTAGTAGGTACTGTGTGCGGCCGCTACACAGACTAGGAGCCGGATCCACCGCAATCGCCGGAACTGCCGCCTGGATGACGTCACCGTCCCGGAGACTCCAGGACTGGTTGGGCTGTTATTTTAATTCCTTTTCCCACCCATTAAAACTTTGATGACTATTTTTCATTAACACTTTGCCAGTAATTTTCATTTATGCAGTATGGCTAATTTTTACACCGCAGTGCGCCATCCCCCCTTCCCACAATTTTTACAAGATCAAACAGCCTTTTTACACAATTCAAAGGATAAACCACTTAGGTTTTTTTTTTTTATTTTCTCTAAAATAACTTGAAACTGACCAAAGTAATTGGCATTCATCATTGTTTATTCCATATTTACATCACTTGACCTCAAAGGTTTTACCCCCTTCATGACCAGTGAATTTTTTGCTACTTTAACTGGAAATTGCTTGGACATGCAACACTGTACCCAAATGAAATTTGTATCTTTTTTTTTTTTTCACACACAAATAGAACTTTCTTTTGGTGTATTTGAGGCCCACTGGGTTTTTTCCTATATAAATTAAAAAAAAAAAAAAAAAAAACGAAGATTTTGAAGAAAAAAAAAAATATATATAATCTTTTTATATATATTTAGGCGAAAATGTATTCTGCTACATTTCTTTGGTATAAATAATCCAAATCAGTGTTTTATATTTAAGGGGTTGTAAAGTCAGAAGGTTTTTTATCTTTATGCATGAAGATAAAAAGTCTGTGTGTCGCAGCTCCCCTCATACTTACCTGAGCCCCATCTCTATCCCGCAATGCCCAAGAGTGCCTCAGCCGTCCGGGACTCTCTCTCCCGATTTGCTGAGACACAACAGTGGCACCATTGTCAGTTACCCAATCAGGAGAGAGAGGGGGCGGGACTGAATGGCAGCTCCATCTGAATGGATCCACGGAGCTGCAGCTCGGCTCGGATGCCCCCATAGTAAGCTGCTTTTGATTTTTTACACGGTAATTGCCGTTACTGTAAATATCACTAACAGCAATTGTTTGAACTCTCATGAATTGGTTACATTCATAACAGTTGGGCCTATTGTTAACATGCTCTGCTTGCCTACAGCTATCACATGGTACTGGGTGATTGTCCAGGTACCTTGCGATAGCTGTGGGCCAATCACAGCACTACTCTATAGGAAGCACAGCTGTTATGAATGAAAGCATAAATGACATTATCCTCCTCAATGCCACCACCATCAACGGTGACATCTTCGAAGTTGACGTCATCTGTCACGTGATCAATGACACCAATTGTGACATCATCTGACATTATCAATGGTGAAATCACTGGCATAACAATTACATCCTCATCTATGACATCACCGATGACCCCATCAACTACATCATTGGCATAATTGGTGACACCACCATTGTCGATGACATCCATTACATTTTCCGCGACGCATCATCGATGACGTCTGTCATAATTATTGACTTCATCAGTGATGACAATGGCCCCATCAATACCATCATCAGTGTGACATCGTCGATTCTCATCAATGACTGCATCGATCAGTACGCTTGTAGTCCATTGATACTTCCTGCAGCTCAGTAACACAGTCCTTTAGGAAGTGTCTGCAGGTGCCTGTGCAGGTACCATTACACAGAGTTTGTGAGGATCACATTTATTATTTGAATTTTAAAAAACGGCTTTTAGTAACACTTTATTAAAATCAGAATTGCTTTTATTTAGATTTTTTTTATATTTTAAATAATAAAACAATGAAAATGACATGGACAAAAATAATAGGTCCCTTCACCTTAAAAGACCTGTAGAGACTATAAACAAGCAATTTCTGTAGCTGTTGAGGAGGCTTCTGGATTTACCAACAGATAGCTGGACCCGCTATTCTTAAAGTAAACTGCTCCAGCTGTCTCATATTTGAAGGCTGCCTTTTCCAGTTGCATGTTTCTGCAGGTGTCATAGATGTTTAGCCAAAAAATGCAGTGTTCTCTGGTGCCCATGCAGAAGTGACTGCCTGTATTCACTAAGCAGCAGGGCAGGCGCTCAGCATGGTGCCTGGAAGACAGGGGTAAACACTGTAATAACAGCGTGAACTACAGAGTTCTCCAGCTTCCACGGGAATTGGCTCGTGATGGCACATGAATACTTTGTTTGATCCAAGCTAGATCAATGAAACCAGGGGTCAAGTACTGGGAAATAAAGTGTGGGAACTCACCCAAGATTACCATCCCCAAAAAAAAAAAGTGTGTTCGTGTATACTGTATATACCTCTCTCTCTCATCGGCAGAGTCGTCCCTCTATGGCTCCTATGCCCTGTTACAGGCAGAGTACATTTGATGTCACTCCGCCTGTGACAGGAGCCAGAGCTATACAGGAAGCATCGGCTCTGCTGTAGTGCCGGCTATGTTTACAGCGATGCTCAGGATCATGGGTCGGGAACCCGCAATCTGGGCTTACCGACCCACCATCCCAGAGCAGGAGGTGGTGCTGGGATTGTGTCGGGGCTCGGGGGAACGGGAACGGCGTTCATGCTGTAGAATAAGTACAGGAACGCCGTTCCCATGCGTTCCCGCAGGAATCGAGCCCTGAATGAAACTATGTAAAAATAGCCAAATCTGGAATATAGTCTAAATTTTCTGGAATTTTTATTAGAAGTTGTATTGATTCCTTCAATGTCACACAGTTAATATCACCAAATGTTTAGTAAGGTCTTACCATTCTGATATATGGATTCTCTCCCAGGCATGTCTGACAAAGAATTGGGAAGTCCTAAGAAAACACCAACAAGAAATAGATGATAGGTTAATTTATATAAAACATAAAAATGAAAATGTAATACATAGCAGCATTCCAGTTTTTAGAAGTAGTGGCAGCGTTAGTTTTCTTTTTCCATGCCTTTCCTCCATTACTTTCACCTAGTGATCCTGTCAGAAACACACTTCTACTAGGGTGACAACACTTACTAAAATAAATAACCACTTTAATACTGGGCACTTTTGCCCCCTTCCTGCCCATGTAAATTTTCAGCTTTCAGTGCTATCACACTTTGAATGAAAGTTGTGTGATCATGCTACACTGTACCCATTTTACATTTTTATCATTTTTGCTAAACAAAGAAGTCTTAGTCTCTGTCATACAATTATGCAGTAGTTTTTCTTCTTTGCTGATGTGCAGAGTTGAGGCTGCGATCACAGGGCACGCTAGATGCGCACGGTTATGGGAGGATGTCCATGGACAGCACTGTAGCTGTCTTGGCTATAGCACGGTCAGGAAATGGTTAAAGTGTTTTGTTACCTTAAAGCAGGGGTCTTCAAACTATGGCCCTCCAGTTGTTCAGGAACTACAATTCCCATCATGCCTTGTCATGTCCTTGAATGTCAGAGTTTTACAATGTCTCATGGGACGTGTAGTTCTGCAACAGCTGGAGGGCCGTAGTTTGGGGATCCCTGCCTTAAAGTGTTACTAAACCCAGGACCCTGCATTCACTGTATCTGGTCTCCCACAGTACACAGAACATGGAAACGCAATTATTTTAGGAAATATAAACTGCTAAATACCTTTTCTCATCAGCTATTGTGTTGTTCAACAGTCTGCTGAACATTTTTTCTGTAAGCTCATGGTCACTTCAACCACAAGCTTATAGCAAAAGGAGGAATGCCAGGTAGATACATTGTACGGATCTGGCCAAATGGAAACGGTGCTGTAGGTCTGTACAGACCTGGTGGCAAAGGGGTTAAGTGTCACTAAAGCAGGCCATACATAAATTGAATATTTTTCCTTTTTAACTAGAATTTAGTGTCACATTAGCAATGTGGCAGAAAAATGACCAAGTACCTTTCTCCCAGGATTCTGAATGCAGTGACTGGGTGCTGGGCCAGGACCATCCTATCTTTCAGTTGCCTTAAGTTCAACATTATTAGTGGTATGTGGTCAAATGGTCCTGTTCACAATGCAGGATGGCATGAACATTAGCAGAGGCTGGACGATCTCAGCCTCTGGTGCTCACCGACATCAACCAACGGTCCTCCAACCTTGAGGATATGGGAAGGACACACTCCACACATTTTTAGAATCACAGAAAACGCTACTATTCTTGAGTCGGCATACACGGTCCTAACTAGATGATACTTGGTGCCTTCTAGCAGGGCTGCTGTTACACATCACAGGGCCCAGTACATCCTACCTGTTTATCCAAAGCTGAAACCAGATTAGAAGGATTCTTCATAAACAACTGATGAACATTCTCACAAATAACTATGCCAAATTTCTCAAGACTTGGTATTTATGGATCAGATATCGCCATCCTGCCCTTTCAGTATAGCACTTGATTGCCCGTCAGGAACCCATATGGTGATTGGGAGTCCTCAGCAACCTGTCACCCCCTTCTCTACCCTATCATACAGCTATGGCTTTTTTTGGTTATTAGCTTTTCCTCTTTTTTGATTTCCTTTTCAGATCGTGTCCCGTCAGCTGGTTTTGAGCTGACACCATTTCTTTGACCACCGCAGGCCTTACAATTTAAGCCATAATGTCTGTCTTGTGTACCATACTAAACTATAAATATATGTTTTTGTTTTTTATGTTTTTTATGTTTTACGCTTTTTTGTCTTAAAGCGTAGCTCCACACAAAAGGGGAAGCTCTGCTTTGTTGCTTTTTGACATGTACCCATCCTCAATTCCGGGAGACATCGTTGCGGCGAAGTCAGTGGAAGTTAAGCCCCCCTCCTCCTTCCCCCTGCTGCTGGGCCATTCACAAAGTGCATGGCGCTTCACGCGTGCGCAGCAGGGAACCAGCTGTGAAGCCGGAAGCCCTTAAAACGAATAGCGGCAGTAGCATCCGAGAGCTGACTGGAAATCCGGCTTGGGTGCCAACATTACTGGCTCCCTGGACAGGTAAGTGTCCTAATATTAAGTCACCAGCTACAGTATTTGTAGCTGAAGACTTAATTTTTTAGTGTGGGGGGGGGGGCACTCCTCTTTAACACTTGCCGTAACCTGGGGCTGTGAGCCCTGCTTCATTTTTATTATGTATGACTAATTTATGTATTATCAGTTATTTTGACAAAGTACAACTAATAAAATATATTGCAATGAAAATGACAGAAGATGAACCACATATTCACCTTGAATAAATAAAGAGTGCGCAACCATTTAGCAACAAAAAGGGCGCAACAATGCTTTTAGAACTATGTGCCACGTCCTAATTCGAGGTCAAAAATTGAAAGGAGATAAGTGGACTTTATAGGCACAAATGGGAGTTTAGAGTAAAAAACTTTAATGATCAACAATTAAAAACAAAAACAGGGCAAAACCCGCATAAACAAATAAATGCGCATAAACATACAATACATGGAAAATAGTGCCTAAGTGTAACTGGACATTACAGGCATCATTAAACATCAGTGGTATGGTGAATAAATACATATCACATAGTAGTTAGTGATAGAGAAATAATAATATATATCACATCCTGAGAATCTCAAAGACGGTGCCAGAAAAAGGCTACTAGCGTCCCTGAGTTCAGTTCATGCGACCCTGGAGCGATGGAAAATTCATGTAGCCAGATGCCCTACATATTTGGCTTGAAAGATCAAGCTTCTTCTGGAGCTACTGGTGTACAAGACTCCACATAGAAACGTGTGATGATTCACAGTAAACTCGCGCCCATGTATGGGAGCAAGAAAAGGTAAAAAACGAAATAAATCATAACGAGGGAGTGTGCTGTGATGAGTCTGATAAACGATGCCAATAAGAGCCAAAGCGGGTAATGCATATGTCACAAGCGACAAATGGCCAGATAAATATAACGTGAGTATGCCAAAGTATGAAGGATCCCTCCAGGCAGGGGCATCAAAAGTTGGTGGTTTGTCCCAATCCGGGGGAGATGTTGGCTGATGCTCTGAGTCTCTCATTTTGAGCAGCAAATTTGGCACTGGAAGGTGTAGGTGTGTGTGTGTGGGGGGGTGTCAGATAAGCGGAGCTTCCACTTTTAGATGGAACTCCACTTTAAAGAGGAACCTTCACCCTTTTTTTTTCTTCCAAGCAGCTCCCCAAATTGGAACTATTTCCTCATTTTTTCTAAAGGTTTTTAGTCCTTCATTCCTCCCCATGGTCATACCGGAAAGCTGTAGGATTCTGCACATGCACAGATATGCTCAAGTCTTTAGGATCCAGCAGAGACCTGCAGCATTTCTGTGAAGCGCGGTGGGTAGGGTTTACCAGATATGTGCACAGATATCAAGGTATCAGTCACCAGCTATGTGTAGTACACATGTGCCGGTGTAACGTTAGAAAACTATACCTCGTGAAAATTCCATACCCAAGTCACTTCCTGTCAGAAACGTAATGGAACAGCTGAGCAGCGTAGCAGTGCGCATGCTCACAGCTCCGGATACGTCATTGAACAGCTGAGGAGCTCACTAGTGTGCATGCTCGGAGGGTATGGAATTTTCACAGTAGTGTGTTGTAACGTTACACCGCCTCAGCGGGTACATTAAAACAGCTTGGCTGCAACATGAATCATCTCCGCTCCTACCCCTGTCACTTCCCTGATCTCGGCTACTAAATGAAAAAGCAGCGGCGGGTCTATGAATCTAAATCACGGAGATCTCAGGTCCGTGATTTATCTTTCCATAGACGCGCCACCACTTTTACCTTTAGTAGCCGAGATCAGGGAAGTGACAGGGGTAGGAGCGGAGATGATTCATGTTGCAGCCGAGCTGTTTTCATGTAACCTTTAATGTAACCGCCGCAACAGCTGATGCGGTGTAACGTTACAACACACTACTGTGAATATTCCCTACCTTCCGAGCATGCACACTAGTGAGCTCCTCAGCTTTTAAATGACGTAAAATGCACCTTTCTTTGTGTTTCTTGTTTGCAGTATTGTTGGACTGCCCCAGTCCTTTTAGGCAGCAGGATCCTAGCCATCCAAGACGCCATTTTGAAAGTCCCACGGACAGAGCAGTCAAGGAGTCGGCTTTTCTGAGCGCAGGAGATAGGTGGTTTTTCCACCTTGTTTTTGTTTGGTTAAATGACGTAGGTGCTGATGTAGGTGCACCGGAAGTGACGAGGGTATGGCATTTTTACGGTTATGGTTTTTTCACACAACACCGGAAACACCTCCCCTGCACACAAGTGCTGCAGATCTCTGCCGAAAACTCAAACTCGCCAAAATCTACAACCACGTCACTTCCGGTGACAGAACACTGGGTAAGGAGGAAGAGAAGTTGCTGCGGCCATGTTGTTTGTTACTAGCGAGTGGACTTACAATGTCCACTCATTATATCATGTACCACAGTGTATACGCTGCCGCTGTTCTGTGAAAACACCAACGACGAAATCTCCAAATATTGCTGCTGGAGAGTCCCTGGAAGTGACGTGGTTCGAGATTTTGGTCAGTTAGAGTTTTCGGCAGAACACCAGTGTTCCGTCAGAATTAGGTAACAGAAGTAACGTTCCATCACCTGAATACTTACTGCGCAGGTTTGCTAATGTGACAGCACACCTCAAGTCAGAAGGTGGCAGCGGACATGTTACTACACTCCGCTACGTCCTGAATTTCACAGTCATTTAACCAATAAACTGAACAGATATAGTATATGGACATCCGTGATGCTGTTTTGAATGGTAAACTTTGGAAGAAGCTGGACGCCAGCAGTAGGAAGGTGGCGGAGGCCATCTTGGTACACCCCGCACTGGTCAGAGGTAAACCTTTGGGCATTTAAAATGTAGCATGACTACAGCTTGACAGATCTTAATATACTATATTGATTTATATATGCTCCATGTCAATATGCTATATTGATTTATAGACGCTCCATTTCAATATACTATATTGATTTATAGACGCTCCATTTCAATATACTATATTGATTTATAGACGCTCCATTTCAATATACTATATTGATTTATATACGCTCCATTTCAATATACTATATTGATTTATATACGCTCCATTTCAATATACTATATTGATTTATATACGCTGCCTTTCAATATACTATATTGATTTATATACGCTGCCTTTCAATATACTATATTGATATATATACGCTGCCTTTCAATATACTATATTGATTTATATACGCTGCCTTTCAATATGCTATATTGATTTATATACGCTGCCTTTATTCGTTAAATGACTGTGAAATTCAAGACGTAGCTGGGTGTAGTAAGATGTCCGCTGGCGCCTTATGACTGCAGATGTTCAGTCAGATTAGTAAACCTGTGCATGCGCAGTAAGTATTCTGGTGACGGTGAACGTCACTACCGTTACCTAATCTGACGGGTTGCCGATTCTGACGGAACACCTGATCCCAAAGATGATGGGAGATTTTCAAAGAAGGTGGTGCAAGACCAAAACCATCAGGGTACTTAAGTTCCTCATTAAAATAGTAAGGACTTGGGAAAATCATGGCAGCATACATCATTGCATACCGATAACTGAGATTATGGGTCAAAAGGTGAAGCAATCACAGCCCTGTTATGGGTCCATACCCACATAAAGCACACATGGACTTTGAAGGTCCCTGCACACCTAGTATGTAGAAGAAAAGAAAACCATGGACTGCTCAGCACCACACATGTAATGCACACTACTCGCTCCATCATACTGGCAACAATGTGTGCACACAGACAAGCTGGGGCCTACAACTCAGGCTTCACCGAGCCCAGCGCCTCACAATGCCACTTCCTATTATCAAGAATGCCTGACCGACCACCGTCAGTTCACATACACCTTTCTACTTACCGCGTCTTCCCAGTTCTGCCGGTTGTAAGTATTTGATCCAAGGGACGTAGCCATCTTAGCAAATCCTCCTCGATTACCGCTCTGCCCTTATTCTGCGCATGCGCCAAGTGCCACTACCCACGTACAATTGCTATAGAGTTAGGACAACGACGCTCTAAGTTCTCTGCAGTGTTTCATATAGCGCCCTCGCGCGGCACCAGATCGTATTTCTACACGTTGTTCACATCTGAATTGTGGTCATTGATACGCAGGGAAACTCAAAGTTTTATGTATTGTTGTGAAATGACAACCTAGTCCTAGACAAAACCGTGGGGTGGTACCACGAGTGTACATAACATAGTAGTTTGTGCCACACATCCCATCACTGAAGTTATAAGAAGAAATGGATAAACATAGACATTTGAGGCACTAATAATAATAAAAAAAATCACAAATTTTTATTTATACAAATATTAAAAACACATCATATCACATACAAGATAAAAAGCAGTGATTTTTTTTTATCTTTTACGTTATCTAATGTGTTTTTTACTCTTTGTATAAATAAAAATTTGTGATTTTTTATTTATTTATTTTTTTAAATTTATTATTAGTGCCTTAGCCCATTCAGACTAGCGCGACTTGTCAGCCTGACAAGTCGCGCTCGGTCGCGGTTCATTGATTAGCACAGGACCTGTTCTAATAGGAGCGACACAAGTCGCTCCGACTTAGAAAAAGGGTCCTGTACTACTTTGGGGCGACCTCAGAGCGACTTGCAGAGACTTCCATTATGTGAAGTCCCTGCAAGTCGCGCCGCAGTCGCGGTGCACGCGACTTCACAGGTCGCCCCCCCGAAGTCGGATCGCCTCAGTGTGAACCTGCTCAGTCCATGTTTATCCATTTCTTCTTGTAACTTGAAATAACAACCATCTTAACCACTTCTGGACCGGAAGATTTTACCCCCCTTATTGACCAGGTCATTTTTTTCGATTCGGTACTGCGTTACTTTAATGGACAATTTCGCAGTCGTGCGACGCTGTACCCAAATAAACTTGATGTTCTTTTGTTCCCACAAATAGAGCTTTCTTTTGGTGGTATTTGATCACCTGTGCGATTTTTATTTTTTGCGCTATAAACAAAAAATGTATGGCAATACATTAGCGGGACTGTGACATTGCCGCGGACAGATCGGACCCCTAACTGACATTTTTGATGTTTTTGGGGGGACCAGTGACATTACTATGGTAATCAGTGCTAAAAATATGCACGGTTACTGTAATAATGTCACTGGCAGGGAAGGGGTTAACTCAGGGCCGTTCAAAGGGTTAAGTGTATGCCTAGGGGGTGTTTTCTAACTGTGAGGGGGATGGGCTTGTGAAATCAACACAGAGACCTGTGACTCTAAATAGGAGGATCACAGGCAGAGGAGGGAGGGGCCAGGAGCAGGAATGAGGAACCCGAGAAGAGCTCTGTGCAAAACCACCTGCATAGAGGAGGTAAGTATAACATGTTTGTTATTTTTTTTTTTTTTTAAAACGAGACTTTACAATCAGTTTAAGCTTCCTTGAGGTGCAGTGTGCACAAGCACTTTTTGTGCGCATGTGTGTTTAATCACTTGACCTCTGGAAAATGTACCCCCCTTCATGACCAGGCCATTTTTTTTGCGATACAGCACTGCGTTACTTTAACTGACTATTGCAAGGTCTTGCAATGCTGTACACAAATACAATTTATGTCCTTTTCCCCTTCAAATAGTTCTTTCTTTCTGTGGTATTTGATCACCTCTGCGGTTTATATTTTTTTGCGCTATAAACAAAAACATACCGACAATTTTTTAAAAAAAAAAAGTGATTGAACTAGTTTTGTTGAAATTAATAATTTAAAGCGGAGTTCCGCCCCCCCTCCAAAAATTAAAAGTTAGAAGCTACACATACTGTAGATGCTGACCTTTAATATTAGGACACTTACCTGTCCTGGAGTCCAGTGATGTCGGCACCGCAGCCGATGTTTCCATCGGCTGTTGGGTGCTCCCGCCATCATTGCCAGTCAGGGAACCCGGCAGTGAAGCCTTGCGGCTTCACAGACGGGTCCCTACTGCGCATGCGTGAAGTGCACTGCGCATTCCTATTTGCTCGGCGGCAGAGGGTAGGAGGAGGGGTTCTCACTTCGCCGCGGTGCCGTTCCCGGAACTGGGGAAGGGTACCTGTCAAAAACATGTACCTGTTCCCCCCTCCTCCTTGAAAGGTGCCAAATGTGCCACCGGAGGGGGGGGGGTGGGGGGTGGGGGGCAGAGATGTATAGTAACGAAGTAGAACTACTTAAGTACTGTACTTAAGTACCGAAATGCGGTATCTGTACTTTCCTAGAGTAGAATTTTTTTCTCCTACTTCTACTTTTACTTCACTACATTTTTTCGATGATTTTGATACTTCTACTCAAGTATTTTTTTTTTGTGCTGCATAGTTACTCGTTACTTTTAAAAAAATTACCACTGCCAGAACAGTAGATGGCAGGTTTCATGAAGTTAAAAAAAATGTGTATAATGTAATTTGTAAATCAGCGCATACGAAAATAAAGGCTGTGTATAATAAAAGCTGCTATACCAAATCTTTCCAATAAAAAGAAAATATGAAACAAACAAATAAATGGTGCTACAGCGCTTAAAGTGCATCAAGAAACTACTAACAAACACAGGTTAATCATTTGAATAAATCATTTGAAATAATAAAAAACAATATGATGTTCAAACTTTTGACTTCTTTCTTTAATAACTACATAACACAGTACTTGTACTTCTACTTTCAGTACTTGAGTAGAAATTTTTTTTCAAAACTACTGGTACTTTTTACTTTTAGTACTTAAGTAGCAATTTTTTTGAAAAAACTACTTGCAATACTTAAGTAAAAAAAATGTTGAATACTTTAGTACTTCTACTTAAGTAACTTTTTCTGCGAGCACTTCCACTTCTACTCAAGTCACTTTTTGATCGAGCACTTGTACTTTTACTCAAGTAGAAATTTTGAGTACTTTATACAAGTCTGGTGGGGGGGGGGACGAAGCAAATGAGCGGAAGTTCCACATTTGGGCGTAACTCCACTTTAATGTCCCGATCGCTTTAACCACACTCTGACCCCCCAATAGCAGTTTTACTGCTACAGGGCAGCAGCTCTACGCAGGATCACATACAGTATATATAAGTGATCCTGCACTTCCACCTGCTGGCGGGCCACTTCTGCTGTGATTATTCACAGAAGAAGCCGATCTGCGACTGATCGTCAATAAACCACATAGAACAAGGACTTGCGTATGTAAACGAGGCAGATCTCTGTTCTGACAGGGGGGAAGGAATGGATTTTTGTTTTCTTGCAAAGCAGGAACTGGAATCCATCTCTTCCCCTAGTAAAAGCAGCACATACAGTACACAAAAACACTGGCTAGGCACACATTTACCCCTTTGATCACCCTAGATGTTAACTCCCTACCAGCCAGTATCATTAGTACAGTGACAGTGCATATTTTTAGCACTGATCGCTGTATTAGTATCACTGGTTCCCACAAAGTGTCAGTTAGTGTTCAAATGCCTGCCGCAATACCGCAGTCCTGCTATAAGTCACTGATCTCGGCCAAAATCCATAAATATATACCATAGTTTGTAGATGCTATAATGTTTTGCGTAAACCGATCAATAAAACACTTATTGGGAATTTTTTGTACAATGCAGTACTGTATTTTAGGGCACCAATGTTGAAGGGCTTTAGTTTACTTCAAGCAGGTTTTGCATTCACATACAAATATGTGATAAATAAAGCAAAAACTGCCTGAGGAAGGACAAACGCAGATCAGAAGGAGGTCACATGCACCTGTCAATTAGTTCTAAATGATCTCCTAAGTGTCTCATATGGATGTCCAACTGATGCACAAACTCAAAGCTCGTCAACACAGCTCCTAAGAGATACAATCTGTCTTTGTGTCGGGAAAAATCACAGGAAATTGGCTTTGTCGTGGTGTTCTTTGGGTGACCCGTCAGATCACCGGGACGGTCGAAGCTTCTGGCTGTGAAAACATGGCCATGGGTCACTTCCCTGTGTATAGAGTGGAGAGGCCTCTGACCTGAGCAGCTAATCGGCTTCTCTCTTCAGTGTACAAGCAAAGCAATTCACTTGTACACTGAAGCCGATTAGCTGGCTGGATCAGAGGCGCCTCTCCACCATACACAGGTAAGTGACCTGGTAGCCGGAGGGTGATCCCGCAAGCACCACAGAGCTGCCATCTGCCCCCCCCCTCTCAATTTTTAGAGCCATTCTCAATTGCCAGGGGTGCAGGGAGAGATGCTGCAGGCACCAATTGTTTCAGGTTAGTGGCCATGGGGTGATCTGCTGTGGACATTCTGTGTGTTGGGGTTGGAGGTGCACATCAAATCCTGTACCATGTCCACAAACTCTCTGACTGTCTACTGTACCATGCCTGCACCCTTTCTGACCGTCTCCTGTACGATGTCCGCACCCTCTCTGACTGTCTCCTGTACCATGCCTGCACCCTTTCTGACCGTCTCCTGTATCATGTCCGCACCCTTTCTGACTGTCTCCTGTACCATGTCCGCACCCTTTCTGACCGTCTCCTGTACCATGTCTGCACACTCTCTGACCGTCTCCTGTACAATGTTCGCAGTTTCGCACCCTCTCTTTCTTCTGTACCATTTCCGCACCCTTTCTGACCGTCCCCTGTACCATGTACGCACCCTACCTGACTGACTCCTGTACCATGTACGCACCCTACCTGACCGACTCCTGTACCATGTACGCACCCTACCTGACTGTCTCCTGTACCATGTCTGCACTCTCTCTGACCTTCTCCTGTCCCATGTACGCACCCTACCTGACCGACTCCTGTACCATGTCCGCACCCTGTCTGACCATCTCCTATACCATGTCCGCATCCTTTCTGACCATCTCCTGTACCATGTCTGCACCCTTTCTGCCCATCTCCTGTACCATGTCCGCACCCTTTCTGACCATCTCCTGTACCATGTCCGCACCCTTTCTGACCATCTCCTGTACCATGTCTGCATCCTTTCTGACCATCTCCCGTACCATGTCTGCACCCTTTCTGACCATCTCCTGTACCATGTCCGCACCCTTTCTGACCATCTCCTGTACCATGTCTGCACCCTTTCTGACCATCTCCCGTACCATGTCTGCATCCTTTCTGACCATCTC
Source organism: Pelophylax lessonae (assembly GCF_965119305.1). Taxonomy (NCBI): domain Eukaryota; kingdom Metazoa; phylum Chordata; class Amphibia; order Anura; family Ranidae; genus Pelophylax; species Pelophylax lessonae. Next base: position 327,826,016 of record NC_138772.1, read on the forward strand.
CTGTACCATGTCCGCACCCTTTTTGACCATCTCCTGTACCATGTCCGCACCCTTTCTGACCAACTCCTGTACCATGTCTGCACCCTTTCTGACCATCTCCTGTACCATGTCCGCACCCTTTCTGACCATCTCCTGTACCATGTCCGCACCCTTTCTGACCACCTCCTGTACCATGTCCGCACCCTTTCTGACCATCTCCCGTACCATGTCTGCACCCTTTCTGACCATCTCCTGTACCATGTCCGCACCCTTTCTGACCATCTCCTGTACCATGTCTGCACCCTTTCTGACCATCTCCCGTACCATGTCTGCATCCTTTCTGACCATCTCCTGTACCATGTCCGCACCCTTTCTGACCATCTCCTGTACCATGTCCGCACCCTTTCTGACCAACTCCTGTACCATGTCTGCACCCTTTCTGACCATCTCTTGTACCATGTCCGCACCCTTTCTGACCAACTGCTGTACCATGTCCACACCATTTCTGACCAACTCCTGTACCATGTCCGCACCCTTTCTGACCATCTCCTGTACCATGTCCGCACCCTTTCTGACCATCTCCTGTACCATGTCCGCACCCTTTCTGACCAACTCCTGTACCATGTCCACACCATTTCTGACCATCTCCTGTACCATGTCCGCACCCTCTCCTCTCTGACCATCCCCTGTATCATGTCTGCACACTCTCTGACCATCTCCTGGATGAGGAGATCTGTTTGATTTACCATCTGTTTAATGATATCTGCCTGGGGTGATGGTTAGGATTGGATAGTATTCCAGTACAGGAGTACAGAAGCTGCACATGTTTACATACCTCACAACTGTTGAGATGGGAACGAAGGGCACCTATTAGGAAAAGTATGTAGGCATAGGACATACCCACTGCCACACCCCCTTAACCGCTTGCCGACTGCTCACAGTATATTTACTGCGGTAGTCAGCCCCTCACAGGCAGAGTGACGTAGGTCTACGTCGCTCGCCTGTGAGGCTCTGGGGAGCGAGCGCGCGCCCGCGGAGGCGCGCTCCCGCTCCCGCGCGGTCACGGACCCCCCGCGCGTGTGACCAGCGGACCCGATGTCCGCCGGTCACTCGGCGATCGGCGGGGGAGAGGGAGAATGTCAGGCAGCTTGTGTAAACAAGCCACCTGTCATTCTCCTCACTGTAAAGACACTGATCACACGGATCTAGTATGTAGATCCGTTGATCAGTGTCCTTACAGCTCAAGCCACAGCCAATCACAGTAGAAAGCACGCCCCTAGGGATACACACAGCCCCTCCCTCCCAAATAAAGTTAACCCCTTCACTACCAGTGTATTTTTACAGTAACAGTGCATATGTATAGCACTGATTACTGTAGAAATGTCACTGGTAACCCCAAAAGTGTCAAAAATATCAGTCAAGGGTCCGATCTGTCCGCCGCAATGTCGCAGTACCGCAAAAAAATCGCAGATCGCCGCCATTGCACGTTAAAAAAAAAACCAACAAAAATGACAAAAATCTTTCCCTTTGTTAGTAAACGCAATAACTTTTGCGCAAACCAATCAAAATACGCTTTTTGCGATTTTTTTTTACCAAACATAGGTAGCATAAAACAAATTGGCCGAAAATGTTAAAAAATTTTGATTTTTACATTTTTTTTTGGGGAATTTCATATAAAAAAAAATGTGAAAAATATTGTTATTTTTGCAAAATGTACGCTCTTTTTTTGTTTATAGCGCAAAAACTAAAAATCGCACAGGTGATCAAATACCACCAAAAGAAAGCTCTGTTTGTGGGAAAAAAAGGACGTCAAATTTGTTTAGGTACAGCGTCGCACGACCGCGCAATTGTCCGTTAAAGTCACGCAGTGCCGAATCGCAAAATACCCCCTGGTCGTTTAGCAGGAAAATCCTCCGGGGCTTAAGTGGTTAAAAGAGAATTAAAAAAAAATGATTAGTTAAACCCTTGTTTTTTTTTTTTTTACCACTATTGTAGCTTTATTCTGGCGTGGGTATGTATAGATCAGACCAAAATGAGTAGGACAGAGGGACATTGTTCCAAATCAGGGACAGTCCCTAGGAATCAGGGACAGTTGGGAGCTGTGTTTACTGAACTGTAGTGTAATTACTTTTTTGGGTGCTGCCACTATTTTGTGCTCAGCTGAGATAAGGGAAGTCATGGCTGTCGTGGGGTGTCACACCAGCTATTGGTCAGACATGATTGAGGAGTTTCCTCAGCGCATGAGGGAAGTGTTATCCTCCGGCCACAGGGGGGAAGTGTTGTCACTTTGGCAGCCACATGCTCACACATGCGAGTACCAAGATGGCGGCGGATGCGGAACAGCTGGAGGATAGGTGAGCAGTTAGAAGTAGAATCAATTATAAGGAGCACGAGGTGTCTGCATACACTTTTGATGACTAGTACCCCTAATACACGAAGTACTAGCACTGTCACCCGATCATTATACAATTGTATGGCTTCTGTATTCATGCTCTGAATAGGGCTAGATGTCTGTACTGGGTAATATCCTACTCTGCTAACGCTGGTTGCTCTCTATACAGATTGTGGGGAATACAGGAACGCCTTTCCATATTAAGTGATGTACATGTTCTGACATACTGCTCATTAGTTATAGAAATAGCCATACATGGTTAGACTTGACTTGTTTTATATCCAGAACGTTTTTTGATTGAGTGATGAAAGGGTAAAGTGTATCTGACCCCAGGGATAAAATTAAATCTAATATATTAGAACCCGCCAGTCCGTAACGCGTTAGTATTCTGCGTCAGTTAACCACTTCCGCTCCGGAAGGTTCACCCCCCTTTTCATGACAGGCCATTTTTTGCGATTCAGCACTGACAATTGCGCGGCCGTACCACACTGTTCCCAAATAAAATTTATGTCTAACCCCCCCCCACACACACACACACATAGAGCTTTATTTTAGTGGTATTTGATCACCTCTAGAAACAAAGGATGACTGACAATTTTGGGAAGAAAAAAAAAATATATATATATTCTTTCTGCTATAAAACACATCCAATAAAAAAATGTAAGATATCACATTTCTTCATCATCAATCTAGGCCAATATGCGTTTTGCTATGTTAAATAAATCCCAATAAGCATATATTGATTGGTTTGTGCAAACGTTATAGCATCTATAAACTATGGGATATTTGTGATTTATTTACGTGTAATGATTGGCAATCAGGGACTTATAAGGGGACTGTGATATTGCAGTCGACAAATTGGACACCTGACACCTTTTTTTTGGGGATCAGTGACAATATTACAGTAGTCAGTGCTAAAAAAAATATGCACTGTCACTGTACTAATGACACTGGCAGGGAAGGGGTTAACATCAGTTGTGATCAAAGGGCTAAATGTGTGCCTAGAGAGTGCTTACTAACTGTGGGGAGGTGCTTTTACTACTTGAAGACATGGATCGGTGTTCCTGCTTCACAGAAACAAAGAATCCATGTCTTCTGTACTGACAGAATGACAACCTGCCTTGTTTACATAAGCAGACTTTCCTTCTGTCAGAGTACCGAATGATTGGCGGGTCCCGGCAGACACGACGTCTGTGTAAAATCCCAGTGGGAGCGAGCCGCTGGTGGCGGGTGCTCACGACCAAAACCTGGAAGTGCAGAATCGCGTGTATGTGTGTGTGTGTGTGTGTGTATGTGTATATATATATATATATATATATATATATATATATATATAATATATGATTCTGCATAGAGCGGCTGCCCTGTAGCAGTAAATCTGCTATGGGGCGGTCGTTCAGTGTTAAAAAAAATAAATAAAACCCATTTTATTCTGCATACCTGTGACCCATATTCCGCCGACAGGATCCATCCAGATGTCTGGACCAGCAGCTGACATTGCCTCTCAGCAAGCTACTGAGAGCCTGAGCCACCCTTTCCCGTCCCTTCCACAGCCAGGCGCTCCAATGAGCACTGGAGGGGCAGAGCAGAGAGCCGTTGACTGAGCCGCTTACTGTCTGAGAACGGAACGATTAGCTGTCTTTGATCAATCAGTTCTTGGTCTTAGAGGCGGCGGGGGACAGATGCCGCATTGAATCGATGCCGCATGTTTTTTTAATTCCTAAATTTCTCTTTTAAAATCCTCCTATAAATGACCTGTTTAGTTTATATCTGAATTTTTTCTAATATGTATTATTTCAAATCCAGTATTTATAAATAGTCCTTACATTCATTTTGATAACCGTGCTGTATGTTATTCTTTTGTAATAGTAATGTTGGGTATGAGAAGTTTCTAGAGCAGAAAGCACAACTTGCTTCCCTGGAGAATTCTGGTGATGCATACGAAGAGGAAGTAGAAGATGATGACGACGATGATGATGGATGGTACTGGGAAGATGAGAGAACAAATCTTGCTAAGCGCTTATGTGGAAGAGGATCTAACCCTCAGGTATTGCTTTGTTTTTTTTTTTCCAAGTACTATTCATAAACTTCGCTTGTGGTGCGATTGCTGCCATATGTTTATACTTAGGTTAGAGCAGTGTTCTTCAACTTTTTTTCAGCCAAGGTTCCCTTAAAATTGTGCACAATCCCAGGGCACACCAGAGGGTATGTCCGGGCATGTGCGCTTTTTTTGCACATTCCAGCACGGTGCATTTTTTAATTATATATGCAAAAAGGATCCAGTGTGATTTTATAATCGCACAGCACCAAAACGCATGGTAGTACTGCAGTACTATGCTCCTTCCATTTTTTTATTTTTGTTTAAATCAGATTTTTATTTTTATTGTAAACTTGTACAAGAAACAAAAATAAAAGTAAAACAAACACAATTGGGGTTATCCGGTGTTCTGTCAGAAAACCCTACCCCATCAGATTTCCCTACCTACGTTCTTTCTGGTGCAAGTACGTCATGCACCAGCTGTAGCCGCATCACACGTCCTACTGCGCATGCGCAGAATAGGTAGTGAATTTTGATAACATCGTAAGGGGTGAGGCAAAAGTCCTACTGCGCATGAGCGGGCGCATGCGCACCAACGGATCGGGCAGCGGCATCTCTTATAACAAACATACATCCGATCTCGATGGCACACACTGCGCCGAGCCGACAATAGGACAATCCTATTCCTTACCCACACACGCACGCCCGTCTCATTGTCGGGTCGGCGCAGTGTGGGGCATGGAGATCGGATTGTCGGGTTGGTGCAGTGTCGGCTCGGCGCAGTGTCGGGTCAGCACAGTGTGGGCCATGGAGATCGGATGGATGTTTGTTATAAGAGATCCCGCTGCCCGAACCGTTGTTGCGCATGCGCCGGCGCATGCACACTAGGACTTTTATTTGACCCCTTACGATGCAATCAAAATTCCCTACCTATTCTGCGCATGCCCAATAGGACGTGTGACACGGCTACAAGCTGCTGCATGATGAATCCACAGCTGATCTCAACCGGAAATGACGTAGGTAGGGAAATCTGATAGGACACCGGCATATACAGCACATCTTTGGTAGGACATAAACTTATCCGTATGAGTTGCCATCTGGTTTTACTGTAATAATATACGTGTTCCATATAGTCAAGTAATACAAGGAAAGCAAAATCACTTATGTTAAGACACTATCAATATGTCTTCCCAATTATATTTCTGAACCTAGTTTCACTGCGGCAGGCAGCCTCTCCTGCGCGGACCGACATAGGACTACGTTGGTCGCACGCCTGGTGCTAGGGGCAAGTGTGCGCTCCCGCCCCCACTAGGCAGTGGGGATGCCGATGCACGGGGGTGCCGCCGTCCACCCGCGATCGCTCCCTGCTGAGAGAGGACCGTCAGCTGTTGTAAAGACAGCCGATCGTTCTTCTCTCTGAAATGATCACAGAGCGCCTGTGATCCTTCTATATAGGATCACAGGTCTCTATGGTCATTTCACAAGCCCCAACCCCCACAGTTAGTAAAGACACCCCTAGGCTTACATTTAACCCTTTGATCACCCACTAGGTTAACCCCTTCCCTGCCAGTGTCACTATTACAATGATAGTGCATATTTTTAGCACTGATTACTGTGGTAATGTCACCGGTCCCCCCCAAAAGTGTCAAAAATGTCAGTTAGGAGTCCGATCTGTCTGCCGCAGTCCCGCTAAAAATCACTGATCGCCGCCATTACTAATAAAGAAAAAAAATCTAATAACAGTTTTTTATTGGGAATATTCTATAGCAGAAAGTAAAAAATATTATTTTTTTTTTTTTTTTCTTTCAGATTTGTCGCTTTTTTTGTTGTCACCAGGGGTGACATTATTACAGTAATCATTGCTAAAAATATGCACTGTTACTGTACTAATGACACTGGCAGGGAAGGGGTTAACAGTAAGGGTGATCAAAGGGTTGAATGTGTGTTGGAATGGGCTTGCTGAATGACCTCCGTTCTGTCTCCATGGGGAGCAAACACAAGTGCCCGGCGGACATCGCTATGCTAAGGCTACGGCCGAAACGCGTTAGCATTTTACCATGTTGTACACTGCTGTCATGCTGGAATAAATTGCATCAAAAGGAAGTATTCGTGTGTGGCTTTTCTTATTACTTGGAAGCACTTGGTTTTAAAAATGTTGGGAGGCTGTCTGGTTATCAGGGGGTTCTTTGCGGAACCACCAGACCAAAGAAGGAAGTGAGAACTGGCTATAAATTTCCTCCTTTTTGTTTAAGCCCTTTGTTTACTATGACTTACCCTTTAAGTCATTTTCCTAGACATGACATACAGGACACTTCCTTCTCAGTTAATTGACAATTGCACACTTATCTTGTAGGTAAATTACACTTCTTTAATTAAATTTTATTTAGACCAGGAATTTAAATCCAGTTACAAAAAAACATTAAAAAAAACGGCAGGATTACAATCCCCTAAAACACTGATTCTTTGCTACTAATTTGTATGTTTTTTACCAGTAAATTTTTATTTTTTTATTTTAGGCCAACAGGCAAGATAAGGCGTATACAGTGACGGATAAGGTTTTACAGAAGTATGAAAATAAAATTAATCTATGTAAGTATGTGATTTATCATAAAAAATAAAAGGAACTAATGCAGAACACTCAGTTTAAGTATTTAAAGCTGAACTTTGGGCAGATATATAAAAAACACAAATTATTGCAGCTCTGTAATAATTAATATACTACTAAATGTATATATTTTTTTTAATGCACGCAATGTAAGTACCTTAATTTGACTTAATAACCTCTTGCACTCCACTCTACAGCAGAGCTTAAAGAGTGGCGAGGGAGAATCAGCACAAACAGACTATCCAGTTACAGGGTAGGGGTGGGGGAGGAGATTTGAATGTAAAACTGTACCAGAGAAAGATCAGGCTCCCTGTCATTCCAGGCAGAACTGTGGACTGGATGGATTTTTTTTATGTATATAGCTGTTTGCCTGGAGCTCAAGTTAAAGAGGAACTTCACCCTACCTAACCCCTAAAAGAAATCAAAATCCCTAATACTTGTCCCTGTCAAAAAAAAAAACAAAAAAAAAAACATACCTACTATACCATGGAGTTCACATATGTCTTGCTTGAAAGAATAGTTCTCCCATAGTCACTCCTCTCCAGCGCTGCCATCTTTATTCGAGGTCCGCTCATGCGCAGACATGGTGAATGTCTTTTCCTTGTCTTTATGCACATTGAGATCTTCCATTCCTCTGGCCTGTCCAAGTATGCGTAAGGCCAGGCCATGTTAGTACCTAAGTTATGATGTGTATAACTGCAGTTGATGTGAACGGAATGAGAGTGATGGATGGAAATAGCCAAACCTGCTACTCAGGCCATGTTAATTCCCAAGTTATAATGTGTATAACTGCATGTGATGTGAACAGGTTGGAGGTGATGGGTGGAAGTAACAGTGTACCCACCTTATTATATAGGGCAATCTATCTAGATGAAGGATATAAAAGTGAGGCTATCAGCCCAATGTTCATAATCTAACAATATTTCATATGCATACGCATAGGTATGATCTCATAGCTGCAACCCATAACAAAGGTGGAGTTACGCTGTAGCGCAATAACAAAAATGTTAGAGAGCAAGCAATTAAGGTGAAACTCACATCAGAAGTTACTTTAAAGACTAAACTCACCTTAAAGATAAATTCATATATTTTTTTCAGGAAAAATGTGCATTTATTTTTTTCAACAGAAGCCCACAAAGCCTTGCACAAGGGATCAGTGGATCGTGGGTGCAATGCCAGAGTCCTGCTGGATTTATTCTCCAGTTCTCTGTCTGTACGAAAGTATAGACTTTTTCAGTTGGAGAGCAATCGACTACAAGTGCAGTGATTACCACACTAGTTGTTTTGCTTTGCTTTATATATGTGCATAAACGCTTTTTTACAAACCCTGCCACCGGGTCAAACTGCATCCCTTCCCAGAATGTTAGGAAGCATGTGCACTGATTACATCACATGTACTAGATCAGTGTTTCTCAACCTTTGTCCAGCCGGGGCACCCTTGAAAACTATTTTCAGTTTTGAAGCACCTCTGTCCAAGGTTCGGTTCACGTTACTGTATGTCGCAGAACGTGCAAAATGGCACTCATTCCTGACACACCGACAAATGCTCTGCTCTTTAAGGGTACCATTAACTCTTAATGGTACCCCACACATTGACAAACAAGGGGTGCTTTTGGTGCAGAGCAATTTTAAAAAAAGGGTCAGAGACGACTTTCCCTGTATTGCTGTGCATAGGGAAGCCAATTGAAATGAATGAATGGGAAGAAAGCTGCGCACAAAAAATGAAAAGCTAAAGAAAGGCTGCTCGTACAAGGTATATCAGACCAAGAATAATTGAAGGAGAAGTACAGCGCCACTAAATGGGATAACTAACTAAACAAACTTGCAGAGGTATAACAGAGTCCATGAGTCCATATAGAGAAAGGTTTCAGATGCGGAAAATATGGCCGTAAATTCAGCACCAGTCTTGCAAAGGAAGTATCCAGCAGAGATCACACAAAACAATAAGGATGTACCCTTACTGGAAAGTTGGACCCCCTGTTACGGAAGGTCAAACAGGCGTGCGATAACAGTCACCAGAGACAAACGATGCGTCCAATTCTCCTCCAGTCATCCGCAGGACATCCGGGTAGGACCATGGATCCAGTAGACCTCAATAGACCCCAGGTATGCATAAGGGATAACCTGGTGACCCTGATGATGACAGTGGCCGGGGTGTCTCCTGCCTGGGATGGGACTTTCCCGCAGTGATAGGACGGCCGGTGTATTCTGCGGACAGGGGACCGAGAACTTGGGACAGACAGGCTCACACAGGACTCAGCACAGTATGACGTCACAGACACCACACTGCTGCCGCCTGGATGCCCCGCCGCTAGAGCGACCCCTGGCGGCCACACTCATTGTACGCAGAGGCCGGGGGGTCCAACTTTCCGGTAAGGGTACATCCTTATTGTTTTGTGTGATCTCTGCCGGATACTTCCTTTGCAAGACTGGTGCTGGATTTACGGCCATATTTTCCGCATCTGAAACCTTTCTCTATATGGACTCATGGACTCTGTTATACCTCTGCAAGTTTGTTTAGTTAGTTATCCCATTTAGTGGCGCTGTACTTCTCCTTCAATTGAAATGAATACGCTGCCCTACACCCAGCATGCAGCCACACAGATGTGAACCAAGGGCTTGTTCACATGTCAGGTTAGAGGGGGTGGTAAAACCACATGGTTGAGCTGTTTTTACCCCCCCCCCCCCCCAACTTCTCCCCCTTTAGATGCAGAGGCAGCAGCAGGGGGTGTACACATACTGTGGTTTCAGCTGGAGGTATACCCAGGGTGAATGGGACTGCACTACAACTACCCCGCAATGGTGTGCATTGCATGATTGCATGTCGTGATGCTGCACTTACAGGCTTAAAACAGGTGGTGAGGAGGCAACATTTTGTCCCTTTACTGCCTGCCAAATGCCTCTGAAAAGTGATCTGAGCATGGATTGCTTTTCAGAGAAAGAACAGTCCTTGCTGCTATCACAAACAAGCCATAAAAAAGCAGTTCTGATAGTACAGGAATAGGGGGGTCAGGATTAAAAGTAACATACATTTCAATTTTGAGGCTGACAGAGCTCCCTCACAGTGCCGATGTACAGTTCAGCAGGGGATCAGGAGATCTGGCTCATCTGACAGCCTTACTCTCCCATGATCACGTGGCACACAAGTGTGCTGCAGCACACTGGTTGAGAGAGGCTCACAGTGGACAGTGCAGGCTCTTGCCACTGTCAAATACTTCCTTGGGGGAGCTGGAAACTGTCGTTTTGCCCTAGGCTTCAGGACACAAGTAGTGTAAGGGGAGTCTTCAGTAGTGCCATCCAGGAGCATGCACACAAAAGGTGGCCCAATGGAATCTGTAAGGGAATTATGCCACCTGAAAATGGGTATCTTAGAAGAGAGCAGTTTGATAAAGGGAAAGCAAAACAACTACAGACTTGAAAGCGTTTAAAGGTTTATTAACACTTTAAATATTGTTAAAGCGCCTAGAAGTCTTTTGTAAATGAGAATCTTGCTGTTTTGTAACTGGATACATTACTGCATATTTTTAATGCTGAAATTAGGAAAGTATACCAAAATGTGTTTTAGTGAAATAATTAATATTTTTATGGTTTTTAGGTAAACTTAATCTGTCTGATTCAGTTATGAATAAAGTCACAGAAAAATCCAGACAAAAGGAATCAGACATGTGAGTAAAGCAGAGTTTAATGGGTTTTGTTTATTTGAACTGATATGACTCTTGGATTTTATTAGATGTACCGGAGCAAACATGGCATTTGTGACGTCAGTGCAGCTACACAAGAGCCCTCAAGGTTTTGGAGGGGGAGGGGGCAATTTATACTGGATGTGGTTTGAATAGGACTCCTTCCTGTTGACACACAGACCTAGACCCTGCCTACCTCTAGGGCAGGTAAGAAGTCAGGGCATTTTCCATAATGCCTGAGTCCATGCTTCTAGTTTGCAATATGTGGGTGGTGCCCAAAGAACACTTCTTCCCTGCCTGACCAGCACTAAGTTAGGCAGAGTGCTTCAGCATTGTCCTATTAACATATTTTGGACTGAAAACTAAGAGAATGTTTGCTGTCTGCCCCAGAATAAACCTTGAGAAAACTTGGGGAGTATTGTAAAGGTTGCTTGTCTCCATATGCCTGTAGAACCAACAAGGGGCCCTTTAGTGACTCTTTCCACCACTGTGGATGTAAAAATTATTACTATTTTTTTAAAAGAATCATTTGGTTGGTTTTTGATTATAGATTGGTACCCACATTTTACTGATCTAGTTTTTAAAAGGCAGCTATTAGAACAGGAATACAGACGCTGCCCATGATGACTGTACCCCTTTAAAAATGAAACTGCAGGACTTTCACCCTTGCTTCATTGCGTATTGCTTTTCTGCACGGGAGTCGGATTATAAAGCAAGCCATTTCAAGCCATGATAACAATGCTTTTAGGTACTTTCAGCTTTAAATGGATTGTGCGTGGGATGTGTTTATGCAGTTAGGATTAACACATTCCACGCATTGCAAACCATGTAACTAGGGCTGAAACAACTAATCAACATAATCCATTATAAAAATAGTTGTCAACTATTTTCATAATCGATTAGTTGGTCAGCCGATTAGTTGGCCTGCATTCAGAATGCATTATTTGTTTACATGGTAGGAAATACAGTGCAGCACACATACAGCTCAATACACTGTTCATACAGGTGCATCTCACCTGGACCAACACCAGCAGATGACATGGCTCCCCAATTCATCACTGACTGGAAACTTCACACTGGGCCTCTCCACTCTTACTTCAGACTCTGGGACCTTGATTTCCAAATGAAATACAAATATTACTTTCATCCAAAAATCCAAAAAGAAAACTTTGGACCACTGAGCAACAGTCCAGTCCTTTGTCCTTTTTTTTTTTCTCCTTAGCCCAGGTAAGACACTTCTGACATTGTCTCTGGTTCATGAGTGGTTTGACGCAAGGAATGTGACTGTTGTAGCCCATGTCCTGGGTACGTCTGTTTGTGGTAGCTCTTGAAGCGCTGACAGCAGCCACTCCTTAGCAGTGTTAATTTTGGCAGCAAATTTCAATTTAGTTTTAGTCTTAGTCTTAGGACTAAAATGGCATTTTAGTTTTAGTCCCATTTTAGTCTTCTGCAAGTGTTTTAGTTTTAGTCGTATTTAGTCGACTAAAACTCCAGTATATTTTAGTCGACTAAAACGCCCTACATTTTAGTCGACTAAAACTCATTTTAGTCATCTATAATCAAATGGGTGTAGTTCAATTGCAATTTGTAATGCATTATTTAAGCATTTCTCTACAATTTCCAAACTCATTATATACTACTGCTGGTCCTGGAGTGAAAAATCTAATATGTTATTATTTATGCTTTGAGCATGCACCAGTGTTAATTTTTGGCAGCAAATTTCGATTTTAGTTTTAGTTATAGTCTTTTGACTAAAATGCCATTTTAGTTTTAGTCGTGTTTTAGTCTTAAGACTAAAATGCCATTTTAGTTTTAGTCGTATTTTAGTCACCTGAATTGTGTTAGTCGACGAAAACGTTTTAGTCGACGAAATTAACACTGCTCCTTAGTCCACTCCTTGTGAATCTCTCCCAAACTTTTGAATGGCCTTTGCTTCACAATCCTCTCAAAGCTGCGATTATCCCTGTTGCTTGTGCACTTTTTTTCTACCACACTTTTTCCTTCCATTAATATGCTTGGATACAGCATTCTGTGAACAGCCGGCTTCTTTAGCAATGACCTTTTGTGACTTAAGCCCTGTACACACGCACCGATTGTCGGCCAAACGATCGGCCGTCTTTTGTCCAGTGTTGTTGTGTTGGTTGAAATGTGCTCTAGACTGCACACAAATTTTGTCGGCCAACAACGACCAACTGCAGAAGTGATGTCATGTTCTGGTCTACTTTTCATGTGTTTTTTCTTCTCTGAGCATGCCCAGTCTTGCTCATCTGATGTTTGTCGGCTGAAATCTGTACTGACTGACGAACAATCGGCCGTTCTGTTGTTGGCCAACAAAAATTTTATAGCATGCAGACCAGATTTTGTTCGGCCGAAAAGTCGCAGTCGGTTGTCGGAAGCATCATACTAACAAGCCGACAATCGGCGGATCGGACGTTGGCCGAACATTTACGGCCGACAATCGGTACGTGTGTACGGGCCTTTACCCTCCTTGTGGAGGGTGTCAATGACTGTCTTCTGGACAACTGTCAAGTCAGCAGTCTTCCCCATGATTGTGTAACCTGAACCCAGACTACTGAGACCATTTAAAGGCTCAGGAAACCTTTACAGATGTTTTGAATTAATTAGCTGATTAGAGTGTGACATAAATTGTGTAGTATGGGGTGCGCTAAACAACAATAAATGTGAATATAATTAACATATATCAATCTATACAAAAATGTGCAAATCAATAGGTGCATTAACATAAAAGTTCATAAATGTCCATAAATAGTTGATGCAGGTGAGTAGAAAGTTGTATCCAAATAATACGTGTATCCACCACCAAGTGAAATTCGTCCTTACCAAACGGAAATAAATAAGGTGCAATTATATGTTCATGTGCTGAAAAATCCAATCGCCAAACACCACGTGCAAATCACCAAGAATTAGCCTCTTACCAGATGGTAATAGGTATACACTTATTCAGTGAAACCACAGCCTCGCTTCCTCTCTATAATCTTGAAGTTGGATGCAGCAGCCACACTGACATTCCTCCTCCACTAGATGGCACCAGTATCGCTTGTATCAGCAAGAAACACCGCTTGCTCCTTCCTTACAAACCCACAGATCTGAGCCGTAAACTGAGCCTTCTGCTGCTCCACCGCCAGCATCCTCTGCAGCTCCGCCTTATCCGAGGCACTGCCACCCAGACCGGACAGGTCAATATCAGAATCAAAATGAGCATCTGCGGGGCATCCTCAAATGGAAGGTGGAGGAGCGCAAGGTCTCTAACATCCACCAGCTCTGTGATGTCGTCATGGGAGGAGTGGAAGAGGACTCCAGTGGCAACCTGTGAAACTCCATGGCAGTGCTGGAAAATAATGGTGGCCATACAAAATACTGACGCTTTGGGCCCAATTTGGACATTTTGACTGAGGGGTGTACTCCCTTTTGTTGCCAGAGGTTTAGACATTAATGGCTGTGTGTTGAATTATTTTGAGGGGACAGCAAATTTACACTGTTATACAAGCTGGTGACTCACTACTTTGTACACTTTGTACATTGTAGCAAAGTGTAATATCTTCAGTGTTGTCACATGAAAAGATATAATAAAATATTTACAAAAATAAGGAGTGTACTCACTTTTGTGAGATACTGTATATACTTTATTGCCAAAAGTATTGGGACACCTGCCAATACACGCACATGAACTTTAATGGCATCTCAGTTTTAGTGCGTAGGGTTCAACATTGAGTTGGCCCACCCTTTCCAGCTATAACGGCTTCAACTCTTCTGGGAAGGCTGTCCACAAGGTTTAGGAGTGTGTCTATGGGAATGTTTGACCATTACTCCAGAAGCACATTTGTGAGGTCAGGCAGTGATGTGGGTGAGAAGGCCTGGCTCGCAGTCTCCAACTAAATCGTCCCAAAAGTGTTGAGGTGAGGACTCTGTGCAGGCCAGTCAAGTTCCTCCACCCCAAACTCGCTCTGCCATATCTTTATGGACCTTGCTTTGTGCACTGGTTTACATCATTTGGTGGAGAGGGGATTATGGCGTGGGGTTGTTTTTCAGGGGTTGTGCTTGGCCTCTTAGTTCCAGTGAAGGGAACTCCTTAAGGTGTCAGAATACCAAGACATTTAATGCTTTCAACTTTGTGGATCAGTTTGGGGATAGCCCCTACCTGTTCCAAAATGACTGCGCACCAGTGCACAAAGCAAGGTCCATAAAGACATGGATGAGTGAGTTTGTGGTGGAGGAACTTGGCCTGTACAGTCCTGACTTCATCCTGAAAGAAGACTTTTGGGATGAATTCGAGCAGAGACTGCAAGCCAGGCCTTCTGGTCCAGTATCATTGCCTGACCTCACAAATGCGCTTCTGGAAAAATGGTCAAACATTACCATAGACACACTCTAAGGACTAAGACTGGGATGCGTGTTAAGGCAGGTGTCCCAATACTTTTGACAATATATAATGTATCTCTTCTGTTATTTTCAAAGTGGATTCGATATTTTTCCCAATCATGTAGCTAGTTATTTATATTTACTACTTCGTGTAGATATTCAATACTTTTTTTTTTTTTTTTTTTAAACCTAAATTAACTTAAACTAAATTGTATACTAGTTTTTCTTTTGAGGTTTTTATCCAAATAATTCGAAACTATAATCGGTTAAGGAGTTGATTATGAAAGTAATCATTCATTGCAGCCCCACTTGTAACTCAAATCTTTAAAATAATACTTCACCAAAATGTATCCGCATCAAAACTGAAATGTCCCAAGACAATAACTTTTAGTGAATCGCTTCAACCAAGGATTGCCTAACCTAGTTAAGTGTCTTTCTAGCAAAAGGACAATGACAGCCCCCTAAACCTACAGTCGCAGATTCCACATCTCTGTCCCGACAGGTTCTCTTTAAATCACTTGCAAGCAAAACAACAAAGTATAGAATTATAGAAATATGCAGGTGGCATATTTTTTACACAAACAATATTTTCTTTTTTAACAGGTATCGAGTTAAAGATAAATCTGACAGAGCTACAGTTGAACAGGTATTCAATTTTCTTTTTGATTTTGCCATAGAACTATATTGTTCCACAAAAACGGTTGTTTTTGAAGCTGTATTCTTGGTACTGGCGGTAGATGCAGCATCATGAGGATTTAATATGGCTGAATTGTTGGTTTCAGGGGTTTAGTTTAACTTTTTTAAGAATATCGGGATGTAAGAGTAGTATTAGGAGTTAAAAAACGGAACTTCAGATTTACATTAAGGCAACCCATACATTAGCTATTTCAAACCCGCTGGTTTGAAATGTACCCGATTACCCCATCCACACACTCTATGTAAATTGGGGAATCTTCCCCGCTGAGTTGTATTTTGACAGTGGAGAGACTTCCTTGCCAACAAAATACACTGATCAGTTCTACTGGCTACTGCCAGTGGCACTGATCAAGCAGGAAGAGTCAGAGGATGGTTGTAAAGGAGACAATCAGTAGATCGACTTCTCTTACAACCGACCTGCCCATACGTGCTTTGAAATTCGGCTGGTCCCTGCTGAACAGGCTGAATTTTGACCTATGTTTAGCCGGCATAAGTTTTGCACAGTTGTACAGACTCCTTTGCTGAAGGTACATACTTTTAATTTCACTGTGCAATGAATTTATTACAATGTGCATTAAAAGCTTTAACCACTTGATGACTGCCCACCGCAGATTTACTGCGACAGGCAGCCGCTCCTGGGCAAAGCGACGTAGCTCTACTTCGCTCGCTCTCAGGAGGCTAGGGGGTGAGCGCACGCTCCTGATCGTCGGACGGGAAGCCAGTGCGTGTCAGGCGGCTCAGATTGCCGCCTGACACCGGCGATCTCCCCCCGCTGACAAAGGACGGACGGCTGATCCGTCCTTCTCCCTGAGATGATCAGAGACTATGTAATCCTGCTATATAGGATTGCATGTCTCTATGGTCATCTCACAAGCCACGCCTCCCCACAGTTAGAATCACTCCCCTAGGGTCACATTTGACCCTTTGATCACCAACACTGTTAACCCCTTCCCTGCCAATGGCATTATTACAGTAACCGTGCATATTTTTAGCGCTGATTATTGTAGTAATGTCACTGGTACCCCCAAAAGTGTCAATGTCAGGGGTTCGATCTGTCCGCTGCAGTGTCACAGTCTCGCTAAAAATTGCAGATCGCCGCCATTACTAGTAAAAAAAAAAAAGCAATAAAAATGACATAAATCTTTCCTGTAGTTAGACGCAATAATGCTTGCGCAAACCAATCAAAATACGCTTATTGTGATTTTTACCAAAAATATGTAGCCGAAAACAAATTGGCCTAAAATGTTAAAAAATTTGATTTTCGCATTTTTTTTTTTTTGGGAATGTTATATAGCAGAATGTGAATCGCAAAATAGGGCCTGGTCATTAAGCAGGAAAATCTTCCGGTCTTAAAGTGGTTAACAAAACAAACAGAGCCTGTCTCATTTCCCGATTAATGTCTAGCCTCACCAGCCCAACTGTTCTTGGCCCCCCTTTTTATTGGTTGAATATCTGTTCTTTCAGTCATGACGGCTGAGCATTACATGTGGGTGTTTCTTTACGCAGTCTGCATGAAAATATAGCCTGCCTATGAGCACCTACTTCTCCAGACTGAAATCCTCTCATAAAGGTATTTTGAAATTTGCATTACTTCTTTCAAGAGCCAGCTCACTGCTGGCATTAGGGCCGAGGACTCTTGAGATGAATACTGAGGCAGCATGCTGTGACGTTTTCAGGAAATCTCTGCACAGCATCCTGCCGGCCCCTCCCACAAGCCATGATCTGCTTGCATTGCAGAGACCCATTGATAACTTCACTCAGTCTAAAATAAGTTTTTACTAGAAAAATGTTATGTTGATAAAAAGGGAATGAGGAACCAGGGTAAGAAAAAATATGGGCAGATTAAACAAAGTGGTTGTAAATCTTGAATATTTTTGTTTTCTTAACAACAGTAATGGCATACTTACCTGCTCCGTGCAATGGTTTTGCACAGTGCATCCCGGATCCTTCTCTTCCCAGGTGCCCCGCTTGCACTTCTGGCTCTTCTCCCTTTACTGCCCCCCCGCCACGAGAACCCCCATAGGAAGCCGCTTCCCATGACACACAGCCTGGCCCGTCCCCACGCCCCCGCTTTCTGCTCGCAGGGTTTGATTGACAGCAGCAGGAGCCAATGGTTCCACCTGCTCTCAGCCAAGCCTGTGAGAGCCGGGGGGGGGGGGGGGGGGGAATCGAAGAGCTGTTGCATATGTGCACAGTGCTAGATCGGGTTCAGGTGAGTATTTAGGCGGGCTGGCGGGCAAACCACTATTAAAGGTTTTTTTTTTTTTTTTTTTTACCTTAATGCAGAGAATGCATTAAGGTAAAAAAAAACTCACTTTATAACCACTTTAGGCTTTACTGGCTTATTGGTTTGGATATGTTAAAAGAAACATCTGGTCATTACTTACTGTTACATGTTAATCTGATCTGCTTATAAGGTGCTAGACCCGAGGACACGGATGATTCTGTTTAAGATGCTTACAAGAGGGGTAATATCTGAAATAAATGGCTGCATCAGCACAGGTAAAGAAGTAAGTATACAACAAAGTGCTTTATGAACCCTTGTATAAGTGTACAGACACTGAGCTAATGCCAAAAATGTTTATGACAGTTGTATAAAACCTGGCGCTGAGCTGCAACTCAACCATGTGATCTAGACATAATACATACAAAAATAAACAAAATCAGAGCTGCGAATATATCCTTTAT
Organism: Pelophylax lessonae; assembly: GCF_965119305.1. Lineage (NCBI taxonomy): Eukaryota > Metazoa > Chordata > Amphibia > Anura > Ranidae > Pelophylax > Pelophylax lessonae. Next base: position 327,844,474 of record NC_138772.1, read on the forward strand.
AATATTATCAAATATAAACCAGTGACAGAAATAAAGTCCACGTGAAATTAGGCGAAAAAAATCTTCTAGAAGTTCATTCCAAGTAATCCAACGCCAAACGACAAACTTCTGTAGTGTGAACCTTCCACCTCTGATATATAGAGCGCTTACCAGATAATATGAGCCTTCTATCTCTAGAAAGACAATGATCAGAATCGTCAAAGGTCACATTGGCAATGATCAGAGTCACCAAAGGGGTCCTTCAGATGTTCATATTGATCGGCTCCTATAGGGAATACACCACTGGGTCTCTTCCCTATAAAGCTCCACATGAGCCGTGGACAGGAGTATAGAAGGACAAAAGGCTCCAATAGTATAAAATGTACACAAACTCTACACAAGAAATTATTGAGCCACGATTTCATAAAGGGCAGTGCTACGTGTTGATGTCTTCCCTGCTGATGCCGGAAGTGCGGGTTTAAGCCGAATGCCAGCGAGCTATTGTACATTTCTGGTGTTTTTTCTGCTTGCGTATGTAAGTGTAATTTTATTCTTTAAATAAAATTAACCCAAAGATTTTATACTATTGGAGCCTTTTGTCCTGTGACATTCACAGAAAATTTGATAATTTTAGGGTTTAGAAATTGGTTTGATGAATAAATATTTGCTGAAATTCTGTAGGGTTAAAATTATAATAACTACATGTTGTCAAAATGTTGTGATGAGTGGTTCCCAGTATGAAAGATTAGACATTCCCAAACAATTGGCATCTTTCTTTCCTAAGGTCAACTAACAAAACAGTTCCAGACTGAATTGGCTAGATTATTTAAAGAAAAATGTCCTTTCAAAAGGTTGATTACTTTGATGTATAATTTTAAAATGTAAAATATCAATGGATATTGCAGTTATCTTTTGGCTTTAATTGTTGTATACTGTATACTGGTATTTGAGGGTGTGATACACAAATCCTGTCCTTTTTCTTTTAATATGTGTTGTTTTTACTATACATTGGCATAATTATTAAGGAATCTCTCTCTTTAGGCTAATGTCTACCATGCAAGTACTACAGATGGACAAAACCGAGCAATAAAGATTTATAAAACCTCCATCCTAATGTTTAAAGACCGTGATAAATATGTGAGTGGGGAATTCAGGTGAGAACTTTAAATTGCATGTGAGGATGTTACCATTTTCCTGCATTATTAATCCTAATATGTTGTTTAAGCAGAGCCAGATTTAAGGCTAGGTCACTTAGGCCATGGCCTAGGGTGCCACCACTACTAGGGATGACCCTTGGCAACCTAAGATATTTTATCCTGCACCCCTATCTGCCACTGTTAGTCATTTACATGCTCATATAGAGCCTATAGAAAAAAGTAGTTGATTGCCACCGTCAAAGGCAATATTAGTGGGCCACCGGTGCTAATCATTTTCCCAAGTAGAGATCTATTGGCATTTCCGAGAAAGCACCCCCACCCACCCCGGTGGGTAGGGTGTGCTTCCTGGGCAGAAACTGATCTCAGACCCAGAGTATGTGCCTTTTGCAAGCTGGCTTGCTTAGCTCCTTTACACTGGGCAGAGCTGAGCTTGCCTGAGGTGTGTAATATAAAATTGATACCTAGTTCACTGAGCATAGCTGTAATGCTCTGTTATGTATTTGATGATTGGTAGTTTGTTTAAAGTGATTAAAGCGGAGTTCCGGCCACAAAAACATTTTTTACATAAAAATACCCCCCTAATCCTAAGCTATCGCCAATTACACTAACACTAACCCCACATTACATTACAGTAATGGAATAAAGATACATTTTTACCTTTAAAATTGATTGCAGATAGCGGCCATCTCCAGTGTGGGCATCTGAAGCCGCTGTGTCCCTCTTCCTGGTTCCTGGCTACCCAGAATGCCGATTGCAATCTTGTGCATGTGCTGTAGATTGCGATCAGCAATCAGAGTAGCGGTTGGCCATTCCCATTGTATTCTGGGATTGATGACGCTCCTCTCCCAGGATGCAATGCAAAGGTGAAAGTGACGTCGGGGGCCGCGGCCGCATAAATGGGAAGAGGAAGGAAGGTAAGTTAATTTTCATTCAAAACCAGTTAAGCGATACAAAAAAAAAATATTATCCAATTCTTTTTCAGGTTTTTTTACTCTAAATGATGCTTCAAAGTTCATTTTTAGAGTGGAACTGCACTTTAAGTCTCACTTTCTTTTTCCTTTTTTTTTTTTTTTTAAATGACAAGCATGTAATACTTACCTGCTCTATGCAGTTGGTTTTGCACAGAGTGTCCTGGATCCTCCTCTTCTCGGGTCCCTCTTCTGTGCTCCTGGCCCCCCCTTCCTCCTGTTGGCTTGCTGTGGGGGCACCCGAGCCGAGTCACAGCTCCCTGTATCCATTCAGACACAGAGCCGTGACCCGGCCCTGCCCCTCTCTATCCTGATTGTCTGACTGACTTTGACAGCAGCGGGAGCCAATCGAGCCCTGTTGCAGTCTCCGCCAATGAGGAGAGGAGTCCCGAGCAGCTGAAAAACTCTTGCAACATTGTTGGATAGAGATGGGCTCCGGTAAGTATGAAACATAAAAAATACACCGATCAGCCATAACCTTATGACCATTGGCCCGTGAAGTGAATAGCATTTATCATCAATGACATCTGAAAGTGGGTGGGATATATTAGGCAACAAGTAAACCTGTTTTCCCTGAAGTTGATGTGTTGAAAGCATATTAAATGGGCAAGCGTAAGGATTTCAGTGACTTTGACAAGGATCAAATTGTAATGGCTAGATGAGTCAGTCACTCCAAAACAGCAGCTCTAATGAGATGCTCCTGGTCTGCAGTAGTCAAGACCTACCAGTCCCAAGAAAGGAAACTGGCAAACTGCCGACAGGGTCAAGAGCAGCCAAAGGCTCAATGCTACAAGTGGGGAGAGGTAGATTACCTGTGTAGTCTGATTCAATCGAAGAGCTACTGTAGCTCAGTTTGCTGAAAAAGTTAATGCTGGTTCTGATAGATGTTGGAACATACAGCGCAATGCAGTTTGTTGCCTATGGGGCTGTGTAGCTGCAGACTGGTCAGGGTTGCCCTTTCTGACCTGACCTGTTTTCACAGTGAAAAGTGTCTACTATGGGCATGTGAGCATCACAACTGGACCATGGAACAATGGAAGAAGGTGGCCTAGTCTTACAAATTTCAGAATGGTTTGAGGAACACAAGTTTAGGGTGTTGACCTGGCCTCAATTTCTCAAAATCTCATTTAAATCAATCATCTGTGGGATACGCTGGAAAAACATGGAGATCCTACTTTGCAACTCACCGGACTTAAAGGATCTGCTAATGATGCTTTAGTGCTAGATACCACAACATACCTTCAGAGGTTTAGTGGCGTCCATGGCTTGACGAGTTCTATTGGTTAGTCATAATGTTCTGGCTAATCATTATACACTGATCTGCCATAACAATATGACCACCCATCATAACATTGACTATCCACCTAATATTGAGTAGGTCCCTCTCTTTCTGCCAAAACAGCCCTGAGCCTTCGAGGCATGGACTCCACTAGACATCTGAAGGTATGCTGTGGTATCTGGAACCAAGCCATCAGTAGCAGATCACTGCTTCCACCAGCTTGACTTATTATAGTGCATCCTGGTGCCATCTCTTCCCCAGGTAAGTGATGCACACGCACCTGGCCATCCACAAGATGTAAAAAAAATGGGATTCATCAGACTGGGCCTCCTTCTTCACCATTGTAGGTCTTTTTGGCTGTAGACACAGGTGTTAGCATGGGCTCCCTGACCGGTCTGCACCTATGCAGCCCCATATACAAACTGTGATGTACTGTGTTCTGACTCCTTTCTGTTGGAACCACCATTATCTTTTTCAGCAATTTTAGCTATGATAGCTCTTCTATTGGATCAGCCTTCGCCCCTATATGCATCAATGAGCCTTGGCTTGCCATGACCCTGTTGCCAGTTTTCCTTTCTTAAACCACTTTTGCTAGGTCTTTACCGTTTCAGACCAGGAGCATCCTACAAGAACTGCGGTTTTGGAGTTACTCTGACCTAATCATCTAGCTTTTACAATTGGGCCCTTTTCAAAGTAACTCAACTGCTTACACTTGCCGATTTATTTCTACAACTTCAATGTTGTTTACTTGACCTGTCAGTGGTCAAAAAGTATTTTGGCTGATTTAGAGTACAGTTTCAGGAGAATTTGTGCAAATGACAAGCCAGTTTGGATAAGGTTTTCAAATGTCAGTCAACTTGCTTATGTTTTCCCTCCTCTTTGCTTGAAGATATTATTTTTTATTTTTATTTATTTTTTAGATTTCGACACGGCTATTGCAAAGGGAACCCGCGAAAAATGGTTAAGACCTGGGCAGAGAAAGAAATGAGAAATTTAATAAGGTAAATTTATTCTGGGCTGTGATCGCTTTATTACATTCATAAGGTGGGTATTTTGTATACTATGCTGTACCTGTTTATGCCATGTATGTAGGGTGCGGGGCATGGGCCAAAAGGATGGATGGGGCAGATTGTGTAGTTGAAGTCCTTGGTGTGGAAACCAGAAGCATAGATAGATGGATGGATGGATGGAGATAAAAAAACTGAATACCTGTCTTATGGAAAACTTTTTTTTTTTTTTTTTTTTTGTGTAATATCAGGGCCTACTATTTTGGTTTTGCAGCTTAACCTCTTGGCAACCTGCTCACTGTAGATGTATTGCGAGCGGGCAGCACAGCCAGCCACCATGTTGTACCTGTATAAAAATGCTCACAAGGCCTGCCCAAAGAAAGTGTGAACAACCCAAGCACTTCAGGACAACCCAACTGCTAATCCATAGTGCTGCTAGTTGAAATATAATATGTATGAGAACGGAAAACAAAGAATATGTAAAAACGTATAAATGTAACCAGTAGCGCAAGGATGGTGGTAACCTCACACCATCAATAGAGTAAACGGAACGTATGTGCAAACTATCCTACTACTCAACAATCTCACATAAAATCACATTGATAAACCATAATCAATGAGAGTCCGTCAAGGCATCAGAATGTCCATCCATAAATAGATGCACCCAAGAATGTGAACTTGATGGGATGTTAACTTGATAAGTGGATGTAATACGAGTCACCTCTTAACACCACCACCGTGCAAGCAAGGGGGAGTAGATCACACTCACCAACACTAATGGCTCAGCCACTCTCGTGGTCAAGCAAACGCACTAGATGTTAGCAATATCTACCATAGACAATCCCGACTGCTCACAGGGATGAGGGGGACCAATATACTCCGGATCCTGCAGACACCAGGCTGTTTACATGTGAATTGACAGCAACAGAGCAAGCAAGAGCGCTCCTCCCCCGTTGCCACAGTCCCAACACACTTGGGACTCTTGGGACTGGCGAGGGGGAGGAGAGCGCTCTTGCTTGCTCTGTTGCTGTCAATTCACATGTAAACAGCCTGGTGTCTGCGTACTCAGGATCCTGAGTATATTGGTTCCCCTCATCCCTGTGAGCAGTCGGGATTGTCTATGGTGGATATTGCTAACATCTAGTGGGTTTGCTTGACCACGAGAGTGGCTGAGCCATTAGTGTTGGTGAGTGTGATCTACTCGCCCTCGCTTGCACGGTGGTGGTGTTAAGAGGTGACTCGTATTACATCCACTTATCAAGTTTACATCCCATCAAGTTCACATTCTTGGATGCATCTATTTATGGATGGATATTCTGATGCCTTGACGGACTCTCATTGATTATTGTTTATCAATGTGATTTTATGTGAGATTGAGTAGAAGGATTGTTTGCACATACGCTCTGTTTACTCTATTGATGGTGTGAGGTTACCACCATCCTTGCGCTACTGGTTACATTTATATGTTTTTACATATTGTTTGTTTTCCGTTCTCATACCATGTTGTACCTGACGGTGTACTTCATGGTTTGGCATCATGCATGTGCAGGCACCCCCTGCTGACTTGTGCTGTGATTGGACAGATTTTAGCCAATGATTTAAAGAGGTTGTAAACTCAGTTAATTTTTTTTTTTTTTTTTTTTACAAGCTGAAAGAGAAACACATAATGAGCTAGTATGCATCGCATACTAGCTCATTATGAAATACTTACCTTAGAAGGAGCCCCCGCCGTGCCGTCTGCTCACCTCTGACGGGCGACTGGACATGTCCAGTCGCCCGTCTTCCGGGATCGCGGCATCCGGCCATCTGATTGGCCGGAGCCGCGGTGACGTCACTCCCGCGCACGCGCGCGGGAGCCGACAGTCACGGCACGGGTCTCTGAAGAAACGGCACCAGCGGCCGTTCCAACAGAGCGCATGCGCCAGTACAGGTACATGTTTAGGAGATATTTACAGTACCTATAGGTAAGCCTTATCATAGGCTTACCTATAGGTAAAAGTTTCAGAGGAGGGTTTACTTCCTCTTTAAGGCTGAAACTTGACACCAATCACAGCACAGTGTTCTGTGTTCACAAACATACAGAACTCTGTGCACAGACAGCGATCTGTCACTTTACACTTGCTAAGTGCACAATTAAGCCCTTGATTGCCCCTTGATGTTAACCCCTTCCCAATAAATGCCATTAGAACAGGGTACAGTATTATCACTAATCATTTCATTTGTGTCACTAGTGACGTCGCTGTCAGCATCTCTCCAAGCTAGTGTCTGTTAGCGCTAGATTGCCTGCCACTGTTACACTAGAAGTCGCTAATCATTGCCATTTCCAGTATGGTGTCTGTATGGATCAATAGCCTGATCACGAACAGAACTATACTAGTTTTTACCAAAGACCTAGCAGAATACATTTTGGCCTAAATTTATGAATTTTATTTGATGTATTTTATAACAGTTGAAAAAATTGGGGTTTTTTAAAAAAATTTCTGTATTTTTTTCATTTATATAATAAAAATGTGAAAAAACCCAGTGGTGATCAAATACCAACAAAAGAAAGCTCTATTTGTGTGAAAAAAAGGGGGCCTAGACATATGGCTGGTGAGGTTCAGATGCTGATCCGGGAAATGGGATTAGTGAGGCACTTGGCACCAGGTCCTGCTAGTTTTCTAGTTAAAGCACATTGAGTGATAAAACTGGTGTGAGAAGGACTAATGGGCCATACACACTATACAATTGTCTTTAGATGTTTTCCTTTAGATTTACCAAAAGCATATAATATGAGGTCAAATCTAAACCCTTTTCAATTTGTATGCAATCAGGCAGGCCTTTGCACTACATAGTTGAAGGTAAATCTAAAGGAAATCTTAACAACAAAAGTTGTATAGTGTGTATCCAGCTTAAGTGTTGTGTGAATTTCAGGGAGTAAAGCTGGCCATACACTTTTTGTTTTTTTTAACCTGTAAGCGTAACCCATAACAACTTGATAAAAATCATGTGCTTTAGTAAGGAACATACATTCTACATTAATAATTATGCTACCAAAACTAGTGTGTGCTGTATATTGCTTCAAGCATTGCTCGTTTCTTCTTGCTGGAGGCTCATTTTGCTGAAGCCCAGATCCCTTGAACAGCAGTAAACCATAAAGTGGAACTAAACCCATCGATTTAAAGGTTTAAAAAAAATAGTTACATTTCTGGAATACCGGGATTGCCATCTCTCACATTTTGCTTTTGTCCATAACCAAACTGTCAAACCATCATAACTGATCACATGTGCAGCACCATAGCGGTTGAAGATCAAACCGAAGCAGCTTCCTTAGCTGTAAAGTATAGCAGGGTTTAATTCTGTCAGCAGATCAGCCTCTAAAAACTGAGCCGTGCCTAAAAATTCCTAAAAATAAAGAGCAACTCGGCAATGTGCAGAGCAGGGTCAAGCCATGTAGTATTGGATTTTACCCAATTAAAGACCAGGCTTTTTCTGGCTTTTTTTTTTTTTTTTTTTTTTTTTTTTTTACAAGCTTAAATCAGTATTTCTCTTTTGTTCATTGAGGGACACAGCTCCTGGTCTTCTTAACCATTGTGTTATACTGCCCCCTACAGGAGTAGGTCTGGTTGTCCCTGTGGGCCATATCGTCAACCATCCCCCCCCCTTACTGACATAGGGGCTGTGGGTCGGCCTGGTCCACCGCCTGGGGTGGGGGCAGGGTTCTGTGCTGGCGATTTGGGGGGGGGGTGCACCGCTGGTGACCAGGCTATCCACTGTGGGGGGGGGGGAAACCCCTCTTCCTGCCTATGCTGTTTTCTGAGGCCTAGGAATCCCTCCTGGGTCTCTAGTAGCCGTGCAGGGCCGCCATTTTCTGAGGGATGCTGGCGCCTAAATTATTATTATTTTTTATTTATTTTTTTTCCCTATTTAAACATCCCTTGTAATAGAAATCAGAATGACTGACAGGTCTGCTTTATGAAGAGATCTGGGGTCAAAAAGCCAGCCTGGAGTGATTTAGCGCAGGACTTAATTTTCTGACTAAAGTTCTACTTTAATGCAAAGGCATGGGAAAGAAAACCTTTTCATCGATACACTTGCTGGCAGAAGGGACCTTGGCAAACGATTATTACCTGTGCAAGAGCACAGTGATGGGCAATGAAAAATAGTTGCTTTATAAAAATAGATTTTCGTTGTCCTGTTTGGTCCTAGTACATTCTGCATGGATGTACTTTTCCTACAGTTAAAAACCTTTTTCCTCACTACAAAAGATCTGATTTCACTAAGCAGTTAAAATGAAATGAAATTAAAATCGCATTAATTGTCTGCTTTTATTATTCAAGGTTAAACACTGCAGGAATTCCTTGTCCAGAGCCCATTTTGCTAAAGAGTCATGTCCTCGTGATGGAGTTTATTGGGAAGAATGACATGTGAGTAACTTTTTCAAATTCACTTTTCAAAGTGAACTTTAAGAGGATTAGGAATCTAAATTATTTGAGCAAGTAGTGGTTAGTGAACTACTTTTTCGTTAGCAGTCCGAGTTTTTTAAAGCTGTGTTTTTTTAAAGTGCCTGGAATGTGTTGCCCTGTAGCAATGGATCTAATTCAGTCCTGCTTTTGTATGGCAGTCCAGTTATTTAGGAGGAGCTCAGACAGCTTTTTACAGTTTCAGACACACAAATTGGGTAAATTCTGTTTGTGTTTTTTTTTTTTTTAAAAACCTTTTTCTCTTATATTTTTCTTATTGGTTTTCTTCTGTTCTCAGCAATATTTTGCTTACATTTTAAGGCCAGCTCCCTTGCTGAAGAATGCCCAGTTATCGGATTCCAAAGCCCGAGAGAGTTACTTGGACATCATTCAGTACATGCGAAGGATGTACCAGGATGCCAGGCTTGTGCATGCAGATCTCAGTGAATTTAACATGCTGTAAGTAATGCATATTCCATATTTCAATTGTGATTTAGGGTGGAAGAAATGTGTTCAGTACTGAGGCGTAAACTTTTTCTAAACCACTCCTAACAGAAGTCCTATTATCTGCAGTAGGATCAGCATGATCTGTATGGAACTAGATCTAGGTCTGATTCTAATCCCAAGCAAGTGTGAATGCTAAAATAAATACAATTCATTGGCTAATACATTTATTTTGTAAAAAAACAGACCCCACCACCAAAGGAAAAAAAGAAAATAAAAAGTAGCTAATCCCAATTTACTTAAAGCGTGGCATGGACTCTTTTTTTTGTAATTTGTTATTAAAGTTGAAGCAAAAATAAAAAATGCTTTAACCACTTGCCTGCCAGGAACTTTTACCCCCTTTCTGCCCAGGCAAATTTTTAGCTTTCAGTGCTCACACTTTGACAATTGTGCAGTCATGCAACCCTGTACCTAAATGAAATGTTTATCATTTTTTTTAGACCAATAGAGCTTTCTTTTGGTGGCATTTAATCACCACTGGGGCTTTCTATTTTCTGTTTAAAAAAAAAAAAAAAAAAAATTTTCTTGTTTTCTGTTATATTTAGGAAATAAGTAATTTTTCTTCACTGATGGGTGCTGATGAGGCTGCACTGATGGGTAGCATTGATGGGGCTGCACTGATTTATTAGTGTAAACGATGTGCTGACAGGCTTTTCCAGTCAACAGCTCTCATTTTCTCCCACAGGCGCAGAGTGTGATTGGACACATCTGATCATATGATAAAGGGCTGCTGTAATTGGCCCTTTACCCTGATCTGTAATCAGCTGTGTCTGAAAGACAGAGGTCACAGAGCACGCCCTATGTGCACCGCAGTAGGTGCACAGGGGGTGAGGTTCCTGGAGAACGTCTATTGACTGTTTGGATTGTCTATTGACGCCCTCCCAGAACAGGGCTACCCCCCTGTATCTGTCTTTCGTCTGTAGCGCGGTTGGAAAGTGGTTAATAAAGCTCAATAAGTTAATGAAACGCAAAGCTTTTATATTCGGGTCATTTGACTGTGAAGTATTCTTGTACGGGAAAATACTTGGATTAGATACAGTGCCAAGGAAGCACTTTTATATTTGTGTATTGAAAACCCAGCAGACTTTCCTCAACTGATCACTAATGTGTCCCTATGACTCGGAGAGCCAACATTGTTGCTTCTGAATTAAAAGCTTGACTGATAATTTCAGCATTGTAAACAAATCCAAAGGAAAGTCTGATAGTGTGTCCAGAAAATCAAGTACAAGTTTACATTCCCGTAGGCATGTACGTCATACTTACCCTTGTGGCTGTTATAAGAGATGACTGGGAAATGTTTGGCAGGAAAGCACTTTGAGGAAGAATGGCTGGCTAGGTTTTAGTCCTAGCATTAGCTAAAGTGGGTCCAGTGGTCCATATGTATTCATGCCATTACTAGTTTTCTAATAAATACAATGTATGCACTATGCCAGTGTACTATTGTCTTATTTGCACAGTTAAAGTATAACTAAAGGCAAAACTTGTTTTGGATAGAGTGGAGAGGGATTAAGACGCTTGTCAGTTTTTATTGGTCTGTGCCTCCTTTATGGAGATTCATCCTCTCTATTTGTCTTGTTTACCATTATCATTGAAAATAAAAGTTAAAAGAAAATCCCAAATTTTGGATTGTCCCCAAACACGTAATAAAGGGGAAATCTTCCAATGGGTACATTAGTTCTGGTGACTTGGCGGTCCCTAAGGAAACCCCTTAATTTGCAAGTATCATGTTTGGCTATGGGACAAGGAGTGAAGGGAAATCTCTGCAACGGGACAAAGATGGCAAAACAAAATCTGACAGGACTTATAACCCTTCCTTGCTCTATCCAAAATGGGGGGGGGGGGGGGGGGAAGAAGTCTTGCCTATAGTTCTACTTTAATGAGAAATGAGTTATTCATACAATGCTCAGGCCTTTTATGTAGGATATACATTTTGTGTGGCTCCAGCAGGAACTTGGTCAAACAGATTGTTATTTTTCATATCTTTCTTTTCTTTTACATTATGGAATTTGATTAGAGTGTATTTAGATAACTAATTTTTGTTTTTCTTTACTCATACCCCTCAATATAAAAGCTATCAGAATGGCCAAGTTTATATAATTGATGTATCTCAGTCAGTGGAGCATGATCACCCACATGCTTTGGAATTTCTTCGCAAGGACTGTGTCAATATAAATGGTGAGTTTTCCGCATTTGCACATGTTTTGATTTGACACTTGTTTGAGAATCTCTTGTTTCTTCCCAGGTGGCGTTACAGGATATAGACGCAATTCTCATTTGTCAGCACAGTCATGTGGCTACGCTGATCAATGACCACAAGTGGTGTTTAATGCATTGTAAAGTTTTGTCCCATTACACCAGCTGATGTGGGCATGCGTAAACTGCTGGCGCTATAGAAATCCTGAATAATAATAATAAAGAGAGATGGCCTTTATAGTAGCTAAGTGCGGTTGGGGAGGGGGGGTGTTTAAATGTAATTTTCTTTTATGGAAAGGTTATTGTCTACTAGAATGAAGAAAAAAAACTTTTTTTTTAATAATTGCTTTGGAGCCTGCAGACCATTGCAACAATAATTAGTGGATCACAGCTGCAATGCACAGGCGTCTGTATACCCTTTCCTTAGTTGTGAGGCTAGAGGTAGTAAACAAATGTGGGCAGTGATGTCCCTGCACTCCACTAACCTCTACAAGTCCCTCTGCTGTGGTGGCAGATGAGACTAGTAGTCTCTCCATTCACAGATAAATGTGAATGGATGAAGTTTTTGTGTTGGCGGAACTATGCACAGCTGCGTTGAATTAAAAACGAAACAGAAGTCTACGTAGAGAAACGCCTTGAAATTTAGGTAAGTGTGGGAAGTGGTTTGGGGGTAAGGGCCGTTTTGTGTTCCACCCTAAATATGAGTGTAACATGAAACCTGTTTACAAAGGTAGATGGTCTCTTAAATATCTCCTTAACGCTGCACGGGCTTCCGCACCAATGGTGGCCCAATAGCCTGCAAGAGTCAAGGACATTGAACAAATGGAAGATCTAATCTCTGCATTACGGGACAAGTCAAAGGAAACATAAGCTCAGATGGTTTTGTTGGGACCTCTTCTGCTTCTCTGATGAACTCCTCCAATACAGATAATTAGGATTTACTGTCGGTGATCTTCACTGCCGGACTGGTGCTGTTAACCCTGGCTCCTTGGGTCCCCCACACTTTTTTTTTTTTTTTTTTCCTTCTCCCTCCCTCCCTCTTTCTTCATTTGCTTCTTCTCTATTTCTTTAAAAAAAGGGTGTGCACAGACATGTTACTTTTTAGACTTCCCTGTGACGTGGGAGATATTTCTGGAGATTTGTGGATATCCTCCCACAAACAAACCTGCCTTTAACACAACCTGAATGAAGGGTTCTTTATATTTATGTACAATTGTTTTGTTTATGCGAAGTTGTCTTTTTATTAAATCTGTGACACATCTTTAAAATAATAAAAAAAAAAAAAAAGTGTTTCTTGTCTGGCTGCCTGCTGCATAGTATAGGAATCTTAACATGAACTGTTGTGGGCCTTCTTCCTTCATTCATTGAATTCTTAGTATTATTTCCCAGAATGCAAAATGTTTTGTGATTGGAAGAAGTGCATCCTGTCATTCATCTGCTCATCCTCCATTCACAGAATCCTTTGCATTCTGCAAAATAGAATTTGTTCTATGAATGGAGAAGAAGGGAAGTAATGGGTTGGCAAGTGGTACAACTCTGCCATTCTTACGAAGGTTGATGTTGACCTCAGCAGCATTTGGAAGATCAGTGCTGTGCGGAAAACATTTATAGACTATTCAGCAGCCAGCTGGACATGGGACACCCTTCATTAGAGGTAAGTTATGGCCCTGCTGCTATATAGGCCAAAAAAAAACAGAACTTCAGCTTAAAAAAACATGGCTATATAATAAACTCCGATGTCTGTAACCGAGTTTGGATGAAAATGTGGATAAAAAAAAAAACAGAACTTCATCTTAAAAAAGCATGGCTATATAAACTCCAATGTCTGTGACAGAGTTTAAATGAACATGTGGATAAACAACATGTTTTTACTGGAGGAAATTTATAGATCTCTTTTTATGATTCTTTCTATGGGGCTATGTTTGTGAATGAGTTCTGTGAGGAACGTATCCACCCATAAATACAGGGTACGCTATATAAATGCATATTCGGCTAAATTAAACAGTTGATATTTATTTTTCTGTACCTGTTTTAGTAAATGTTTAGTTTTTTTAGTATTGGTTAAGTTTACTGAAGACATTTTTGTGTTTGGCAGATTTCTTTGTGAAGTACAATGTTGCAGTAATGACGGTACGAGAACTGTTTGAGTTCATCACAGATCCATCCATTACTCCGGATAACCTTGATGCTTATTTAGAAAAGGTATTTTGACCTTTTTATTTTTTAATAGCTTTACAGTGGCTTACCGGGCCAATTCTGACACTTCTGTCATACATATAAAAATCAACATTTTTTTTTTCCCGCTAGAAAATTACTTTGAACCCCCAAACCATTATAAATTATTTTAAGCAGAGGTCCTAGAAAATAAAATGGTGGGTGTTGCAATTTTTATCTCATTACCATGTTATGGTATTTGCACGGTGGTTTTTCAAATGCAGATATTTTTGAAAAAAATAGACTTTTTAATGAATTCTAGTGAACACAATAAAATACCCATTTTTGTCAAAATATAAAAACAAATGTTACGCTGAGTAAATGGATACCAAACATGTCACGCTTTAAAATTACGCATGCCTGTAGAACTGAGACAAACTACAGTACATCCAATTATCCATAGGCGATGCTTTAAAAGCCTTTTACAGGTTACCAGTTTGGAGTCACACAGGAGGTCTGGAACTAATTATTGCTCTCATTCTGGGGGCGCTTTAAAAATTTGTTTTTTTTTTTTGTTTTTTTTTTATTTAATTTATTGTTTTTACACTGTACCTCATATATTTTTTTTTTTTGACAGGTCCTCTTTATTGAGAGATCTGGGGTCTATTAGACCCCTGATGTCTTCTCTGGCTTTCAAAGCAGCAGAACAAACCAAGATTGGTTTAATGTGCTGCTTCACAAGCCATTAGTAGCTGGTAAACAAAGAAACCAAAACCGTAAGTCACCAAATGCTCATTGCTTCCGGCTTCTGACATCACACAGTGGGAGGAAGAACATCAGTTCATCTCAATGTGTCCGGGGGAAGCTGATGCCTCCGGTCACATCTTTGCCAGGCTTTCGAATCGGGAGGTGAGCACCCCTTCCACCTCTTGTAAAAGTAATCCGGCAGCTGTGTAGCTGCTAGGATTACTTTTACAATGTGCAGGATCTAGGAAAACAATACCAGCACCATGACTGTAGCTGCAGTCATGATCCTAATATAACTGTTTCAATACGAGGCTGTATATATACGTCCAGGGGCATTGAAGTGGATAAAGAAACCTTGTCACCGACTTAAAAAAGTTCAGGTAATAGCATAAACAAATTGTAGTTATGTAAATGCTTATTGCCAGTATTTTCTCTCATTTGCAAAAAGGATTTATGAACTTGCAGCGTGCCTCTTAGCTTGTTTGCAAACTATTTCCACATGATAGCGCTCTATTTTTTGGGGGGTGTCTAGCAATTGTTTGTTGGCCAAGCTCTTCTGCCCCTCCCCTCATCTCCCTACATAACATTTTATTTTATGTAGATCTTATGGGGAGGGTCAAAGGATAATACTATAAAGAAACCCTTCTCAACCAGGGTTTGCCAGGAGTTCTTGAGCTGTCGCTAATTGACCTCTCATCTGATGGTGCCCTCCAAATCCAAGGCCCTTCAGCATTTGCTGGAGCTATTAGCATGCCACCAATGATCTTTATAGCTCCAAGGGTGACGTTAGAAGTACCACTGTAAGGGGGCATTCTTTCCGCTAGCCACCAATATAAGGGGCATTTTCCAAATGCCCCTTGATGGATTAAGCTTAGCAAGGGTTCCCTGATACCTGGAAATTGTTTCAAGGGTTGAGAATGTTTAGGAAAGGCTGCTGTAGAGTGCTATAGAGTTTCAATTGAGTAACAGCTCTGAGCCTGTTGCACATCACATCCGAAATGGTGGCTTCCAGCAGCAGTCTTGGGGTATTTCGATGTCTACACAAAAAGAGAAGCGCTTACTGGTAAGAAACATAAATGAGATAAGTTACATTTACACATTATCATATAGGTAGATTGCTGTTAAAATTAATGATCTGGTTAGTAGGTGTGTTTATAACATAAAATATTTAAGGGAACTTGGTAGGTTGCATTTCTCTGGGCCATATACAGCCCAAAGCATTTTTATATCTCCTGTACTGCAATAATATAATATTTACAGAGCATTTCCATCCTCTCTATTCTGGTCTGATTTTAGCGCTGAATAAATGAGCCTTGCTAGCTTAGTTGATGTAGAATATTTATGATATTTAGTTAAAGTGGTAGTAAACTCAATATTTTTACCTACAAGTAGGCTTATAATAAAGCTTACCTGTAGGTTTAAATTAATCTCTCCTAAACATGCACCCCCCCCCCCCCAATGTTTTACTACAGCTTTGTCAAAGTCGCACTCAAAAAGAAACACAAGTGTATTTTCAGTGAGGACATTTTTTTTTTTTTTTATAATGTTTGCATAAATTTACTTTTGTACTCGCTATGCCATATTTCCCTAATATGCAGATTTTTCATTCATTGTAAGCATAGAAAAAAGTGGCAGGAAAACAAATGTTGTTTTCTCTTTCGTTCATTGACGGACATAGCTCCTGATCTTCCTAACTATTGGGTTATACTGCCCCTTACGGGAGTAGGACACTAGGCAGAAAAAAAGTCTGTCTACGCCTACGGGCAGTCCCAGGTGGTATACTCCCTCTCTCTGCTATAGTTACTGTTTTTTTTTTTTTTTTTTTTTTGTGCCTAGTCAGGAGTAAGGATCTAGTTCCTTGCTGGGATCTCTGGTCCTGGCATTTTCTTCTTAGATGGAAATTATTTCTCCTGGATTTTTTCCTGTGAAATCTACAATCAACTGCCGGATGGTCACCCCAGTCTGGCCAGGGAGTGTGCGCATACCTTAAAGGCTCCACGTTATGTCAGCTGTGACGTCGCCCCACCGGACGGGGGCTGGCCTAAGAGTTAAACTCCTCGCGAGGTCGCATACGTTCCTCCTGGCCGACAGCCCTCCATTTAGATCAAGAGAAGGTTCCATCTGGATCGCGCCCGTCTGGTTCCTGGTATAGTAACGGTCCCCCCCTCCCTCCCTGGAGGGTTTTGGGGTGGACGTGGGCACTTCTTGGGATGCTTACCTTCACATTTCAATATGTGTCGGTCTCCAGCGTTTGCTCTGCTTTGCCGTGGCAGAGGAGCATTATCCGTTAATGTCATTACCTTTTGTCTCGCCTCTGCTCCTCCGGTCTTCACAAAAGTGCTGGCCCAGTTGCTAGCATTGTTACGCCTATGGGGGATCGTGGTAGTGGGCTTCTTGGATGACCTCCTTCTGCGAGCGGAGTCTCTTACTGCTCTGGTGGAAACCTTGGAAATCACCATACGAGCTTGAGGGTGTTTGGCTGGATTCTGAATTTTCAGAAGTCTGCTCTGGTTCCGTCCACAAAGCTGAACTATCTGGGTCTGACTTTGGACTCAGCCTTAGTCAGAGACAAACTCCTGAAACTGCAGGCTGTAATTCATCTCCTGCTGTCCAGCAAATGGTAATCTCTCCGGACTTGCATTCGGGTTCTGGGCCTGATGGGGGTCTACCTTTGAGGCGGTTCCGTTTGCACAGTTCCATACAAGGTCCCTGCAAGGGAGATTCTGGGACTGCCCTCGCTGGGCTTAGTATGCCGATCTGGTTCGGTGTGACTGGTCGCCGACATTTCTTGGAAACTTCCTCTCAGGGAGGATCTGCTGTCCCAAGGACCAATTTACCATCCTGCTTTACAGTCGCTGGCTTGGACGCCTTGGCTGTTGAACGCCAGGTGCTGATGGTTAGAGGTTTGTCTGAGTTGGTGATTCCAACGCTGTTAAAAGCTAAGAAATCTACTTCTAGGAATATCTATCATTGTACGTGGAAGACGTACATTGCGTGGTGTGAGTCTCTTGGGGTTCAGCCTCACTCTTTTCGGTGGCTCAGATTTTGACCTTCCTTCAACGGGGGGTGAGCAAAAACTGGCCTTGAGTACTATAAAGTGTCAGGTGCGGCCTTAGCGGTCTTCATTTAACAGCCCTTGGCCACATACTTCTTGGTGCGTACTTTTCTTCAGCGAATTAGACACTTGACCACTCCAGTGTGGTCTCTGTTGCCGCCTTGGGACCTTAATTTGGTGCTTTTAGACCTCCAGAAGCCACCTTTTGAGAATATTCAGGAGATTCCCCTGTTTACGCTGTCCCTGAAGGTGGCCTTTTTGGGGGTTTTTACCTGTGCGCGCAGGGTGTCGGAAATGGCGGCGTTGCCCTGTCCACCTTACTTGGTGGTTCTTCGCCCTTGTCTGTTGTTCCTTCCTTGGGTTGTCTCTGATTTTCATTTGAATGAAGACGTTGTGTTGCCTTCCCTGTGTCCCAGGCCAACCTTTCACAAGGTTCTATAAAGTGGATGTGTTGGCATCTGCGGATGCTTCCTTTGGCCGCAAGGTTTTGCAGGCTGCTGTTTAGAGGACCTGGTCCTCTTTGAGGGTGTACTGTTTTTTTAGGTGAACTTCTGTTTACCTGGTTGGCTATGGTTAGCCTTGGGAATTTCTTTTTCGCTGTTCCCACCCCTCATGTTTAACACTGCTTTGGGACGTCCCAATGGTTAAGAAGATCAGGAGCTGTGTCCGTCAATGAATGAAAGAGGAAATGGGATTTTTGACTTGCCGTAAAATCAATTTCTCTGATGTTAATTGACGGACACAGCACCCACCCCTCTGTGGAGTTGTAATTCTTCTGACACCGATTGTAACAAAACTGGGAACCTATAGCAGAGAGAGGGAATATACCCCCGGGGACTGCCCATAGGTGTAGCTAGAGTTTTTTTTTTTTCTGCCTAGTGTCCTACTCCTGTAGGGGGCAGCATAACCCAATGGTTAAGAAGATCAGGAGCTGTGTCCGTCAATGAACATCAGAGAAATGGATTTTCTGGTAAATCAAAAATCCAGTTTTTTAGAGATCAACAATTTTAAAGTGGTAAACCCAAAAACAATTATTTATTTTGCAGCTTACCAATCCAAATGTGCTAGTAGCTTGAACACCCTCCTCCCCCCCAGACTGGCAATTCTGCTTTCCAAAGGTACCCCTGTGCTCCTTCATTCAGAGTGGAGGCACTATAATACAGGAGGTGTGTTACTGGTCAGATCACCAGGGGGAGAAAAAAATAGAAAAAAGCCTAAAAAAGACACCACATCTAATGATTGGTAAGCTGCAAAATATTACATTTTGGTTTTGGGTTTAATACTACTCTAATATTATTACACTTGCCCTGCAAGTATTGTGCTCTACACAACACATGATTGATTTTGTGTGAAGGCCTTCGCTGTTAAATGATAATTCTTAAGTATAGGTGTTTTATAGGCAATGAAGATAGCAGCTGAAAGAACAGAAGAAGAAAGATCAAGTCAAGATAAGGTTGATGAAGAGGTAAGTGCCTTGCATTTACTAATATAAAAAATAACTAAATGAATAAAATGTGAGATGCAGCTGTAGTGTGATATTGTTACAGGAACAAGTGTCCCCATTGGAGGATTTTTCCTTGCCTACTGCTCAAATGACAACTCAATTTTTGTGATATATTTATCTGATAACTTGTGCTAATAAATAGTGGTAAATC
Organism: Pelophylax lessonae; assembly: GCF_965119305.1. Taxonomy (NCBI): domain Eukaryota; kingdom Metazoa; phylum Chordata; class Amphibia; order Anura; family Ranidae; genus Pelophylax; species Pelophylax lessonae. The sequence continues at coordinate 327,863,614 of NC_138772.1, forward strand.
TGTGTCTCCAAACCAATAAGCTCAACTTTCTTGCTGTTATCCTCATGCAATCGGTTTCCCAGCTGGGCTCTTGTCAGCCCCATCCACTTGATATTCCAAAAAGTCAATGGTGGAGTCCTTAAATAATCTGCAGTTTTATCAAAAATGGAGTGATCCAAGCAGCTTATCAATGAGCTCATCATTGACAACAGACTAGCTATGAGTAAATCTCTAAGGTGAAATGTGTTTGCTTTCTGCTGTGCACTAGACCACTCTGTTTTTAATAAACTCTCCAGAATATGTATAGACTCCAGTGTTGACTTTTTGGAGTATCGAGTGTTTATCCTGTGCACAATTGAAAGTACATTGGTGCAAGTGTAATGTGGCTTCAATTTTGTGCTGCTGCATGGTTTATTGATGTGTTTCAATGTGTAAATATAGTATATGTATATTAGGGGTGCACTGATACCATTTTTTTTTTTTTTTTTTTTTAACTACGAGTCCTGATACTTTTTTCTTTTTATGTACACGCCGATACCAATTATGGATACATATCGCCTAGGTAGAGGGGTGGTTTGGGGGGGGGGGGGGGGTAAGTAGTTGGGTGAGGGCAGGGGGGGTGGGTGGTTAGGGAGTTGGGTGAGGGGGGGTGGGTGGTTAGGGAGTTGGGTGAGGGCAGGGGGGCAGTTAGGGAGTTGGGTGAGGGCGGAAGGGGGGGGGGGTTAGGGAGTTGGATGACAGCAGGAGAGGGGTAGGGAAATAAGTGAGGGTAGGGGGGAAAGGAATAGTGGGGGAATAAGTGACGGTGGGGGGGATAAGTGATGGTGGGGGGAGTAGGGGGGTATGTGAGGGTGGGGGGGAGTTGGGAGGTAAGTAAAGGCAGGGTAGGGGGTTAAGTGATGGCAGGGTGGGGGGTAGGGGAATAGCTGCACAGCAGGGGATTAGATCGTTGGTACACAAAATGTTGAACAGAAATTTTCTTTGAAAGAGCAGCACACTTTTCATGGTGTGCTCTGAGATAGGGTTGTCAGCAGCAGGGAATGAATCAATGGGTAGGCTGTGCTGCTGTGTCCCCTCCAGTATCCGCCTGAAGCTGCATAACTGATTGTGTGTCCTCCTCCCTCCTCTGCCTAGATTTGGCTGGATTTCATGTGGTGGGGGGTAGATTGGGGGGGGGGGGGGAACTCACCAGTGTCCTGAGAAGGTGGACCGTATCTCCAGGCATGCAGCCAGCGCCATCTTGCCTGGCTAGCCGGCAGAGTGATAGAAGTCGGTAAACCGTTGGGGGGGGGGGGGGGGCTTGGAAGACTTTCGCACATGTCAGCCAGGTGAAAGAGGATCCCGGGAGGCAGCTTAGATGGCAGAATCTGCTCCTCGAAAGTTGCTGCATTTGCTGCTGAACACCTCAGGAAGGCAGGAACGCTGAGCTAAGTGGCTTCTTCCTCTCTGGTCAGACACACCCCCTGTTGACAGCTGAAATGTCATTGGTAAAGGACATGGTGGCCCCGCTCCTTAACAACCAATAACTGCTGCCATTCTTTTCTTTACATTTCAGCTGTGAGCAGGGAAATCCAGCTAGAAGGTATCGGTTTCGGGTATTGGTACATTTTCACCGATACCCCTGCAAATGCCTAATATCAGCACCGATACCGGTATCTGTGCAACCCTAATTTTTATAGCATGAATTTGGTTGCGTTTTCACAAAAGTGGTGGTGGTGGTGGTTATAATCAACTTCATCTGACTTTATATATGTTGACACTCCTAATTTCCACCAGAAAATGAATAAATGCGCCTCAGTAAATTTATGAGATTAAAAAAACATGGATTGTTTACAGATTCCGTGGCTAGGCTTAAGATCAATGGTGTCATTTTCAAATCCTTTCCTATATTTAGAGTGACCAGTTAGGGGTGCACCTTTTTTGCCTCTTTTTTTTTTTTTTAGCACTAGGCATTAAACCACTGGCTGCAAAACTGAGAGGGGATGTCAAAAGGCGGGTAGGGTCTAAGAGGAGTGCGTGTCATTATAAGCTGAATACATGTTGTGCTTGCAGGACCTGGACTCCTTCTTGACCAAAGCTTGATCCTTAATTCAGGAATTTGGGGATTATTCAGAATTTAGTAAAGAACTGAACCAAATCTAGTTTTTTTTACTATAGCTAGTTTTCCCATAGTGCTGGTTTCCCTCACATGCTTAATCCCAGTATTTTACCAGTTTAGATATCTGGTTATTACTGTCCAAATCCCAGTTAAAAACGTTAGCGCTAATATACTGCTCTTGATTATTCATGCATGCAAGGACAGGAGTAGGAGGTGGAGGGATCTTCCGCTTTCTCCTATGGGCAAGAATAATCTGTTAAGATGGTTTTTCTCCCTAAGTTTTTATAAATTCTTTCTAACTCACCGTTGTATATTGCCAGTGATACTTTTAAATACATTTAATGCCTTCTGCTCACTTTTCTGTGGGGTTCTCAGTCCCTAGGATCTCCATGGGCTTGTTGAAATCGCCCATTCATTAGGGAAGGGGAGGGGTTGGCATTACCTGATTTGAGGGGGGTACTTTTTACCTTTTTCAATTCATTTGCTTACATTTGAGATTGTTTCTGCAGTTGAACAACGCTGTTGTACCAGTGGAGGTGGCTGCGGCTACATTGTATGAGACTCTGATAAATGTGTTATGCAGAAGAGAGATTCCGTCACTAGAGGGTGCGGAGGTTATATATTTGCAAAGGAAAATATTTTTTGTGTGTTCAGCGGCTTTCAGATACATCTCTTAGGTTCATGTACACTTGGCCGTCATTTGCCACGGGAAAACACAACACACGTTTTGTATTTTCCTCGAGCCGGCGGTCAAAATGCGATTCTTCCGAGTTCAGGAGAGGGAGTTTGAACCTTACCTAACCGCAGCAGCTCCTAAACTCTATGAAAGCCTCTGTGTTAATGTACATGTAGGCTTTTATCAGAGTTGCATTTAGGAGCTTTGGCAAAAAAAAAAAAAAACACGCCAAAAGCTTCTGACCTTAAACTTTTGGAGCTGTTGGTGTACGTGAAACCTTACCCTGTCCCCTAACACTCCTTTATGGTTTAATCCGACCTTGAGGGAATTTTTTATTGAATGATGGATTCTTGTGGGCACATATTAGATATGTTCATCACCTGTTTTTGGGGGACACATTTATTTAATTTGTGGAGTTGCAGTCAGAAAGTCATGTGCCTATAAATATGTTCAACTTAAACATGCTGCAGCTAAACCGTTTATAAAGGGAGAGGTTGCCCTCTCCACTACTAAATGGCAGATAGTAATTTTGGAGGCAGACCATGGTAAATGTATATCTAGGTATTACACTGTATTGACCTCTTCTAATGAGTAATTGGTACAGAGAGCTTGTGACAGGAGGCAAAGTATTGTACCAGAGTTGTCAGAGGAGATGTAGCTGTAAGTTTTACGTACCTACATACCCACAGTTATTGCATCTAATGACAGGGTGATTTAGCTGCGATATCTACATCAAACAAATTACACTCTGTTTAAAAATCCAAAAAAGTGATAATGCAGTATGTCACAAGTGCCAGGTGTCGGTCCTTTCTACATATGGCGTGGGGCTGTTCCAATGATAGGCTGCTTTAGTCTCAAGTGACATAGTTTATGGCAGTGCATCTGGGAAAAATTCAGTGCTTCACTTTTTCCAGATTTTGTTATGTTACAGCCTTATTCCAAAATGAATTAAATTAGTTATTTTCCTCAAAATTCTACAAACAATACCCCATAATGACAACTTGAAAGACGTTTGTTTGGAATTTTTGCAAATTTATTAAAAAAAATAAAACTAAAAAAATCACATGTACATAAGTATTCACAGCCTTTGCCATGACGCTCGAAGTTTAGCTCAGATGCATCCTCTTTCCACTGATCATCCTTGAGATGTTTCTACAATTTGATTGGAGTCCTCCTGTGGTAAATTCAGTTGTTTGGACATGGTTTGGAAAGGTACACATCTGTCTGTATAAGGTCCCACAGTTAACAGTGCATGTCAGAGCACAAACCAAGTCATGAAGTCCAAGGAATTGTCTGTAGACCTCTGGTACAGGATTGTGTCGAGGCACAGATCTTGGGAAAGGTACAGAGAAATGTCTGCAGCATTGAAGGTCCCAATGAGCACAGTAGCCTCTATTATCCGTAAATGGAAAAAGGTTTGCAACCACCAGGACTCTTCCTAGAGCCGGCTGCCTGGCTAAACCTGAGCAATTGAGGGTGAAGGGCCTTAGTCAGGGAAGTGATCAAAAACCTGATGGCCACTCTGACAGAGCTCCAGTGTTTCTCTGTGGAGAGAGGAGAACCTTCTAGAAGAACCACCATCTTTGCAGCACTCCACTAATCAGGCCTGTATGGTAGAGTGGCCAGACGGAAGCCATTCCTCCATAAAAGGCACACGAAAGTCCGCCTTGAGTTTGCCAAAAGGCACCTGAAGGACTCTCAGACCATGAGAGACAAAATTCTCTGGTCTGATGAAACCAAGATTGAACTCTTTGGCATGAATAGCAAACGTCATGTCTGGAGGAAACCAGCCACCACTTATCACCTGGCCATTACCATCCATATAGTGAAGGTTGGTAGTGGCTGCATCATGCTGTGGGGATGTTTTTCAGCGTCGGGAACTGGGAGACTAGTCAGGATCGAGGGAGAGTGAAATGTAGCAATGTACAGAGGCACCCTTGATGAAAAACCTGCTTCAGAGCACTGTGGACCCCAGACTGGGACAAAGGTTCATCTTCTAACAGGACAACGACCCTAAGCATACAGCCAAGATAACAAAGAGTGGCTACAGGGCAACTCTGTTAATGTCCTTGAGTGGTCCAGCCAGAACTCAGACTTGAACCCAATTCAACATCTCTGGAGAGATCTGAAAATGGCTGTGCACAGATGCTCCCCATCCAACCTGAGGGGATTGAGGGGTCCTGCAAAGAAAAATGGAAGAAATTACACGAAAATAGGTGTGCCAGCTTGTAGCATCATACTCAAAAAATACTTCAGTCTCTAATTGGTGCTTCAATAAATTGAGCAAAGACTTTGAATACTTATGTACATGTGATTTTTTTTTTTTTTTTTATAAATTTGCAAAGATTGCAAACATTCTTTTCACGTTGTCAGTATGAGATATTGTTTGTAGAATTTTGAGAATAACAACACATTTAATCAGTTTTGGAATAAGGCTGTAACATAACAGAATGTGCAAAGAGTGAAGTGTTTAAATACTTTCTGGATGCACTGTAACTTTGGCTTCCCCAACATCTGTAATCCTTTATGTTGGTGTAGCACCCTCCAATGTGTGCTAGAAGTATAGCCGTGTTTTGGGCTGGATGACTCCTCTCAGCAGCCCCCTGGTGCCTCCTTGTTTCCAGAGTGTTGGAGAATGTTCTGGAAGATAGTGGGTGGGGTAGTCAGGTGGAAGACGGAAACTGTCGGTGGCCCCAAGGGGTACCCCCTAGCCTGGGGGGTGTCCTGTCTTGGGCCGGGGCTCGGGTACTGGATAGATCCTGCCAGAAACACAAAGGGAGGAAGCTTTCCTGGAGGCACAGGAGCATGAGAGGACTGAGTGAGTAATTCAACACTTGTGGGGACTAACAAAGGGGGGAGACTGCCGCATGTTGCCAGTCTCCCTTAAAGACAGTGATGGGCTTAATCTTCCACCTTTTCCCTGAGAGATCTCCAGAGAGTCAGTTTGGTGCGCTGGTGTAGAGGCAGCCTAAGAGGGAGGGACTGGGGAAAGAAGCAGCTCCCGCCAGGGGGGCTAGCATTGCCTTAACAAGTTGTGCTGGGATCAGTGGCCACAAAGGAAGCAGAAGGAAAGGTTACACACCGTTTCACTCCACGTGTGCTATTTTAAGAGACTGTGAGTTCCTGCCTGGAAGGGCAGTTACTTACCTGACAAGGTGTCTGTCAGTTCCACCAGGAGTGATTCAGCAGAAGTGTGTGCAGGAGGAAAATTGAAGAGGAGTCTGTATATAGGAAATTGTCCCTGAAGTTCCTGTTTAAAGTCAAGTGGGCATCCCATAAACTCCCTATCCCCATCCAAGTTTATAAACCCCCTACTAAAACAACAACTGACTGTTTTCCGACTTTATGTGCCTGTGAAGATTCATTGTGCCTGGTTGTGCAGGAGTGGGGGATCCCTGTTCATCTGCAGCTCCTACGTGGGATGTGCTACACCTGTTAAAGATTATTGAAAATGGGGAGATGAATAATGCCACAAAGAAATGTATGACTACTTTTCTCTTTTATGTGAAGAAATTGATTGCTAGGAGATGGCTACATACTGATCACCTTAATGTAGACCATGAAAAATAATGATTAATGCAGATATCCCTCTTTGTAGAATGATATATGAGGCATTGGGGTGTCCTAAAAAGTTTACGAAAATCTGGTTTTGATGGAAAGATTCCCCTGGAATATATTTTGGAGGAGGATGGTAGCCTTATGTGCGGTTAGGTTTGAGGACTGCTAATTTAAAAGCTTGGGCCTGGCCTCCACTGGGACTCTGTTGGTTTGAAGGTCTGCAAAGATGGTGGAAAAAGGAGGAATGGATGCATTAAGGTGAAAAATCTTTAGTGTGCAGGTCCCCTCCCAGCCCCCCTTAATACTTACCTAAGCCCGCTCTCGATCCAGTGATTTGCACGAGACCCGAGACTCTCCCAGTTCTCTCCCTCCTGATTGACTGAGATGTAGAAGCTGGAGCCATTGGCTCCCGCTGCTGTCAATCACCGCCAGTGGGGTGGGGCTGAACGTGCTTTCTGTCTCTTAGGGACACAGAGAGCCGGCTCGGGAGAAAGCACACAGCAAGCAGGAGAGGGGCCCAGTGCGCCAGCGGGGGACGTTTGTGTGGTGTATTTTTTAATTTTTTTTCTTTTACAATTACTTTAATTTTACAAAACATTAATCTTTATTGTTTGAAACTGGATACAGTTTTTAAAAATGTAATGTTTTAATGCTATAGTCTGTCATGCCTGTGTCTGGATAAACTGTGTGTCTTCCACGTATGACAAGTGATGGGTGTAATATTTTTTGGATTCTAGCAAAAACAGAAAAAAAAAAAAACGGATTGCTAAATGAAACCTTTGACTTTTGCAGGTCTTACAATATCTGTGAAATTAGATCTGTCATATATTTTTATCACTCTTTTTTTATTTATAGGTGTTTAAGAAGGCATATATTCCCCGAACTCTGAATGAGGTGAAAAACTTTGAAAGGGATGTTGAAGTAATGCAGAACTTAAAAGAAGAGGACCTTTCATTGAACACCCAACATGATAATGTGAGGAACTTAACCTAGTGTATCTGAGTTTATTGATTTGCAGATTTGTAGGTAGCTGTGATGTAATAACATAATGGTTTTTATTTAATTTCCTTTTATAGCAATAATTGTAAGTGATATGTGTTACATTTTAAGTGAGCTTTTGATGGGGAAAGCAACAGGTTACCTTTAATGGTAGTCTGCCAAGCTGCCTGTGCTTTCTTACGCTCTGCTCCCCTCCTGCTCTATCCAGCCATTGGAGAAAAGCGAAAAAGCCCTATGTAAGCTCTAAGTCACTACAGTTGGAACTTGCACAGGCTTAGGACTTTCTCCACCCCTAACTGAGTTCTTGGGTCTGATGATTTCCCTACTTAACCACCTAGTGCTACATCCTGGAAGAAGGACAAAGTGCAACATTCTCCCCATACCCAGAAGTACTTTGTATTTCCCATCTGTCAAGGCATCAAAACCAGATGATGGAAATTAAGATAAAGCTATTATATGCAGGAAATAAAGCCAGTGTTTACCTCCCTGGTACCCAAAATGCAGCCCTAAGGCCTTACGTGGGTTCTTAATTAGGCCATTAAAGGAAAATGTTCTTTAGACTGGGTTCTACTAAGTATATACCATTGTTACACTTACTGGTAACAGTATTTCCGAGAATCTTCCAGGACAGCTACTTGAGAGATGATTGGCTCTGCCTTCAACTGGAAACACAATCCAGAAACCGATTGAAAAGCCCCTCCCTTATCCTCAGTTGTTTGAAGTGAAGAACTTCCACCAGTGTACACGAGGGGAATTTTAAGGTAAAAATGTAACAATTTTCAACCACCAACACCAAAAACATCTGTGTATGAATGTAGACGCTGTCCTGGAAGATTCTTGGAAATACCATTATCGGTAAGTGTAACCATGGTTTTCCAAAATCATCCAGGACAGCTACTTGAGAGGATAAACATGTAAACATAACTTTTTAAGGAGGGGACTAATGCCTGTAACACCTTCCTTTCCGAAGGACAAGTCTTGGCTGGACAACATTTCCGAATGGTAGCGCTTCCTGAAAGTATGGCTTGAGGCTCATACCTCAGCATCAGAGATTTCTTCCCTCGAAGCACCTGCCCTCTTTGCTTCTGGTGAGGCCATTGACTTTTTAGTAGTGAGCCCTAATACTAGCAGGTAATACCTGGCCAGAACTGATGATTGCTGAAATAGTACTGCATCTCTAATCCTTTAGGCCATGGTACTCTAGGAGTCACTAAGCCCTAGATGGGATCACTATATAAGACTAGAAGTTGGATACATCTTTGTTATTCTTATTTCCAGAAAACCCAAAATGGCCACCTGCACCTTAGGGAAATAAACCCTTTTTAACTCCTTCCTGGAGTTAATCTAGAACTGTAGGAATTGAATATAACTATATGCCTTTTTTTTTGGCCAGGAATTAAAACGTCTTCCAAACTTTAGTGTTTAGTTTCCTGGTTTTTCCTTGACAGCGAAGGAGAAGTGTGTTAATCCCCCTTCCAAACATCCTCTTCTCCCAGTAATTGTCCTTTCAGCCTCCAAGCCATCAAGCGGAAAAGTCGAGAGTTCAGATATGATAAATCTGTACAACTCTGTAGAGTCACGGGAGAACCGACTGCCAGAGACTTCAGAGCCGAGACCCAGCTCCTTTTTGTACGCAGGAGCTTTTGGAATTAACTCCTTGAAGCTTGATCCTGGATGATGGTCCTGATTACTAGGGGTAGCAAAGATAGAGGGAAAGCATAGCCCAACCTTAACCCCCTTTAACCGGTTGCAGACCGCCGCACGACTATATACTGCGGCGGTCAGCTCCGGCCAGGCAGAGTGACGTATGGATACGTCACTCGCCTGTCACTGACTTGCGGGCGGGCGCGCGCCCGCCGCGGCTCGTTCACTGACAAGTCAGTGCGTGTGACCGGCGGACCCGATGTCCGCCGGTCACACTACGATCGCTCCGGTGAAGGGAGAAAGGCGGAGCGGCTTATGTAAACAAGCCGCCCGTCATTCTCCCTGGTGTAAAAATGAAGATCAGACGGTTCTACTATGTAGGACCGTTGATCTTTGTTTTTATACCAATAGCAATGTCCCTGCACAGTTAGAATCACGCCCCTAGGACACACTTAACCCCTCCCTGTCCAATAAAGTTAACCCCTTCCCTGCTAGTGTCATTTTTGCAGTAACAGTGCATATGTATAGCACTGATTACTGCAGTAATGTCACTGGTACCCCCAAAAGTGTCAAAAATGTCAGTCAAGGGTCCGATCTGTCCGCCGCAATGTCGCAGTACCGAAAAAAAAAATCGCAGATCGCCGCCATTACACGTTAAAAAAAAACACCAAAAATGACAAATCTTTTCCTTTGTTAGTAAACACGATAACTTTTGCGCAAACCAATCAAAATACGCTTTTTGCGATTTTTTTTTTTTTTTTTTTTTTTTTTTTTTTTATTTACCAAACATATGTAGCATAAAACAAATTGGCCGGAAATGTTAAAAAATTTTGATTTTTTTTTACATTTTTTTTTTTTGGGGAATTTCATATAAAAAAATGTGAAAAATATTATTTTTGCAAAATTGACGCTCTTTTTTTGTTTATAGCGCATGATCAAAAAATCGCACAGGTGATCAAATACCACCAAAAGAAAGCTCTGTTTGTGGGGAAAAAAAGGACATCAAATTAGTTTAGGTACATCGTCGCACGACCGCGCAATTGTCCGCTAAAGTCGCGCAGTAAAAAATCGCAAAAAAAACCCTGGTCTTTTAGCAGCCAAATCCTCCGGGGCTTAAGTGGTTAAAGGCATTATAAATCTACCTACCAGCCTTTCTTCTGTCTAAGATGTACAATGACAATGTAGATCCTTGGTGTAATTTGTTGGTCTGTACAGAGAGTCTGTAGTAGAATAAATCTTTACATTCCATTGTCAGATGTTTCTGATTCTTTGAAACCTAAGGCAAGCCACATGGCACTGCACAGGTTAATGCATGGCCTCTGTAGACTAAAGACAGTCACCTCCTGTGAAGAAACTACAAATTCCACAATCCCTGGGACTTCCAGTCTAGTGCAGGTGAAAACAAAATGGTGATTAGTTTAGATTAGGTGCAGGTGAAAGCAAATAACAGAGCTTACCATGCTGGAAGAGATGTATTTCATAAAACATTTTTGATGCACACAGAGAAATGCCAAGGCATGCATGACCCAAAATAAGAAGCTGCTTGTCTCTCTGGTGAAATAAGGACAGGAGAGGTGGATCCTTGGATGGGCATAGGGTAATCAGTTAGCCATGATACTGCAAACTGCAGCCACCACATGTGAATCCACCATTACAAGGTGAGGCAAACAAACAACAACTTAAAAGTGTACAATCCAAGCATATCAGTTCCCCAACACATGGACATCATAAAAACCTTTATGCAATCAGCAGACTTTAATCCTGTTTTAAGCAGGACACCTTTCTCATACGAAGCTTGCTATATGAATTAGAAAGCGTAATTTCACAACCTCCATGTTAATAGGCCTTAAAAATATGAGTAGAGAAGCATTGCTGAGAGCCCAGTAACCTAAAGCAATAATTACAAGGTACTTCAGGTGGGCTTACCTTCGGAAGTAAAGCTCTGAAAGTAGAAGTGGACCCTAATCTAGCATGCCCGGGAGACTTTATTGCTTGCTGATGACTACCCACCTTGATCCATAGGGGGATTCATTTGGAGGCTTGCTGTCTAGGCCCTGCACACATCCTACAACCCACAGCAGAATGTCCTTCACTCTTGCAGCCCTTCGTATTCACTGGCCCAATGCCACCCTGATGCCAGCTCCTCTCAGTAATCAGAACCTGGAATAGAATGGCGCTGGGATGTGGACATTCACGCTTTTAAGTGGCTGGAAGAAAGAACATATCCGGCTCATCGGGAAGTGTGTCTTATCTGGTTGGTCCCGGAACAGAGCTGGCATCTCTCTGGTCCTCCTCGGCCTACCATACAGGGGACCTGCCCAGAGGCACTATACTGCTGGAAAAATGTAACCCTGCAGGAGGACTGATGACCGTCAGCACCACTACCCCACACCAGAAGGAGCAGGCCAAAAAAGCAACCGGCTGCTGCAGTTGCCTTCATCAGTCAAGCAGCAAGGTCCAGCACATGTCTTCAGGGAAAAAAACCTTCAGGTAAGAAACTTGGCCAGGAACACAGGCACACCAGGACCTAGTCATCTGAGGGGACCCTGACAGCCATAATTATTAGAGCCAGGAGAAAAAACACAAACATGACAAAGTGTACTTCTGAATGGTAAGAACCCCAAAACAACTGAGGATGAAGCAAAGGGAGGGGCTTTTTAATCTTTCTGGTTTGTGTTTTATGTTGAAGATGGAGCCAATCTTCTTTCACAAGGCTGTCCTGGAAGATGATTTGGGAAATATTTGTTTTTTTCACACCATCTTATTTGTTTCTGTGCTGTCCGCCTCTTTCCTCTTCAGTGTTTTTGTTTCCTCTGTCTTCTTTTTGGATTTTGCTGAGTGAATATCATTTGTGGCACAAGTAATTTTTAAGGGGACAGCGGGGAGCACAGAAGGATTGATTATAAAGTCACTTTTTATAGCAAAGATCTTTAGCACTCTCTTGTAATATGTCTCCAGTTTATGAATGTCTCTTGGAGCATTTCTGCAATTCCAAACCGCTTCTATAGCATGCGTGAAGTCTGACAGTTTTCTGTAGCAAAATATTTGGTGAATATTAGGCACAGCCCTTTTATCATGCCTAGGTCCACACCTGTGGACCCCTAAAGCTGGATACACACTATCCAATTTTTGTGGTTAGATTTCCTTCAGATTTACCTTTTCTATGTAGTGCAAGGGCCTGCCAGATTGCATACAAATTGAACGAGTTTAGGTTTGACCTCATATTATATGGTTTTGGTAAGTCTAAAGGAAAAAGTCTTCAGAAAATCTTATGGTGTGTATGGCCCATTAGTCAGGAAGGCTAACTACCACTGGTTTAACCCCTTTACTTCTAGTTTTTTTTCTTTTTTTTTTTTTAATATATTGATGACCGTCTTCAAAGAAAATGTAAACGACCTTCAGGCTGCTATATAGCCCGGAATCCGTTTACAGGTCAGTCCTGTCACTGATTTATTCCTTATGTGGGTGGCGGAAAAAGGGTTAAGCAAACCTCTTTGTTTGCCTTGCATGGGCAAAACACAGGTTCACTTTATTATACTGGTAGTAAAGATAAGAGAAGCTGTTCCTATAAATTTAATCTATCTGCGCCAGAGAACATTTAATACCTAGATACCTAGACAAAACATAGCAGTCAGTATAAATTGATTAAATTTACAAATATGTGCACATAGTTTTTATTTGTTTGTTATGTTTTTTTAATACTCTTAGGCTACATTCACACCTGAGCGTAGCGTTTTTCGCGCGTTTTTTACCGCGATTTTACCGCGATTTTTGCGGCGTTTTTTACCGCGATTTTACCGCGATTTTTACCGCGATTTTTGTGCAGGCGTTTTTAGATTCAATAGAGATCAATGGAAAACGCCTGTAATCTGCCCAAAAAGAAGCTCATGTACTTTTTTGAGCATTGGGCGTTTTGTATACAGCTTCAAAACGCTCAGATGTGAACAGGGGCCATTGAAATGAATAGGATTTGTCTTGTTGGGCGTTTTGAGAGCTGATCCTAGAGCAGAAAAACGCCCCAAAAACGCCTACATGTGAACGGAGCCTTAGGCTCCGTTCACATCTAGGCGTTTTGGGGCGTTTTTGGGGCGTTTTTCTGCTCTAGGATCAGCTCTCAAAACGCCCAACAAGACAAATCCTATTCATTTCAATGGCCCCTGTTCACATCTGAGCGTTTTGACGCTGTTTACAAAACGCCCAACGCTCAAAAAAGTACATGAGCTTCTTTTTGGGCAGATTACAGGCGTTTTCCATTGATCTCTATTCAATCTAAAAACGCCTGTACAAAAATCGCGGTAAAAATCGCGGTAAAAAACGCCGCAAAAATCGCGGTAAAATCGCGGTAAAAAACGCGCGAAAAACGCTACGCTCAGGTGTGAATGTAGCCTTAGGCCTCATGCACACTGGATGTTTTTACAGCTGCTGCTTTTGGCGTCAGACGTTTTTTTTTTCTGCAGCCAGTAAACTCCCCAGCATGTTATCCAATGTGTCCATGCACACATAGGCTGTTATCAGCAGTTTTTGGCAGGGACGTTTTCTGGCTGTAAAACCCCAAAACTAGAGGGTTTTAGGAGGCGTTTTTCAGCTGTAAAAACACTCTAACTCTGATAAAAGCTAAAAACGCTGAAAAACTAGTTTTTTTGGTGCTAACAAGGTTTTTGAGCCATAAGCTTTTGTGGGAGTATAGATTTTGTTAAAAAAATGCTACTGCAAAAAAGCTGAAAAACTCCTTCTACAGCTTTCTACTGACATTTTGATAATGCCCAATGTGCACAAGGCCTTATTGTAGTTGGCATATAGAATTAAACAGATCCACGCTGCTATCTTCAGGCTTCAGTCTCCTCTGCAAGCTGAAAGTTTTTTTGGGAATGAAGCTTTAAGCCTGCATGCAATCACTGTCATGGCTTGACCTAGTGATCACATTATCAGACACCGCAGGACCAAAGCTGTTAGTGACAGCCAGATTTGACAGGAAGCACAGACAGTGTTGGCTGGTAACTGTCAAAGGGGGAACAATAAGTAAAATGGGAACTTTAGGTTGGTACTGTTCTGAGATTGTGTGGTGCTGATTGCATTGTTGACTCCGCTTCAGTATTTAAATGCAGCTTACAATTACTAGCCATTCGTAGCAAAGAGAATACTTTTACATTAAGCCCTTTTTGAGTTTTGCAAACATCTGATATAGTCTGAAGTTATAACTGCAGGTTTACTTAAAAAGGGTTTAGAATTCTGCCATATTCAGCTTTAGCTACTTAGTCCAAGCCTAAATAGTCCAAGCCTAAAACTTTACTCGTCAGGAGCTTAGCAAATTGATGCTTTGTTCATGCAAGGTAATACAACAGGTTCACTTTAAGGCCTCATTGTCAAGATGTGCAGACAGGAGTTTTTCTGAACCACATCACTGGTATCGTGTGTGATTTCTTTTTTTTTTTTTTTTTGTTACTTTCTGCACAGAAATGTGCTGTGACGTGTGAAGTTTTCTGCGCAGAAAAAAAAATCAGTGGCAGCAGTGTCATGGTGTGAACATGACACCGAAAACTTTTTTTTTTTTTTTTGTGCCCTTACAGAGACATATGCATATCTCTGTACTTGTTATGACCAAGCCCAAAATATTCAATGCGAGTCAAGTTGAGTCTGCGCGTTTTTTTTTAAAAAAAATTTTCTGCACATATGGCGAGAATGAGTCCTAATAGTGACCCCACCAGCTGCACACACTTCACATCTTTATGCTCCCCCACTGCTTCTTCTGTCCATCAGGGGAGGAAGCTGGAAGCATGTGTAATCTCAAGGTCATAATTTAGATTAATTCACAGGACTGAGGGCTCGTCCCTGTGTGACAGTGCTGTTTGGCTGGTCTGTTTGTGGTGTTACTTTTCTTCTGTTTCCTTTCCCCACTGCTACATAATCAGATATCTGCAATCCTTCTCACAAAGTCATTAGACTAAAAAGTTATCCACACAATTGGTGATCCTGATCGGTCGATTGGTTGTTGGCAAAGATGAGGTTTCCTGTACCAAGAGGCAAGTGTATATGAATAAGCCAATCTATTTTTCTCTTTGTAGATTCTCTATCAGACCGTCACTGGCCTAAAGAAAGACTTGTCGGGTGCTGAAATGGTAAAAAAATTTGCTTATAGGCATAGATTTACATTTTGTTGCACAGTTGTCAAGTTGTCTATAAAGTCCTCCATACACAAGCAGTTCACTTAAAGTATAACTAAAGGCATAACTTTTTTTTTTTTTTAGTTTTGGATAAAGTGGAGAGGGGTTAGAACGTTTGTCAATTTTTTATTGCTGTCTGTGCCCCCGTTAAGGAGATTCACCCTCTCTATTTGTCTTGCTTACCATTACCATTAAAAGTGAAAGTAAAAGAAAATCCCAAATTTTAGGTTGTGCCCAGAAAAGTAAGAGGGGAAATCTTCAGTGGGGACACTAGTTCTGGTTGTAACGGAACTGCAACCCACACTATACTTGTGGACTTCCATCGGTATTCGGCTTCCTCCCAGTCGTGAACCTATCAGATTTTCCCACCCACCCCCATACAAAGCTAGCCAACAACTAAGCTTGTATATGTTTTGGAACCTTCCAGAATAAAAACTGTTTATTCAAACACAGGCACAAAGAGATATACACACATGAGCACTCCTCCTCCTGATTAAACTACTCCATCAGGTCAGGGGTTGCCTGATTACATTATTATATGCAGATTAAATTGTATATAGAAATATAATTAACATATCTAAAGAACAACCGACACAAACAGTATACTATTTCCACTCCGCAACTAACAGATGACAATGATTCAATCAACCTGAGCCAATTAACTAGCAGACGGCGGTCCTCGAGCTCCTGAAATACAATACACAGTATCCTATTCTCCGTTTCCATTGAGTATCTGTCTTTCACTCCCAGTGATGAGGAGTACCGTCACACTGGTAACCTGGGGGTCCCCAAGGAATTCCCTAAATTTGCAGTTTTCTCTCCCTTCCTATTTGCCTGTGGGATAGGAAGTGAAGGGAAATCTCTGCAATGGGACACACAGAATGAAACATCTGAAAGGGGTTATAACCCTCCCTTGCTAAAATGGGGGGGTTGCCTATAGTTCTACTTTAAGCCTCTTTATTTGGACTGATGGTTGTTTTTGTATGTTGTTACAATCCTGTTTCCTTGTGAACCAGAGCAAAGCTGTATAAATAATACATGTTTATTTTGTTATAAGTTTGAGTGTGTGTATTTACCTGTTATCTCTGTGTTCATGGGATTTTAGGCAAACTGTTAAATGCAATGCTGTACTTTGGAGCAACTCAGCCATTCGCTTCATTTACATTACAGTTGATCTCCTCGCTTGTTAAAACACCATGTCGTATACTCTTATAATCTTCTGTGAATCCTGTGTTGTATAAAGCCGATATTTTCAGTAAACAAAAAAAAAAAAAAAAAAGACCAGACCTAAATTTGCCGAACAAAAATCCTTAAAAAAATGTTATCAAATGAGGGGAAAAAAAAAGTAGCTCTGTGCTGATGAAGCATAGGCTACATGTAGAACATTTGTAAGGTCCTCATTTTGTGTGTGCAGATACCAGCTCTGCTGCAGAGCGCTGATCATGGGCAGCAGGACGACTCTGATTCAGATGGTCCCAGTGGAGATGAGTCTGCTTCAGACTCTGAAGAAGAAGTTCACCGGAAAGATCAGATGCCTAACCTAGAGATGGATAAAAAAGTGAGTGGCCGAGTTCATTGTTTTTATGAGACCGCTTATAAAACAGATCATATTCAAAATTATCTTGTGACTGCCATTATTGGAGTCCAGAAATTGCATCCGTGCAATCAGTCCTGATGTTCTGCCTCACTCAGATTACTCAAATTATCTTTTTGATGTACAAACTCAATTTATGTATTGCAATTAATCAGTTAAAGATTCAACTGCTTTAAATCACCCACAAATAAAGATTAACCACTTTAAGAACAGGCCTTTTCTGGAACTTTTGGCTTACAAGTTTAAATGAGTATTTTTTCTAGGAAATTATTTAGAACCCCCAATCATTATATAGATATATTTTTTAGCAGAGACCCAAGAGAATAAAATGGCGATTGTTGCAATATTTTATGTCAGATTGTATTTGCGCAGCGGTCTTACTAACATAATTTTTTTGTTAAAAAATGCATTAAAGTAAAGTTAGCACAATTTTTTTTTGTATAATGTGAAAGATGATGTTAGGCCAGAGTAAATACATACTTTACATGTCATGCTTTAAAATTGTGCATGCTCGTGGAATGGCGGCAAACTACTATTATTAAGAAAACTCCATAGGCGGCGATTTAAATATGTTACCAGTTTAGAGTTATAGAGGTGGTATAGTGCTAGAATTATTGCTCTTGCTCTAGCGATTTTTTTTTTTTTACACTGTCTTTTAAATTTTTATTTATTTTTGTAAACATTCCTTTGATAGAAATAAGCAGTACAGGGCCTCTTTATTGAGAGATCTGGGGTCAAAAAGACCTCAGATCTCACATTTTACCTTTTTTTAAAAGCAAAAAAAAAAAAGTAATTTTGCCTTTTAAGAGAAGAAAAAAATCATCACCCCCTGAAGGCAGAAGTGACAACTGGCATCGCTCCAGTCCTCCAAGGGCATAGAGCTGATTGTGGGCTATCTTGCCCTCACTCGGCTTTCTGCCCAGGCACCCAACACATTAGATCAGGGATCCTCAAACTACGGTCCTCCAGCTGTTGCAGAACTACACATCCCATGAGGCATTGTAAAACTCTGACATTTACAGACATGACTAGGCATGATGGGAATTGTAGTTCCCGAACAGCTGCAGGGCCATAGTTTGAAGACCCTTGCATTAGATCATCTCAGGGCTAACCGACAGGTCCAGTGAGCCAGAGGACAACTGGGAAGCTGCGGGGGGCAGGGGCCTCTCCTGCCACCTTTAAAAGTTATCCTGTGGCATATCAGCCGCTGGGACAAAATTTTATTTTAGACGCAGAATCGCACGCAGTACATAAAAATACCGGGGTTATGCCAGCTACCTGCTGCCATAACAACAGTATTTACGTCAAAGTAATGACGTAAATGTACTGTGGGCGGTTTTGAAGTAGTTAAAGGAAAACTGCAGTCAAAAATGAAATGTTTTTCCTATTAATAGTATGTTAAATATCTTTGATATTATTCATTTTCTGGCTAGCTGCTTGTGTAGCTTAGAAAGTCTTATCTAAACTAGACAAACAGCTTCTTCCTGTTCTTCACCGACACCACTATCTCCCTTTTATCTGAATTTGTTAAGCTGTCTTTCACTTCCTGAAAAGGTTGTCGGTATGTCTTAGGCAGGCATGCCTAAACCTGCCCAGCCCCCATCTCTCCTATCCTTCACCATGATCTCCTCCTGTCTTCATTGCATCGTTTAGGCTAGCAGCTTCTCCAGGGGGAGGGGGGGGGGGGGGGGTCACGTGACCAGCGCAATATATGAAAAAAGTAGGGTACAAAGGAACATTTTTGAAACTTTAGCAGGATATAGATCGATTTTCTATTGCTCATTACATGCGATTAATGAGTTTTAGGCTCCGTTTCCACTAGTGCGACTTCTCATGCGATTTTGGACACATTAAGTCACATGACCAGTTACAGCCCATTGATTTCAAGGCACCCGTTCCCATCTTTGCCACTTTGAAAATCAGTGACTTTAAAAAGGTGCCTGCACTACTTTGATGCGACTTTGATCCAGAGTAAAGTTGCACTAGTGGAAAGGTAGCGACTAAGTGCAGCTTTGATCAAAGTCGCATCAAAGTAGTGCGTCACAGAGGCGATAAAAGACTAGATGGCCTCTTTGGCCTTGGAGGACAGGAGCAACGTCATGACGGCACTTCCAGTCCAGGGTAGAAGTAAACAATTTTTTTCAAAGCAAAACGTCCAACAAAAAATCATTTATTGTTTTTTTTTTTTTTTTTTTTTTGATATTTTGCTTTTAAAGGTAAAGTAGAAGTTTGGGGTCTTTTTGGCCCCAGATCTCTCCAGAAAGAGGCCCTGTCATCCTTATTGCTATTACAAAGGATATTTACATTCCTTGTAATAGAAATAAAAATGAAATAAAAATTAAAGGGACAGTGTGTATGTATGTATGCATGTGTATGTATGTATGCATGTGTATGTATATATGTATGTATGTATGTATGTATATATATATATGTGTGTGTGTGTGTGTGTGTATATATATATATATATATATATATATATATATATATAAAAAAAAATGCCTGATCGCTCTGCGCTTGCACGCAGAAGCAAACACATACGCAAGTTGTGCACAGTTGTATGTAAACAGTGTTCGCACCACACGTGATGTATCGCCGCCAACATTAGAGCGAGAGAAATAAATCTAGCACAAGGCCTTTTCTGTAATTCTAAGCAGGTAACCTGTAAAGGTGTTTAAAGCCTCGCCTATAGAGATTTTTTAATGCTGTGGTTTGTCGCCGTTCCACGCACAATTTTAAAGCCTGACATGCTGGGTATCTATTTACTTGGTGTAACACCATCTTTCATATTCTACAAAAAAAGTTGAGGTATATATGTGTTGTTTTTTTTTTTCCTTTTTTTTTTAATTCATTAAAATGCACAAATACTATGTGACATAAAAATTGCAAACATCACCATTTTATAGCCTAGGGTCTCTGCTAAAAAAAAAAAAAAAATATATATATATTAAAATTACTATATTATATATATATATATATATATATATAGTAATTTTCTAGCAACAAATATTGATTTAAACTTGTGAACAAAAAGTGCCAGAAAAGGCTTGGTCTTCAATTGGATTATTTTGGAAGACTGGTATTATGGAAGACGACAAATGAACACTCTAGTACAGTGATGGCCAACCTTGGCACCCCAGATGTTTTGGAACTACATTTCCCATGATGCTCATGCACTCTGCAGTGTAGTTCAGCATCGTGGGAAATGTAGTTCCAAAACATCTGGGGTGCCAAGGTTGGCCATCACTGCTCTAGTATTTTGCTTCCTTACCACTTTGTACAATTGTATAATAGTAACATTTGATTAGATCTGCAAATTGTAATTTTTATGTTACAGCATTTTTTCTTACAAATATCGTGAAAACAAGATATTTGTATTTAATATAATATCCCAAGAGTAAATTCCCTCATGAAATGTTTTTAGAACCTGGAAAATGTTCCAGTCTTTTTTAAATGTATTTTACATGTATTTTTTTTTTTTTACATTCTTTACTTTTTAAAAGACAAATAAGAATGTAGGCATATCAATACAACCAATCAATGGATAATTCCACAGCCAATACAGAGATATCTAGTGGTAGTAAATCTCTTGGAAGAATCATCTGCTAGCCAACCCCCATCCTATCCAAACCATTTTTTAACAGAGGACAATCTACAGCCAGCTGCAGATGGAGCCACCATAGAGAGAGAGGAAAGAAAAAGGTGGAAAAAGAGGGGGGGGGGGTGATTAGGGCAGGGTGAAAGGGAATTTTATTCCCCCACAGCAAGAACACCACCATATTCCTGTGAGCAAGTAAAAAGCTTTCATTGAAACCACTTTCGTCAAAAATGTTCTTCCTTATCCTGATGCAGACAGGCTTTCCATAGAATGAAAATCTGTTATTCTCACAAACCACTGCAGGAGCATGGGGGGAGGGGTGGGGGAGAGAGACCCCTGTTTCCAGAGCTGCATTCAACAATTGTATCAACATGGCTTGTTTAAACCTACGGTTCCAATCTTTTTTTGCTTGCTGTTTTCTTTAACTGCAGAAACATCTACTTTGTTTCCATCCAAATTGTTTTATACTGTCACATTAAGCCTCGCCTTTCTTCTTCTTGTTTGTGTGAATTCCTACGTGGCTCCCTGTTGCTTTAAAAAGACCCGCATGCAGCTTGTTTTTTCACGAAGTGTTCCTATTTTTAATAGGAAAGGAAGAAACTGGCGAAAGAAGCACAGAGAGAAAAGAGGAAAAACAAGGTCCCGAAACACGTGAAAAAAAGAAAAGAGAAGACCGCAAAGACGAAGAAAGGCAAATAATGTACAGCAATGTCTAAAGAGTACTTGCTGTGTAATTTTTCCATCTTACAGATGAGCTGGCAACATTTACAGTGTGCATGGACACACGATTTTATAAGATTCCCATAGACATTAGACTTGTGCTCTACCTGCAGTTATGATGGATTTCCATCACTACTTTGATTTCTATGGGACAGACCGTGTTTGATTACTTCATGTCACCTGCTTCAGGGACAGGCTGACTAAACTGGACAATTTTATCTGACCTTTTGGTACTTGTGTGTCTGTGACTTGTTTGGACCATATTGACAGGAATTGGAAAAAGTCAAACTAACTATGTTAACTATTCCTAAGGTAATATAATTACCAGTGTGTAAACTTTAATTGGAGAAACACTTTTTTTTTTTGCCATGTTTAAGCTAATATACATATGACCATATATTAAAAGAGCTATTTTAAAGATTTTGAGATAATTTAAAATTATGGTTATATCCTAAAGTGGCTCAAAATCCCCTAGTCATGGATTTTGAACAAAGCACATATATCTGTAGTGTTTACTTCTCTCTCTCTTCAAAGCTCTAAGTGTCATTTCTCTCTGGTGCTTCATTCCTCTGTTATTAGCATGAGTCACCTCTGATAAGTTTTCCTGACATGAAATAAATTTGTGTCGGTAGGGGGGGGGGCGGGAGAGACGTCTCAGAACGGAGTTTGTCTATTCACAACACAGTTCTGCTGGGTGTTCCGTTCCTGCCCCCTCCTCTGTGCTGACACAGATGATGAAAGATTTATAACCCAATCTGCACTTCTGAAAGTGTGTAGAGAGAGGAAGACTGCAGATAAACTAATAAAACCTATGTAGGATGATTTGTTTCATCTCTGTCTGTCACCAGCTGTTCACTTCACTCGGTATATGTGAGAATTGACAACTTTAAGGCAAATATTCTATGTAATGAGCCTGATCAATCAATTTAAATACATATATATAGTGCAAATAAAATGAGCTAATCTATAAAAAGATATGTGGACCCCTAATACTATATCTCAAAAAAAAAAAAAAAAAAAACTTGCTTGTCTGGTCTACTGCCTAAACTCATGTTAGTTCCATAATAAACTAGGAGAAGAATACATTTCTACTCATGACATTTTTGTGCACTGTTTACCACAGCCCATTTGATCATTAGATGACATAACCCCTGCGGAGGTGATGCTGCGACGTAAAGACCCTTCACAGCCCTGTCTCACAATTTTATAGTGCTCTCCTGTTCCTACAAGAGCCAGGTTACCCGGCATATCTTGCCCGTTGGGAAACTGATTTACAATCCTGTCCTAATGATGTACAAAGGGATAAGATCCTGCAATTGTCTCATGTATCTTCCCTCTCTTCCAGAGTAGAGAAAGTTAATTATAAACTGCTTGCTAGGTGGCATTGCAAGCCTGTAAAGTTACATGCAATGTTCCCTACAAATTCTCTTCTGTGCTGGACCGTGTGGAAGTTGTGGCTCCCATGGCCACATCTGGGGTAGAGTCCCTTTATTTAATAGTTTTCGCAGACCGTTACCAACATGATTTTTATAATACAAAAGGAGGCTGTTCAACATGACCCATGGGTTATTTCAGAACCAATAGGCTGATATTGGAGGTAGATTACCCCTCATTATCTACCGTCTAAAATAATAGACGGTGGAGGTGCAGTAGACATTGCATATCTAGATTTTAGTAAGGCTTTTGACACTGTCCCACATAGAAGACTTATCAATAAACTACAGTCATTGAACATGGACTCCCATATTGTTGAGTGGATTAGGCAGTGGCTGAGTGACAGACAACAGAGGGTTGTAGTCAATGGAGAACATTCAGAACAAGGTCATGTTACCAGTGGGGTACCTCAGGGATCTGTACTGGGACCAATTTTGTTTAATATCTTCATAAGTGATATTGCAAAAGGCCTCGATGGTAAGGTTTGTCTTTTTGCTGATGACACAAAGATATGTAACAGGGTTGATGTTCCTGGAGGGAAATGCCAAATGGAAAAGGATTTAGGAAAACTAGAAGAATGGTCAGAACTCTGGCAACTGAAATTTAATGTGGATAAGTGCAAGATAATGCACCTGGGGCGTAAAAACCCAAGGGCAGAATATAGAATATTTGACACAGTCCTGACCTCAGTATCTGAGGAAAGGGATTTAGGAGTAATTATTTCAGAAGACTTAAAGGTGGGAGGACAATGTAATAGAGCAGCACGAAATGCCAGCAGAATGCTTGGATGTATAGGGAGAGGTATAAGCAGTAGAAAGAGGGAAGTGCTTATGCCGCTGTACAGAACACTGGTGAGACCTCACTTGGAGTATTGTGCGCAGTACTGGAGGCCATATCTCCAGAAGGATATAGATACTCTAGAGAGAGTTCAGAGAAGAGCTACTAAACTAGTACATGGATTACAGGAAAAAACTTACCAGGAAAGGTTAAAGGACCTTAACATGTATAGCTTGGAAGAAAGAAGAGACAGAGGGGATATGATAGAAACCTTTAAATACATAAAGGGAATCAACTCGGTAAAGGAGGAGAGCATATTTAAAAGAAGAAATACTACCACAAGAGGACACCGTTTTAAACTAGAGGGGCAAAGGTTTAAAAGTAATATGAGGAAGTATTACTTTACTGAGAGAGTAGTGGATGCATGGAATAACCTTCCTGCAGAAGTGGTAGCTGCAAATACAGTGAAGGAGTTTAAGCATGCATGGGATAGGCATAAGGCTATCCTTCATATAAGATAGGGCCAAGGACTATTCATAGGATTCAGATATATTGGGCAGACTAGATGGGCCAAATGGTTCTTATCTGCCGACACATTCTATGTTTCTATTAAATACAGTAATGCTAAATCCTTAATTCCTATGTATTGGAGGCAACTGTCTGTACCAACCTTAACTCAGTGGTTTTTGAAAAGTAGACGACATATGTATCAAGGAAGAATTTATTTTATTTTTAATTTATTTTAGAATTTAATTTATTCCATAAAAACAAATCGTACACTTACATGTGAAAATGTTGATAATCAGCATAGATGGCAGATGAACACCACAGGGTTGTACGCAGTGTGATAAAGGCAGAAACTGCAAGGCTGTCAACGTATGAGCCTGTCCTATTCCTCTAGCTGGCATCAGGGAGATAAGATCATGACACCTGTCAGAAAGCCCGGCATTCCTCAGCATCCTGCACAAGCACAGTCTACCTCGTGGCAACCCCTTTGTGTTTGTGAGAAGTGAGCATCAGCCCTCACTTCTCACAAACACAAAGGTGTGGCCACGAGGTAGACTGCTTGTGCAGGACGCTGAGGAATGCTAGGCTTTCTGACCGGTGTCATGATCTTCTCTCCCTGATGTCGGCTAGAGGGATAGGACAGGCTCATATGTTGACCGCCTTGCAGTTTCTGCCTCTATCACACTGCGTACAACCCTGTGGTGTTCTTCATTTGCCATCTATGCTGATTATCAAGACCGATAATCCTATGACTGATGTGCCCACTGGACACAGCCCATCACTAGGTATCGTGTTTGCTGTGACCAATCACAGTGATCACATGTCCAGTAGTAACAATGGCTGTCTGACCAATCACAGTAGTTCTCAATAGCTGTATGAATGACAGCCATTGCTACTACTGGACTGGCTAAGAATATGCATGCATCATACAGACTAGGCGGAGTAGAACTCGGGGAATCCCATAGCGGAGAAGGATCTGGGTGTCCTGGTAGATCATAAGCTTAATAATAGCATGCAATGCCAAGTTGCAGTTTCCAAAGCAAGCAAAGTCCTTTCTTATTTTAACAGAGGCATGGACTCCAGAGAGAGATAAAATGTTGCCCCTGTACAAATCATTAGTAAGACCTCATCTGGAATATGCAGTTCAGTTTTGGATACCAGTTCTCAAAAAGGATATCGGGGAACTGGAGAAAGTGCAGAGAAGGGCAACCAAACTGAAGAGGCATGGAAGGAGCTCAGCTATGAGGAAAGATTAGAGGAACTGAATTTATTCTCTCTTGAAGAGGAGATTAAGGGGGGATATGATCAACGATAAATACATAAGGGGTTCATATAGTGAACTTGGTGTGGAGTTATTCAATTTAAGGTTATCAAAGAGGACAAGGGGGCACTCTTTACGTCTAGAGGAAAAGAGATTTCGTCTCCAAAAACAGAGGTTTCTTCACAGTAAGAACTGTGAAAATGTGGAATAGACTCCCTCCAGAGGTGGTTCTGGCCAGCTCACTAGATTGCTTTAAAAAAATCCTGGATTCTTTCCTAGGTGTAAATAATATAACTGGGTACATATGTTTATAGATCAAGTTGATCCAGGGAATATCCAATTGCCTCTCGGCGGATCAGGAAGGAATTTTTTCCCCTGCTGTAGCAAATTGGATCATGCTTTGCTGGGGTTTTTTTTTGCCTTACTCTGGCTCAACTGCGGGTATAGGATTGTGTATATGGCATTGTATGGTTGTGTTTTCTTTTTACTGTTTTTTATTGGTTGAGCCACATGGACTTGTGTCTTTTTTTTTTTTAACCTGATTAACTATAATGTCACTTATTACGTCATACCAATTATATTGTCCCTGAGCACCGCCACACCAGTTGCAGTTGTCTTGTTCACTGCCATGCAAGTTCTATTGTCCCTAATCACCGTCACATCAGTTACAGTATCCATAATCGCCTCCACAGCAGTCATAATGTCCCTGATCACCACCACATGAGCCATAGTCTCAGGAAGGACTGGAGGGAGCAGTGTTCAGGACTTTTGAGCAGTGCTGAAAGGCATTTTTCTTCAAGTGTCCCATTTTGTACCTAGTTGAGCCAGAGGAGTATCCCACTCAATTCCCTTCTCCCATCCCCAGTATAAAATAAACAAAACAAACCAAAGATGCCGGACTGGTCTTGACTCAAATCTCACACTTGGGTATTCAGCTTAAATGGGCTGAAGGTGTTACTGGTGACCATGGCAGACCCACATCAGGCCCAATGCCTGGAAATATTGCTACATATACATATAGTCACTAGTGAAGTACAGCTTCATCATATGACTAGTGAGATGTTGATCAAGGATACTGACTGGTGACAGTATTGAAAAAAAAAATGAATAAATATTTTTTATTGTTTTAAACATTTTTTTCTTCTATTTTTAAGATTTTTTTTTTTTTTTTTACATCCTGTCAGAGTATTTTTTGGAAAATTAAATTAAATAAGATTTGCCACACACACAATAGGCATACATACAATTCTACCCCAAAACACATTCTGCTACTTCTCCCAAGTATGGGGACTTTTTCACAGCTTAGATGCATGAAGGGGGCCCAAAATCCAAGGGGCACCTTAAAGCTTTCGGAGAGCAAATTACCCATCTAATTTCCTGACTACCTATCACATCTTCAGTCCCTGAAGTACCAGGACAAGAGAAATACCCACAAAACACCTTTTGGAAAGCAAACATCCCAAGGTATTTTCTGAAAGGCATATTGAGTCTCTTTGCTGTAAGTTTTTGGAAAATGTAAAAAAGAAAATGAAAATGTATTTTATTACACAAAGCGGTCACTGAACAACATATTTCACACACACAGCATAGACATACTGTACTTAGAATTACACCTTAAAACAGATTCTGCTATTCCTTAGTATAGCAATTCCACGTGTGAGTCTTTTTCACAGCCTAGGCACACCTAGGCCCAATATCCATGGAGCATTTTTAAGGGGCATAAATTACGCATTTGATAATAATCAGGGATGCTGTAAATGGTGTGGCGGTGATTAGGGGACACTGAGATTGGTGTGGCGGGGATTAGGGGACAATGTGACTGGTGTGGCAGTGGGCATGTTGTGGTAGTGATTAGGGACACTAGGACTCTGTTGAGGTGATCAGAGACACTATAATTGGTGTGACAGTAATAGCGGACACTGGTAAGAGTATGTAAAAAAAAAAAAATGTATTCAGGGTTGTTTTTAATTTATATATATTTTTTGTACTACTCTGGGGGCACGGGGGTGATCAGGATTTTTTTTTTTTTACCTTGTTAAGACCCTTTAAGACTGTGTACAGATTTATTTAATTAAACCTTGTGTACTACTGTGATGCTGTGCTTGGTCAAAGCTATTCCATGGTACAGGGCCGCTGTGATTGGCCCTGATACCATGTAATCATGTTGTACATTAAACTCCTGACCCCCCCCCCCCCCTTCCTGTCTAGTCTACTCTGTACGTTTACTCCTGCCTCTGCACTGTATACTTGATGTCAGGGCTACTAGCCAGGCCTTAAGGGTTACTCGCCACCAGTTGCCCCACCTAACCCCTACCCTGCCCCTAAATGCGCCCTCATAAATTATTTTATAAAATGACACTGTTAAATGTTTTGCATGAATGCAGAAGTTGCACAAAAAATAAATATTAATAACAACTTTATCAGTGCAGCCTCACTAGTGCCCATGAATGCAGCCTCAACAGTGCCCATCAATGCAACCCCACCTGTGCCCATTAATGGAGCCTCATCAATGCCCCCTCACAAGTGCTCATGAATACAGCCTCACCAGTGCCCATCAATGCAACCTCACCTGTGCCCATCAATGCTGCACCATCTGTGCCCATCAATGCAGCCTCACCCATGCCATTAGGCAGCCTCATTAGTGTCCATCAATGCAACCTGATCAGTGCCCATCAATGTCGTCCCACCTGTGTCCATCAATGCAGCCTCACCTGTGCCCCTCAATGCAGCCTGATCAGTGCCCCTCAATGCAGTCTCCCCTGTGCCCCTCAATGCAACCTCACCTGTACCCAGGGGCGGACTGACCTTTCGGGGATTAGGGCACTGCCCGAGGGCCCAGGGTCAGTAGGGGGCCCCATGAGAGGCTACACACTACAGATAGAAGCCAGGAACTTCCATGCAGGCTATGCTGTGGTATACATATTTAAATGCCCACTCTATGTGGCTGAGCTGCAATTTGTAGGTGGGGCTTTGTGTGGCTTGAGTGTGGACACAGGGGCCCTATGATCTCTGATTCCCGGGGGGCCCCATGAGTTGTCAGTCCACCCCTGCCTGTACCCCTCAATGAACCTCACCTGTGCCCCTCAATGCAACCTCACCTGTGCCCCTAAATGCAGTCTCACCTGTGCCTGTCATTGCAGCCTCACCAGTGCAGGGGAAGAGAGAGGAAGAGGAAAGGCGGCTGGATAATCAGAGCAGGGATCGCTGCACTGTAACATCTTTCATTTGAATTGCCGGGCGCTCAGCTATACACACAGTCACACCTCCTGGCTTGGCTCCTTTGATAGATGTCACACGTACCGGTGGTGTTCTGTCTATCAAAGGAGCCGAACCAGGAGACAGGACTGCGTGTGAAGCTGAGCGCCCGGCAATTCAAATGAAAGATGTTACAGTGCAGCGATCCCCGCTCTGATTATCCGGCCACCTTTCCTCTTCCTCTCTTCTCGTCCTCAATCATTTTCCACTCGCAAAATGCGAGCAGGCGAGTGGAAAATTTGAGGGCTGCTTTATGGTGTACATTATACTTCTGCACTACGTGCATTATGTTGTGCATTATATTTATCTTAATGACAAAATGCTGGCTAGATTTGTTTCACAGGATTTTTGCAACCTACACAAACCTTTAACCCATCAACAGCCACAACAGGTGTCCTAATACTCATAAGAAAGGTCAGTGTCAAATGATGTTTTTGAAAACAAAAATCAAGGGGCAGGGAAAACTGCCCAGCAATGCATAACCCTGGAGGGATTGGTTTAAAGTCCACTGCAAAGCAAGTATTGTATAAAATGTGAAGATGTTAAAACAGGCTACACAACATCTCCTCAATCCCTGTCAACTGCCCTCTGAAGAATCATCCAATGCAGAGTGCTACTCGGAGGACAAAATCTGTATAAATGTGCCAAGTATGGTGGCTATCACCTTATTGCTGTGAATGAAAGGGTCTCAAGGAAATGTATGTTTGGCGATGTGAAAAACCATAAAAGATGATTGCAGAAGTTACAAAGTAAAAACTGAAATACAGAAAATATAAACAATGAGGCGGGTAGTCCAATCGACTATACATATCTCAAAAAGTGAGTACACCCCTCACATTTTTGTAAATATTTTAACATTTTTAATCTTTATAAGAAGATTTCCAAGACCCTGAAACTGAGCTGCAGCACGGTGGCCAAGACAATACAGCCGTTCACCAGGACAGGTTACACTCAGAACAGGCCTCGCCGTGGTCGACCAAAGAAGCTGAGCGCACGTGCTCAGTGTCAAATCCAGAGGTTGTCTTTGGAAAATAGATGTATGAGTGCTGCCAGCATTGCTGCAGAGGTTGAAGGGGTGGGGGGTCAGCCTGTCAGTGCTCAGACCATCTGCTGCATATTGCATCAAATTGGTTTGCATGGCTGTCGTCCCAGAAGGAAGCCTCTTCTAAAGATGATGCACAAGAAAGCCAGCAAACAGTTTGCTGAAGACATGCAGATTAAGGACAGATTACTGGAATCATGTCCTGTGGTCTGATGAGACCAATAAAAAATTATTTGGTTCAGATGGTGTCAAGCATGTGTGGCGGCAACCAGGTGAGGAGTACAAAGAAAAGTGTGTCTTGCCAGCAGGCAAGCATGGTGGTGGGAGTGTCATAGTCTGGGGCTGCATGAGTGCTGCCAGCACTGGAGAGCTACAGTTCATTGAGGGAACCATGAATGCCAACATGTACTGTGAAATACTGAAGCAGAGCATGATCACCTCTCTTCAGGAGACTGGGCCGCAGGGCAGTATTCCAACATGATAATGACCCCAAACACATCTTCAAGATGACCACTGCCTTGATAAAGAAGCTGATGGTAAAGGTGATGGACTGGCCAAGTATGTCTCCAGACCTAAACCCTATTGAGCATCTGTAAGGCATCCTCAAACAGGAGGTGGAGGAGCTAACATCCACCAGCTCTGTTATGTCATCATAGAAGAATTGAAGAGGACTCCAGTGGCAACCTGTGAAGCTCTGGTGAACTCCATGCCCAAGAGGGTTAAGGCAGTGCTGGAAAATAATGGTGGCCACAAAAAATATTGACACTTTGGGCCCAATTTGAACATTGGGGAAAGCCACTATTTTCCTTCCAATCAGGGTCCTTCACATCATAGAACTGCTGAGAGTTGGCCCACAAAAATTACCCAGACCTTTAATCTAAATATCGAGCAGTGTTCCTTGTTGCCTTATGTGTACTAATACTGCTGTGTATCTTACCTTAGCTTATCTTGGAATTAAAAACTTAATAAAAAACGATTAAAACAGAAAAATTACTTTCAAGATGGTGTATGCAAAAATATATTGTTGCTTTTCTGTAGACAAAGGTAATGTGTAAAATGTTGCTTCTTTTTACTTTTTTTGACTTGCAAATATTCTAATCTGCATTCATACTGACCTCATATGGCTGGGCTTGAACTTTGATAGACCTGCATTGCACATTTTCCAGTGCTCGGCTCTGTGAAAATCGGAGTTATCTGGAACTCAAGCCCTATAACATCTTTGGCCATATGTAAAAGATAGGATTTTAGTAAAACACACAATATGAACCTTCTCAGGTACATACATTTTTTCTGCACGACTAAAAATATTTAAGTATCCTAATGTAGAACTGTTGCAGAAATGTAATACAGTTTTTTTTAAAGTGATAAAAGAAAAAAGAGGAACTATGTTCAAAAACTGATTACAATCTTTCTGTTTGCACCTGTGCTCGGGTTGTGAATGAGGTTATACTGTAGAAAACATGAGGGATACCATTGTTCTCACTCCAGTGTTCACAATGCAATCCACTAAAAATTTGGCACTTTAACCACTTGCTGCCCCGCCACATTACAGTGGCAGGGCAGCAGCTCCAGGCTCAGGGACGTACCACGTGCGCATTGGTGCACCCCCGTGAGGCATACAGTAGCGCGATCCCGTGACCCCTGTGTCTGTTGGACATAGCGGATCACATCGCTCGGTACAGTTGCCAGGGAAATTATGTGAATTGGTCATAGCGATTACATGATTACAATGTAAACAAATGGCTTCCCATTCTTTTTTTCAAATATCAACTTTTTATTCAGGAATTTTAAAAGTACAAACAGGCAAATACACAAAACTTTTTCAATGTCACATATTTTTCCATCTTAACATGCAATATAACTTCTGCTTTTGCTATACCTTCAAATTCCCTTCTTTTTCCTTTTACCTTCCCACTTTCCCCTCCCTCCCTCCCACTCGAAATAAACCAAACAAAAAAAAATAAATAATTATTATAATCTTGTGAACAGAGATGGTGTTGTTCCTTTTTATTCTCTCCTTTTCTTTTCTACCTTTATTTATTTTACATATATTGTTTCCCTTCTTCAGAGCTTAGGAAGTCATTCCATGCTTTCCAAAGTTTCTCATATTTTCCCTGCCTATTTTGTGTTGTGGCTATCAGTTCTTCTAATCTCCTATTATCTTCTATCCTATTTATCCACTCTGTTATCGATGGAGGTTGTGTTTTTTTCCAGCGACCCGAAATACCTGCCTTGGCCGCATTTACTAGATGTGGGGTTAACGATCTCTCATATTTAGTTGCTGGTATATCCGAGATATTCAGCAAGAAAAAGGATGGGCTCTCTTCTATTTCATATTCTACTACTTTGTGTACTATAGATCTCACTTCTGCCCAATACGTTTTTATCTTAGAACAGGACCAGAAGATATGATATAATGTGCCCACTTCTTTTTCGCATCTCCAACATAAGTTAGATTGATTTGGGTACCATTTTTGTAATTTCTTGGACGTGGTGTACCATCTTGTTATAAGTTTATAGTTCATCTCTTGCGTTTTGGTGCATTTGACTGGGCCAAAGACGAACCTCAATATCCTCTGGATCTGTTCTTTTGTCAGACTACAGTTCAAATCTCCCTCCCACTTTCTCACCCAGGGTAGTTCCGGTTGTTCCTCCGGGTTTGTCAATAATCCGTATGCAATCGATAAAGTGCGTGTTAGATTCCCTGGTTATACGCATGCATGCTCGAATTTAGTTAGTACCCTATCGTACTCCTCTGGATTCGTTATGGATACTAGGTAATGATGTAATTGAATAGCCTGCCAAAATGGTAAGTTATATGGGCCTTCCTCCTCCATCAATTTAGTCACCGAGGGCCATTTTTTTTGTATTAAAAAAGAGGACGCCTGTATCTGCCCTTTTTCCCTTAATGTTATGAACCGTTTACTGTCTAATCCCGGGGGGAACAGAGGGTTACCTAATATTGGATATAAAGGAGATCTATTTGTTGTTAATTTAGTATATATGTTTGGTCTTGTACAAATACGTAGCGTGTTTCCTATTATTAGATGGTGTTTTAAGTTTTTGGGTAGGTCCTGGTAGCACCACATAGCTCTTTTCAAATTTACCTCTGTTTGTGCTTGTTCCAGTTCCACCCATAATTTAGACTCTGAAGTATGCCACCAATCCAATATCCTGCTTACATGTGTGGCCTGGTAATAGGCTCTTATATCTGGAAATGCTAAGCCCCCCTTTTTTTTTGGCAGAGACAAGATTCTCCGTGCCATGCGTGCTTTTTTATGAGACCAAATATACTTTAGGAATAATGAGTTTATCGCCATAAAAAAATTATTTGGTATCTTGACTGGCAATGCTCGAAAAAGATATAAAAATTTTGGAAGTACAATCATCTTCAGCAGGTTGCACTTGCCGAACCATGACTGCATCCCCCCATGCCATTGTTCTAGAAGTTTCTTGAGATCATATACTCGTGTTAATTTTGTTGGTATAAATGTCCCCAGATATCTCACTGCTGTTTCATTTAGGGCTGGGCGATAAAACGATACCGATAGGTATCGCGATAGTCCCGTGCTCGATAGCAATAAGAAAACTTGAACGATAAATCGAAAAGTCCGCTCCGACGGGTTTAAACTTTTAAAAATGGCGCCGCCCGGCGCCAACACGTCATTGCGCACGCGCCGCCGCCGCTCGGGAGAGGCCGGGAATAGCCGAAATTACACGAGCGGAGGTGGCGCGTGCGCAATGACGTATCGGCGCCGGGCGGCGCCATTTTTAAAACGAAGGCGCCTCTGGAACAGGTAAGTGAAACAGCTTCACTATCTGCCGTTATGCAGGGCTGCGGGCACACTACAAGGGATGCAGTGCTGCGGGCATAGTCTACCTGTACCATGCCCACAGCACTGCATCTCCTGTAGTATGCCCACAACCCCGGATCCTCTTGTACCATGCCAATACCCTGCATTCTCCTGTACCATGCCAGTCACCCTGCATTCTCCTGCACCATGCCAGTCACCCTGCATTCTCCTGCACCATGCCAGTCACCCTGCATTCTCCTGCACCATGCCAGTCACCCTGCATTCTCCTGCACCATGCCAGCCACCCTGCATTCTCCTGCACCATGCCAGTCACCCTGCATTCTCCTGCACCATGCCAGTCACCCTGCATTCTCCTGTACCATGCCAGCCACCCTGCATTCTCCTGCACCATGCAAGCCACCCTGCATTCTCCTGCACCATGCCAGCCACCCTGCATTCTCCTGCAACATGCCAGTCACCCTGCATTCTCCTGCACCATGCCAGTCACCCTGCATTCTCCTGCACCATGCCAGTCACCCTGCATTCTCCTGCACCATGCCAGCCACCCTGCATTCTCCTGCACCATGCCAGTCACCCTGCATTCTCCTGCACCATGCCAGTGCCCTGCATTCTCCTGCACCATGCCAGTACCCTGCATTCTCACCCTAGGTTCCTTATTTTAAATGGGTAATAAAAAATATCAATATATATCGATATCGACCGATATGAAACACTGATATCGTGATACAGTTTTCAGCCATATCGCCCAGCCATAGTTTCATTCCACTTGAAGTCAAAATTATTTTTCAGTGTTTGTATTTGGGTCGATGGTATCCCAACTCCCATTGCTTCCGACTTCCCAAAATTGATTTTCAAATTCGAAACTGCCCCATATCTTTTAAATTCTTGTATCAAATTCGGCAGCGAGATATTTGGGTTAGTCAGCGAAAATAACATGTCATCCGCATAAGCGGCTATTTTAAATTGTTTTTCCTTTACTCTCACTCCTTCGATGTCTGGGTTCAGGCGGACTTTACAAAGGAAGGGTTCCAACGTCAAGGCAAAAAGTAGGGGTGACAATGGGCACCCCTGCCTAGTGCCATTCTTTACTGGGAACGCGTTTGATATTAACCCATTGGCTTTTACCCTAGCTACTGGGTTTGTGTAGACTCTAGTTATCTTATCTAGCATCGAATTTCCCATCCCGATATATTTGAGTACTGAGAATAGAAAAGGCCATCCGACCCGGTCAAGAAAGAGGGGGGTTAAACCTGGCGCACAACTAGGGAAATGAGTGTCCAAAAACTTCCACAAGCTCCAATACAGACATATGCTACTTAAATGACACAGTAGCCTAAAGATATTAAATTGAATTAGAAGAGTCCATAAAAAGTCCATGTACATACGTCTCCATATGCTACACTCCGCAGGCTGCTCTGTAAGCAAGTAGAAGGGACTTGTGGCGAACTGTAGGAGGAAAAACAGGCGCCACACTAAGTGCAGTATATCTGGATAAACGTTTAATAGACCAAATAGAAAGGTACTCACAAACGATGATATAAAAACAGCATATCAGTGGTAAAGGAAATGGTAATCCCAGTGTCCAAATTCAGGATGGCACAAGCGGTCTCAAAGCATCGGGCTGTAACGAGTGGAGGATCGATACTTCCCGTCTACTGGGGACACAGCGCTGGCCGCTCTGACGTCACTTCCGGGATACGTACTGGCGCCGGCGACGCGTTGTCGGAGCATGCGCTCCTTCCTCAGGCCGATAATGCGCCATTTTGCTCAAGGGCTTAAGTAGACCAGGAGGCAGAGCCAGCTGGGTCCTAAAGAGTGCCAATAATCCTCATTCAAGAGGAACCCGCTGTGATACTGAACAGGGGCAGTGTACATTATGAAAAGAAACCAGAGCAGTAGTCAAATATATAGTAACAAAAAATCTGTTACAACTAGTTCTCAACAAAATAAGAAATTTTGGAATAAATGGGAATAGGAATTAATGTGAAAATAAATAAGAATAAAAATAAAAATAAGAATAAAATAAATAATAATATAAATAATAAGGAAAATAATAATAATAATGGTTGGAGAAAAATAAAAAATAAAAAAATATAAGAAAAAATGAAAAATTGAAAAAAAGGAATAATGAGAAAATAAAAATAAAAATAAAAATAAAACTAAAAATAATAAAATAAAATAATATAATGAAATAATGATAAAAAATTAAAAAATGCTAAAATTAAATTATACAAGTTTAAAATGCACATTGTATATGTATACATCCACATATTGTTACACATAGGGATATATTATCATAATACAATGATATAATAATAATAATAATAATAAAACCGTAAATATATGTATGGTATCATTATACTAAAGAATATCATTATTCTTTTTAAAAAATGTTTTTCTATATATATAAAAATATATATAAAAAAATATAAAAATATATATATATATATAAAAAACACCGTAGAAAAGAGGATAAAAATCATCTAAAAGACCATCAGCCAATATAACCGTCCACTAATGTATGATCTTTTTCCATCTAATTTTTTCTCAGCCACCTTTCAAATTTCCCCTTCAGTGTCTCATGAATGTAGTGTCCTGTTGAGGAAAATTGAACGTCTTATGATTTCAGCCAACCACCAGTGGTGGGATAAATTCTTTTTGACCCAATATGTTTCTAGCTTGATCACCCCTAGAGGGCTTAGAGTCCTCAAGACCTGCTCATTTCTATCCCCTACTTTGGGGAAGGAATGGCGCCAGGTGTCTGAATTTTGCACACGCAAGTGGATGCAAATAATCATCCAACAAAGGGACCTGAAATACAATGAGGATCTCGCTAAACTTAAGGAGATTATCTCCTCCCTAGTGGTACTTACCCCTCATCTGCCTTCTACATGGTTACGCACATTAAAAATTCATACCAAGAAAAATGAGGACGAAGCAATGCGGATAAAATTAGGGAAAATCCGCAGAGATCTAGACGATTATAATTTAGATCGAGTTTTTAGTTGGAAAAGAGGTAATGCCTCCCACTCTTACACCAATAGAGAGGATGAACAACATCATAGCACTATACCACTGATGGAGTGCAATTTACAGCCTCCAAATAGAATTTCACATCACAATGTGTATCCTTACCGCCAACTTCAGACCATTCAAAAGGGTATTAAATGTGCCCCCAACACTAGTTCCAATGGCCATCGTCACAAGGACAAGGATAGGGATAACAGTAAGAAAAAGAATAAAAAAGGAGGGGGTTCAGCACCATCAGCACTTACAGTGTCTGGAGATGACCCTTGGGAGTCGGCTCCTGGGCCGTCCTCCCCCCCCTCTATATCCAAACGTAAACACACTACCAAAAAGGCAATAAGTTCTGATATGACCAACACTGTTCCTACGAGGGTTTCCAGCTCCAGCCACATGCAGGTGCAGGAAGTCTCCTCAGTCAGAATTAGTCGGCCAGTGTCTACAACCAGCCCTATATGTAGTAGATTATCTGATGTGGACAGTGGGGGTCCTTTGCCCCCTCAGGTGGCATTGTCCCCTATGTCCCCTAGGGCCCCCAACCCTCCTCTATTCAGATCGGTTGGTGATAGCGTAGAGACCCCCCCCAGTGATGTGGCCAGTTCCAGTGTGGGTATGTCCCATGTCCAGAATTTTTTAGGTCTTCCCCCTCCGTCTACCCACACAAAGAGAAAGCTCGAAGAAGGGGAAAGCGGGGGGGAGGAGGACGACATAGGAATAAAGAAAAGGGTAAGACTGTTGATACCATAAAAATATTTAATTTGTCGACACATAATTTATCCTCATCGGAGACCTCTCTTCTCCATAGAGGACTCAATTTCGCTCCCTCGGCCCCTCCCAACCCCTTCACTTTATTCAAGGATCTTAACAGCTTTATTCGTTTGCTCACATTGAGACGGCATTTTAAGATCCAAGAAAATAAAAATGCTTCTGTTGAGTCAAATACACCAAATTTAGATAAGGAATCTGAGCTTTCCATTGATCCAATTGGATTGAAACTCCTAGAGGAGTTGTATATCAGTGATGATGATGAGGATCTGGCGTTTTTTACCCAACATCCTTCCACATCCCCGCCAGTCCAACATACCAGCTTTCGTGCTAAATCAAATTTTAACCCTGTGCATTCAAAAGGTCAATACATTCAGACGTTCTACCAGGTGGTCTTCTCAGAGATAAAGAAGATGTGTACTCCTACCAATTCCTGTAGTAAGTCCCTCCCTTTAAATCACAATTTAAGTCATGCTGAGAGACAAGCTCTAATTGATTTGTCCCAAAATCATAATCTGATAATTAAAACTGCAGATAAGGGAGGGGGGATAGTCATCCAAGATAGAGTTGACTATTTGAGAGAAGCCCAGCGTTTGCTGGCGGATACCACCACATATCGTAAACTATCGGCTGACCCCCAACCTAGTTATATTTTTGAAGCTACAGGACTTATTACACAAGCTAAGGAAGAAGGTATTATCAATAAGTCAGAATATTCCTTTTTCCATAGGGACTTTTATTCTACACCGTACTTTTATCACATTCCAAAAGTACATAAGAATTTACAGAATCCGCCTGGTAGGCCGATAGTTGCGGCAATGGACAGTGTCACCAACCCCTTTTCCCAATATGTAGATCAGTTTCTGCAGCCTCTGGCTCAGAATCTACCATCGTATATTCGGGATGGGGTCCATTTGTTGGAACTATTGGCACCGTATAGTTGGGAGTCCACATACATGTGGGTTTCCCTTGATGTGGACTCCCTTTATACGTCCATCCCCCACTCTGTAGGCCTACAAGCAGTCACTCAGTCCCTCATGGATCATCCTACTATTAATTCGTCTCAAGCTCGGTTTATTGTGGAGGCAACTAGATTTTGTCTTACTCACAATTATTTTTTATTTGATGGAGACTTCTACGTACAAATAAATGGCACTGCTATGGGGGCTAATTTTGCCCCCAGCTATGCCAATTTAACTATGGGGATGTGGGAGGATAAATACATCTGGAAAAACAACCCGTATGCCTCTCATATTGTTTTCTATGGGAGATATATAGACGACATTATTGTTGTCTGGGATGGCCCTGAATCTTTACTCTTTGAATTCGTTGGTCACTGCAATAGTAATGAGTACAATTTATCTTTTACTTCAGTTCATCATTCTGCAGAGTTGGCTTTTCTAGATTTACTCTTATATCATCATGAAGGGAGAATAGAAGCAAAAAACTACACGAAGCCCACAGCGGGCAATTCCTTCCTACATTTCAAGAGTTGCCACCATCCAAGGTGGATAAATAACATCCCCAAGAGCCAGTTCTGCAGACTGAGAAGAAACTGCACCAACGATAATGATTATATAGAACAGAGTGCCCAACTTAAGAAAAAATTTACCGATAAGGCTTTTCCGGAAACCCTTATTAACCATGCTCATAACATCTATTTGGCCGGCCACGAAAGTATTAAAAAGGTAAAACCCGATACAGAAGCTATTATACCCAGATTTGTGACTCAATTTCACACTAAGTTTAAAAAAATGGAGAAAATTCTGGTCAAGCATTGGCCAATCTTACTGGAAGACCCCCATCTGAGGGAGAATCTACCCCCCAAACCCAAGGTCACTTACAGAAGAGCAAGGAACATTAAGAGCATGGTGGCACCCAGTAAGTTGAAGGGTCCCCCTATATCATCTTTAGAGAGACCTTGTTTGATCCCACTTATTGGAATGTTCCAATGCCGCAAAAAATTGTGTCTGACTTGTAAACACGTTACTCATGGACAGAAAAAGTTTTTAGCAAAAGGAAAAACATACCCATTGACACAGTTTTACAATTGCTCCACAGAGTTTGTTGTTTATTGCCTCACATGCCCGTGTGGGCTGTTTTATGTAGGAAGGACAATCCGCACCCTGAGGAAGAGATTCGGTGAGCATCGCAGGTTTGTGGAGGCTGGTAATGATAAGCATAGTGTCCCACACCACTTCCTGCTGCATCATGAACACCTGTCCCTCGGCCTCAGGGTGTGGATTATCGAGTCCATACCTGCTACTTTGGCGCCTGCAGAACGTTTTAAGAGATTATGCCAAAGGGAGGCCTATTGGATATATACTTTGGACACTTTAGTGCCGGGTGGTTTGAACGAAGAAATTGAGACTAACACTCTCATATGACTCCATCCAATAATTTTGGATTGGACATCTGAGAGTAATGCCCCACCACCTTGTTTATACCCTTTTATAACAATTATGTATGGAGCCAGAATAGGATACATTAGTGGACGGTTATATTGGCTGATGGTCTTTTAGATGATTTTTATCCTCTTTTCTACGGTGTTTTTTATATATATATATATTTTTATATTTTTTTATATATATTTTTATATATATAGAAAAACATTTTTTAAAAAGAATAATGATATTCTTTAGTATAATGATACCATACATATATTTACGGTTTTATTATTATTATTATATCATTGTATTATGATAATATATCCCTATGTGTAACAATATGTGGATGTATACATATACAATGTGCATTTTAAACTTGTATAATTTAATTTTAGCATTTTTTAATTTTTTATCATTATTTCATTATATTATTTTATTTTATTATTTTTAGTTTTATTTTTAGTTTTATTTTCTCATTATTCCTTTTTTTCAATTTTTCATTTTTTCTTATATTTTTTTATTTTTTATTTTTCTCCAACCATTATTATTATTATTTTCCTTATTATTTATATTATTATTTATTTTATTCTTATTTTTATTTTTATTCTTATTTATTTTCACATTAATTCCTATTCCCATTTATTCCAAAATTTCTTATTTTGTTGAGAACTAGTTGTAACAGATTTTTTGTTACTATATATTTGACTACTGCTCTGGTTTCTTTTCATAATGTACACTGCCCCTGTTCAGTATCACAGCGGGTTCCTCTTGAATGAGGATTATTGGCACTCTTTAGGACCCAGCTGGCTCTGCCTCCTGGTCTACTTAAGCCCTTGAGCAAAATGGCGCATTATCGGCCTGAGGAAGGAGCGCATGCTCCGACAACGCGTCGCCGGCGCCAGTACGTATCCCGGAAGTGACGTCAGAGCGGCCAGCGCTGTGTCCCCAGTAGACGGGAAGTATCGATCCTCCACTCGTTACAGCCCGATGCTTTGAGACCGCTTGTGCCATCCTGAATTTGGACACTGGGATTACCATTTCCTTTACCACTGATATGCTGTTTTTATATCATCGTTTGTGAGTACCTTTCTATTTGGTCTATTAAACGTTTATCCAGATATACTGCACTTAGTGTGGCGCCTGTTTTTCCTCCTACATCCGACCCGGTCAAATGCCTTTTCAGCATCTGCACTCAACACCACACATGGGGTCTTTTTCTCATTTACTATTTGTATCAAGTTGAGTATTCTTGTGGTGTTGTCTTTTGCTTCTCTTGATGTCATAAAGTCTACCTGGTCTGGGTGAATCAATTTTGGCAATATTCTTGCCAATCTATCTGCTAGTACTTTGGTGAATATCTTCAAATCTACATTCAGCAAAGATATTGGCCTATAACTACTACACGCAGCTGGGTCCTTGCCTTCTTTTAGTATTAGTGAAATGTGTGCCGTGAGTGTGTCCCTACCCAGTGTCCCATCCAGCCCTGTTGCATCATACAGTCTTACCAGATGGGGGCCTAGGGTATGAGATAATAGCTGGTAATATTGTGCTGTCAGACCATCTGGTCCTGGTGCTTTCCCTGGTTTCATTGATCTTATTGCTTGCTGTACTTCCTCTATAGTAATTTCATCTTCTAGGGATTCTCTATCCTCCTCTGACATCTTAGGTAAATGTGACTGATTTAAGTATCTTTCTATTTGCCTTTGTGATGGTATCTCCGCTTTTAGATTATATAGTGAGGCATAGTATTTTTCAAATGTTTCCGTTATTTGTGTTGGTAGAGTTTTTTTAGTCCCGTCTGTTGTTATAATATGGGGTATATATGATCTCAACTTCTGTCCCTGGATCGTCTTAGCAAGTAGTTTCCCGCACTTATTTCCCGCTTCATAATTTAATTTGCGACACTTTTGTAGGTCTGCCTTAGCCTTATATTGTAGCAAGTCTGTAATTTGCTTTCTGGTCGTTGTCAAGTCTGTGCATATACTTCCCAGTGGGAGTTGTTTATGTTTTATTTCTAACACTCTAAGTCTATCTAACAACTGAACCATTTGTTTATTCCTTTCCCTCTTTCTACGTGCCCCATGCTTAATAAGGATTCCTCTAATTACCGCCTTATGGGCTTCCCAAAGGGTGCCCATATTACAGTCACTTTGGTCATTGATCTCAAAATAAGCTTTCAATTCCTGTGTTACTTCCTTTAATATTTCTTCCCTTTGTAGAAGACTTTCATTCAGCCTCCAGCACTGTCTTTTCTGCCAGGGGTATTCTGTTAACCTATATACTATTGTTATGGGCGCATGGTCTGACCAGGTAGTACTATTAATAGATGACTTTTTCACTGCCTGTAACTGAACATGGGGTATCAAAAAATAATCAATTCTCGAATAGTTCTTGTGTGGTACCGAGTAAAACGTGTAGTCTTTTTTATCGGGATGCTGTAGTTTCCACACGTCAATAAACTGGGATTTATGTAGTGCCTTCAGTATTCGTCTACTCATTCTAGTGGGGAGTGTCGAGGTCCCAAAGGAGGTATCTACTGTCGGTATCAGTGGCACATTAAAGTCCCCTCCTACGATCAACTGTCCTTCGGAGAAGCTCGTTAAGTTAGTCAGGGTCCTTGATATAAACACGTCTTGTCGTTTATTAGGCGCGTACACTGTTGCTAATGTTACTTGTATTTCGCCTATCTGTCCTTTTACAAAAAGGAATCTTCCCTCTGGGTCTTGTCTGCTATCCTGGAGTGTCCACGGGACATCTTTTGCTATCAATATCGATACTCCTCGTGATTTTGCTTGCATATTCGCGGAGTGATATGTATATGGAAAAAATCTATTTTTAAGGTAGGGAATTTTATCTGTCCTAAAGTGCGTCTCCTGTATTAATGCTATACTGACTTTCTGTTGTCTTAATTCCTTTAGTAGTATGTGTCTTTTTTCTGGTACATTTAACCCCTTGACGTTGTAAGAGATAATTTTTACATCCTCCATCTCTGTTTACACAAGAAAGTAACAAGAAAAAAAAAAACCCTAACTAGTTGACAGCCGAGAGGTTCCGGTCCCTAGCAGGTTCCCTTTCCCCTCTCTGTCAGTCTGAATAGTTATTCTATCCTTATCTCACACGACGCTGCTTTAAGCAACTTGTGTGGATTTTCTAACTAGGGGTCTACCCCGGTGTGATTCTCCGCCTCCCCCTCCGGCTTCCCATTCTTTTTTTTTGTAAATTCAATGTTTATTAGGAGAGGAAAAGGCATACATTGGAGTCAAGATCAACAGTACAGGATCATATACACAGTTCTAGACATAACTCAGTTTCGACATGAGTGCTAGCAATCACATAATATACAACGTCAGAACAGGAGGGCAGCTGAAGAAGACATCATATCAAGGTGCCACAGGAGGCCAGGCCCCCGGAGAGCCCCCCCCCCCCACCGGCATCCACCATATGGCCGGGATACGGAGGCGGGGAGGAACCACCCCAGCAGACACAACCCCCCGCAGCCCACCAGGGAGGACCCAAGTATGAATGTCCGCAAGAAGAGACCGATAAATAAAAGAAAAAGTGTGGCAAATCCTATGCTCCCGCCTCTCCCATTTCTTTTTACTGAGAAGGTGGGACAAACCCACAGGGTGAGAGGGAAGAAGGCAGGGACAGTAGAGGGGGGGAGTAGTAGAGAGAAAAAAAAAAGGGGGGGGGGACTGGGGGGAGGGAAGGATAAGGAGAGAGATGACCACCCAGTCCGCAGATATCAAGCTAGGCCACCAAGTCCTTATATTCTGCGGAAAAGCTGAATTCATGCCAGTAGTACCATCTTTTGAGGAACTTCTCCCTCGTGCCCCGTTCAGTAGCCACAAGATCTTCCATCTCATTGATACTTGCCACTTTCCGCAGCCACATAGCCACCGTGGGAGGCTGCGACTGCTTCCAGAGAAGAGGGACACAGCTTTTGGCCGCCGTAAAGAGAAACGGCAAGATGGAATTCCTGTAGGACGCTCATGGGAAACTGTTGTGGTGAAGGAGGATGAGAGCTGGGTCCAAAGTAAGAGCATGGTCTGTGAACTTTTGAGCGATGCGCAAGACCTCAGCCCAAAAGGGCTGCAAGCGGCTGCAGGACCAGAAAATGTGGAGAAGAGAGCCCACCTCCTCCCCACATCTCCAGCAGAGATCAGAACAAGAAGGGAACATTCTGCGTAACCTGGCCGGGGTGTAGTACCACCTG
Source organism: Pelophylax lessonae (assembly GCF_965119305.1). Lineage (NCBI taxonomy): Eukaryota > Metazoa > Chordata > Amphibia > Anura > Ranidae > Pelophylax > Pelophylax lessonae. The sequence continues at coordinate 327,907,121 of NC_138772.1, forward strand.
GTCAACAATTTGTAGCCCGCTTCCTGATATTTGGAACAGGTGGACATCTTATACGTAAAAAAGAAAATACGATCCACCTGGTGGTCTGAGAAAGAAAGGCCCAGGTCATGCTCCCAGCGGGTGAGAAACATGGGTCGGGCAGAAGGCTCAGGTCCCTTCAGAAGGCGATAGATCAAAGAAATGGTATGTCGCAGCGGAGAGTCTGATGCACACAGTTCCTCGAAAGGCAGCAGGCGTCTGTCAAAGGAGGACGCAGGTGGGAGGGACTGTAAGAAGTGCGCCAACTGCACTTTCTGCCAGAAAGACAGAGCGGCAAAAGAGCCACTGGAAAAGAGAGTCTGTCGCGGGACCCACCTCCCCCGGACGATGAAGTGTCTGGCCTGATGGAATCCGCTACACTTCAAGAGGCGGAAACCTTGTACTGTCCGGCCAGGGGAAAAGTTCTGGTTTTCGAGCACCGGGGAACAAAGGGGAAGGGAGCGAGGCAATCAAGCCCACTTCGCAGATCTTACGACCCAGTCTCAATGTGGCCCCCACAGTCGGGTGATCTGACACATGTTTCGGTAGGTCTGATGCGCCCCATAAGAGGGATTCCGGAGGGGGGTCCCCAGGACTCCGTTCAATCCTGATCCATTGTTTCAGGTGGCCATGAATGTGCCAGTCGACAATTCTGGTGAGGTGGCAGGCAGCGTAGTACATTGTCGCATCCGGGAAGGCCATGCCTCCACAGAGCTTAGGCATACGGAGAACCTTCAGTGCAAGGCGGGGAGGCCCTCTCACCCAAAGGAACCTACGGAAGGTTTCGTTTATTTTGCGCAGGAAGACCGGAGGGACAAGAATTGGGAGGGCTTGCAACACGTAGAGCAGACGTGGCATGACATTCATTTTGATAATGTTACACCGCCCAAACCATGAGAACATCCCCTTCTGCCACCCCTCCAGGTCCTTCCGTATACGGGAGAGGAGAGGAGGGAAGTTGCAGTCAAAGATGCGGTCCGGACAGTTGGGGAGGAAAATCCCGAGATATTTTATATGGGAGGAGCTCCATTTAAAAGGGAAGTCCATCCTAAGAAGGCTCAATAAGGCCGGAGGCATCGCCACTGGTAGGGCCTCTGACTTCTGATGATTAATCTTATAAGACGATAGAGCTTCGTAGGCACGGAACTCCCGCACAAGATTGGGCAAGGATAGAAGAGGGTTAGTAAGGAAAAAGAGGAGATCATCGGCATAAGCTGCCACCTTTGGGGCAAGTAGTGGGGAGATGTCCAATCCAGTTACGTCAGCATTGGCCCTAATTGAACGCAGAAAGGGCTCTAGCGTCAATACAAAAATCAGGGGCGACAGGGGGCAGCCCTGCCGAGTCCCATTAGTGATCGTAAATGGGCTGGAAAGCAGGCCATTGATCTTAACACAAGCCGAGGGGCGGGAGTAGATCGTACGTATCCAGGACAACATACGCTGTCCCAGTCCTATGTGCTCCATGGTTCCCAGAAGGAAATCCCAGTTCACCCGGTCAAACGCCTTTTCGGCGTCCGTCGATAGAAGCAGCGTAGGGGTCTTTCGCACACAAGCCAGATGCAACAAATCCAGGGCCTTCGTAGTGTTATCCCTGGCCTCCCTTGTAGGTACAAATCCCACCTGGTCGTCGTGGATCAACTGCGGGAGCAGGGGGGCTAGGCGAGAGGCCAAAATCTTGGTAAACAGTTTCAGATCCACATTGAGGAGGGAGATGGGTCTATAGCTCTGGCAGAGGAGGGGATCTTTGCCCTCTTTAGCTATCACGGTAATATGCGCGCGAAGCGAGTCTACCGGAAACTCCGCTCCCACACCCGGCGCGTTGTAGGCAGCAATAAAGTGCGGGGACAGAATAGGCTCAAAACATTTATAATAAGACAAAGAATATCCATCTGGGCCAGGGGCTTTGCCCCTCTGAGAACCAGCCAAGGCGCTCGAAAGCTCGTCGGGGTGAAGCGGCTCCTCTAGACGCTCCACGGCCTCCAGTGGGGGGCAGGGGAGACCGGAAGCACTGATATACTCATGAATCCTCGTGCGAAGGACTTCCCGCGTGGGCTCAGTTGTGTCAGAGGACAAGTTGTACAGGGATGCATAATATCGGCGAAAGGCTTCCGCTATGCGATCTGTTGCCTGAACCTTCTGGTTCGGAGATGAAAGTATTTCGGGGATGAATGTCTGCGCTCTCTGCTGTCGCAGGGCACGCGCCAATATCTTGCCACATTTATCCCCGTGTTCATAAAAGACCCGTCTGCACTTAGCCAACGAGGCTTTGGCTCTACAAAGGGTCAGGGAACGTAGCTGTTCACGAAGGACCGTCAGCTCTTGGAGGACCGACTGGGCCAAAGATCTTTTATGGGTGGCCTCCAGGGACTCCAAACGCGTAAGAAGATCGTACATCTGGCGGGTTCTTTCTCGCTTGCGTTGAGATCCTATCTTGATCAACACTCCTCTCATATAGCTCTTATGAGCTTCCCAGACCAGCAAAGGGGGGCTCTCTGGGAGAGCGTTGGAGGAAAAGAACCGTCCCAGCTCGACCTGAAGCTCCCCCAGCACCTTGGGGTCCTGGAGGAGACTGTCATTTAGCCTCCACTGCCACTGCCGAGGCTCCGGCGAGTGGAGGTCCAGCTCAAGAACCACCGGGGCATGATCAGAGACAGTGATAGGGCCGATGGAGGAGGAGACGACCCTCCCCAACAAGGCCTGTGGGATCAAGAAGTAGTCGATACGCGTGTAGGAGTCGTGTGGAGAAGAGTAGAAGGTATAGTCCCGAGACGTCGGGTGGAGGATCCGCCAGACGTCCACAAGGTGGAAGGCATGAAAGCTTTTCTTAAGACGTTTGAGAGCAGCATACGAGATGTGGGAGGCACCTCTGGACGCATCCAGGACCGGATCCATAACAAAATTAAGATCCCCTCCCAGGAGAACTTGGCCCTCCATGAAGTCATGGAGCTGAGACAGAAGAGGTTCGAGGCAGGAGATATGCTCTGTGTTAGGTAAGTAGAAATTGGCCAGAGTGACCGGGACAGAGCCCAGGCGGCCCTTCACAAAGAGGGCCCGGCCCGTCCCGTCGCTCCACGAGTCCAGGAACGTCCACGGAGCGCGGCTACTGATCAACATGCTTACCCCTCTCGATCTGGAATCAGGCGAGCAGCTATGGTAGACAGTGGGGAACCGTCGATTACCCAACTTCGGGAGCGTGGCGGCCTTGAAATGGGTTTCCTGCAGGAAGCCAACATGGGCCCGAAGGCGGTGAAGGTCAGTCAAAATGATGGAGCGCTTTTCCGGCGTGTTAAGTCCCTGGACGTTAAGGGTCACCAAACGGACCGGGTCTACCCGAGGGGTGGCCATCTCACTCAGGAAATGGAGAAAAAAAAAAAAAAGGGGGGGGGAGGGGGGGAGAGAGTGGGGAGAGGGAAAGAACTTAAGTACAGAGAGAGCGGGAAACGTAGGAAGGGAACAAAGGGGAGGGGAAGAGGTAGGAAGCTACGGTGCCAACTGGCACTATGAGAACCAGTCTCAAGTCACCAGGGGCGCCAGACCCACCACCCCTATATTGGGTGGAGTGTGGGGAGCCCGGGCGAAAAAGAAAACCCTATAGGGGGTACGGGGAAGGCCACCAACAGAGGAGGAGAATGGTGTCCGTTCCACGTCGTATCCGACTCGGCAAACAAATGTGCAATAAACCAGAGTGATGTGGAAAACAAAAAAGAGGTTATCAACATAAAAAAGCAAGAGCGTCCAATAATAACCGAACTTTAAAAACGTAGAGTAAAGAACGACCAATAAAGGATGTGCAACACAACAGCTTCAGAGGATTAACTCTGGCTGTCCGCACTAAGATGTCCAGAGACCAACCCCGGGAGACCCCACCAGTCCGCGGTCCCGCCGGCCCGTGGGGCCCCGAGGGAGTCCCAGAGATTAGCATACCCGGTCTGATCAGGGATGGCCCCGCGAGGGGGTTGAGGGATGCGGGAAAGAGGATGGCAGAAGGGAAAGAAGAGGGAGGGGGAGAGGAAGGGGAGGAGGGAGGAGGGGGAAAAGAGAGGAGGGGGAGAAGGGGGGAAGGGGAGAGAAGAGGGGGGAAGAAGGGAGGAAGGGGAGAGAAGAGGAGGGGAAAGAAGAGGAGGGGGAGAGAAGAGGAGGGAGGGGAGGAGGTTGGGAGGCGGGCCGAGGAAGGGAAAGAGGAAGGGGAGAAGGACCCGAACATACCCCATCGTGGCAGCCACACAATAAAGTATAATAAACCAACGCGGCACCCCCGCGGCTCAAGGGTTGAGAGGACGGGCACGGCGCGACCGCGGGAGGACACAGCCCCAGCCAAGCAGGTGCAGGGCAGGGAGATAAACACCCGAGGTGCAAACCCCGGTTAGCTGAGCCAGGTCCCCCCAACACCGCACCGACGCCAGGAGGGTACACTAAGCAGCCCCGTGGGGCAAAGCACAAGCAGCCCAAGCATTGAGACAGGCAGCCCTCCCCCACAATAGTCAGTGCAGGAGTGCAGGCTCCCCCCACCCCGCTGGCACCCCCAAAAGAGGGGGGAAAGACCGGCTATGCCAGCCCAAGGCAGCCCCGCGGACCGAGGGAGAGCCCCACGCCCCCCTCCTCTCCACTACGCACAGCAGAACAAGCACCCGCTGGAGGCCGGAAGAGAAAACAAAAAGACGAGAAAGAGGAGCAAGTCAGTGAGAGGGGGGAAAGGAGAGGGGGACAGAGGAGGGGGAGGGAGAGGAGGGGGGAGGAGGGAGAGGAGGGGGGAGGAGGGAGAGGAGGGGGAAAGGGGAGGGGAGAGGAGGGGGGGGGCAGGGGGAGGGGGACAGGAAGACAAGGGACAAGAGACAATAGGCAGACAGGCCAGAAGGAGGAATAGAGACATGCCCCTAAAACAGGGGGGAGCATAAGAGAAGGACCAGTGACAGCGATCTCCAGCAGGATGCCCCCCACAGCCCCACATAATAAAAAAAAAAAAAAACACATATGGCAAATCCCCCATCTGCATAGCAAAGCAACACCAAGCAACCGGATTAACAACCCAGCATGCCCCCCCTCCCGCCGCCCCCCACAACTGACATACATGGCGAATCCCCAGCAGCATAGCAGTGCAGCATAGACCAGCTGGCTCAACAACCCGACATGCCCCCTCCCCCCCCCCAACCACAAGGTCCCGGCCGCAACAGTCTCGAGTGGGACCTCAGCCAGGAGCTCATGTACCTGCAACAAGGGGAGAGCAAAGCGGAAGGGATCCAAGCGGCAGGGGGGGTGAGGGGCACACGAGGGAGAGGACAGCACGCCAGCAGGAGGGGGGCACTGGAGGCACAGGAGTCCCAGTCAACAGGGGGGGGAGGCCAAGGCAGGAGGGCGGGGGGGGCCAAAAGGGGAAAGAGCACAGCAGGTGCAGGCAGAGGACAATGGGGGACCTCCAGGAGATGCCAAGGGAGGGCATCCTGCACTCCAACAGTCCGGACCGCAAGCACCGATAGTCAGCAGGGGGGAGGGGAGCGGTGAAAAGCAGACTGTCACAGCCGGACGTAGAGCCACAGGGGAGAGCCCGGAGGGGAACCTCAGTCAGACCAGTGTTGACAGCCAGCTGCTGGCAGCGGGGTCGGGGAAGGGGGGAAAGGCGAGCACGGGGCCATACTCACAGACCAAGCAATTAGGCGATCAAGTCTCGGGCCTCGATCTCCGGCCCGCGGGAGCTCTCCCTCGAGCGCTGAGTCCTCCGGCGCTGTCTCCGTGGCAAAGGGCGGCTGAATCTTCCGGTGCCCCAGCCGGGGTCACGATCCGGGAGCAGCGCCATCCAGTCCGGGAGGTCCACTGGGGGCATGTCCAGGAAGGTAAACAGGGCCGGTAGGTCAGCGTGCTTGCGAAGGGTGAAGGAAGATCCAGCTTTCCGCACAGTGAGCTGCAGCGGGAATCCCCATCGGTAGGTGAGCTCCGGTTGTCTAAGCTGCTCCAGCAGGGGCTTCAGCATCGCTCGCCGCTGTAAAGTACCCCGGGCAATGTCCGGGAAGATCTGCACTGTCGCTCCATCGAAGTCCACCGGACCCTTCACCCAGGCATCCCGAAGCACCTTCTCCTTCACAGTATAACGATGAAGTTGGCAGAGCACGTCCCTGGGTCTGGAGGGGTCAGACGGCCGGGCACCCAGGGCGCGATGAACCCTGTCGAACTCGTAGGGGGCCTGAGGATCCGGTGTACTGACCAGGTAGAGGATAGCCCGCACCGTCTCGACCAGGTCCTCAGAGCCAGTAGCCTCCGGGATGCCGCGGAGCCGCAGATTGTTGCGACGGATCCGGTTTTCAAAGTCCTCCATCCTGAGCTAGTGGGAGGCAAGCGTCTCGGCATGGGAGGATTGGGTCCTTTCCAGAGCCAGCACCCTAGACTGAAGGGCACTGACCGCAGATTCTCCGGCCGAGAGGCGGCCGTCCAGCTGGGCCACCTCACTGCTGAGCTGCTGATAGTCCCGTTTGTGTTGCTCCGCCACCTGAGCAACAATGGCCTCCATATCTGCCCTGGTAGGTAGAGCCCGGAGGAGAGCCCACAGTTCAGCGGTGTCTCCTATCTGGACAGCGGGAGATGGCTGAGAGGCGGGTAACGCTTCGGCAGCGGCCATGGCGCGAACGGGAGGCAAAGGAGAGGAGCTTTGTCCCGGCAGGGGGGTGGTTGTGGATCCCAGGCCTCCACGTGGAGTCAGGGACAAGGCCGCGGGTGACGGACTCGCAGATTCCGGGAAGAAGGAGCGGATCGGGGTGACCGAGGTCGGCTTGGAAGATGCTGCGGAAGCAGATTTGGTCTTCTTCTTTCTGTGGACGCTCATATTAGCTAGAGGTGTAGTATATTTGCCGAGAAGGGAGGACAAGGAGCGGGAGCACCGTGTAGAAGCGTCCTCACACCGCCATGTCCGAGCCATGCCCCCCTTCTTCTCCGCTTCCCATTCTTGACTGTTTTGCTAACTATTGTGATGCTGTGTGACTAGCCCACAGCTATCACATAGTACCTGGGCCAATCTCAAAACCTGTACCATGTGATTAGCTTGTGATTTCCATGTAATGTAACCAATCACAGATCACAAGCTGCCATGAATAAAAGCCATTCTTAACAGCTAAAACTATTGCTTATAACAGTGACCATCACTGTTATAAGTAATAGTGTAAGAAAAAAAAATCTCTGATCACAGCCCCAGAGTAGTACAGTGTTGCTATAGTAACACTGAACTACTGACGACAGGATGTAAAAAAAAAAAATCTTGAAATAAAATGTTTTAAAATTGAATAAAAAAATGATTAAATATTTATTTTTAAACATTCTGTCACCAGTCCGTAATTTAATTTCTTCATTTTCCAAAAAATTGTGACAAAAAATTAAAATTTTTAAAAACTTGCCATGCCTCTTAAAAAATACCTTGGGCTGTCTACTTTCCAAAAAGGGGTTATTAGGTAAGTATTTGTACTGTCCTGACATTTTAGGGCCACAAGAAATGAGATACGTCATCAGTATATCGGGATTAATCAATTTTCATATATACATTGCATCCAGAAAGTATTCACAGCGCTTCACTTTTTCCACATTTTGGTATGTTACAGCCTTATTCCCAAATGGATTAAATGCATTATTTTCCTCAAAATTCTACAAACAATACCCCATAATGACAATGTGAAAAAAGTTTGTTTAAAATCTTTGCAAATATATTAAAAATGAAAAATATCACATGTACATAAGTATTCACAGCTTTTGCTATGACACTCAACATTGAGCTCAGGTGCGTCTGGTTTCCACTGACCATCCTTGAGATGTTTCTACAACTTGATTGAAGTCCACCTGTGGTAAATTCAGTTGATTGGACATGATTTGGAAAGGCACACACCTGTCTATATAAGGTCCCACAGTTAACAGTGCATGTGAGAGCACAAACCAAGCCATGAAGTCCAAGGAATTGTCTGTAGACCTCCAGGACAGGATTGTATCGAGGCACAGATCTGTGAAAGGGTACAGAAAAAATTCTGCAGCATTAAAGGTCCTAATGAGCACAGTGACCTCCATCATCCGTAAATGGAAGAAGTTTGGAACCACCAGGACTCTTCCTAGAGCGGTCTGCCTGGCCAAACTGAGCATTTGAGGGAGAAGGGCCTTAGTCAGGGAGGTGACCAAGAACCCTATGGTCTCTCTGACATATAGCTCCAGTGTTTCTCTGTGGAGAGAGGAAAACCTTCCAAAAGAAAAACCATCTCTGCAGCACTCCACCGTTCAGGCTTGTATTGTAGAGTGGCCAGATGGAAGCCATTAAAAGACAAAAGTAAAAAGCACACAAAAGCCCGCCTGGAGTTTGCCAAAAGGCACCTGAAGCACTCCCAGACCATGAGAAACAAAATTCTCTGGTCTGATGAAAAAAAGATTGAAATCTTTGGCCTGAATGGCAAACGTCATGTCTGGAGGAAACCGGGCATTATGGGTGGATTCATCAAAACTGCTGTTCCAGATTCTGTCTGCTCCAGTTTTCATAAACCCCCTTCTATATACTGCACGTATTTCATCTGTGTATTTAGTTATCTGTCTTCAGTTCAGCTTTAATGATGGGGATAAAAAAAGTATCACAATGTATGTGACACCATATGGTAAACCAATCAATCAACGAGTGGCCTTCTTAGATGGATTTAAGATGTTAGAAAAAAATGGTCAAGAATACTGCATGCACTTTTCTTGTGCAGTTTTGTTTGTAAAAATGATAAAAGCATGTAGGATGTTCTGCTACAAATGTGCAGCTTAGCATATCATTGCATAATAATCATCTGTGCTAAACTAGGTCAAAACAAAAATGCAGAATTTTTAGTTATACCAACTGTCAATGAAAATATCTGTCTGTAAACACATTGCTTTCCCCATAGGTCTTTTTGAAGCTGAACCACATTCTTTAATACTGTAGATGAGTCTGTAGCCCAGGGGATAACTATGACAAGTCTACTCTTTCTACATTTCTCTATACTTTTCAGGCCAGACAACATGACCAGACGCATATAAATTGGAATTGGATATTGAATATAAATGTGATGTACAATGAGGTGGCATTCATAGACTGTATGTTTCACCATGGCCTAGTGATTTCATTATTTCTTTTAGCGGATGGTTACCACTGTTTTGGTTTCACTATTTTTTTTCTACATTTTTTGGACATCTAAGAAAAACCTAAATAATCCAATAATGCAAAACAAAGTGTGTATACAGTCAGGTCCATAAATATTGGGACATTGACATAATTTTTTGGGCTCTATACACCACCACAATGGATTTGAAATGAAACATGTGCTTTAACTGCAGACTTTCAGCTTTCATTTGAGGGTACTTACATCCAAATCAGGTGAACGGTGTAGTAATTACAACAGTTTGTATATGTGCCTCCCACTTTTTAACCACTTTACAACCGGAGGATTTTGCTGTCTTCCGTCCAGGCCACTTTTTGCGATTCGGCGCTGTGCGACTTCAACTGACAATTGCGCGGTCGTGCGACGCCGTACCCAAACGAAATTTACGTCCTTTTTCTCCCACAAACAGAGCTTTCTTTTGGTGGTATTTGATCACCTGTGCGATTTTTACTTTTTGCGCTATAAACAAAAAAAGAGCGTTTATTTTGAAAAAATAACAATATTTTTCACATTTTTTTATATGAAATTCCCCCCAAAAAAGATGTAAAAACCAATTTTTTAAAAAGTTTTTTGCCAATTTGTTTTATGCTACATATGTTTGGTAAAAAAAATCGCAATAAGCGTATTTTGATTGGTTTGCGCAAAGGTTATTGCGTTTACTAACAAAGGGAAAGATTTCTGTCATTTTTGGTGTTTTTTTTTTAACGCGTAATGGCGGCGATCTGCGATTTTTTTTGCGGGACTGCGACATTGCGGCGGACAGACCGGACCCCTGACTGACATTTTTGACACTTTTGGGGGTACCAGTGACATTACTGCAGTAATCAGTGCTATATATATGCACTGTTACTGTAAAAATGACACTGGCAGGGAAGGGGTTAATTTTATTGGAGAGGGAGGGGTTAATGTATGCCTGGTGCTTACTGACGTGTAGGGGGGGAGGTGACTATGTGATTCATGGACAGATCGGATGTCCAGCTATGCTGAACAGTCCGATCTGTCACTCCCTGTCACTATGGAGATCCGCCCGCTGTGTTTACACACAGCGGGCGGATCTCCAGACTCGATCCCCGACGATCGGGTAAGAGCAGCGGCGATCGCCGCTGCTCCTCCCCTGGCCCGACTCCCGCTGTGAATGAAAACAGCGGGAGCGAGCCTCCGGCGGCGCGCAAGCGCCGCCCAGAAGGGGAGGAGTCCAGTCACGTTAATACTACGTGACTGGACGGGAACGAGCCACTCTGCCGCAGTAGTATTCCCGTAAGCGGTAGTAAAGTGGTTAAGGGACCAAAAGTAATGGGACAGATTAGCAATCATAAATCAAACTTTCACTTTTTAATACTTGGTTGCAAATCCTTTGCAGTCAATTACAGCCTGAAGTCTGGAACGCATAGACATCACCAGACGCTTGGTTTCATCCCTGGTGATGCTCTGCCAGGCCTCTACTGCAACTGTCTTCAGTCCTGCTTGTTCTTGCGGCATTTTCCCTTCAGTTTTGTCTTCAGCAAGTGAAATGCATGCTCAATCGGATTCAGGTCAGGTGATTGACTTGGCCCTTGCATAACATTCCACTTCTTTCCCTTAAAAAACTCTTTGGTTGCTTTCGCAGTATGCTTCGGGTCATTGTCCATCTGCACTGTGAAGCACCGTCCAATGACTTCTGAAGCATTCGGCTGAATATGAGCAGATAATATTGCCTGAAACACTTCAGAATTCATCCTTCTGCTTTTGTCAGCAGTCACATCATCAATAAATACAAGAGAACCGGTTCCATTGGCAGCTATACATGCCCACGCCATGACACTACCACCACTATACTTCACTGATGAGGTGGTATGCCTTAGATCATGAGAAGTTCCTTTCCTTCTCCATACTCTTCTCTTCCCATCACTCTGGTACAAGTTGATCTTGGTCTCATCTGTCCATAGGATGTTGTTCCAGAACTGTGAATTCTTTTTTAGATGTTGTTTGGCAAACTCTAATCTGGGCTTCCTGTTTTTGAGGATCACCAATGGTTTACATCTTGTGGTGAACCCTCTGTATTCACTCTGGTGAAGTCTTCTCTTGATTGTTGACTTTGACACACATACACCTACCTCCTAGAGAGTGTTCTTGATCTGGCCAACTGTTGTGAAGGGTGTTTTCTTCACCAGGGAAAGAATTCCTCGGTCATCCAGCACAGTTGTTTTCCGTAGTCTTCCGGGTCTTTTGGTGTTGCTGAGCTCACTGGTGCGTTCTTTCTTTTTAAGGATCTTCCAAACAGTTGATTTGGCCACACCTAATGTTTTTGCTATCTCTCTGATGAGTTTGTTTTGTTTTTTCAGCCTAATGATGGCTTGCTTCACTGATAGTGACATCTCTTTGGATCTCATATTGAGAGTTGACAGCAACAGATTCCAAATGCAAATAGCACACTTGAAATTAATTTTGGACCTTTTATCTGCTCCTTGTAAATTGGATAATGAGGGAATAACACAGAACTGCCCATGGAACTACTACCAGAGCCCAGCGCTGTCAATCAGAAAACTGTCTCCATTCTAGCAGCGTGTTCAGGAGGGGTTGGATAACTGTCTGACCACGCAACTTAGCAATGGCAGAATGGATTTCAACATGTGAGCTTGCTGAAAACTTGTGTGTTGGAGTTGGCTGGATTTTGCCTACCAACTGATGATAAGGTTTCTGCAAATGTTTAGTTAGAGCCTGACTGGCTAGGATTTAATTGCTGTTTACTTTACTACCTGCAACCTTTTATAACAAAGCCGACTACATGTCAGCTTGTGAAGAACCTGCTGTATGAAGTGTGCCTTTTGATCCTCCTTAAATCTGAGTGTACCTTTATCTCAAAAAAGGTCATCCCAAAGGAGTGAATTGTCCCAATATATCATTTTTGGGGGCTTACACAAGACAAATACATAAAGTGGCTTTAACATTGCTTGGGAAAAGGTTTGTAGGATAAGCCAAATTCGAACATGAAATGCTTACAATCATTATATACATGGAAAGAGGTTTGCAATCAGTTTCTCCCTCACCAGGCGTCCAGTGTCTATGGTCTAGCTTGTTGAGGCAGATACCTGGTGCAGCACTGGCTTTCTCCTCTGTCAGCTCCCAGGAATCTTGCTGTTTTATGCATAGGTTGTGTGGCACACAATAAGAAAGACACATCTTGAAACGGTTGTAAACCACTGGTTACTTTTAAAAATTTTTTTAGGACCTGTAAGGTAAAGGCAGAATGTGCTAGTATGCATCGCATACTAGCACATTATGTGAAGCTTACCTGAAAATGAAGCCCTCCAGCCATACAATGTAGTCGCTAGAGGCAGCGTCCATTTTCTCCCGGTCTTCCTCCCGGGTCTGCGGACTCCGGCTGTGTGACAGGCTGGGGCTGCGATGACATCAGTCCCGCACATGCGCGGAGGAGCCGTCATTCACAGCACAGGTATCTGAAGGAATGGCACAGGTGGCCATTCCTTCAGAGTGCATGCGCCGATGACGTCATCGGCTGCATGCAATGTAAATATCTCCTAAATCGTACACATTTAGCAGATATTTACAGTAGGTAAGCCTTATAGTAGATCGAAGAGCGCAGGGACATGGTGTCACTCTGTGGGGGGGGGGGGGGGCAGTGGGGGGTGGGAAAATTGAAGTGACTCACTCTGAGTCCAACTCGTCTTGGTAAGTTCTGGACCTGGACGTGGATGGTAAAGGAGGAGGTCTGCAATGCGCAGTGCTCTGGATGGTCTGAGGACAGTCAGGAGGCCTGTAATGCACAGTGCTTTGGACGGTCTGAGGACTGTGAGGAGGCCTGTAATGCACAGTGCTCTGGACGGTCTGAGGACTGTGAGGAGGCCTGTAATGCACAGTGCTCTGGACGGTCTGAGGACAGTGAGGAGGCCTGTAATGCACAGTGCTCTGGATGGTCTGAGGACAGTGAGGAAGTCTGTAATGCTGCACAGTGCCCTGGACAGTGGCTGTAATGCTGCACAGTGCTCTGGACGGTCTGAGGACAGTGAGGAGGCCTGTAATGCACAGTGCTCTGGATGGTCTGAGGACAGTGAGGAAGTCTGTAATGCTGCACAGTGCTCTGGACAGTGGCTGTAATGCTACACAGTGCTCTGTACAGTGGTCCGAGAGGCCGGTAATGCTGCACAGTGCTCTGGACAGTGGTCTGAGAGGCCTGTAATGCTGCACAGTGCTGGATGGACGGTGGTCTGAGGGGACGTCTGTAATTGTAATGTGCACACTCACAGTGCTCTCTGCCCTGGACAGTCAGCAGCGGGAGTGGTGTTCTTGTAGGTAGGCCTGTAATGCACAGTGCTGTACTGGATGTTCATCTGAGGACTCGTCTGTGGACTGAGGCCTGTAATGCACACACAGTGCTCTGGGTCTGGTAGCAGCATTTGGGGAGGCCTCAGGCCTGTAATTTTAATGTACAAACTCACAGTGCTCTCTCTCCGGACAGTGGTTGTCGTGAGTCGGGGGTGGGACTCTCGTCGTGAGGCCTGTAATGCACAGTGCTGCTCTGGACGGTCGTCTGGGGACTCGGAGGCCTGTAATACTGGCTGCACAGTGCTGCTAACTGCTGATAAGGGAAGAATGCTATGGACTTGAATTGCTTGCTTGCTTGGAGCGGTAGCAGACGGAGCTCCGTGGAAACCGGAAGTTCACGAGGGAAACGTCCCTGCCTCACATTTTCGTTTCATTTTTGTTCGTTAACAAAAATTTAATTGATTTTCGCCATAGTTTTTAGCAGTGGACAAAAATGTGCTGGTACTTTTCATTTAGTTTTTCGTCACTGTAAATAGGCCGCTGATGAAAATTTTGACACAAAATTTTTGGTTGACAAAATAACACTGTTGTCAAATTGTGATGTGGCAAAAAAATATTTACATCAACATTCATTTTTTGTTTAGCTCACATTGGAAGCACACCAAAGCATGTGATGCCAACTTGTAAATCTCATTGAAGGTCTGCATAGCCACTGTAATAGTTTAATAGGGCAGAGGAGGCCGCTCAAATAATTTTATGCTCCACAAGGAATCTCTCACAGAGTTGAAGTAGGACTGCCAACTGCACCAACAAAATATGAAGGAAAAGTCTCTTTTGAGAAAGAACATGATGCAGGAAAATGTTCATAAACAGCATTTATAAATAAATAAATATTGTCCAATAGCAAATACCAGGTATGTTTGGAGAAACAATGCAGGATGTATGCCGCAGTTCTCTCTTATCTGCAAAATATTCCAAGACATGTTGCAACAAAACAACTTATTTCAATAGAGTGTTCTTTAAGTCTTAAATGTGCAAATCCAAGAACATTTCAAACAGCAGGTTGATGTGTCCAAAAACCAGAATGCCCTTACACAACTCAAACTACCTATGCAAGAACTGTTTTTTTGTTTCCCATGCGCATTCCCCATTTCCAATGCAAATTCCTCATGACTAACTACCTCCCAACCATTTGATAACCTTGCCAAGTACATTTAGCCCCAGGATTCTCAAATCCGTCCACCCCCCCAGGAACAATAACACCCTCCTAGCCACCTCTCTGAAACCCCAGCAATTACCATCCCAACTACACTCACTCAAACATTCAATTATTTATCTCACCCTCCTGTCCCAAACGTTACACAGTCTTTGCTCTCTGTCCCTTCAGCAATGTCCCACCCTCCTACTTCTCCTTTGCCCTATTGGTCCACTCTCTTCGTTCTTTGGCCCTCATTCCCTTCTCATCCTTTCGACATCTCTGAGTATTTTATTAGGCAGATAGAACTATGTATGGCCTAACAGGGTCTAAAGCAAGGGGCACATTTTCAGAATGGGCGATAGCATGAAGCTGGTCATTAAAATATTCCAGTGTAGTCTAACAGAGAACCGATACCTTGTTCGCATATTCTTGACTATTTATGTTGTTGTTTTTTTTTTTTTTTTTAGCACGCCTACTTGCAGTGTTTTTTCCTTTTTTTACATTATTTTTTTATTCACTTGCAATGTGCTTTAAAGCTTCCTAGAAAATGTGACCAGTCCGTTCCTTAGCATAACCCACTCCCCTTACATGGCATAGCCTTCTCCCCTTCTGGGACTGTCCAATCACTCTCTATGCTGTTCCAGAATGTCCCCCTCCCCTTCACATTCCTACATAACATTTTTTGTAGCTGCCAGGTAGAAAAATAGAGGAATACTATACAGTGTCACTTGAGTGACATATCTAAGACTACTTCAACTGCTGGCATCACATTCGGCGTTCAGCAGCAGTCTCAGAGCTTTCAAACAAAGAAGGCTTTTACAGGCAAACACTTTGCATTAAATACATTATTACATATACTGTATAATCTTATGTGAATATTTTGCTTTAAATGGTCTGCCAACAATATATCTTTAAGATTTCCCACTCCCTAGAAATTAACAAACTTAGCATACTGTACTTCATAATATAAAATACTCCAAAATAGTGAGCAACTAGGGATGATCGAACGGTTCGGGTCGACCATCGGTTCGACCCGAACATTGGCTGTTCGAGGTTCGGCCGAATTCTAAACTTTTTACTGAAAAAGTTCGGAATTCGGCAACCAGAACCGACCAAAATGCAATGGGACAGGAAATGGGCTTTAAAAGCCCATGATTGGACCAGAACCATCAGTAAAAGCCAATTGAGGGGGCAGGAGAATGCTAGGAATGTGATTGGAGTGACTAGGGGGTCCAGAGGCCAATCATTAGTGAATACGCCCCCCAGTATATAAGATAGCCACCGCCAAATTCCTAGCATTGTAATACAGGGATGTGGAAGAGAGTGGAAGCAGTTCTGTTACTTCTGCTTCAAAGTGTAATTTAGCAATTATTAGTGTGAGGAAAGGGATATCTAGTGTAGTTAGGGTACTATTTTCCACTATAGTTAGATTTAATAATTTAGTTTCTGTAGGGAAAGTGTTAAGTGTAAGGGGACCGTAGTGTAGTGTAGGGTTAACTGACTCTGACTGCTATGGCAGGGTGACAAAACCCTTCCATGTCAGGGTGAGCGCTATAGAGAAAAGATCGTTTCTCTTAGGTCACTTATAGAACAGCGATATGGCTTCGCCCCTGTCACCCTGCTTTTTGCTGCAGGCGTATATAGGGCTTTTTTGAGGACATGTTTGGAGTCAGGCATGACATCTGAACTTCTGTGTAGGGGTATATATACACACACACACATGTATGTATATATACACATACACATATATAGGTGTGAAAATAGCAGAAACCTATGCTTGCGCTAATGAAATAATTAACACCCATATGGCTTCTCTGCTATAACACCTATATGTGTGTATGTGTCTAAATACATATAAGTGTGTGTGTATATATACCCCTATACAGAATTTCAGATGTTTTGCCTGCCTCCAAAGACCCCAAAAAAATGCCCAAAGATAATGCCTGCTGCAAAAACACACCTGGGCGTTTTTGTAGCTGGCATTTTTTTGGGCATTTTTTGGGCGTCTTTGGAGGCAGGCATAACATCTGTACTTCTGTGTAGGGGTATATATACACACACACACATGTATGCATATATACACATACACCTATATAGGTGTGAAAATAGCAGAAACCTATGCTTGCGCTAATGAAATAAATAACACCCATATGGCTTCTCTACTATAACACCTATATGTGTGTATGTGTATAAATACATATAAGTGTGTGTGTATATATACCCCTATACAGAATTTCAGATGTTTTGCCTGCCTCCAAAGACCCCCAAAAAATGGCCAAAAAATGCCTGCAACAACACACCATATATACACACATACTTATATGTATTTATACACATACACATATATAGGTGTGATAGGAGCAGAGACATATGCCTGTTAATTATTTAATTAGCGCAAGCATAGGTTTCTCCTACTTTCACACTTATATATGTGTATGTGTATAAATACATATAAGTGTGTGTGTATATATACCCCTATACAGAAGTTCAGATGTTTTGCCTGCCTCCAAAGACCCACAAAAAATGCCCAAAAAAACCGCTTGCAACAACACACCATATATACACAATATATAAATAATTAACAGGCATATGTCTCTGCTCCTATCACACCTATATATGTGTATGTGTATAAATACATATAAGTATGTGTGTATATATGGTGTGTTGTTGCCAGACTTGTATAAAGTACTCGAAAGTTCTACTTGAGTAAAAGTACAAGTGCTCGATCAAAAAGTGACTTGAGTAGAAGTGGAAGTGCTCGCAGAAAAAGTTACTTAAGTAGAAGTACTAAAGTATTCAACATTTTTTTTACTTAAGTATTGCAAGTAGTTTTTTAAAAAAATTTGCTACTTAAGTACTAAAAGTAAAAAGTACCAGTAAAAAATTCTACTCAAGTACTGAAAGTAGAAGTACAAGTACTGTGTTATGTAGTTATTAAAGAAAGAAGTCAAACGTTTGAACATCATATTGTTTTTTAATATTTCAAATGATTAACCTGTGTTTGTTAGTAGTTTCTTGATGCACTTTAAGTGCTGTAGCACCATTTATTTGTTTGTTTCATATTTTCTTTTTATTGGAAAGATTTGGTATAGCAGCTTTTATTATACACAGCCTTTATTTCCGTATGCGCTGATTTACAAATGACATTATACACATTTTTTTGAGCTTTATGCAACCTGCCATCTACTGTTCTGGCAGTGGTCATTTTTTTAAAAGTAACGAGTAACTATGCAGCACAAAAAAAAAATACTTGAGTAGAAGTATCAAAATCATCGAAAAAATGTAGTGAA
This sequence comes from Pelophylax lessonae, assembly GCF_965119305.1. NCBI lineage: Eukaryota > Metazoa > Chordata > Amphibia > Anura > Ranidae > Pelophylax > Pelophylax lessonae. The sequence goes on from NC_138772.1 coordinate 327,925,021, forward strand.
GTAAAAGTAGAAGTAGGAGAAAAAAATTCTACTCTAGGAAAGTACAGATACCACATTTCGGTACTTAAGTACTGTACTTAAGTAGTTCTACTTCGTTACTATACATCTCTGGTTGTTGCAGGCATTTTTTGGCCATTTTTTTGGGGTCTTTGGAGGCAGGCAAAACATCTGAAATTCTGTATAGGGGTATATATACACACACACTTATATGTATTTATACACATACACATATATAGGTGTGATAGGAGCGGAGACATATGCCTGTTAATTATTTAATTAGCGCAAGCATAGGTTTCTGCTACTTTCACACCTATATATGTGTATGTGTATATATACCCCTACACAGAAGTTCTGATGTTATGCCTGCCTCCAAAGAACCCCAAAAAATGCCCAAAAAAACGGCAGGTAAAAAACCGGCAAGGTGTGAAAATAGCGGAGCCATATCCCTGTTCTATATTAATTCTAATACAAACAAACTTTTTTTTTTCTGGTTCTGGACATGCGTCAGAGCTGAAACTTCACAGGTAAACTTTTTAGACCCCCCCAGACACTAAATCCAAAGAAATCTAATTTTTTTTCCAATTTTTTCAATAATTGTCTCTCTATCAAAAATGACAATTTTTAAGAACTTTTTTTTGTGTGATTAATAGTCTCTGGGGCATGACCCAGAACCCTAGGCACTTTTTAGGGGCATTTATTGGGTTTTAGGGCTTCAAAATTGTGTTTTTTGATTACCGACGTTCGGGTCCCATTGATTTCAATGGGGTTCTGAAATCTGGGCCGAACTTTCGGGAAGTTCGGGTGTTCTGGTCGAACCGAACTTTTTAAAAGTTCGATCATCCCTATGAGCAACGCATAGATAAGGATTATGTCAAAAGTCCTTGATGTTCTCCAAGTATTTGATAGGCTTGACATTAGATAGTGAACACATTTAATCTTTAGTAGACAACATTAATAAACGTATTTTGTATAACACTTTGAACTGGTAAGGAGATCTGCATTTAAGCATGTTAAATTAAAAAATGCATTAATAATGAATTATTGTCATTGTTGTGCAACTGCACTGAAACTTAAATCTGTTAATTAAATTAAAACTATGGAATGCTTCTTTGATTGTTTTTACTTGAAAATCCAAAAAAAGAAAGAAAATGGTACAATCCAGTAATAAAAGTCATCCAGTCTGCTTAGAACATGATCTGTAGGATCACAACACACAGGGGAATAGTGAAATTATTTTTAGAAAAAAGTTTCAAGATGCTTCTTTTGTGCTTGGCTGCAAATCTCAAGCTTTTGTAAGTGAGTGTTAGGTGGCTTTTTACCAAAGAAGTACTGAAGATTACATAATACTCTTTACATGAGCCAAAAAAAATAAAAAGAAGAAATAAAAATAAAGTCACAATATAAAAGTTACTAGGTACTACAGAAAACAAAATAATGCAAAAAACTAACAAAAGAAAACAACAACAAAATACTATCCACTGGATCACTGTGACCAGTTTGGTCTAATGTTAAAATACTAATTGTAAAGATTAATGTGAAGGATGAACAACTGGATAGGTGCTACAAATCCTCTAAACACTTGGTGTCTAACCTGTGGCCTAGGGGCACTTACGGTGTGTTTTCATTACCTAAGATATTATTCAAGGGAAAATATGTTTTAGACTGGATTCCAGTTGTTGGGTGGTTTGGTTTATTTCTTTCACACTAGCTTATTGTCCATCTGTTTTGCCTCCAGCAGTTATATGGCAATATATTTTGTGTTTGTGTGTACTTTCCACACTTTCCATAAAAGATGAGCTCCAGGAATTTTTTTTATTTTTGTTGGATTACAAATACGTAAATCTCTGGATCGCTGCCTGTTCTTTACATTTAACAACTTCACTGATCCCAGGAAGTATAGCTTCTGCACAGCAGTCTTCCTGTTGTTTCTCTGCCCTCCTCTCCCCTTGTCCACTCACAGAATGCTTTGTATTTTGTGAATGGTTCATAGAACACAAAACATTCTGTGACTAGATAAGAGTAGAAGAGACATGAGAAATAGAACTACTATGTAGAAGAGCCGTAAGTCTCCTCTGGGAGCCACAGAAATAACAAGGAAGCCATACTATCATAGTAGATGAAAGTGTAAATTGTAAATAACAGACAGTGATTTAGGAGGTTGCTTACACCTTCTGAGATTTAAAGATCTGCAATAGACAAAATTAATTTAATTCCAATAGCCTTGTGTGTGTATATGCATTGTAGCACCCTCTAGCAGGGGAGGACTGGGGCAGGGGGGCAATTACCCCTTGGGCCGCTCTGATGCACCCTAAATAGGCTGCACCAATTCTGCCACAGACATGCCTTAAGGATTCCTGGTGAAGAAAAGTAAAAATCCCTGCTGCTGACCTACTGAGTGTGGGTTGAAGACAAGGACAAAGAGCAGGCAGCCCCCCCCCAGCATGGATGGTGAAAACTGTGTCTGAAGAGAGGCCGGTTCCATGCCTCACTGGAGACTCTTCTGCCCCAGCCAGCTCCAACCGAGCTGTCCCAGCCTCCCCCTCCCCCTGCTGGCCAGGTCAGGAATCCATATTCACCTGGTAAGTAGAGAGTATCTGGAGCAGGGCTTCAGCTTGGAATGGGGGTCGGGAGGAGGATTGGGAGAGTGGGGGGGGGGGGGGTGAGGGAAAAAGAGAGGGAGGCTGAGTCGCTGCACCATGGGCCTCTGGTTTGTACTTGCCCCCTGGGCCGAACCTTGCCAGTCTGCCCCTGCCCTCTAGTGTGTATGGATAGATTTTTTCCTGTTTTGTGTAGGTAAATTTGTGCAGGCTTGGCTGGCAGCCAAGCCTGTCTGTGTATTTCCTGGGTTGGGCAGTGATCCAGGGAGAGCTGGATGACTCACAGGCAGCATCACTGAGGCCTCCCCTCTACTTCTCAAACTTACTGGAAACCTTCAGAAGAATATGAGGGAGGTAAGGTGGAGCTGCCTGCAGTATTCTGAGGGCCCTGACCAATCCCCAACCTGGGTTGGCAGGGGGCAGGCCCCCTCAAATACTCTGGGTCAACCCAGCTGGGGAGGAGTATGTTCGGGTGGAAGCTGGAGATAGAGTGATAGGCTGTCGTGGCCTTTGATGGAGCTCCCCAGTCTGGGGGGTGAACCTAGGCTTGGGCTCGGGTGCAGACAGGACCTCTTCAAGACACACAGAGGTGTCCAGGCAAGGGGGCACGGGAGTAGGGAGAGAACAGCGAGGGAACACTGCCAGGCAAGTCTCCAGGAGGACAAGGAACAGCCAAGAGGGCTGGTGAGTGACACACAGTCAGGAGGATTGGGAGGCACACCTGAGAGGACTGGGATGGAGCAGTGTGGGATGGGTGCAGAGCCAGTCAGGAGGATTGTGGTGGCATGGGCAGTGGAAAGGGGAAGCTGCAGCCAGGAAGGCTGACCACGCCTGAAGAAGTGGTACTGGGAGCAGTAGCCACAGATAGGACAGCTAGCACTAAATACTTCCATCTTTGCTACACCATTGGGGTCTGCAGCCCTGCCTGCAAAGGGCATTCTTCCAGACGCAGCTGAGATTGTGCTGAGTCTGAAACTTGTGCTAGCTGTTCCTGGGAGTGATAGTCTGCAAGCAAGTGTGTGCTAGAGGTAGAAGAGGAGAGAATGTATATAATGGAGTATATATTGTTCAAGTCCCTACAGAGTTTGATTGATCAATGGGTATCCCATATGCACCCTTCCCCACCCAAGTTAAATTTTCCTAAATAAAAATACAAACAAAGCTGCAAGGACTGCTTCTTGTCTCTGAGTGACTGGAAATGTGTGTGCCTGGCTGTGCCGGGTGGGAGACGACCACATTCACCAGCGGCCCCTAAGGGGGTAGCGCTACAGCATGGTCTGTAATGAAGCTTACTGCCATCTGCCATCTTGTGAATGGACATATGAAAGCATAAGCTTCCCATATTTTACTTTTGAGTGTTAAGAGCTGTTTCTTTGCATTGTACTGTGTTACCCTACCCGCCTAACTGCAAGGCTCTGTACATGCTTCTTTTGCTAAATCAAAGCAAACACATCATGATTCTGACCAAATAGATATACTGTAAAGCTGGGGTTGCTAACCTGTCGATTGCAATCTAACCTGTCGTTCGCGGGAAGTCAAAAGGTAAATCATGATCAGGGCTGTGCCGGTGCTTCCCCTGGCTCCACCCGCATTGCTCTCCCTTCACTAGCAGAAAGGAGTGAGAGGCAAAACCATGCTAACAAAAGCAGCTTCTGGTCCTGCCCTCCATTCAACATTGTGCTGGCTCTCAACTCCTCTTTCATGTACAAGCGCTGTAAGGTAGGAGAGAGCTACCTACAGCTGTGTGTTGGGAGCAACAGGCGAAACAGCTACAGAAAGGCAGAGGACACTACTGGGGGGAAGCAGCAGATAGTGCTATGTAGGGGGGAAGGGGCAGAGGAGAGGACATTAATGTGGGGGGGAGGGGGGAGATGGCACAGGACACTGCTATGGGGTAGCAGAGGGTACTACAAGGGGGGGGGGGGCATAGGAAACTATTGTGGTGGGGTAGGGTGCTTCAGAGGACACTGCAATGGGGGGAGCACTACAGAGGGGGGCAGAGGACACTGCTATGGGGTGGTGGGCACTACAGAGGGGGGAGGCAGAGGCCACTACTGTGGAGGGGGGGATGGCACAGGACACTGCTATGGGGTGGCATAGGGTACTACGGGGGGGGGGGCAGAGGACACTGCTATGAGGGGAGCACTACAGAGGAGGGAAGAGGACACTGCTATGAGGGGAGCACTACAGAGGGGGGCAGAGGACACTGCTATGGGGGGCAGAGGGCGCTACAGTGGAGGGAGATGGCAGAAGACACTGCTATGTGGGAAGAGGGCACTACAGTGGGGGGCAGAGGACACTGCTTTGGGGGGGGGGCACAGGACACTACTGTTGGGTGGGTCAGAAGACACTACTGTGTGGAAGACACTACTGTATGTGTGGGGGGTAAGAGGACACTCCCATGTGTGTGTGTGCGAAGGGGGGGCAGAGTATATTACTGGAGGGGGATGATGTGAGAGGAGGCAGAGGACACTGCTGAGGGGGGATGGCAGAGGATACTACTGTGGTGGGAGGGAGGGATTTGAAGCGGGGCAGAAGACACTACTGTGACACACTATGTGCTTTTATTGGATGCTTTATTTATTTATTTTTGTAAAGGGTGACGATGTTGACGCCCCAATCCCCCTCTCCCCTTGCTGGGAATCTTTTATTTCCTACATGTTGTCCAGGTAGATCGCAGCCTCTGAAAGGTTGCCTACCCCTGCTGTAAAGGGATCAAATTCCACAGATTTTGGAGAGCAGAGTGTAAAACACAAAAACACAATGAAACCAACACAGAAGCACAGAGAAAACTATGAAAGTACTATAGATGGTTTCTTTAGCAAACTGTCAGACTTATGGGAAAAAATAATAGTTCTTCCAAGCTTTAATGATCTAGCAGCAAAATTAGGAAACCAAAGAATGTCAGTCTTATGCCTATGAACGTTACCAGTGACTGTTTATAAACTATACTATTCCTTAGGAGACACTGATATGGAGGATTCCCTAGCAGAACTCAGACTAAAGCTTTAAACCATGTTTAGGCAAATGTTGGCCCTCCAAGTGTTGTGGAACTACAAGTTCTATCATGCCTCTGCCTCGGGAGTAATACCTTTGGCTGTCAGGGTTATGCAAAGCCTCATGGGGCTTGTAATTCCCCAAAACCAGCAGTACCAATTTGCCTACAACCAACAAAGAGATCTCTTAAGCCTCGTACACAGGCACCGATTGTTGGCCGACCGATCGGCCGTCTTTTGTCCAGTGTTGTTGTGTTGGTTGAAATGTGCTCCAGACTGCACACGAATTTTGTCAGCCAACAACAACCAACTGCCGAAGTGATGTCATGTTCTGGTTTATTTTCCGTGTGTTTTTTCTTCTCTGAGCATGCCCAGTCTTGCTCATCTGACTTTTGTCGGCCGAAATCTATACTGACTGACAAACAATCGGTCGTTCTGGTGACGGCCAACAAAAATTTTATAGAATGCACACCAGATTTTGTTTGGTCAAAAAGTCGCAGTCGGTTGTCGGAAGCATCATACTAACAAGCCGACAATCGGCCGATCGGACGTTGGCCGAAAATTTACGGCCATCAATCAGTGCGTGTGTACGGGGCTTTAGTGTAAGGTGTTATTGAAAAGGAGTCTCAAATGAAAATTCAAGAGGCAGAAAAGAGGACTCAAATAAAGATCCTCCAAATGGAACAAGCAATAAATGAAAGTCAATATCCAAACTGCCATTCTGCGGTCACGAAAATTTTATTGCACTCATTTTGTTTGTTCTTCCCATTTTGTATGATTTAATTGCCTACTTCTTCATTGGTAGTTCCTGCTATCCTTAAAGTGTTACTAAACCCAGGCAGAGACGTAGCGTGGGTTGTCAGCACCCGAGATAAGGCAAGTAATTTGCGCCCCCTAACCCCGGGATTTTAGCACTCGAGTCTCTTCCACTAGATTAGTTAAAGAAACCCTTACCCCCTAAGCACATGTATTGTTTGTTATGAAAATACTGATGTAATCAAATTAAAAATCATCTAAATGCAAGTTTATTTTCAAACACTTTATTGAGTGCGAACGTGCCCCCTTTCAATGCAGAGTGACCAGCGTGCCCCCTTTCAATGCAGAGTGACCAGCGTGCCCCCTTTCAATGCAGAGAGACCAGCGTGCCCCCTTTCAATGCAGAGAGACCAGCGTGCCCCCTTTCAATGCAGAATGACCAGCTTGCCCCTTTCAATGCAGAGAGACCAGCATGCCCCCTTTCAATGCAGAGAGACCAGCGTGCCCCCTTTCAATGCAGAATGACCAGCGTGCCTCCTTTCAATGCAGAATGACCAGCGTGCCCCCTTTCAATGCAGAATGACCAGCGTGCCCCCTTTCAATGCAGAGAGACCAGCATGCCCCCTTTCAATGCAGAGAGACCAGCGTGCCCCCTTTCAATGCAGAATGACCAGCGTTCCCCCTTTCAATGCAGAATGACCAGCGTGTCCCCTTTCAATGCAGAGAGACCAGCGTGTCCCCTTTCAATGCAGAGAGACCAGCGTGCCCCCTTTTAATGCAGAGTGACCAGCGTGCTCCCTTTCAATGCAGAGTGACCAGCGTGCCCCCTTTCAATGCAGAGTGACAAGCGTGCCCCCTTTCAATGCAGAGGGACCAGCGTGCCCCCTTTCAATGCAGAGTGACTAGCGTGCCCCCTTTCAATGCAGAATGACCAGCATGCCCCCTTTCAATGCAGAATTACCAGCGTGCCCCCTTCAATGCAGAGTGACCAGCGTGCCCCCTTTCAATGCAGAGTGACCAGCGTGCCCCCTTTCAATGCAGAGTGACCAGCGTGCCCCCTTTCAATGCAGAGTGGCCAGCGTGCCCCCTTTCAATGCAAACTGACCAGCGTGCCCCCTTCAATGCAGAATGACCAGCATGCCCCCTTTCAATGTAGAATAACCAGTGTGCCCCCTTTCAATGCAGAGAGACCAGCGTGCCCCCTTTCAATGCAGAGAGACCAGCATGCCCCCTTTCAATGCAGAGAGACCAGCATGCCCCATGCCCCCTTCAATGCAGAGAGACCAGCGTGACCCATTCAATGCAGAATGACCAGCGTGCCTCCTTTCAATGCAGAATGACCAGCGTGCCCCCTTCAATGCAGAATGATCAGCGTGCCCCCTTTCAATGTAGAATAACCAGCGTGCCCCCTTCAATGCAGAGAGACCAGCGTGCCCCCTTTCATTGCAGAGTGACCAGCGTGCCCCCTTTCAATGCAGAGTGAACAGCGTGCCCCCTTTCAATGCAGAATGACCAGCGTGCCTCCTTTCAATGCAGAATGACCAGCGTGCCCCCTTTCAATGCAGAGTGAACAGCGTGCCCCCTTTCAATGCAGAATGACCAGCGTGCCCCCTTCAATGCAGAATGATCAGCGTGCCCCCTTTCAATGTAGAATAACCAGCGTGCCCCCTTCAATGCAGAGAGACCAGCGTGCCCCCTTTCATTGCAGAATGACCAGCGTGCCCCCTTTCAATGTAGAATAACCAGCGTGCCCCCTTTCAATGCAGAGAGACCAGCGTGCCCCCTTTCAATGCAGAGAGACCAGCATGCCCCCTTTCAATGCAGAGAGACCAGCATGCCCCCTTCAATGCAGAGAGACCAGCGTGACCCATTCAATGCAGAGTGACCAGCGTGTCGTGCCCCCCTTCAATGCAGAGAGATCATCATGCCCCCTTTCAATGCAGAATGACCAGCGTGCCCCCTTTCAATGCAGAGTGACTTACCTGAAGCGGCAGCTTCTCCTCAGTTCCCCAGGTCTCCTCGAGTCCTCCCACCTCCTCCTCGGCCAATGGCATGCATTCCCCTTTCGGCCAATCAGGAAGTGGGTCTCTGATTCCTGATTGGCCAGGAGGAGGATCCGTGTGACAATAGCGAATTTTCATTCGCTATTGTCACATAATGGGTGGGTTCGGGGCGCACTGCTCTGCGTCCCGGGTCCACCCTTTTCTGAAGCCTATTAGAGCCTCTGGCACTAATCAGGTGATTAAAAAAAAACTCCATTAAACTCCATGCGTCTGGCGCACCGCATGTAGATTAGGGGGCCGGACGCATGGTTAGGGGGGGGTGGCGTCCCTGCGCCCCCAACGCACCGGCCGCCACTGACCAGTTGACAGGTGAGGCACAGTCCAGCCCCGCCCCGCCATTTTCAGCCATAGGGCAGCCGCGCTGGATATATCCCAGCCTATAGATGGAGGCAGCCGCAGACAGTGTGTTAACTGTGTATGTCAGACAGAGTGACACTGCAGATGCCCCCCCCAGATGTAGCGGCCGCACCCCCCCTGCACCCCCCACGCTACGCCACTGAACCATGGGACCCTGCATTCGCTATATATGTTTTCCCACAGTACACAGAACATGGAAATGCAATAGTTTTAGTTAATATAAACTGCTAAATACCTTTTTGTCATCAGCAGTTAGAGCAGTCTTGTGACTTCTATCAGTGTCTGGTTAAAGCTTGTAGGAGGAGTTTTCATTCTCCCATGATTGTCCTATGAGGATGCCGGACCCCTGACCCTCTGTCTGGACAGTGCTGATTGGCCCTGTGCCGATCACATGCACCCTCCCAAGAAAAAATAAAAACTCTCTAGCAATACACACCAAACTGAGCATTTGCAGTTTGTCCCCTAGCCTCGGTGCTATCTGGGGATGGTTTGGGAACCCTGGAAGAAGGGGAGGATCAGAGAAGACAGGATCAAACACCCTTTTATACGCAATGCAGAGGATTAACCCTTTAGGTTCCACAGTGAGTATAACAAGCATACTTTACTGCATATACAGACTGATTTTACCGTTGTGGGTTTAGTAACACTTTAACCACTTTAGCTCCGCTCACATTGCTGCTACTGCAGCAATGTGGCTCGTTATCGTCCAGCGACGTAGACCTACGTCGCTGGACTCCTTCGCCGCCGCTCTTCCCCGATTGTCGGGGAATCTAGTTTGGAGATCCGCCCGCCTGTGTAAACAGAGCGGGCGGATCTACTAAGTGACAGGGAGTGACAGATCAGAGTGTTCAGCATAGCTGAACATCCGATCTGTCCCTGACTCACACAGTCACCTCCCCCCCCCACATGTTAGTAAGCACCAGACATACATTAACCCCTCCCTCTCCAATAAAATTAACCCCTTCCCTGCCAGTGTCATTTTTACAGTAACAGTGCATATATATAGCACTGATTACTGCAGTAAGGTCACTGGTACCCCCAAAAGTGTCAAAAATGTCAGTTAGGGGTCCGATCTGTCCACCGCAATGTCGCAGTCCCGCAAAAAAAAATCGCAGAACGCCGCCATTACGCGTTAAAAAAAAAAACACCAAAAATGACAGAAATCTTTCCCTTAGTTAGTAAACGCAGGTTCTCGGGGCTCCTTGAACAGAGAGCTGGTCACTGTCAGTCAGCAGTTCTCTGCTCTGCCTCCCCACGCTCACTAGAGCGCTGGGCTGTGGAGTGGCCAGATGAAGATCTCAGCGGCTTGCTGAGAGGCTGAGCCGTGTGCCAGTCCAGGATTCCAGGCGAATGCCGACCATATGGTTTGTGATCATTCCCGAGCCTGGACCACCTCTGTGACGTCAGCTGACAGTGGGCTTCAGAAAATGTGTCACAGGCAGGGCCATCTTACTGAATGGGCATGCTGGGCAGTTGCCTGGGGGCCCCACTTGCCCAGCGACCCAGCCAAGCATTAGTCCTGATTCCCGTGTACATCCCGCCGCCGAACATAGCAGGTGGCAAGCGCCTGTCGGCCCTGCGCTGCTGTCAGGCCACTTGGGCCGTGGAGGGGGAGACCACAACTGCAGGAATGTCTGTCTGCCTCCACAGGAACAGGCACACACAGGACAGTCAAGTCTGACTCCTGTCTGTCTGAGTGTTCACCGGACCCAGCCGCCCAACCTAGAAGCTGTCATTAGCCTGGCACTGCTGTACCAATAAATAATGCCTTATAGATAATTTGCATTTTTATTCTCATGGGTGATTGTGTAGGCGGGGCCCCAGTGCACTGCATATCCCGGGGCCCTTTAATACTCTTAAGATGGCACTGGTCACAGGAGTGCAGAATGAACTGCACTCCTGTGATCCATGGGAGAAGTAAGCAAAATGAGCTTTGGCTGTACTTCTCCTTTATTAAATTTGTAAAGAGGCTGTAATGATAGTCTCATCTAATGTGTATCCAAAAATACTTTACAGCATGTTAGCAGTCTCTGATCATTGCTTATATCATGTCTGTAGTCTCCAACCATCTCCTGCTACATGTCTGCAGCTTTCTGTAGCACTAAATTCACTGAAAATTATGTGTGGCTCTTTTTTCAATGTCAGAGGACCCACTTTGGGTCTTCTAGATCAAGTAAGTTTGCCACCACTTATCTAAACAATTGAATTTAATCAGTTCCCATTTTCCATTTTAATATAATGCAAATGATGTCTGCACAGCCCTAGGGTCCAGAGCGATGTAGTAGTAAGTGTTGTATTGAATGGGGTGTTTTCTGTAGCATGACTGGTATGTTTTGAATGTAATAAACTGAATTATGAGAATTGGTCCATAAAGTCAGTGCTATCTTTTGAAATATGTAAGCACTGCTCTCCTAGATGAGTGAACAAACAATCTATCTGTGCTGCTACTTTAAATAAAAATAACCAAACAGAATTGGTGAAATACTGTATATTTAACAGTAGCACACTAATGTGAATAAATTAAATCCAACTCTTGTGAAAAAACAAAAGACAAAACTATTGTTAAAAAAAATGTCCATATAAAAAAATATAGAAAAAAGTGCAAACTCAACAATGCGTGATAAAGCAGGTGTATCTAAAAAATCCAAACAGTACACCATATACCCACCACGAGATGATCTGTGCCAGTTCCACTCCCTTAAGAATAAAGTTCACCATATACTGTTGCCATTTACTCGTGTGACTGGTAAATATCACTCTTTTAGTATTCAAGAGCTGCTACAAATCACCAATCTCTATCCAGATTACAATACCAATCTCCTTTAGGGACAAAAGTCGGAACAGAATCTCCAATAGTGTAAAAACCTTTATTGAAGGGTAATGCACTTAAATCACAATAGTAGCAAATGTGCCTTCACATTTTAAACAATAGCATGCTGGGTGTCTCAATGCTGCAATCTTACCATCCCTTTGCCCGCAGTTCCTGGGTCACTGTCTCAGCATCAGATCCAGTTGCCGTGTTGCAATGCTCCGACGCGTTTTGTCACTTTCGACTTTATCACAATCTATAAATGATGTGATCAGGTGATAAAGTCTATATTGCATTTACTAGAGCTGGGGTCTCCAAACCTTTTGAACCCAGGTTTACTGTCCTTTAGACTCTAGGCGGGCCACACTGTGGCCAGCGGAAATAGAAAATTTTGCTGGCGTCAGTGGTAGTAAACATCGCTTTATCTTTGGTATTAGGGGGAGGAATAGTGCCCAATTGTTGGTGTCAGTGGGAGAATTTGCACCCCATTTTTGGTGTCAGAAGGCAGAATAGTGTCTCATATCAGTGAGATGAAGGGTCAGATAAAGGCAGGCAAAGGGTCATATCTGGCCCCCGGTCCGCTGTTTGGAGACCCCTGCACTAGAGCATGGAAAATATACCAGTGTGTGAAAATTTAAGTATCGGTATCGTGGCAGTACAAGATGAGTATGAAGTGAGTGTATTATATTTAACAAATTGCCAAGACTAAGACAGTGTATCACGCTTCATAAGATCAACTCCCATTTGCTCATAAAGACATGCTCAGACCTTCATCCACAATACCAGCATTTAAATTAGTCATCAGCACTACAGCAGCAGGTTGTGCAGACAAAAGTTGCTTTAGTGTCTGATTCAGATAGACATTTAGGTGTGGTAATCACTTTGGCTAGAAAGCATGTAAAACCAGCTTTGCTTTAACATGGGTGTGACTGCAATGGGTTCACAGTCGCTAACATGATACCATGCTTGAAGAATTTTCTCCCAAGGATGATTTGGGGAGAGAAATACCCATCAGTTTGTTCTGTACGGCCTTCTGTGCTGCCACACCTGGGTGTGGAGGAGGCAGGGGAGCAGAAAGGAAGCTTCAAGCCTTTGGTCTGTAACACAAGTAGCAGAAAAACAAATGTCAGTACATACTGTATTAGTTAAAATAATTTCTTCATATACCAGCGTGGTTCTTCAACACAGTAAGTTATTAGTCAATGCCACAATCAAGCATTGACGGATAGAAACCAATTTTCTGAACCACAAAAAAACTTGTTCTACTAATCACACATTTCCACCTCAATGGGAATTGTCTTGTTTAAATCTAATCGAAATCTTCTTGTTGTACACCTATTTTGAGCAAGCACAGTCTATTTAAAAAAAAAAAAAAAAAAAACTTGCTTTATTAGTGACACAGCATTTGCACAGCCAGCATATCTACTATGATCCTCAGATCCATCTAGTAGCCATAATTTTACGATAATACCTCCATCAGTAGACTACAACTTCATGACCACTAGATGAAGCTGACCATCATAGGAGATAAACATATTAGACACAATATAGTGATTATTCGTGACATCTATGCAAATGCTATGACATTCATACAGCCATTTTTTTAAATAAATAAACCCCATAATGTATGTCATAGTTTTTTATATACTTTATAAACAGCCTCCTTTCCCTATCTGATTTTGTTCCTAAACACTTGGGAATGATAAAGGAGAGTGATCATTTAAATAAGATAATAAAAATAATGCTTCATAATAATAATAATTAATAATAATATTAATATTAACGATAAATAATAATTAATAATGCTTCAATGACTACAAATCCCAAAAGCTCTCTAGGACCAGCTCCACTTTTCATGCTGTCATTGCAGCCCAGGAAATGTGTCCGGAAGTTTGCTGTTGATTACAAGTTCTGTGGGGGGCCTTTCACACTAGTGGTGCGCCTGGCGGACTCCATTTTGCTCAGCAGGGATTGATTACTTTGCAGAGACTGAGCTGTCAGAGCCCCACTCTCCTCTATGGGAGATCTGATGATAACGGACCGCCTGTCCATTTTCATCTGGTCCTATCCGATCTGATCCTCCGGAAGAATGGAAAATAGGGTTTCCATCTGTCTGGATTTCACGGACAGGATCGCATAGGATAGCAGCGGGTGTCAGCGGAGATGTCTCCGCTGACATCCGCTGCTCCATAGGGCTGCATGGAGCATCCGATCGGGTCCGCCTGAAAAACTGACAGGCGGACCTGATCGGAAAGCCCGTGTGAAAGTGGTCTGAGTGTGGAGGAAAGTTATCAGTGATGACAAAGTTGATAACGCTCCTTCACAACTTGATCACATAGTGGTGTAGTCAAAAGTGGCTACAGCAGCTGCAAAGGGTAAAACACTGCAGTTTTTTCACTACTTAAGGAACCGCGTTGTTGCTACTATTAAGGCATTTTTACGCATATACACTCACCGGCCACTATATTAGGTACACCTGTTCAATTGCATGGTAACGGAAATTGCTAATCAGCCAATCACATGGCAGCAACTCAATGCATTTAGGCATCTAGACGTGGTGAAGACATGCTGAAGTTCAAACTGAGCATCAGAATTGGGAAGAAAGGGGATTTCAGTGACCTTGAACCCTTCTACTGAGATTTTCATGCACAGCCATCTCTAGGGTTTACAGAGAATAGTCAGAAAAAGAGGAAATATCCAGTGAGCGTCAGTTGTGTGGACAAAAATGCCTTGATTGATGTCAGAGGAGAATGGGTAGACCGGTTCAAGATGATAGAAAGGCAACAGTAACTCAAATGTGAATATATAAATAGTCTAGTGCGCTAAAATACAAATATATGTGCATAAACACAATGGGTGCAATAAATGAACATATTGAAATAATGTTGAGTTCCAAAATCAACAAAATTACACACACAATGGTGGTGATAAGTGTCCCAATAAAGTCCACAAAAATGATCTCAGTGTATCAATCACACCATTGCTTGAGTGAAGTTTATGGTCCAAACTTGTGTGCTGGTGATATTCAAAACTTATGCAAACTGTGCAAGTGAATCCCAACACCTAATTAGTTATTCCCCTTACCAGGCGGTTATAAGTAGGGTGCAATGAACCTCCCAAACGTGAATATTCTGCGTGGTGGGTGAAATCACAACTTTAATTCACCTCGTGATGTGGATAAGAGTATATCTAGCCTCTTACCAGATGAATAAAAAGGGAATGCATGTAGGTAACCCCCAATGGGTCTCTCTAAGCACCAACAGCAGCGTACTATTCAGGATATTCCAGGAATGTTTCACTAGCTCCTGTGTTCCTCCGTGGTTTGACTCAGAAGATTCCACAGACAATTTCCAAAAATGAGAAATGGGGCCAATAGTGCATTATCGTTTTAACTTTATTAAATAAAAACAAGATCGCACTTACATTTGAGCTGAAAAAAGTTCTTAGCAGGAACCATGGTAGTCCGTGGCCACCTGCAGTGCGGACCGCGGATGTGATCAGTGACGGCGCGCCTCCTCTCTGACGCGTTTCCTCCGAGCGGACTTCTACCAAGATAGGTAGATCCCACCTTGCCACAAAGAATTAAGGCAGTTCTCAAGGCAAAAGGGGGTCCAACCCGGTACTAGCAAGGTGTACCTAATAAAGTGGCCGGTGAGTGTATATGTGGCCTCTAGGCATTTAAGCTCACCCACCGAGAAGCCACATGTATGCTTCTCAAATGTAAATATTTCTGTACTGAGAGTGCATGCCCTGCTCGCTCCCAGCACGCTCTCTACACAGTTACCGGTGGGCACTGGAAAGCTCCCCATGCCTACTTGCGATCAGGAGCTTTCCAATCATGTTGTTTTTGAGGAAAAAAATATATTTTGTACGTATTGTCATAAAACATATCCAATAAAAAAAAAATGTCTTCATAAATTTAGGCCAACATGTACAGTATTTTGCTACATGTCACAAGTGCTGGTAGTGATCAGGGCTGATCCTGCTAACAATGTGTTTTTGAGAGTATTAGTATAGTTCTGACCGTGACAGGATACGGACCCAGACAGACACTATACTAGTAATAGTGGTGATCAGCCACTTAGTGTGACTGTGATTGTTTGGGGACCAATCAAGGACTGGCATTGACACTGGCTGGTAGGAACACTAACAGCCTTTAACTGACATTATCTGATGTCGTTAGTGACACAAATACAGTGATTAATGATAACACTGTACACTGACACTGTATTAATGGCACTAGATGGGTGATAGGGGTGACCAGGAGGGCAATTAAAGGGCTCACTGTGTGCCTAACATGTTTACGTGTGCTACTTTTTCTCTGGTTGACTTTTGTTCCTGATCTTATCTCTGAACAGTGAGTGAAATCAGGGAAAATAAAAACAACCAGATCTGTATTGTGTTTAGTAACACATACAAATTTGTGCTGTTATTGTCCCCAGCAATCAGCAGGTCCACAGCCAAATTCATTGGCTGCAAGCCTGCTGACAAATTCATGTTGTAAGCCTGCAAGAACCAAACACTGTAGGGTATATCAATCAATGAAAGTGTCCAAATAGAAAAATAATTTGAGCAAAAGATCATTCTGGATTTGCCGATTATACGCCTGCTGCGTTGCTTTTGGTAAAGTGGCCCTATTGTCTTATTTTACATTACATGATATAATTTATTTAGAATATATATATTTTTTTAACCCACAAGCTTGTATTGCACAAGACACAAGTCAAATATGCCATTTGACTACTACAAAGGTTTCCACCTTTCTTCTAATTCATTTATTTGGTTAAATTATCAAGATTTTACAGACAACAAAATGTTGTAATAAATTTGTATATTTGAAAATTTTTTACAACATCTGGAGGAAATCGCAACTGACTGAAATATGTGGTTCCTTATAAGTAATTATAATGAAATTCACTCACAGAACAAAGTAAAAAATAATACTTTGCATCTTCGCAATGCATTTAATAAAACATGAAATATAAAAAAATGCATCATAATTCTTAAAAAAATGTAAAATGATACATTAAAGCCGAACTAAACCCATAGATTCAGCAGTTTAAAAAAACAGTTACATTCCCGACACGTGCCAGGGCCCGGGAATGCAACTGTCACATTGGTTATGCTCTCAGTTCACACTAGTGCAGTGCAGGGAACCGCATGTGATTTGGACAGGAATCGTAATGTATTCACATCACATGCAATTCTTTCCAGTGTGATTTGAGCCCATTAACTTTGTATGGCTCAAATCACTTTGCACCCGCACAAAAAAGGTGAATGCACCTTTTTGTTGCCGCACTGGAATCAGATCACTTAAGTATTCACACCCATGCGATCTGATTCAGCCAATTGCACTACATTTGGTGAACTGTTTTTTTAGGTGTCGTTAACTTTACATTGACACCCGCAGCGGTTCCCATGAATAAAGTGCGATTGTGATGCGGTGTGGGAAATGCACAGTGTGAAACGGGACTAAACCAAACTGTCAAACTATCAAATGGCTGGTGTCATAACTGATTATATGTGCAGCATCATGGCAGTTAAAGATCAAACAGAGTCAATTGAAATAGAGGGTGTTTGGAGCATAGGTAGATGAGACACAGGATCCAAAGCGACAGCCCGAGTGGTGAAAGTATGGCAAGGACAGCGGACTGAATGCAGCAGCACTGACAAGCATGGATAGAAGGCAGCTCACAGTAGATGAAGGAATCTCTATGCAGCATAAATAAAAACAAAGACATAAGAGCGCCACTCTAAGGCCCAGTTCACGCTGGGGCGACGCTACTTGCCGGGGCGACCTCATAGGTCGCGGCGCGCTGCTCACACCGTGACCTCGGAGCGGCCGGCACGGACTTAATAACATTGAAGTCTATGCAGGTCGCTCCGGGTCGCCCCAAAGAAGCTCCGGACCCTTTTTCTAAGTCAGAGCGACTTGTGTCGCTCCTATTAGAACGGGTCCGCAGCTTCTCTATGGAAGGCGACCTACGGCGACCTGTCAGGCGACCAGGTCGCCTGACAGGTCGCCCCAGTGTGAACGGGGACTAAGTGCAGTATGCATAAAAAGTCTGTTTATTTTAGACAAATGGCAACTTACAAGAGGATGAACAATGGAGTGCATGTCAGACCCACCAGAGGTCAGTAAGGCTGTGACACAGGAAGGACATGTAGAGCCAGGTGTACCTGAGCAGGTAGTAAGTGAGGCAGGGAGCTTCCAAACAGGCACTCCACGAGGCAACGTGCACAGAAAGCCGAGTCCTGGCTGGGCGTGACATCAGCGCCTTGGACGGGAAGACTGTGCCTGGCTAACGCATTTCAGAGCTGCCCATGGCTCCTTTCTTAAATCGAATTGGTCACTAGCGCACCACCTGCATTTATAGTGACAGGGGGCGGGAAGGGGTGGGGGACTAGGCTCATAACCAGTGTTCTAAACAAATGAAGATCTGTTGTATTGATTCAAACGACTCACTCACGATTCACGCCCCTGACGACGTCAACTCTGTGATGAAACGCGCTGGGTGGACCCGACGTGACATCACCACGCTTCTCTGGCCGGTCTTCCATACTATGTATGCTGCAGCTCGTATTTTTCTATGGAATCGCTACATGCTGTTTTAATCTGGATGTTTGTGAGTGTACCCTTTATCTTTTAATAAGTTTATTTATCATGTACTGGATTACGCTATGACCCCTCTTTTATCCATGCATACCGGAATCCCTATGTTTCTCGGACGTTCAGATGACTGAGCATTACCGCTGTTCCCACATGCTTTGGATATCTACCTTGCTTAGCATTTTTAGCCTTTCCATTAATTTGGAGGCCATCCAACTCTGGTAAGCTGACATCCCCTTAAGTGTCTGGTGCGGTGTCTGCACACATTGGAGCCCTTTCTTTTGAGGATTATATTTTCACGCATGCTGGGACTAGTGGTGCTTGTTTTTTTGCTTTCATGTTTTTCTGGTTTGAGTTTTTCCATATCATTGGACTTTTTTTTAAAAAATGAACTAATTTTTTGCCACTTGTATTTATATTTGATTTGCATTATTTACAATTGATCTTTTATGGTTATCACTTTTATACCATGTTTGTGCATATTTAAGGTACTCACTTTTTCATATGATTATGTATGATTCACTGTTTACACATTATTTGTGATTGTGATTTTATATCATTTAGTGGTGAGCGCTGCACTTTGTTTATTTTATGTGGGTATATCTATTTATCCATGCTAGCTGCTACTGCACATTTTTGCTCATCTTTGCTGTGACAAGACCAACCTCGCCACTGGGCATTGGAGGAGCCTGGTTGCTCGCCTCCTGCAATAAGACTATGGACCTAGGGGCTTTTACCCCTTTAAGACTGTATTTGGGCATATATGGCCTGTATTTCTATGCTTCTGGCCCTTTAAGGAAAAGACCTGCAGTTTTGTATTGGCACTTCGGACCGCCGAAGTGCCGAAGTAGTTGAAGTGAACGCCATGCGACTAACGAACATGTGGCAGCGGCCATTTTAATTCAAACGAACGCGGCCCCATTGACAATGGTTAGTTGTACGAACTGGGCCGTTCGTACACTTGGACCGTTCGAATGTACTTCGACATTCAAAGTCCATTCATCTCTATGGGGAAATAGACCGACCGCATAGCCCAAATCCATGGAACTGTTTTGGGCATGAAAATGTGCCTGCGGTCGGTCAGAAAAGGACTTCCGTCTAACTTTTTAACCCCTGGAGGGATTTCTATGATTTTTGGTTATGTTTGCATTTGAAGTATGCTGATTCTGATTTATTTGAATGTGATGCATATTTTAGAAGTTATGAAAATGTTGCTTTTTGTCTGAGGTGGCTTTCCATTCACCTATTGTCAGGTGTGCTAATGACCTCACCTGTTGTCTGCTAAGGGATGTATTGACACTCAGAGTAATGTGTATTGAGGGCTCGTTAGGGAACCATTGTTCTGTGTCTGACTATTGTGTACATTGATTGCCCCCTGGGGCTTCTGTCTCCTTGCATTGGTCAAAGCTATCTGACCAATCCCTGTTGACTTATTTCCAAGTCCTCATTTGCATGGCAGTCCTTCTGGTCAATCTATCTGACCAATCACTGCTGACTCATTTTCAAGCCCTCATTTGCATGGCTAGGAGAGGACCTTATAGGGAACTGCAGGTACTGTGCAATTGACCAATGGGAAAGCGGTTGTTGGGGGAAGGATGTTCCAAATTCTGTATAAAAGTGTGCTGTGTTCTTCCAATAAATGTTGATGTTGTTCCTGTTTTACCCTCAACTCGGAGCTTTGTCTCATTCTTGGGGGGATTCACTGTATGCTGTTGGAGACTGATTGCTAGGAGTGTAAGCTGATGTATGCTTTTCCTGTTCGTCTGCTAGCAGCTATTCGTGAGGTTCCAGGTTGGAGTGCTATTTTGTATCCAGTTCGGGAGTTTGGTGTCCTGCAAGTAGCTGTGCCTGTCTCTCAGAAAGGGGCATATCGCCTAAACGGATTTTAACCCCTTGTCTGCTGAAACGGTCCGTTACATTTGCGACTATCGGGCGCAGGTTTTTTTTTATGTTTTTAATTTTTTTTAAACTTTTTTATTTTGTACCAATAACGATTCAAACGAGCAAGAAGCAAATTAACAGCAGTATATAATAATAACCATTTGGGATAAAAATGTTAAAACATGTTAAAAATGTTAAACACAATGAGTGCACAATGTCAAGACACATAAAGCTGGATGTTGAATATATCACGTACAGATGCAATGCATGCATACATACAGTATACACAGTGTATGTACTGTATACAGTGCGCTAGGTGGTGCGCTAGTGACCAATTAGCTTTGAGAAAGGAGCCGTGAGTGGCTCTGAAACACGTTAGCCCCGTCCAGTTTTACCGCCTCTGACATCACGCCCGGCTGGGACTCGTTTTTCTGTGCACCCTGCCTCATAGAGTGCCTGTCTGGAGTTTGGAAGCTCCCTGCCTCAGTTACTACCTGATTAGATACACTTGGCACTACATGTCCTTCCAGTGTCACAGCCTAACTGACTCTTGGTGGGTTTGACATGCGCTCCATTGTTCATCCTCTTGTACAAGGGTGTCAAACTCAATTTCATTGAGGGCCTCATGAGCAATATGGTTGCCCTCAAAGGGCCAGTTGTATCTGGGGTGCACTACGTAAAGAGTACTGGGTTCAGGAGTGCATTATGTACAGAGTCCAGAGCTCATGATTATGCTATGTACAGAGCTCAGGGTTCAGGAGTGCGTTATGTACAGAGTGCAGAGCTCAGGAGTGTGCTATGTACAGAGAGCAGGTTTCAGGAGTGTGTTACGTTCAGAGTTCAGGGGTGTGCTGTGTACAGAGTGCAGGGTTTAGGGGCGCTATGCACAGTGTGCAACCCAAATCCTCCTCCCTGAAGCTTCCTCGCATCTCTCTCTCCTCCCTTGCCTGGCTCTAGTACCTCCCTGTGTAAGCAGCTCTGCCTCACCTTGCAGGCAGCAGGAGCGGAGGGTGAGAGCTGGAGGTGGTGGAATGGAGTTCTGCCATGTTCCAGCTGCAAAACTGTTTGCGAGGGCCACATAACAAGGCTTGGAGGGCCAGATTCGGCCCACGGGCCTTGTGTTTGACATACGTATGTGCTCTTGTAAGTTGCCATTTGTCTAAAATAAACAGACTTTTTTTATGCATACTGCACTTAGTCTCGATCCACACTAGCGCGACTTGTCAGGTGACTTGTCAGCCTGACAAGTCGCACTCCCTTGCGGTCCATTGACTGCTACAGGACCCGTTCTAATAAGAGCGACACAAGTCGCTCCGACTTAGAAAAAGGGTCCTGTACTACTTCCGGGCGACCTCGGAGCGACTTGCACAGACTTCCATTATGTGAAGTCCATGCAAGTCGCTCCGAAGTCGTAGTGCATGGGAATGCACAAGTCGCCCCCGAAGTAGTAAGGAGTCGTGCCGCCCCAGTGTGAACCGAGCCTTAGAGTGGCGCTCTTCTGTCTTTGTTTTTGTTTATGAAGATCAAACAGAGGCCAAGCTGGCAGCTTTGATAGGAGGGTTTACTTCTACTTTAAGTGAAAGAAATTCACAATACTGAATACTGAACTCAGTCAGATGGTCTGGTATGATAAGTAATGTATGTTTATTGGATGACTGTATTGTGTGTATACAAGTGAATAAATCTTCCCTGTATAGCCTAACCCTAACTGGCTGGCTGTAAACCAATGTATGGCTAATTGTGTTGAAACTTTATGAACAGCAGTAATTAACTCTAGAGTAACAAATAATGAGATCAACAGACAGCTGTGTAACAGCCAAAGATTTCCCACAAGGGGGCATTGCACCCTATGCAAACAGTGAATAACCACATACAAAGATGCAGTATATTGTCAAAAGTATTGGGACACCTGCCTTTACATGCACATGAACTTTAATGGCATCCCAGTCCGTAGGCTTCAATATTGAGTTGGCCCACCCTTTGCAACTATAACAGTTTAATTTTTTCTGGGATGGCTGTCCATGAGGTTTAAGAATGTGTCTATGGGAATGTTTGACCATTCTTCCAGAAGCGCATTTGTGAGGTCAGGCACTGATGTTGTATGAGAAGGCCTGGCTCGCAGTCTCCACTTTATTTAATCCCAAAGGTGTTCTATCAGGTTTAGGTCAGGACTCTGTGCAGGCCAGTCAAGCTCCTCTACCCTAAACTCACTCATCCTTGTCTTTATAGACCTTGTTTTGTCCACTGGTGAGCAGTCATGTTGGAACAGGAAGGGGCCATCCACAAATTGTTCCCACAAAGTTGGGAGCATGAAATTGTCCAAAATGTTTTGGTATGCTGATGCCTTAAGAGTTCCAACCCCTGAAAAACAACCCCACACCATAATCCCCCGTCCACCAAATGATTTGAACCAGTGCACAAAGCAAGGTCCATAAAGGCATGGATGAGTGAGTTTGGGGTGGAGGAACTTGACTGGCCCTCACAGAGTCCTGACCTCAACCCGATAGAACACCTTTGGGATGAATTAGAGCATAGACTGCGAGCCAGGCCTTCTAGTCCACATCAGTTCATTGACTTCACAAATGCATTTTTGAAAGAATGGTCAAACATTCCCGTAGACACACTTCTAAACCTTGGGGAAAGCCTTCCCAGAAGAGTTGAAGCTGGTATAGTTGCAAAGGGTGGACCAACTCAATATTAAATCCTACAGACTAAGACTGGGATGCCATTAAAATGTTACTAAACCCACAACAGTAAAATCTATCTGTAGATGCAGAACAGCATACTTGTTATACTCACTGTGTAACTTAAGTGATTAATCATCTGCATTGTGTAAAAAGGCTGTGTGATCCTGTATGCACAGATCCTCCTCCTCCTGCAAGTTCGCTCTGGACAAGTCCAGATAAGACACAGTACGTGTAGTTCAGCTGCACATGCTCAGTTTGGTCTCTATTGCTGGAGAGGACATTTCCTGGTTTTAGCTGAGCTATTCAGGTCACATGGTATTAAAGAGGAAGTAAAGTTTTGAAAGCCCACGTTGTCCCCGCTGGAGGCCGCATCCATCTTCGCCGGTCTTCCTTCCAGGTCTGTGGACTCCGGCTGTGCTACTGGCCGGAGTTGTGTGACGTCACTCCCGCACATGTGCGTGGAAGCTGCTTGTCACGGCTCAGGGCTCTGAAGAAACGGCACAGTCGGCCATTCCTTCAGAGTGCATGTGCCGATCACGTCATCGGCTTCATGCAATGTAAATACTGTATCTCCTAAGCGGTGCAAGTTTAGGAGATAATTACAGTGCCTAAGAGTAAGCATTATTATACAGTAGGCTTACCTATAGGTACTCACAGTGCAACCACTTTACCATCACACATGTGGGCGTGTATACAGATCCTAAATGACAGCCCAGTCCCTCCTTCCTCCTCCATGCCCAGTAGCTAAACAAGAACACAGTGGATGGGATGTCACATCTTGATTGGTGGATGCTTCGCCTCCCATAAAAGCACGAGGACACAGGCTATAGTGGATTTCCAGAGACAATGATTCCATAAAGGAGATAACACCACTGTACTGTACATGTTTTTGCAGTGTTCTTTTTTGACTTCTCAACAGCATCAGTTACAACCTGCAGACGTGCATATTGAGGTCATAGATGTTTCTAAACTTTTAAAAATAATTTATTTCTCAATTTCTAAACTCATAAATAATACAGTGTTATGTTTTCTTTTTTTTATTTGATTGGGATTCTCATTCTGTCTTTCTCTCTTTCTCATTTTCTCTGTCTCTCTCTCTTACTCTGTCTCTCTGTCTCTCCCTCTCTCTCTCCCTCTCTCTCCCTCTCCCTCTCCCTCTCCCTCTCTCTCTCTCTCTCTCCCTCTCTCTCTTTCTCTTTTTTCCCTCTCTCTCCCCCTCTTTCTCTCTCTCTCTCTCTCCATCTTTCTCTCTCTCTCTCCCTCTCCCTCTCTCTCTCTCCCTCTTTCTCACTCTCTCACACACTAAAACCTTGCTAACACCTGACCCACTGTCATTCTTATCACACCTGGCAGCCTTGCTAACATCCCACCCCCTGTCATCCTCATCACACCTGCCACCCCCCTGCAACCTTGCTAACACCTCTCCCCCTGTCATGCTAATCCTCCTCTTCCTCACACCTGGCAACCCACTGATACTGCCCTAATACACTATCCCCGTCATCCTCATCCCCTCTATAACCCACTGCCAGCTTCCAAACACCTGCATTGAGAAAGCAGCTTATTCCAATGTTGATAGGACAAGGGTCTCTTCCCCACAAATGTGTGGTGGTGGGTAACGTGCTTTATGGACGGGCAATGTGGTCTGTGGATGGGGACATATTGAAATTTGAACACTATGTTAACAATAAAGATGCCACCCCAGCTAAATGATTTATGTGTTACTAAACCCACAACAGTAAAATCAATCTGTATATGCAGTAAAGCCTGCATGTTATACCCCTTTGTGTGGAACCTAAGGGGTTAATCCTCTGCATTGTGTAAAAATGCTGATCCTGTCTTCTCTGATCATCTCCTTCTTCCCCAAACTCCAAAAAAAACCTAATATTTATAGTCTATGGCTGCTCAGTTTGGTGTGTATTGCTTGGAAGTTGTCAGGGTCCGGACTGGCGGCAGATGACTGCACTAGAGGTGGATCCTCTGTGTCAGTGAGGGATTGGCGTGGACCGTACTAGAGGACCGGTTCTAAGTTACTACCGGTTTTCACCAGAGGATGGACTTGCTGCGGCGGTAGCAACCAGGTCGTGTCCCCTGGTAACGGCTCAACCTCACTGGCAGCTGATACAGGCGTGGTACAATAGGACAAGGCAAAGGCAAGGTCAGACGTAGCAGAAGGTCAGGGCAGGTGGCAAAGGTTCGAAGTCAGAGGTCAACGGCAGAAGGTCAGATACACAGGCAAGGCAAACACAAATCGCTTTCTCAAGGCACTAAGGCAACAAGATTCGGCAAGGACAGGAAGGGGGAGTGGGTTTATATAAGAAACAGGAAACAGGAAACAGGTCACAGGAAACAGGAAGGGAGGTTTGGACCTGGACCCAATTACTGGTGCACAGGCCCCTTAAATTTCAAACAACCGGCGCGCGCGTGCCCTATGGTGCAGGGGCGCACGCGCCGGGAACCACGTGAGCGGGGAGCGGAGGAGGGAGCCGGAGCGGGCACAGGTGAGTGGATCTGGAACGAACGCCGCGAGCGCTCCGGTCCAGAAGCAGGGACCGGAGCGCTCAGCGTTACAGAAGTTTTTTTTTCTTGGGAGGGTACATGTGATAAGCAGTCCAGACATGTTCAGACAGAGAATCAAGGGTCTTGAAACCTGATAGGACAATCGTGGGAGAAATGAAAACCCCTCCTACAATCTATCAGCACTCACTGATACAAGTCAAAAGATTGCTCTAATTGCTATATACAGCTGATGAAAAAAGGTATTTATCAGTTTATACTTACTAAAATAATTGTGTTTCCATGTTCTGTGTACTGTGGGAGACCAGATATAATGAATGCAGGGTCCTGGGTTTATTAAAACTTTAAAGTTCATGTGCATGTAAAGGCAGGCGCCCCAATACTTTTGACAATATAGTGTATAAACCTATGTGGTCATGAGTTCTTAATATACTATGGATGTGACCAGATTAATTTTTATTGGGTTCTGTGTATAGGGCTGCATAGCTCAGACATATTGGAGGTAATTCAATAAAGCATTTGTGACACTTTTTTGGCATTATGGCCACATTAGAAGTTCCTGTGCTTAATTTGTGAAAGCCGTGCAACAATTTCCTTGCTATTTTCTATGTGTGCAATAAATTTTGTCTGTGACAATTTATCAACAGATTGATAAACATCTAAGTAATGGGTCATACACACTATAAGATTTTCTGTAGACTTTTTCCTTTAGACTTACCAAAACCATATAATATGAGGTCAAACCTAAACACTTTCAATTTGTATGCAATCTGGCAGGCCCTTGCACTACATAGAAAAGGTAAATCTGAAGGAAAAAGTCTTCAGAAAATCTTATAGTGTGCATGGCCCTTTACAGGCGATTTTTACCCCTCCCCCTGCTTCAGAAGCTCTCCATTTTCTACTCCTAATTCCACAGTCCAGTCAGGTGCAAAAAGCCCCAGGAGCCCATTTTAGCTCCAGACCGCCTGTGAATGAGAGGTATAGGGCACAGACCAATGGGGTACACTATACAGCTATTCTTTGACTACTATCTATATCCCATAAACTCATAGCCCAGAAATAGAACTCTCCAAACCCTTCCCTTTGGTTAAGTGGATAAATGAAGAAATTGCAATTCTACTATGAGAAAAACACGTATATAAACATTTTGACTAATTGGTTAGAAGCCCCTGGGTTAGCTCCTACCCCATTAATCCCTGACAGATCGTTAGGTTAAAAAAGGTAGTATAGAGAATAGAGTATATACCGACCCGAATATAAGCTGAGGCACCTAATTTTACCACAAAAAACTGGGAAAACGTATTGATTCGAGTA
The DNA here is from genome assembly GCF_965119305.1 of Pelophylax lessonae. Taxonomy (NCBI): domain Eukaryota; kingdom Metazoa; phylum Chordata; class Amphibia; order Anura; family Ranidae; genus Pelophylax; species Pelophylax lessonae. Next base: position 327,951,605 of record NC_138772.1, read on the forward strand.
TAAGCCTAGGGTGGGAAATGCAGCAGCTATTGGTAAATTTCAAAAATAAAAATAGATACCAGAGGCTGCGGGCATGGTACAGGAGAGGAAGAAGCTGCAGACATTGTGCAAGAGATACAGAGGCTGTGGACATGGTGCAGGAAATGCAGGGGCTGTGGGCATGGTGCAGGAGATGCAGGGGCTGCGGGCATGGTGCAGGAGATGCAGGGGCTGCAGGCATGGTGCAGGAGATGCAGAGGCTGCGGGCATGGTGCAGGAGATGCAGGGCTGCGGGCATGGTGCAAGAGATGCAGGGCTGAGGACATGATGAAGGATATGCAGGGGCTGAGGGCATGATGCAGAAGATGCAGGGCTGAGGGCATTGTGCAGGAGATGCAAGGCTGAGAGCATGATGCAGGGCTGAGGGCATGATGCGGGATATGCAGAGGCTGCGCAGGGGTCTTACTTACCCATCCCCGAGGCACCTTACATTTAAAAATGGCACAACACGTCATTGCGCATGTGCCGTCTGCCCCAGAATTGCAGAGTGTGTACGGGCTTTCCCGAGTGGCGGCGGCGCATGCGCAGTGTACATGTTGGGCTGGCCGCCGCTGACGTTCGGCCAGCCCCAGGGAGAACAGTTAAGTGACTCGAGTATAAGCTGAGGGGGGCTTTTTCAGCATAAAAAATGTGCTGAAAAAGTTGGCTTATACTCGAGTATATATGGTATATTAACTTTTTTTGATCAGTGTGCGAACCTTATGCCCCATTCACATTTGTGAAAAGCACTTTTTTGTGCATGTTTTATGCAACAGCATAGGGCAGCTCATTCCCTTGCATGGACTGACCTACACAAAACAAATGCGCCAAAGAAGCTCCTGCACTTTTTTCAGGTGCAGAGCTTAATGTTTTTATATTACTGTGTGTTATAACATTTACCATGCAACAAAATCACTTTCTGGCTGGGTTTGCAAGTGCAATGGGTGTTTGTAGAGCAATTTTCACTCGTTCTAGGAACAAACACAGAGACGAGCATTCCCAGAATGCCCAGGTGTGAATCGGGACTAAGAGATATACACTATATTACCAAAAGTATTGGGACACCTGCCTTCACACATACACTTTAATGGCATAACAGTCTAACGCTGGCCAATACTATACGAACAATCGGCCAAAATTCAGTCATTTGGACAGTTCGTTCATCTTTCGGCCATTTAATGGGCACAAATCGGTAATCGGGCTGAAAAAGTGAAGGACAAGTTTGGAAATCTTCTGCCAAATGAACAATTAATTGAAAGATTGATGTGTTTCTCATCCAAACTGTTTGCACTAAGTATGTGTGAAAAAACAAACAAACAGCTCGCTCCCTAGAGCCTCACAGGTAAAGCGACGTAGGGCTACGCCGCTTTGCCTGTGAGGGGCTGACCGCCGCAGTAAATAGTCGTGCGACGGTCGGCAAGTGGTTAAAGTGGAGTTCCACCCTCTAAAAGTTTTTTTTTGTGTTCTCTTCGTCCCAGAATGCCCTGCACCGTCCTCGCTCGTCATGTTCGGTGCAGGCACGTCATTCCTGCACAGCTTCTGGGCATGCCCAGAAGCTGTTTAGCAGGGAATGACGCGCATGCACCGGACATGACGAGCAGGGTTGGTGCAGGCGCATTGATTCCTGGGAGCGATGACGCTCAGCTCCCAGGAATCAATGCAAGCAGGAAGTGACGGCGCGGGCCGCGGCCGCAGAGAGAGGAAGTGGAAGTAAGGTGAGTATATTTTCTTCTAAAACAAGATAAGTAAAGAAAAAAAAAATCGTGATTATCCATTTATTTGTCAGGTGACACAGAACAAGCACATGGGGCAAAGTGTCTTTTAAGGGTGGAACTCCACTTTAAGTTCCACCACCATTTGTTTCTAAAGAGAATCTACAACAACTTTAATGCATTGCAGGGATTGTGCTTTATGAAAGAACAAAAATGTTTAGAGGCATTTTTATAAAACAGTGAATTCTGTATTCGCCATACGTTTACTACTGGTGAATTAACCATTGTCATTTAAAACACATGCATCAGAAAGATTCACCTGCAGTGAATGTTTGCTCAGTGTCACATTCACAGTTTTATAAACTAGCTAGGCTAGTTTCACGCAAGCCCACCTGATAAAATGTAATGTTTTACATTGTAGGCCAGTGCCAGTGTTTATATATAAAAGAAGTATAGTAGCACCAAACACAAGATAAATGTCAGATAAAAAATCAGATAAAAGTGTCCATATAAAGTCCAATAAATCCAATAAATTGGAGAAGGAAAAGTAGAAACAAGGTCCCGATTCCCGGTTGTGCAGATGAAATAAAGCCAACACCCAATCGTGATGTACACACTATCTGCTTACCAGATACTGATAAATAGAGGGCGATGAATATATCAAGCTGTTAAACCAGGAAGTGATATGCCACAAGGTCTGTTTCGTGAGATCACAACTCCAATACACCTCAACAGAAAAAGGAGGACGATAGTACAGACTGCATGGATCAACATTTATTAAAACGAAAGAATGGTACTCACAAAATAGCGAAATAATATGAGCATGTCAAAGGTGGAATACCGCGGTGATACTTTGCTAAAATGTAAAGTAGTAAGTTCACAGCTTGTATAACAGTGTAAATTTGCTGTCCCCTCAAAATAACTCAACACACAGCCATTAATGTCTACACCGCTGATAACAAAAGTGAGTACACCCCTAAGTGACAATGTCCAAATTGGGCCCAAAGTGTAAATATTTTGTGTGGCCACCATTATTTTCCAGCACTGCCTTAACACTGGCATGAGCCTCACCAGAGCTTCACAGGTTGCCACTGGAGTCCTCTTCCACTCATCCATGATGACGACATCATGGAGCTGGTGGAGGTTGGAGACCTTGCGCTCCTCCACCTTCCCTTTGAGGTTGCCCCACAGATGCTCAATAGGGTTTAGGTCTGGAGACATGCTTGGCCAGTCCATCACCTTTACCCCCAGCTTCTTTAGCAAGGAAGTGTTCATCTTGGAGGTGTGTTTGGGGTCGTTATCATGTTGGAATACTGCCATGCGGCCCAGTCTCTGAAGGAAGGGGATCATGCTATGCTTCAGTATGTCACAGTACATGTTGGCATTTATGGTTCCCTCAATGAACTGTAGATCCCCAGTGCCGGCAGCACTCATGCAGTCTCAGATCATGACACTCCCACCATCATGCTTGACTGTGGGCAAGACACATTTGTCTTTGTACTCCTCACCTGGTTGCCGCCACACATGCTTGACACCATTTAACCAAATAAGTTTATCTTGGTATCATCAGACCACAGGACATGGTTCTAGTAATCAGAGATGTATAGTAACTAAGTAGAACTACTTCACTACTGTACTTAAGTACCGAAAGGCGGTATCTGTACTTTCCTAGAGTAGAATTTTTTTCTCCTGCTTCCACTTTTACTTCACTACATTTTTTCGATGATTTCAATACTTCTACTCCGATATTTTTTTTTGTGCTGCATAGTTACTCGTTACAATTATAAAAATTACCACTGCCAGAACAGTAGATGGCAGGTTTCATGAAGCTCAAAAAAATGTGTATAATGTCATGTGTACTTTTGACTTTTGACTTATTTCTTTAATAACTACATAACACAGTACTTGTACTTTTACTTTCAGTACTTGAGTAGCAAATTTTTTTAAAAAACTACTGGTACTTTTACTTTCAGTACTTGAGTAGCAATTTTTTTAAAAAACTACTTGCAATACTTACGTACAAAAAATGTTGAATACTTTAGTACTTCTACTCAAGTCACTTTTTGATCGAGCACTTCCACTTCTACTCAAGTCACTTTTTGATCGAGCACTTGTACTTTTACTCAAGTATGGGTGTCGAGTACTTTGTACAACTCTGCTAGTAACTCATGTCCTAAGTCTGCTTGTCTTCAGCAAACTGTTTGTGGGCTTTCTTGTGCATAATCTTTAGAAGAGGCTTCCTTCTGGGATGACGGCCATGCCAGACCAATTTGATGCAGTGTGCGGCATCTGGTCTGAGCGCTGACAGGCTGACCCCCACCCCTTCAACATCTGTAGCAATGCTGACAGCGCTCATACATCTATTTTCCAAAGAAAACATCTGGATATGACACTGAGCACTTGCACTCAACTTCTTTGGTCGACCATGGCGAGGCCTGTTCTGATTGGAACCTGTCCTGTTAAACCGCTGTATGGTCTTGGCCACCATGCTGCAGATCAGTTTCAGGGTCTTGGCAATCTTCCTATAGCCTAGGCCATCTAGAGCAACAATTCTTTTTTTCAGATCCTCAGAGAGTTTTTTGCCATGAAGTGCCATGTTGAACCTACAGTGACCAGTATGAGAAAGTGAGAGTGATAACACCAAATGTAACACACCTGTCCCCCTTCACACCTGAGACCCTGTAACACTAACGAGTCACATGACACAGAGGAGGGAAAATGGCTAATTGGGCCCAATTTGGACATTTTCACTTAAGCGTGTACTCACTTTTGTTGTCAGCAGTTTAGACATTAATGGCTGTGTGTTGAGTTATTTTGAGGGGACAGTAAATTTACACTGTTATGCAAGCTGTACACTCACTACTTTACATTGTAGCAAATTTCTTCAGTGTTGTCACATGAAAAGATGTAAAAAATATTTACAAAAATGTGAGGGGTGTACTCACTTTTGTAAGATACTGTAGGTGTGAACCAGGCATAAGACTTTTTTTGCAGTGTTGTAAACCAAAAGAGTTCCAAAAATAATATCCCTCAATCAAACTTTTTTGGTTTTAAGCTAAATCAAAAATGTTTTCCCCCTTTTTATAAGCGAGAGAAAACTTACTTTTAATGTAAGCACATGCAGAAGCCCTGGAGCAAGTAAAGCAGACATTTTGCATTCTGTGTAAACCCACTATGATTTCCCCTGTATCATGTCAGCTAGCTTTACTACACCCAGATATGGAGATTACATGGGTCCGTTATTATGGCTGTGGTTCCTTGTTAGCTAAAACAGACATTCAATTCTGTTTGCTACATATTCTCCCACATCTCTTAAACTGGTGCCTTCAAGGACCCACCCTTCTTGTTATTTTCTGTTAATTATTGTTATATAATTGGACCGGTTTTGAAATAAAGGGCAGCTATGGCAATTAAATCCTATTTTTGTGTGGTATCTTTTTTCTTTATTTTGGCTGATTATGGGTGGTAAAAAGGGGATCTGGCCTAGTGGTACTCGCGCTGGACTCCCTCTGAAACACCCTTGTCAAGAAAGGCCCAGAGCAAATAAGACAATGGTTATAGGCCTCAGTGCCACATGACAGGGTTGAAAGGGTGCCAGTCAGCTGTATAGTTAATAGAAAATAAGAGAAAGTCCCTTTATCTAATTGGTGATTGGGGTCTAGTATATGAGGGTCCTTCTAAGCCGATTGGCAGGGAAGAGCAGGACAGTGGCATCCTCAGGCTGACCAGCAACTAAAGAGCTTCTTTGCTTTCCACACTACACTTTGTTTGTTATATATTTTGTTTGTTTTAGTCTATCATTGGTGCTAGTGTTCTGTTTAAATGGTTCCTTGAAGGTGTTAATTTATGTAAAAATGGGTGGGGCCAATCTAAGGTAAGTATCTTTAATAATTCCCATAGTGGTGTAGTGTGGCTGGGGGCCTAAAAAAATATAGCGTTTTTTTTAGCTGCAGACACATCGATATGGCATTCTAAAGAGATGTGACTTTACAATACACAGGCAAAAATGGTAATCTTGAGAATATATATGCAATTATATACAATACTTGAGCAACAGTCAATTATTACAATACACTGACAACAAAGAGGCAATTGTTGTAATACACAAGTAACAAACATTGTAATACACAAAAATACACAAAAACCAATGAGCAATTGTTACAAGATGTGGGCATCTTTTGGTATCTGTGGGTCCCTTTTGACGGAGATCTGAAAAGCTACTCCCTAGTCATCTGTTCACAGGGCTCCCTTCTTAGGTACACTACTTTATTGCCAGCAAGGTTTTAACAAACATCTTTTTATTTGGCAATGGCCAAAGGCTTAAAAGTGTTGATGCTGAGGTTCAAACTTAACCAGGTAATTTCTACAGAGTGGGGTTGGTAGCTGGGGAAGTTAGGGTCCTTTCACACGGCCGCTCCGTGTGTCCGCAAATCATCCCATCTGTTTGCGGATGATTTGCGGACATAATGTAAGTGAATGGCATTGCGGATGTCAGCGGAATACCATCCGCTGACATCCGATTTTCCTCCTTTCAGTTCTGTTCCGTTTTTTCGAATGGAACAGAACCCTATTTTTTCATCCGTGTAAAAAACGGAAAGGAAGGAAAATCGGATGTCAGCGGTGTCACCCGCTGACATCCACAATGCCATATACTTACATTATGTCCGCATATCATCCGCAAACGGATGGGATGATATGCGGGCACACGGAGCGGATGACACAAATGTCATCCGCTCCGTGAAAAAAAAAAAGTCCCGCAGCGGACTTAAGCAGCGGAGCGGCCGTGTGAAAGGACCCTTATAGTCTTATGGAAAAGTTTGAACACCATGTTCAAGTTACATTTTGTTGATTTTATTGGTAAAAATAGGAACTTACTGTTGTTTTTTGTAGTAGTTTTTAAGGTCCCAGAAGAACATAATTTACTTTTTAGGCCTTTATCCAATTCAAGTAAACACAATTCCAAAGTCTATTAAATTCTCTGACCCTTGGAACCACCCAAATCCACTCTCTCTTTTTAGAACAAGGGGCATGTATTGAACTAGAGAGAAATGGAAGGAATGAGGACACACAGGGAGTGCATATTATTGGCATATTAGGTCTTGTACAATACTGTATTAGATTTAACATATTATGTACATGAGGTCATAATGCATTTTAGGCATTTTTAAGTTGTACTTTCTACAGTTTAGTTTGTTAAGTACAGTACTTTTTTTTAAACCTTTTAAAAAAGAGACAGCAAATACTTTACAATGAATAATCAATCTACATATAGTTTTTTTAATGCAGCTAACTAGAGAATTACCACATGCCAGCAGAAGGACATAACAGGGCGTCTAAAACTTTTCCAGCTATCCACCCTTTAAATACTAACATCTTTAATTATAATTTGAGTTTTACAGGTGTAGGCAAGTAGAGCTTATGAAATATAATCAGTAAGGTAGAGATTCTATCTGCAAGTCTAAGCAATAATGTCCCAAAGTTTGCATGTTAGTTTTTGAAGAAATTAGGAGCCTTTGGGAATCATACACAGCTCTTTTAGTGAACACAGACCTTTTACACTTTTAGTGTAACAAAAGGGAAAACTTTTTTTATCATATTTTTTTAATCAATGCACACCAATGCCATTGGTCCCTAACTTTGGAGATGGCCCATTGGTGGGCTCTGCTGGGTAAAGTCTTCCTTTGCATACATTGTTTACAAGAGTGATGCTATTCTTTGATTTCACCCCTCATGCAGGGCAAATAGAAGTAGTCTCTCACTAGTTTAAAAGTTCTTTCAGGGTCTAATTGACCATAATCATAATGCAGAGCAGCCAACACAGACTCTCTTTGCTTTTCTGGCAGGAAGTTGCCATTTATCTTAGGGCTAATCTGAGGGGCCGTTCATTAGGCTACACTGTCACGTAACTGCAGCCAATTCCATTCTTTGTGAACTGGATGTGCTTCTTTTGGAGACTCTGTCAACAGATCTGAAATTCAACCCTCCAGGGTCTTTAATGTTACACAGCAGAGAGGTCCCTTCATCTAGTCTGTTCTTAAGTCTTTGTTTGAAAGCTTCATTCCTTACTTGGCAAAGGTCACAGTAGTATTTGAGGACCCAATGGCTTCTGCTCACATAGGCAACAGGCCACGGGTGTCCATTGTGCTCTTGATACAACACCCTGCCGAGCACATCTGAAATGGCATCGACATGTAATTCTAAAAAATTTGTTTGGATCAGCATAGGCCAGTACAGGAGCATTCATCAGGCTACTCTTCAGCTGATGGAAGAACTCTTCACACTGATCAGTCCACTGGTTTTGGATTGACTGGTTTCAGAAAGTCTGGATCATCATCCTGATCTTTGCTCTTCAACAGCTCATTGAGGGGCTGATCTATCTTGGAAAATCCCTTGACAAATCTTTGATAGTATGGGCAGAACCCCAGGAATGACCTCAGCTCAATCACATTGATGGGTCTTGGCCAGAAGGTGACAGTTTTCAATTTCTTGGGGTCAGTGGCCACTCCCTTAGCCAACATGTACGAGGCAAGTAACAAAAGACTGTTAAAACTAGCACTTCTCTAGGGACAACATGAACCCCTCTGCATGAAGTCTCTTTAGGACCTTCTCCTAGTGCTCCTCATACGTTTCAAGGGTTTTGTCAAAGACAGAAATATCGTCTAGGTACAGTACAGCAGCACTTCGATCAGGTTCATGTCCCCCACTATCTTCTCCATCAATCTTTAGAAGGTAGCTGGAGCTTTCAACAGACCTGCGGGCACTCTATCGAATTTGAATAACCCAAGTGGACAGATTAAGGTCTTCTCCTCTCTGTCTTCCGGAGGCACAGGTACAGGGCCGTCTTTAATGTGGGGCAAAAGGGGAAGCTGCCCAGGGCCACGTCATTGTTTTGGGGCCCAAAGCAGTTGCCGCTAGAGCCAACTCTGCCCACAAACTGGGAGCCCCATCGGCACTAAAGAATGACCGGATACAGGAGACAGGCAGCGGCACGATGTGATGTAAGTTATGTCTAGGAATTAAAGAGCGGACGGAGCTGTGAGCTACACTGATGCTCTGACCCCGCCCCATGTCATGCTGCCTGTATATCGGCTCTCGGGAGGCCGCCGGGTTGGAGGGGATGGCAGCAATTGTCAGCGGAACTCAGCTGGCCAGGACCAGGGAGGTTCATCTCTTTTCCTGACTTTGCCTAGGAGTCCAACACAACAGCACTGATAAGCTCAGCGGCGTTCAGTGGAGTGAGTCACATGCTTCTCATGGAAGTAGTGGGTATTTTCTTTGGCACTCAGTGCTAAATGGAGAAGTGAGGGAGAGAAGGAAAGGCAACTCTATGCCAGGGATGGGAGAATTGAATAAAAAATGTTACCTTGCCCTGAAAGGGAAAATCTTTAATTAAAATTCCAACCACATGGCAGACAGGTACCTGTTAGTACCCACTCTTCCGGTCTAGTACACTAAACCACTACGTCCCTGTCAGACTTTGTAGAGCATCTTCTTTTCAAGGTTTGATACACTGGTTGGGAAAGGTTCTCCTGTTGAGTGTGTTGTAGGCAATACGTATCCTCAGAGAACCATTCTTCTTTCTCACCATCACTATGAGAGGGACATAAGGGTTCCATGACTCTCAAATGATGCCCATCCTTTTCAATTTTGCTAATTGCTCACAGAGAACTTCCAGATCACCCAAAGGAATTCATCAGGCTTTTTTTCTGAATGGCTTATCTTCCTGAAGATGAATTTAGTGCTGGACACTCTTTGCACACCTTACACCAAAATCACTGTTCAAAAAACATTTCCTGCCATTTCAGGAGTTGGACTTTGGCTCTTTCTTTCCCTTCATGTGAGAATGGGGTGTTTTGCAATATCTTCTGAACTGTGTTTGTATATTCTTAGAAACAATTGTTTTTAAAACGACTGTGTTGGCCGGATTTGGCTACTGGTGCTTCATTGTCCCAGTGTGTGCCAGTTAGTTTGTGGCTTCAGTGCCTTATGAATATTGAAGGCATTACCTGAGACAATGTGGACCATATATTAAGATGTACATAACGTGTTCATATTATCTGGAATCTCTCATAGTAGATGCATTTTATTGTTTCTGCTGTGAACAGATTTCTCTATAAATATCATCTTTCTTATTGACACTACATTGTACACTTGAAGTGTTACTAAACCCACAACAGTAAAATCAGACTGTATATGCAGTAAAGCATACTTACTGTGGAACCTAAGGGGTTAATCCTCTGCATTGTGTAAAAAGGTTGTTTAATCATGTCTCTCTGATCCTCTTCTTTCACTGTCTATTAAAAAATAACCTGATATTTACAGAGCCAGGGGGCCTGCTGCACATGCTCAGTTTTTCGTGTATTGCTAGAGAGTTGTTTTTTTTTCTTGGGAGAATGCATGTAATCAGCGCAGGGCCAATCAGCACTGCCCAGACTTGTTCAGACAGAGGATCAGGGGAGAACGAAAACTCCTCCTTCAAGCTTTACTAGGAACTGATAGAGGTCACAAGGCTGCTATATACTGCTGATGAGAAAAGGTATTTATCTGTTTATATTTATTAAAATTATGCCATTTCCATGTTCCGTGTACTGTGGGAGACCAGATATAGTGAACGCAAGATCTGGGTCAGTGTTGGGGTAGTTACTCAAAAAATGTAACTAGTTACTAGTTACTTCTGTAAATTGTAACAAGATTACTTTACTAGTTACTGCATTTGAAAAGTAACTTCACTACTTATTACTTTACATTCCTCTTTCTTAATTGACCATATAGAAGAAGATACATGACACTCTTTCTGCATAGAGTTTATTGTATAAACACAGGCTTTGGGAAACATGAGAACAAAACCTGAAAAAAACAGAATAAAACATAAAGTGCAACAAAAGGTCATAAACTTCATCCCTCTCTATTCTTCGAAATAACGATTGTATCGCACGGCTTGGGTAACGCAGGAAAGCGCGTTCCTATAGCCTAGTAAAGTAGTGTAGTTACCTCCTATAGCCTAGTAAAGTAGTTACCAATATTAGTATTGTAACTAGTTACGTTACTTCGTTACCAAAAAAAGTAATGTAGTTACTGTAATCCGTTACCTCGTAACTCGTTACCCCCAACACTGATCTGGGTTTAGTAACACTTTAAGATCTATGTCCGGCTTTGGCCAATAGATTTTCTGTAACTGCTGTTCGCAATAACTAAAAAAAAATGAAGAGGGTGATACTGGGATAGCTGGATTCACATGTCCTATCAGTATTCAGGCCTGTAATTTCACTGGTGAGTCCATGCTTTTGCGAACACTGACTGGAATCTTCCCATGACTTCATTGCAAGATCCCTGTTAACACTACTTTGGGTATTACCTCCACCCCTGTGTCTTTTCTCTGAAAATCACTTAAAAGACAACAAACAATCCTGGTTGATCCAGGTTGAACTTGACTGAAGCTCGAAGACATGCCACTTCCCCTGGTTGTAGTATCTTCTCATCTCTATCTAATCGCTATAACTTCCCCACTCTTTCCCCTTGGCCTTTCTTTTCTTGAACCAAGCACCAATACACTTGCCGTAGCATGGGGTGTACACTCTCATTCGGTGTGTCATGCTTTGAGACAAAGGGAGTGGATAGCCTTCTAATGAAGTCATTGTTTGTTCCTACTATTAGGGAACTCATGTGCGCTTCAGGCGGGTGAGGGCACACAACAGCTAATGAATCGAACATCTTGGATCGCCCAGCAATGGAGGGGTTGAAGGTCAACTTGATCGGCAGGTACCAACCATATGGGAAATTCTAAGTTCCAAGACCTGACATTTCTAGCTCTTCCAGCTCCTGTAGGGATAGGTGTTCGAGGTATTTTTTGTAAAAGTCCCGGCATAGCAGAATCACCTGTTTTCCTGTGTCCAGAAGGGCCTTTGTATAAATGGCTTCTACTTGGACTGACTCAAAGGAAGAAGGTTTTACTAACTTGTCAGGGATTTCGCTGGGAGCAGTGGGGTCTGTAAGTCCTGCTGTCTGTACTTATGCTCCCTTCTTGGTTTGCTGCTGTTTTTGTTGGTGTCTTGGTTGAGTCCCAGGTGGTTGATGAGCGAGTTGGACCGTCACTCAGAAACAGCAGGGGGGCCCTCTGTGAGGCTTTGTTCCTCCACTGTTGTCTCCTTGCAACTTGGATTTGGAGCTGGCTGTTGCAGGTGGGCACCTGGTTTGCTCCTGCCGCTGGCTTTCAGTCTTCTGTGGCCTTGTGCATTCCTGTCTGTAGTGTCCCACTTCTCAAAAGTTGAAACAAATCACTTGGCTTGCCAGTTTTCAGCAGGAATATCAGTAGGAGTTGGGCCCTGAAATACTCTCACCAGGGGATGCGACAACCTTGGTTGCCAGTAGATACATCATTTCCATTAGCTGGGCCAGCTCTTGGTTGTCACTGGCTGCACCAGCAACTCTGATCTTAGCAACAGCTTCTGTTTTTGGGCTTTTCTGCTTTCTCTTCAGCATAGTTGCATGCACAGTCCTGATTAATTCAGGATTCTTCAGGATTCCACCCCCCCCCCCCCAATTTTTTAACTGGATTAAAATAGGATCTAAGGGCTAAACTTCCCTACAACATGCCAAACTTCATCTACTGAGCTGTTGTCTATACCTTTCTTTAGCAATACCTGAAGCATTATCTTGTCAAGACATCTCGTATAACTGGGCAACTTCTCCCCCTCATCTTCGTGGTATGTTCAAACTGGCACATGAGGTTAGAGGGCTTTTCTGTTGTCCTGAACACATCTTTCAGGATACTTAAGTAGTCATAGGCAGTACAGTCTTGTTTGCGGAGTTTTGGGTTGCAGATAGCTTCTGAGGCATGCCCTCCCTAAGCTCTGAGTGATTCTCTGTTTTTTCTAAACTTTTGAACGTTCCATGCATCCAGGGCTTGCATGGATTGCTCCAACCATTCCTCAAAGCACACACGTTTTGTCAGCAAGTTCTACCCCTGATGACGTCAGAGGTTGCTGAAGAAAAGTGTTGGGACAGACTTTCCGGGACACGTCATTTCCAGTCGTTGGAGCACAGGTGGAGTGCAAACCAGTGCTTTCAATTTACACTTCATGTCTGAGTATATTTTATGGGTGTAAATGCAATTTTAATAGATTTTTAATACAATTTGAATCTACTGCACTATGAGAGGTTCTTTTATATCTTCCCTTTGCGAGCGAGGTACACACAAGATCTCTTAAAGGCACAGGAGCATTTTACAAGAGATGGTGGCATTCAGTTTTCAGTATGTTCAGGATATCGTTGGTGAATAAAGTATATGATACCCGTTTAGCGAAACACCTGCTGGTGATACCAAAAGCGATTCTGACCTTCTTTGAGAAATAAGGTCGTATATTTCCGGTGAGTGCAGTGTATTCCTATCTGGGATAAGAGGAAGAGCACTTTTTTCTTTCCTGGGTGTCACTCTCTTGTCTTAACATATTTTTTCAACACTTCTGGGATTTTATTTGCACCAAGCACTTTATTTGGACTGTTTTGAATGACCTTTATTTCACATTTGTTTATCATTTATTGAGGCATTTTTTGTTTTGTATGAGCGCGGTCTAGTCTTCAAATGGATAGCTTAGATAGGTTGTTATATATTAGCTGGTTTAAAGCAAAAGTGGATTGTACATAGATTGCGGAATCAGATTGCAAAATGTATGGCCAGCTTTACTTGAGACTGGTGATTTGGTACACCTCATCAAAAAAATCAAGTACCTACTAGGGGTCAGAAGTAGGGTCAAAGTTGAGTCACCCCTAGTGTCACTGACACTTTTCCAAGCTCCTTGAATACCTCAATGATGTTTTTGAGGATGGGCTTGTGGACACTGTAACTACTGTATGTCAGCGTTAAAGACTGACAATCCCGTCTCTGCTTTTGCACTGAACTGATACATTTTTTCTCTGTTGTGTACATTTCATACAGTGCCAGTTCCAACCGCTATCCACCACCAGCCTCCTGCAAGTGTAACAGGGCTGTGTTTATTAAAAGCTTTAGACACTATACTAGCATACTCCTTGTTTTATATTTTCATATTATTATGGGCTACTCCCAAACTTAAGGCTAAGCCATCAGTGTATTTACAGAAAACATTTTAGTATTTGGTGAGTCCTGCACTGATGGGGTGGATTTAGAATCAGATTTTCTTTTTTTTTTTTTTGTATTTACTTTCAGTTCCTCTGTTTAATGTCTGAGCATCTTTCACCAATTTTTTAAGTTAAAGACATATCCTGGTCTTTTTTTTTTTTTTTTGGGTGGGGGGCCAACATCATTTGATCAACTGTTCCTGCCTACTTTTCGCATAAATGATGCATAGTCCTAATGTCTAAAGTAAGAAATAGCCTTGTATTGAAAGACAGGGGTCCCAAGATTTACCTGTCCCTCCAGGGTTTATTTACTTAAGCTAGAGAGGGCAAAAATCAGCTTTCAGGTTTTATTCCTAAAGCCTAATTAAATAAGCTGAGGTTAGAAGCTGATTGGTTTCTCTGCAGAATTTTGACTAATTTTGCGCTCTCTAGCTTTAGTAAATAAACCTCCCCATATCTATAACAAGTAAGAATCCAGAGGAAGATCTGATCTTTTGTTCTGGCCTGCACATCTTTAACCACTTGCCGACCTCCGCGAGTACATTTATTGCGGCGGTCAGCCCCTTCTGGGCAAAGTGACGCAGTACAACGTCGCTCGCCCAGGAGCCTGTAGGGGGCGAGCGCGCGCAGCCGGAGGCGCGCTCCCGCTCGTTCACTGAGGTCCCCGCGCGAGTGACCGGCGGCTCCGATGTCCGCCGGCCACTCGCGATCTCCCGCTGGAGAGGGAGAAAGGCAGGCGGCTAATGTAAACAAAGCCGCTTATCATTCTCCCTGGTGTAACAGCAGAGATCATACGATCCTGCTATGTAGGATCATATGTCTCTGTGGTTACATAAAAATCCACGCCCCTTGACAGTTAGAAGCAAGCCCCTAGGGGCACACTTAACCCCTGGATCTCTAATAAAGTTAACCCCTTCCCATATAATTTCAGATTACATTGTATCACCTCCTTTTTATGTGTGTGTGTTTTGTGCAACTTTTGAATTTCCCTCCCAGTTCCGGTCCCATGCACCATTGCTGCTGAAGGGAACAGAACCAGGAAGTCCTCAGACCGACGGACGAGCGGTGGGGATCTCGGCGGCGATCACAGCAATGGGAGCTGGATCGCCTGGAGAAGGTAAGGAACCCCGCTGCAGGCTCTGCACATCTACCCCGTGTGTGACTCGGGGATACCGATAGTAGCATGGAAAAACCACCCCGAGTCACGCTCGGGGATACCGCTAAGGGAGTTAAAAAAAAAAAACAATAAAAATGACAAATCTTTCACGTAGTTATTAAACGCAATAACTTTTGCGCAAACCAATCAAAATACACTTATTGTTTTTTTTTACCAAAAATATGTAGCAGAAAACAAATTGGCCTAAAATGTTAAAATATTTTGATTTTTACCTTTTTTTTTGAGAATTTCATATAAAACAATGTGAAAAATATTGTTATTTTTTCAAAATTGTCGCTCTTTTTTTGTTTATAACGCAAAAAATAAAAATCGCACAGGTGATCAAATACCACCAAAAGAAAGCTCTGTTTGTGGGAA
The DNA here is from genome assembly GCF_965119305.1 of Pelophylax lessonae. Taxonomy (NCBI): domain Eukaryota; kingdom Metazoa; phylum Chordata; class Amphibia; order Anura; family Ranidae; genus Pelophylax; species Pelophylax lessonae. Next base: position 327,966,965 of record NC_138772.1, read on the forward strand.
AAAAAGGACGTCAATTTCATTTGGGTACAGCGTCGCATGACCGCGCAATTGTCCGTTAAAGTCACGCAGTGCCGAATCGCAAAATAGGCCCTGGTCTTTGAGCAGGAAAAACCTCCGGGGCTTAAGTGGTTAAGAGTGGCTGATTATCCACATGCATGCATGTACTTACGATTGTTCACTTTCTCAGGGAACATCTTGTTTTCCATGCAGTAAAAACTTTGATCAATGCTAGCTAGACATTAGGTCTATTGTCTTCTGTGTGCAGGGCAAGTCGTAGTGCTAGTCTTTGCCTTTCTAGTAAAATTAGATACAGCAGACCAAAATGACTTTAAAAGTCTGTAAGAAGATATTTTTCAGTGTTTGCTGTATCCAAAACACCTGCCCACTTTTTGTTATCCCTCAAGATTAAGACTTTGTGCCCCAGGCAGTAGGTGTAACCAGACAGAAGAGATGGAATGTGCATGTTCTAGAGCTGTCATTGCACTGAAATTTCATGCATCAAGATGATAGATAGCTAGATAGCTAGATAGATAGATAGATAGATAGATAGATAGATAGATAGATAGATAGATAGATAGATAGATAGATAGATAGATAGATAGATAGATAGATAGATAGATAGATAGATAGATAGATAGATAGATAGATAGATAGATAGATAGATAGATAGATAGATAGATAGATAGATAGATAGATAGATAGATAGATAGATAGATAGATAGATAGATAGATAGATAGATAGATAGATAGATAGATAGATAGATAGATAGATAGATAGATAGATAGATAGATAGATAGATAGATAGATAGATAGATAGATAGATAGATAGACAACTTATTTGTCCCACCCCTACATTTAGTGTTCAGATGCATTTTGTGATAGTTTCCATTGGCAGTCAACCAAAACTAAGGAATCATCTAAAGGCAGTTAAATTTTTTTCCTCATATTTCTAATCCCAATGGCAACTTACAGTTCACTGGTTGATTGTCAGGGAATTCCTGTGAGCAGGCTGGCTCAGAAACATGTGCATGGCATTGTAGAAAGAAGTGAGATTAGGTGCACGCATGCGCATCCGTATGCACAGATGCGTGAGCACATCCACAATCAATGTTGCAGCCAGATGGCTTATTTAAAGTATGCCTTGTTTCAGTATCAGTGCTGACTGCCTCTGATCTGATCCTGGATTCTGACTTTACTGCTACTCACCTGTTCCTGACCTTGGCTCTGCCTTGTTACTTTGACCCTGACTATGCCTCTGTACCTCACTCCCTGCCTGTGGCTACTCTTGTGACCGTGCTTCTGTCTCTGATTTGGCTCGATGTTACTACTGAGTGCCTGCCTTGGCTGTCATCCACATCTGATCCAAGCACCGCTGTGTGTTCATGTCACAAGTCTGCTGGAAGATCTGAAATGCCATTCTTCCTGAACCTGTGAGATACACACAGAGTGTACCTTTAACCTTGGCTGGTCTGTCCCACAAAGCATCTGTTGCTCACCTAAAATCCAGCCAGACCTTCCAAGCCTGTCCCTCCAGCTGCAAGTTCTGCTATCAACATTTGCCAGCAGTCGTGTTCCATCTGTCCCTTGGAACTATCTGTTTCACTCTTATGCCTCGTACACACGCATCGATTATTGGCCGGGAATTTTCGGCCAACGTCCGATCGGCCGATTTTTGGCTTGTTAGTATGATGCTTTCGACAACCGACTCCGACTTTTCGGCTGAATAAAATCTGGTGTGCAGGCTATAAAATTTTTGTTGGCCGTCAACACAACGGCCGATTTTCCGTCAGTCAGTACAGATTTCGGCAGACAAAAATCTGATGAGCAAGACTGGGCATGCTCATAGAAGAAAAAACACACGGAAAGTAAACCAGCACTTGACATCACTTCTGAAGTAGATTTTTGTTGGCCGAGAAAATTAGTGTGCAGTCTAGGCACATTCCAACCAACAAAACACCACTCTGGACAAAAGTCGGACGATCGGTTGGCCGATAATCGTTGTGTGTGTACGAGGCATAAGTGGGGCCTAGACTGGAGATACAAGAGAGGCCAACCTCATCATTTCAGTCTCCTGTCAGGTACACAATGTTATTTGTGAGACAATAGCTCCAGAATACTTCTTGTTCAAACAGGTGTAAAGTACTTTTTTTTTTTTAAATTGGGCCCTGTGCATATTTATGCCATAATCTGTTCGTATTCACCACATACTAGCACATTTTGATGGACTTACATTTGAAACAGAGCTCTCCAGCGCTGGGCTGTCACTGCTCCTTACACATCTTTGCCTGGTCTTTCCTCTGAGTATGCACTCTCTGGCCATTTAAATGGCCAGGCTGCGATGATGTAGTTCCCACACATATCCACGGGAGTCACCATCGCACATGGCTCTCTCTGCAATCAGGGCACAATCAGTGAGCCATGAATGCAGAGCTACGGCACGTGTGTCAGTGACATCATCAGCTAAAGGTTTATTTACTAAAGGCAAATCCACTGTGCACTGCAAGTGCACTTGGAAGTGCAGTCACTGTAGATCTGAGGGGGACATAAAAACAGCATTTTTGCTTGTACATGATTGGATGATAGAAATCAGCAAAGCTTCCCCTCATTTCAGATCTTCGCCTACAGCGACTGCACTTCCAAATGCACTTGCGTTGCACAGCGGATTTGCCTTTATTAACCACTTCCCGCCCGCCCTATTACAGATTGACGGCGGGAATGTGGTTGTGTTATCCTGACCGGACGTCATATGACGGCGGCAGGATAACACAGCTCTGGGCGCCCCCCGGGGGCGCGCAGAGCGGCGATCGGTGATGCGAGGTGTCAGTCTGACACCCTGCATCTCTGATCTCGGTAAAGAGCCTCTGACGGAGGCTCTTTACCATGTGATCAGCCGTGTCCAATCACGGCTGGTCACATAGTAAAACAGGAACAGCCGTTGATCGGCTTTCCTTAGTTCGCCGGCGGCTCCCCTGACAGGGGGGGGTCGGCACTGGTAATCAGATCATTGATTACCAGTGCAGACCCTCGGGGGGGGGATGCCACTAGATCCACCAGGGATGCCCACTATGACCCCAGGGATGCCCACTATGACCCCAGGGATGCCCACTATGACCCCAGGGATGCCCACTATGGCCACCAGGGATGGCAATCAGGGCTCAGGGAGCCCCCCATTGCCTTCCCCATCAGTGATGCCCACCAGTGTCCTCCCTATCAGTGCTGCCCACAAGTGCCCATCATTGCCATCCTTTAGTGTCGCCCACCAGTGCCCATTATTGCCCACCAGTGCCACCTATCAGTGCCCATTAGTGCCCATCAGTGCCGCCCGTCAGTGCCGCCCATCAGTGCCCATCAGTGCCCACCAGTGCCACCTATCAGTGCCCATTAGTGCCCGTCAGTGCCACCTATCAGTGCCCGTCAGTGCCACCTATCAGTGTCCATCAATGCCGCCTATCAGTGCCCAGCAGTGCCGCCTATCAGTGCCCACCAATTCTGCATATCTGTGCTACCTATCAGTGCCACATATCAGTGCCTATCAGTGCCGCATATCAGTGCCACCTATCAGTGCCACCCCATCAGTGCCACCCCATCAGTGCCTCCTCATCAGTGCCTGTCAGTGCAGTCTCATCAGTGCTCATCAGTGCAGGAAAAAACGTATTTATTTACAAAATTGTATAACATAAACAAAAAAACTTTTTTTTTTTTTCAAACTTTTCGGTCTTTTTTTATTTGTTTAGCAAAAAGTAAAAATCGCACAGGTGATCAAATACCACCAAAAGAAAGCTCTATTTGTGGGGGGAAAATGACAAATTTGGTGTAGGTACAGTGTTGCATGACCACGCAATTGTCATTCAAAATGCAACAGCGCTAAAAGGGGAAAATTGGCCTGGGCAGGAAGGGAGGGAAGTTCCCTGTATTAAAGTGGTTAAATCAACCCCCAATGTAAATATCATCTAAACGGCGCACGTGTGGAAGAAATTCACGGTAGTTATAGGTAAGACTTATAATAAGCTTACCTGTAGCTAAAAGTTTAAATCAAAGTTTACTACCACCTTAACAGTGATTTGCACATGTGCCTGAGCATTTGCAATTACAACACATTGAGGTGGGACAGGTGAGTATTTATACGTTCAGAGCCTGCAGATGAATAATACCTGTTACATAACATCATACCAGAGGTATTTTGTATCTCAAATGCCATTATACAATGGTATTTAGTTATATATCTAATTCTTGCTCCAGGCAACACATGAAAAGCTAACTCAGTACACAAAACTCATTTACATTTTTTCATCCTTTCCACCTGGTTGCCCTCCTAGTAAAACCCTACTACCATGTTTCCCCCAAAAATAAGACCGATTCTTATATTATTATTGGCTACAAAAAACACATTAGGGCTTTTTTTTCTCAGGGGATTTCTTATTTATGAAGGATATGTACAATAATCTACATTTTTTTCAAATGCAGTCATGTCATCTTCTGGAAAAAAATATATATATATCCTGATCCGTTACCACTTAAAGACCAGCCGCTGCAGTTTACTGCGGCAGGCTGGCTCTCCTGCGCAAACCGCCATACGGCGGCTCACGGGAGCGGGTCTCGGGCGGCGGTGTGCCCGTGCGCCCGCTCTCTAGCCCTGCAGCTAAGTACCAGGTCCGGCGGCTACGATGGCTGCCGGGAACCCGGCGATTGCTGCAGGGACTGACAGAAGGCAGTGTGCCGTTGTAAACATGGCACACCGCTCATCTGTCACTGATTGATACAGGACTCCCGTGTTCCTGTTATTTCGTAACACAGGAGCCCTGTTTCCCTGTTTTTGATTTGACAGATCGGATATCAGCGGACATGTCTCCGCTGACATCTGATGCCCCATAGGGATGCATGGGGGGACCGTTCAGATCTGTCAAATAAACGGACAGGCGGATCTGAACGGTCCGCATGTGTGAAAGGGGCCTTAGGCAGTCGGCCTAGTGAACCAGGTGTGGAGCTGAGCTGTAGAGGATCCAGTGTAGCTGACGGTGGAGTTGCTGGCAGAGTCTCTCAGGAAAAATAGTGTCCGTGAGTACTCAGGGACTTGCCAAAGAGTCTGGCCCAGGAAGGGGGACCACTCCAGTGAAGTCAGGGGATCAAGGAGCTACCTCACACGGAGAGAATTACTGTAAAGGGGGTGCCGTGTAGAACCCTGAAGCATAGAGATAAAGGGGGGTGCTTAGTTGGGCCCTGAAGAGCAATTCACAGAGTAATACAAGTCTAGTAAACCTCCGCTTCACTGCTAGTGACAAGGTGAAGCAGTGGCCTTGCCGCACTCAGTTATATCCAAAGTCCCAGCAAATTGTGCATAGTTTTTCAAGTTGGAGTATCCCACTCATTCCCTTCTCCTATCCAAGTTCTCAATAAAACCACAAAAACCAAAACCCCTAGACTGTTTCTTGACTGAGCCAAGCACTTTAAAGTCGCTAAACTATTGTGCAGTTGCTATGGGTAACCCAGGGGAACCTGTCACCAGCAGCTCCCAAGGGAGTAGTGCTACACTTATCTTCGGGGTAGGGCCTATATTGCAGCTAACCCCGTAAATCATGCTAGGTCTTATTTTTGGGGCAGAGCTTATTTTCGGGGGAACACGGTAGTTGCTGGTGTTGTTACCTTTTAAAGGGACCTGAATCTCACCCTGTTAAAAGACAGGCCAGTGTATTTATTGATTTCAGCAGTGTCTTCCGCTGCTTCATTGGAGCTTGTACAGAAGGTAATTATGTAACAAGAGTGTGCAGTTGTATCTAAAAGCTTCAAGAAAATCAATTATTGGGATCATTTACAACATTTATTCTTGCAAAGTTTTACTACTACTGGAAGTTTATTAACTCATCCTACTTGCGGTCTAAGGTTGCACTTTAGATGAAAACAGCAAGAAAGGTTTTTTGAAGGATTTCCGGGCAGAATGAAGGGCACATGCTGCAACCTGTAAATGTGTTCATACAGCCAAAGACATGGTTAGTGTGTGCTTGGAGCTTGAAGAAGGGTGTTCCCCTCTCCACCCAATGCTAAACTGCCTGAGTACAAGAATGGAGCTGGGAGAGAACTTTGATGATTGTATAGCTTTCTCCCTTCCCTCAGGTAAAGGTGTGCACTCTGACACACTCAGCAGCAGGAGTGTAATATGATCGCTGAGGATTTGCATTGTTTTGTCACATAAGCACCAGGACCAATCATCTCCATCATTGTGTATTTTTTCAAATTTAAAAAATACACATTTTCTTTTTACTTTTTTAGGTTTGTGTTTTTAAAAAAAAATGGTTAACAGCATTTCTTCCAGTTGTCTGCAAAATGTTACCAGCTTTTTAATGTGCATCTGAATCATTTCACCCATCTGGTGAGGGGAAAAAGCTGAAATATAATGTGACACTCTGTACATCGTTGTAGTGTGCAAATTATTATAACATAAAGTGTATGTTTATGCCAACATTTAAACAGCTGTCAGTCCCACAGCCTGTGGGACTGACTGTAGAACACGGCGTTCCCGGGATCATGCACTGCAGGCATCAGGTAAGTGGACCTGCATTCTCTGGGGGGTATGGCTATGTGAAGATGGTTCTCCAGGTCTGAGCCCTTCATTGGTATCCTTTGTATTGTCTCCCCCACAGTGTGCATTGTGCTATTATTATGGATTTGTCACCGCTCCCCTGTGGCCAGCCCTGTCATAGGTAAGCATAGGTCTGGAATAGGGGGGGGGGGGGGAGTGGGGAATGAGGGGCGGTTTTGTTACCTTTGTTCCTCCCTGTTCTTCCCTTTTAGCTCCTCCTCCAGGTCTGAGCAACCCCAGGGCACGCCGGAAAGGTCACCATGCTAAGTCGCAGCATCGCCATTCTTCCTCAAGACATGGCTCCTCGTCTAGGTCCAGACATCGCAGTAAGGACCAGTCACCACCTAGGTCTTCACGCCAATCCAGCGAGGCGAAATGCTGGGGCTGTGGTGTCCGAATGCTATGCGACTCCTGTTATTCCCGTACAGCAGGCAAAAGAACAGCTTGAATCGATGGTCAAACGCATAGTTAAGGACTCTCTGGCTGATCTTAATGTGCGACAGGCTCCAGCACCAGAACCATCTGTCTCCCCTGTTGTTGAGACTACCGGTGGACGGGTCCTTGAGTCATCTGAGCCTAGCCACCCTTTGGTGTTCGATTCTGAGAGCGACTCGGACCAAGATGAGCCCAGTCTGGGATTCTCTTTCAGCCTGGTTCCACCCCTGGTGAAGGCGGTAAGAGAGACTCTGAATTGGGAAGATCCAGTGACCTCTTCCCCCAAGCAGAGAAAATATTTCAAGCAGCTAAGCGACTGAATTTTCCGTTCCTACCTGAATTGGGGGAAATTATTTCGGATGAATGGAGCAAGGTGGAGAGGAAGAACTCCATGCTCTCAAAATTGGCTAAACTTTATCCGTTTAAGGAAGAGGAAGTCAAACATTTGGAATCTCCTCCTCTGGTGGATGCGGCAGTGATGAGGCTGGTGAAGCATGTGACTCTGCCTCTTGAAGACACTGTATCCTTTAAGGATCCTCTGGATAGAAGGTTCGACACAGACCTGAAACGGGTCTATCTGTCAACAGGGGCTGCTTGTAAACCAGCACTAGCCTTGGCAACCCTGTCCAAAGCTATGGAAGTTTGGGCAGACAATGTGGATGATACCCTCAGAGGTTTTTCTGAAGAGACAGCCAAGAACTCCCCTATTCAAGAATTGAGACTGGCTTAAGCCTTCCTGGGGGAGGCGTCTATCGACATTATCCGCTTGTTGGCACGGGGGATGCTGTCCTCTGTTACAGAAAAGCGTGCACTTTGGTTGCGCCCTTGGTTGGCTGATCCTGCTTCCAAGCAGGTTTGGTGCCGCATTCCCTTTGAGGGTTCCTCCCTCTTCGGGAACAAATTGGACAGCTCCATCTCCCGGGCTACGGGTGGCAAGGCGGGCTTCCTTCCTCAGGATAGGCGTCTTCTTGGTCAGAAGAGACTACCTCCTAGGAAGCAAAACACTGACCGTGCCAGGGGGGCACATAGCTATAGGCCAGGAAGGGAGTTTGGAAGAAATTGGAGATCTAGACAGACTTCTTTCTGGAAGGGCCCCAAGAGCAATCCATCTGGGGACAGGGACACATCTAAATCCTTTTGAGATTGGGCCCGCTCAGGCAGGACGGGTGAGAGGTCGTCTCTTCCACTTCCGGCATGTCTGGGAAGCCTCAATCCGGGACTCTTGGGTCGTCGGCACAGTCTCCCAATCTCCTCCCTTCCTCGGTCAGGAGAAAAAAGAGAGATTCTGCTATCATACTTCAACTCTCTAGTCACTCAAGGGGCAGCTGTTCCAGTAGCGGAGTCTGAAAAAAGGCTCGGTGTGTACTCACCTCTTTTCATGGTGCGCAAGAAGAGTGGTGCCTGGAGGCCAGTGATAGACCTGACGCACTTAAATCACTTTATTAAAGGGGAGAAGTTCAAGATGGAAACCTTGTTCTCCATTCAGCAGGCTGTTCAACCGGGGGATTGGATGGTCTCCATAGACCTCAAGGACGCATATTTTCATGTTCCAGTGGCAGCGGAGTTCCAGCAGTTCCTAAGGTTTTCAGTCGGCCAGGTTCATTTGCAGTTTGTTTGTCTCCCCTTCGGGCTTTCCACATCGCCTTGTACATTTTTCAAAGGTCTTACTGGCGGTGGTAGCTCTGATAAGGTTGAGAGGAGTCCATCTTTATCACTATCTAGACGACCTACTTCTGCTTGCTCAAGACAAGTCTGTGATCTTGGATCACCTGTCTCTGGTAATTTCATCTCTGGAGGAGTTTGGGTGGATCCTGAACAGGGAAAAGAGTCACATAATCCCTGCCCAGTCCCTGGTCTTTCTGGGTGCTCTGTTCGACACCAAGGACAGTACCACCTCTCTTCCAGAAGAAAAGATCCCGATAATTCGTGACAGGGTCTCTGGCCCTGTCGGCTTCCCATCTCACTGCCAAACAATGCCTAAGGATAATTGGCACAATGGTGTCAACACCCCTTATGGTGAAGTGGGCTCTCTGGAAAATGAGACCTTTTCAGAGGGGTTTTCTTCAACAATGGAAGGGAATCAGAAATTCTCAGCGGATAATTATAACTGCAGCCATGAAGAGCTGGCTTCCTTGGTGGTTACAGCTGAAGAATTTGCGCAATTGTCACTCCATAGCCCCCATATCCTGGGTGATAGTGACATCAGACGCCAGCAGAACCGGTTGGGGCAGTCACTGCAGAACAGAGATTGCCCAGGGAAGATGGGATTTCCAGTCTCGCCAGTTAGTTTCCAACATCCTGGAACTTCGGGCGGCTTTTCAGGTGTTACTAGCCTTCAGTCACCTTGTTTAAGGCACATCAGTTATGCTGAGGCTAGACAATACGAGCGCAGAAGCCTATGTGAGGAGACAAGGCGGAACTAGCAGTGCATCTCTGCTTCGGGAGGTCGAGCCAATTATGACCTGGGCTCAGAGGAACCTGGTCAATCTGTCAGCAGTATACATACCAGGGGCTCAGAACACACATGCAGATTTCCTCTCCAGAACACAGCTCAACAACGAGTGGTCTCTCCACGAGGATGTGTTCAAATGGATCCTGTCCTTGGGGTTCATCCCAGAGGTGGATCTCTTTGCCTCCTTCCACAACAGGAAACTGAAGAAGTATTACTCAAGGGACAGGGATCCCAGAGCGTTCGGGGTGGATGCCCTTACAGATCATTGGAAATTCCACAAAGCCTATGCCTTTTCCCCAGTTCCAGTCATCTTCCAATTCTTACGTAGAGTCAAGGTGGAATCGGTGAGGGTGGTTGCAGTTATCCCCTTCTAGCCCAACAGGCGGTGGTTTCCTCTGCTGTTTCCGCTCAGCTATCGCGACCCAGTACCTCTTCCTGTCAGACCCGATCTGCTATCCCAGGGCTCCATACTTCATCCGTGCCCAGCTCGTCTGCACCTTCAGGTCTGCTTTTTGAGAGGGGAAGGCTGGAAGCGTTAGGATGTCCTGAAGTAGCCATGCCAACTCTCTTGAGTGCTAGGAGACAGAGCACGAATAAGACCTATGAGAGAATCTGGTCCAAGTTTACTTCTTTCCTAGAATCCAATGAAAAGTCTTGGTCAACACCTTCTGTGCAGGACATCCTGTCTTTCCTACAGTCAGTGAGCGCCCTGCGGGTGCAGGTTTCAGCTATCTCCGCTTTCACGGGTGTTTCATGGGCTGTCCATCCTCTGATCCAGCAGTTATTCAAGGGGGCAGTAAGGCTGAGGCCACAGAAGAAGTTGAGGTTCCCCAAGTGGGTCCTCCCCTTGGTCCTTGACTTCCTTTCTTCAGTTGACACAAATCCCGGGGAACCCATCTCGGTTAAACATCTCACCCTCAAGGTGGTCTTCCTGGTAGCTGTTACATCTGTGAAAAGAGTTTCAGAGATTCAAAGTCTGGGAAGTAAGGAACCTTTCCTGACCTTTTTCCCGGATAGGGTAGTCCTTATCCCGATGCTCGGGTCAAGACCTAAAATCACCTTGGTCTTTCATGAGAACCAGGAAATTGTGCTTCCTACCTTCAACTCATCTTCCGAGTCTCTGGAGGTTCATCCGCTGGATGTGGGCAACACGCTCAAACAATATCTGGAAGTTACAGCTCTTTTCCGGAAGACGGATTACCTCTTTACCATTTTTTCAGGGAAGAACAAGGGTATGCGTGCCTCTTCAAGATCAATTGCCTCCTAGATAGTAGAGGCCATCCAGTGGGCTTATAGAGAGAAGGGCTTGGCTCCTCCTAAAGCAGTGACTGCGCATTCGACTCATAGTGTCGCTACTTCATGGGTGGTTTCAAGACATGTCACTCCGGAAGTGGTCTGCAGAGCAGCGTCTTGGTCGTCCATTCACACGTTTATGTCTCATTATTGTGTTGAGCCAGCGGCTCTTTCCTCTGTTAATTTTGGTATTAGTCCCCTCCCAGTTCCTGAGTAGGCTAGTTACAGAACACTGATGCTGAAGGGGAGCAAGGATTTATGGGAGTGGGGTCCTATGGGGTAGGAGTGGAGGCAGGGCTACCCAAACCTATGCTGCCATGGAGTCCATCAGGAAAGGAAAATTACGGTAAGTATTTGATAACAATTTTCCGTTATTTACCACCTTAATCAGCCTCAGAATCTGTGTAATTAACCACTTAAGCTCCAGGGAATTTGGCTGCTCAAAGCCCAGGGCCTATTTTGAGATTCGGCACTGCGTGACTTTAACGGACAAAATTGCGCGTCCTTTTTTTCCCCACAAACAGAGTTTTCTTTTGGTGGTATTTGATCACCTGTGTGATTTTTACTTTTTGCGCTCTAAACAAAAAAAGAGCGACAATTTTGAAAAAGTAACAATATTTTTCAAATTTTTTTTATATGAAATCCCCCCCCCCCCAAAAAAAATATGTAAAAATCAAAATTTTTTAACATTTTAGGCCAATTTGTTTTCTGCTACACATTTTTGGTGGAAAAAATCACAATAAGCGTATTTTGATTGGTTTGCGCAAAATTATTGCGTTTACTAACTACTGGAAAGATTTAAGTAATTGTTATTATGGCGGTGATCTGCCATTTTTTTTTTTGCGGGATTGCGACATTGCGCCGGACAGATCGGACCCTTGACTGACATTTTTGACACTTTTGGGAGTACCAGTGATATACTATAAATATGCACTGTTACTGTAAAAATTACACTGGCAGGGAAGGGGTTAACTTTATTGGTAATCAGTGGGTTAAATGTATCCCTAGGGGCATGATTCTAACTGTGGGGGGGCGTGGCTTGTGATATAACCACAGAGACATACGATCCTACATAGCAGGATCGTGTAGTCTCTGCAGTTACACCAGGGAGAATGACAGGCGGCTTTGTTTACATTAGCCGCCTGCCTTTCTCCCTCTCCAGCGGGAGATCGTGAAGAAGTGGTCGGCGGACATCGGAGGCACCAGTCACTCGCGCGGGGATGTTAGTGAACGATGTCAGAGGCTCGTGGGCGAGCGACGTAACACTACGTCGCTTTGCCCAGTAGGGGCTGACCGCTGCAGTAAATAGTTGTGGGGCAGTCGGCAAGTGGTTAATATGTGTCCTGGTTTAACCAGTTCCTGACCACCCACCGCCTTTTTACTGCAGCAGGGTGGCTCGTACAGGCAGAACTACGTAGGTCTACGTCGCTCGCCTGGGAGGAACTGGGGGGCCGCTGCGGGTGTCAGGCGGCTCCGATTGCCGCCTGACACCCGCGATCGCTCCCCGCAGAGAGAGAAGGACGGTCAGCTGTTGTAAACACAGCCGACCGTCCTTCTCCCTGAAATGATCACAGAGCTCATGTGATCCTTCTGTATAATATCCCATGTCTCTATTGTCATCTCAGAAGCCACGCCCCCCACAGTTAGAATCACTCCCCTAGGGCCACATTTAACCCCTTGATCACCAACAGGGTTAACCCCTTCCCTGCCAGTGTCATTATTACAGTAACAGTACATATGTTTAGCACTGATTACTGTAGTAATGTCACTGTTACCCTCAAAAGTGTCAAAAATGTCAGTTAGGGGTCCGATCTGTCCGCCGCAATGTCGCAGTCCCGCAAAAAAACGCAGATCGCCGCCATTACTAGTAAAGAAAAAAAAAAATAATTATTGCGATTTTTTTTTTACCAAAAATATGTAGCAGAAAACAAAATGGCCTAAAATTTTAAAACATTTTGATTTTTAATTTTTTTTTGAGAATGTCATATAGCAGAATGTGAAAAATGTTTTGTTTTTTTTTTTTTTTCAAAATTTTCGCTTTTTTTTTTTTGTTTATAGTGCAAAAAATAAAAATTGCACAGGTGATCAAATACCACCAAAAGAAAACTCTATTTGTGGGAAAAAAAGGACGTCAATTTTATTTGGGTACAGCGTTGCATGACCGCGCAATTGTCCGTTAAAGTAACGCAGTGCCGAATCGCAAAATAGGGCCTGGTCATTAAGGGTGCAAATCCTTCCGGTCTTAAAGTGGTTAATTAGCCTCAGAACCTGTGTATTTAATGTGTGTCCTGGTTTAAAGGGATGAGGTGGCAACCATATCTGGGATGTGTCAGTGGGGTTGATTTACTAAAACTGCCGCTGTGCATGGTAACCAATAAGCTTCAGCTTGTTTAATTAAAGTGGATGCATACATCCAGTGAAGTGAACAGCCTCAGATAATACACAGAGATGAAACAAATCTCCTTATTTAAGTTTAATTTGTAAATCTGCTGTCTTCAGCTTTCTACACTGTTTAGAAAGTGCACATTGTGTTTTTTTGTGAATTTTGTCTTCCTGTTCCAGCACTGGGTGTGGAATCTTGGCATACACTGTGGGACAGCTGATTGGAGGAAATTCAAACACCCTCCCCCTCCCCATAGGCAGAGGAAAGAAGAAACATGCAGAGATTAGCTGTGAATAGACCAGCTCTCTGCTAATCTATCTCTATGCACCCACCCTGACACAAATTTCCAGTTGCTTTTATCTCCTGTGTAGGAGAGCTTGTCAGAAGTTATCATGCTGATAACAGTGGAATGGAGCAGCAGAAAGACACGGGACTTAGGGTTTTGGAGAGAGATAAGTAAACACTACAGATATACAGTGGTGATCGAAAGTTTGGGCACCCCAGGTACAAATTTGTATTAATGTGCATAAAGAAGCCAAGGAAAGATGGAAAAATCTCCAAAAGGCGTCAGATTACAGATTAGACATTCTTATAACACGTCAACAAAAGTTAGATTTTATTTTCATCATTTAGCCTTTCAAAATAGCAGAAAACAAAAAAAATGGCGTCTGCAAAAGTTTGGGCACCCTACAGAGTTAATATCTTGTACTGCCCCCTTTGGCAAGTATCACAGCTTGTAAACGCTTTTTGTAGCCAACCAAGATTCTTTCAATTCTTGTTTGAGGTATCTTTGCCCATTCTTCCTTAAAAAAGTCTTCCAGTTCTTTGAGTTTTCTGGGCTGTCTGTCACGCACTGCTCTTTTAAGGTCTATCTATAGATTTTCAATTATGTTGAGGTCAGGAGATTGTGAAGGCCATGGCAAAACCTTCAGTTTACGCCTCTTGATGTAATCCCTGTGGATTTCGAGGTGTGTTTAGGATCATTATCCATTTGTAGAAGCCATCCTCTCTTTAACTTCAGCTTTTCACAGATGGCATGGAGTTACCATCCACAATTTGCTGAAATTTTATTGAATCTATTTTTCCTTCTACTCGTGAGATGTTCCCTGTGCCACTGGCTGCAATACAACCCCAAAGCATTATTGATCCACCCCCAACAGTTGGACAGAGGTTCTTTTCATTAAATTCTGTGTCCCTTCTTCTCCAAACGTACCTTTACTCATTCCGGCCAGAAAGTTCAATTTTAACCTCATTGGTCCACAGAACTTGTTTCCAAAATGCATCAGGCTTGTCTATATGTTCATTTGCAAAGTTCAAACGCTGATTTTTGTGGTGAGGACGTAGAAGAGGTTTTCTTCTGATGACTCTTCCATGAAGACCATATTTGTACAAGTATCTCTTTATAGTGGAATAGTGTACCACAACTCCAGTGTCTGCCAGATCTTTCTGGAGGGATCGTGCAGTCAAACGTGGGTTTTGAATTGTTTTTCTCACAATCCTGCGAGCTGTTCTGTCTGATATTTTTCTTGGTCTTCCAGATCTTGCTTTAACTTCCACTGTTCCTGATGCCTGCCATTTCTTAATTACATTCCGAACAGAGGATATTGACATCTGAAAACGCTTTGCTATCTTCTTATAGCCATCTCCAGCTTTGTGAGCGTCAACTATTTTCAGTTTCAGTTTTCTAGACAACTGCTTAGAAGATCCCATGGTGCTGATTGTTGAGGCAAGGTCAGATGAGTCTGGGCATTTAAAACCTTTGAGATTGACATCACCTGGTCTTCCCAGACGATGATTGAGAACAATCAATGACACTGGCAGGTCTCAGCCTTGCAAAGGGGGCAGTGCATGCTATAAATTCTGCAGGGTGCCCAAACTTTAGCAGACGCCATTTTTTTGTTTTCTGTAATTTTGAAAGTGTCAATGATGGAAATAAAATCTAACTTTTGTTGACATATTATAAGAATGTCTAATCTGTAATTTGATGCCTTTTGGAGATTTTTCCATCTTTCCTTGGCTTCTTTATGCACAATAATACAAATTTTTACCTAGGGTGCCCAAACTTTCGATCACCACTATGTGCCCAGGTCAGATTTCATGAATGGTTTACATCCACTTTAAGCTTTAGAAACAAAAACTGGAAGCTGATTAGATTTTATGCAGAGTTGCACCAGATCCAGGTTTAGTAAATCAAACCCCTGTGTTACCATGTGCATGTCTAAAAAGTAGCCTGTTCTCTTTTGCCCCATACACACGTGCAGATTATCTGCAGACTTTTGTCTGCAGACTTACCAAAACCATATAATATGAGGTCAAACCTAAACACTTTCAATTTGTATGCAATCCGGCAGGCCCTTGCACTACATAGAAAAGGTAAGTCTGCAGACAATCTGCACGTGTGTATGGGGCATTTGCGTTGCTTCTTGTTTGAAATACCTAGTGTTCCTGCCAGTCCTCCTGCTTTCCTATTTCAAAATGACCACACTAGGCATGAAAGACAACTATACCACATGGCCAATTTTCTTCTTTGCATTCAACTCATTATACTTGCATTCTACAGCCTACCTGTACTCTGGGGGTCAGACTTGTGCTGACACTCCTCCTTGCACAGCTCTCCACTGGAAGGATTCATCTATTGCTTTTACTCTGCCTCCTGTTAACACCTCCCTACCCCTCGCACACCTCCTCGCAGTGTATTTAACACCTGCATTTTACATTGTGTCTGTGTTTTGTTCAAGCTGCTGCTGCCACACCACATGTCATCACAAGGAGTCTCTATTTCAGTGGCGGTTGGTGCCCAAACAGAAAAATGTAATAGGCATTGCTTTGCGGCAAAAAACTCTGCAAAAAATTGCGTGACTTTGAGGTCGCAAAAGTGTGAAAGGGGCCTTCAGTAATTAAGGTATAGTGTGCCCCCATTCAATGCAGAGAGACCAGCGTATTTGCAAATGTGTGCAACCAAACCCCTGTTTTTAACGCATACTGTTAGACAGGTCAATTCGGTTGGTCGCTGGCTGGTTGGTAAGTAGTGACTGGAAATCTGTTCGTTTTTTTGATCTGCGTCTGCCCTTCCAGTGCTTCTTACCACTAAGACCAGTTATAGGTGGAGGCGGTGACCACTTTTTGCATTATTGATATCTATATTGAGCCAGGCAATGCACTGACACCTTTGCCGCCATTGTGCGATGTGCTGGGTGTTCAGTGTGACCCTGTGCCTTTAAGGAGGGGTGGGCTCCCTCTAGTCACCTGTCCTCCATCTATCCCATTAAATGCATGTGCTCTCATTGTAGAGACTCTCTAAATTGTAGAGTTAGGGACTGCAGATCACAGGGTGCCTTGTCGCGGCCTGCAGCTTACGCAACCAAACCCCTTTTTTTAACGCATACTGCTAGACAGGTCAATTTGGTTGGTCGCTGGCTGGTTGGTAAGTAGTGACTGGAAATCTCTTCTGCCCCCTTTCAATACAGAGTGACCAGCGTGCCCCCTTTCAATGCACAGTGACTAGCGTGCTCCCTTCAATGCAGTGACCAGCGTACATGCCCCCTTCAATGCAGTGACTAGCGTACATGCCCCCTTCAATGCAGTGACCAGCGTACATACCCTCTTTAATGCAGTGACCAGCGTGCGTGCCCCCTTCAATGCAGTGACCAGCATACATGCCCCCTTCAATGCAGTTACCAGCGTACATGCCCCCTTCAATGCAGTGACCAGCGTACCTGCCCCCTTCAATGCAGTGACCAGCAGTACATGCCCCCTTCAATGCAGTGACCAGCATACATGCCCCCTTCAATGCAGTGACCAGCATACATGCCCCCTTCAATGCAGTGACCAGCAGTACATGCCCCCTTCAATGCAGTGACCAGCGTATATGCCCCCTTCAATGCAGTGACCAGCGTACATACCCCCTTCAATGCAGTGACCAGCAGTACATGCCCCCTTCAATGCAGTGACCAGCGTACATGCCCCCTTCAATGCAGTGACCATCGTGCGTGCCCCCTTCAATGCAGTGACCAGCAGTACATGCCCCCTTCAATGCAGTGACCAGCAGTACATGCCCCCTTCAATGCAGTGACCAGCAGTACATGCCCCCTTCAATTCAGTGACCAGAAGTACATGCCCCCTTCAATGCAGTGACCAGCGAGCGTGCCCCCTTCAATGCAGTGGCCAGCGTACATGCCCCCTTCAATGCAGTGACCAGCGTACATGCCCCCTTCAATGCAGTGACCAGCAGTACATGCCCCCTTCAATGCAGAGACCAGCGTGCACAGGAGGACACATGGACACCTTACAGTCACCGCCGCTGCCCTGGGTGAGAGCGGAGAGAGACGGAGGCACTGACTGCTTCATCACTTACCTGCTCTTGGGCTGACTCACTCGACCAGACCGACTGCTGTGCTGTGTGCTGCTGAAGACGGGACTGGAGAGACGTCCACGCACGCCGCTGCTCCTCCTCGATCTGACGGTGATGGACGGTGAGTGACTGACGCACGCACCGCCCCCACGACGACATCAGCCGGGATGTCCTGAGTGATTGGTCCAGGCTGGAGTCTGGACCAATCACAGCCAGGACAGGACTAGTGGGGAGTGTCGAGCGCATTGCTCTGCGCCCCGGTGACACCCAGAACGGCCGCCAATTGGCGCCTCTGCCTGGCACCACGTGAGGTATTTGTAAATCGCTATCATGTCCCCTCTTAAGCGTCTCTTCTCGAGCGAGAACAAATTTAGTGCCTGTAATTGTTCCTCGTAATTGAAGTCCTCCAGTGCCCTTATTTAGTTTGTTGCCCTTCTATGGACTCTCTCCAGCTCCAACAAATCCCTTCTTAGGACTGGTGACCAGAATGGGATGGAATACTCCAGAAGTGGCAGGATTATGCTTTTATCTCTGGAGTATATTCCCTTTTTTATGCATGCAAAATTCTTCCGGCTTTGGTAGCTTCAGCTTGACATTGTATGCTATTGCTCAGTCTGTTATCTACTAGGACCCCCAGATCTTTCTCCATCCTTGATTCCCCCAGATGTTCTCCCCTAGTGAGTAGTTTGCGTTTATGTTTTTTGCCTCCAAGTGCATGACCTTACATTTCTCCACATTAAACCTCATTTGCCATGTAGTTGCCCACCCCATTATTTTGTTCAGGTCCTGTAAAATTTCTATATACTAATGTGAAGTTATTGCCCTACTTGTCTTTATGTCATCTGCAAAAATAGAGATTGAGCTATTTATCCCATCCCTTTTATCATTTATGAATACATTAAACAAAATTGGTCCCAAGACAGACCCTGGGGTACCCCACTTACCACTCCAGACTAGTCTGAGTACACATTATTTATCACCACCCTTTGGGCACGCCTCTGTACCAGTTTTTTATCCAAGAATAGACCTTAAGGTTCATGCCTACAGATCTCAGCTTGTAGATTAAGCATTTGGGAGAAGCGTATTGAATGCTTTCAAAATACAGATACACCACATTTACAGGTCTCCCCCTATCTAGATGGCAGCTCACTTCCTCATAGAATGTTAACAGACTGGTCTGGGAGGAATGACCCTTCGTAAACCCATGCTGATTACTACTAATGATACTGTTTTCTTCGGAAAATTCTTGGATATAGTCCCTTACCATCACCTCCAATAGTTTGCCTTCTATTGATGTTAGGCTAACTGGCCTGTGGTCTCCAGGAATATCCAGCTTTGTTTGGGACTTCAACTAGCCGCCCGATGTGCCAGCTTGTTGCTCGGATCTCCCGGTGGGACGGGAGATTCCCAGCATGGCAAAATGCCCATACCACACTTAGAGTGCCAGTTTCTATATTGCCTGCTGGTAAAGAAGGTAATTTCAGACTTAATTTGCAAATGATAAGTACATGTATGGTTTGCCCCAGACCAATTGTTATTCCAATAGAAATTAATTCATAATCCCTGAATCAATGTTTGTGTATATCTTGCAGCATGATAAATAGATTTACTGATTAGAACAAAACATGCAGATCATATACATGCAGATAAATAATCCGCATACCAACTCCTTAAAAAGTGTCAAAAGTGTCAGATGTCCGATTTGTCCTCCGCAATGTCACAGTCCCGCTAAAAATCGCTGATTGCCGCCGATACTAGTAAAAAAAATAAATAAAGAAAAATTCTAAAAAAATATTGCATCATTTCTAGACGCTATAATGTTTGCCCAAACCAACCAATATATGCTTATTAAGATTTTTTTAACCAAAAATATGTCGCAGAATACATATTGGCCTAAATTGATGAAAAGATTTTGATTTTTAATTTTTTTTTTTATTGGCTGTGTTTTATTGCAGAAAGTAAAAAATATTGTTTGTTTGTTTTTTTTTCAAAATTGTCACTGTTTTTTTGTTTATATATAAAAATACATATAAAAAAGAAAACAAAAATAGAAAAACGCAGAGGTGATCAAATAACACCAAAAGAAAGCTCTATTTGTGGGAAAAAAGGTCATACATTTTATTTTGCAAAAGTGTCGCACGACCATGCAATTGTCAGTTAAAGTAATGCAGTGCCGTATCACAAAAAATTGCCTGGTAATTAAGGGGGTAAAACCTTCCAGTCCAGAAGTGGTTAAAGTGGATCTTCACCCTCAGAACAAACTTCCCCCTAATCCAACCCTCCTCCCCTTCTCTACTTGAATAGAGCTCCCTCTGTGGGGGTTATCTCGAGCTTATGCTCCCGTTTTGTGTTTTACTCAGGACATAAAAAGAGATTCATAGCACAATATTGCTTCTCTGTAGGCTTCTTCCAGCAATGTCTTTTGTCAAAATAATTACCATACCCTATCTATAGTGTCTAAGTTCTATTTAATGATTGCAGCTGTTCCGTTGGTTAATTATTTTAAATAATATTTACCGCTACTATTTTATATTTTTTTGGACATAGCAGTACACTTAGTATCCCGACACAGATCACATATCCCAGCAGTCACAGCCCTTTACTGACTTGCTTCACATCGGCACACCATGGGTTAATTCCCCGTAGGTTACCCCTAGGACCACCTCGAATAATTAAAAAAAAAGACCCTCCCTCCTGATCCTCAGTGTTCTTCTTTTTGGGTCAGTTTCAGGCCACATTCCAAGGTTTTCAGATCCTATTGGTATGTCTGAGCAGTATCTCCCCTACTGCACCTCCCTCCAGGCCCCCTAAAACCAGGGTACCCTTGTGCCTGGGTTGCAGGAATCTGTTGCTTAAATAGCACACTTCACTGACCTGTCTGCAGTGCTTCCTGGAGACTATGTTGTAGCGCTCCACTTTTTTTCCCCTATGCTGTATCCCCTTAGCAGTGTGCCATGTTCTCCTTTCCTTATCCTTGTTGGAGAGCGGGCGGTGATGTCACGGGCGGGAAGCCGATGCACTGCTCTGTGCTCCCTACCATCAACTGGCAACTGAGTAAACAATTGCAGAGAGTTGGATAGCCGGGGTGGCCACGCTTCTTGCCTCCCCTAGCAGAGGCTGTAGCCCGAATAATGTTTTTTTCTGTAAGTCCTGTCTGGTTGGTGCCTGTCTGTGGACTTAGCAAGTTGCCCTTTATATCCTTTAAACACAATGATGGTGACCACACTCCGACACTATGATCGCTTACTCATAACCATTGTATGGTTATGAGTAAGCGATCATAGTGTCATGAAACGCGTCAACCTCTGTACCTGTCTTATGATGTGTCAGTCCTGCATATATTTTTTGTAGTGATGAATAAAACTTCAATGCTTCTATCAATGTCGGAGTGCGATCACCATCTTTGTGTTTGTAGTGTTATCTGGACTACGGATCCGACTCGCACCTGATTCAAAGCTTCACCTGAGCGGCTTGCTCGTCTTTGGTCTGCCCTTTATATCCTGCTGCCTTCCCTCACTGTAAGCTGCTCAAAGGGGACACGACCTGATATAAAAAAAATTTTTTTTCCAGAATATCTCTCTTATACAATGATTTTTATTTTTAGATGAGCAAACTGCAGAGGTCAGAGGCACGTCCTGCCAATGTTCTGTCTCACTGCAGTATCATGGATCCTGTTCATCTGCACAGAGGCTCTTGTTTAGAGGCCCAGCCAGGCATCTACCTCGGCCCAGATGCAAGCACAACATCCCATGCTGGGCTTGCAAACTCCCAGCCCTACTGAGGGAGTTATTTTGCAAAAACTGCATTAGGGAGGTGGCAGCGGACGAGGAGGACGCAAAAAGATTTAAAGATTATATCCACAAAGCGGTACAGGAGAACCTTCCTATGAGCATACACAGCCCAAAGCCTCCCCTGCCTCCCCTGAAGATTGCCTCCCCATGGCCTTCGATTTTGATCTTGTGGGCCCTTTTGTGTAAGCCATTAAGGAAGCTCTAAATTAAGGACGAGTAGGAAAACCCAGATAAAAGGCAGAATTTACAGAACAGACTTTTAAAACTTTATCTTATGCTCACTTTGGATGCTAGTTTTTAGGAGACCCCACCAGGCATGAATGTGGCTTTACAGCAGTTGGCCGGACGTATCCTTACCACTAGAGAACTACAAGGGATCCTATGGATCACTGAGTGGTCGCAGATAATAAAATACTGTAATTTATTCCGTGGCTGGGTCGACCCTCATCTAGGGCCTTGAAAACATGGCTTTCAAACATTGACGCTGCCTTAAACTCGAGCATAGACCCCTCAAGAAATGTTACAGCATTGGAGGAGCTTAAATTGTCAGCAGATTTCCTTCGGAAGCATCGGTTGACATGGTACAGCTCTTAGCCAGACCCATGGCCAATGCAGTTACAGCAAAGAGGGCCCTGTGGCTCTTTCATTGGTTGGCAGATGGAGCTTCCAAACAGGCCTTATGCAGCCTACTGTTCAATGGCAAATTACATTTGCAGAAGGACCATGTAAAATGCAATCAAATGAGTCATGGGGGGCAAATTGTTTTTTATCCCTCAACCTGACTAAAAGAAAAAACCTTGACGGCCCAGTCAGTCAACCTTCAGGTACTTCCAGGAGGCGAAAGCAGGGATGGGATAGACCCCCAGTGGAGAGTTCCAGCCTTCGGGGCATCAAATCCAAGGCAGGTCCGGTAGGAGCAAGTTTAACCTCCTATTGGATGGTCTGGGCAGCGAGAGTTAAGGATGGCTATTTCAAAGAACTCATGCACCACCCTCCGGATTACTTTGTGAAGACCCAGTGGCCAGGGTGTCCTGAGAAGAGACAATCCTTGCAGGCCTATATAGAAGAGCTCTTGTCCAAAGGGGCCATCAAGTATGTTCTGTTCAAAGAGAAAGGGACAGGTTTCTACTCTCCAATCTTCCTGGTGTCAAAAGCCCCAGAGACCTTGAACAATTACATTATCAATGGGGCGATTAAAAATGAAGTCCCTCCATATTTTAATGAAAGTGGTCAAAGAGAACGATTGGCTCATTTCGGTGGACCTCTCAGACACATATCAAAGCAAAATCAAAGGTTTTTGAGGTTCACAGTACGCGACCACCATTATCAATTCACGTGTCTCCTTTTCGGCACCTGTATTGCCCCGAGGGTATTGTCAGGGATTCTTCTTTCCATCATTTCCCTAATTCATCTGGGGTAATAAGAATATACCATTATTTGGACGATGTCATCATTCTGGGGAACTCCACTCAACAACTCAAGGAGCAATGGGACCGAGTCCTGACCCTGGACAGTTTTGGTTGGATGATAAATGTACAAAAGACTCATCTTTGTCCCTCCTAAACAATGGAGTACTTGGAAATAGTATTCTCAACTTCTCGGGGATGGGTGTTTCTCCCGGACAGGAAGATTCAACAACTGCCCCAGTGTACCCTAAGCACAATGAGATCTACCTTTCTCTCACCCGAGGACTGCATGGTCTTGATCGGAATGTTTACCACCACAATTCCGGTAGTCCCATAGGCCAGGTGGCACATGAGGATGCTCCAAGCGACTTTCCTGAGCCAATGGGACGGAATATCCAAGTACCAGAAAATATACATCCCAGTGGGAGTATGTTGAGATCTAGGCTGGTGGACTGTGCTGGGCAGTCTATCCCGGCAGAAACCCCTTAATTTAGGGGACTGGACTATTGTCACCTCGGATGCCAGTCTTCAGTGTTGGGGGGCCCACTGTCAGGGAAAACAAATACAGGACTGCTGGAATCTGCTAGAACACAGGCAATTGAACTATTTGGAACTGAGGGAAGCCTTTCTGGCCTTACAGGCTTTTCAGGAAGATCTTCAGGGGGGCTCGAGTAAAGATGCTTCTTGACAACGGGACCACGGTAGCTTACCTCGACCGCCAAGGTGGGCAAAGAGTCTAATGCTCCTTCACCTTTCGGCAGACATCTTTGCTTGGGCAGAGTATCTAACAACAGCATATCTTTCAGGAAGCCAGATTAAACTGGTGGATCAGCTTAGCAGACATTTCCCCGAACACACAGAGTGGTCAATCCAATCAAAATACCTCGAGACAATCTTCAGGAAATGGGGCACTTCCACAGTCGACTTAATGGTGACTCCTCAAAATGTTCATCTTCCTCTGTTTGTGACCAGATACAGATGTGCAGATACCTTAGCACAAGATGCCTTTTTGATTTGCTGGGTTTTCCTGATGGTATACATCTTTCCACAAGTTCCACTACTAATGAAGGTTCTATTGAAAATCTGAGCAGAGAAGGTCCATACAGTGTTGGTGGCTACCCAGTGGCCGAGGAGGCCTTGGTTTTGTAGAGATTTGTAGAGTTTGCTCAATGTGAACATTTTCCTCCTGAGTCTTCTTCTCTGCCCAACGTATTGGACCTCCTTCAATCAACCTTGGATAAGCGATTAGCATATAACTGGATCAAAGTGCAGGTCTCCACCTTGTTGTCTCTCAACAGATAAATGTGGGCTGAAGATCCTCTAATTAAGCATTTCCTGCAGGTGGAAATTCACATCAGGCCACCAAGGAGATGCTTTGTACCATTCTGAGATCTCAGCCTGGTCCTTAAATCACTCATGCAGCCTCAGTTTATACCTCTGGACCTTTGCTTCCTATGGGTCCTAACCTTAAAGTTGTTTTTTTTTGGTCGCCATAGTCTCTGCAAGAAGAGTTTCAGAATTGGCAGCTCTGTTCTGCAAAGAATCTTACTCTGTGATTCTTTCACGAAAAGCTATTCTGTGACCTGCTCCAAGCCTGAGGCCTAAGGTCGCCTTTAACTTCCATGAAAGCTGGGAAGCAATCCTCTCAAGTTTTGATCATGCCCCTTCCTCTTGAAAGGAGGACTTCAGCCATCTAGAGTTGGTGAGCTCGCTATCTGTATATTTATAAAGATCTGCTCCTATTAGGAAGGTGGAAAAACTTTATATCTTCCAAGTGGGTGCCAAAAGGGGTGAGACTGCGACTTTTAGAATTATCTCTTCCTGGGCATCAAGAGTCATCACCCTAGCCTACAAGAACCAAGTTCTGGCTCCTCTGGAAGTTATACGTGGTCATTAAACTAGAGGGATGGCAGCCTCCTTGGCAGCAAACGCTAAGGTTCCACTGGAGGACATTTGTAGAAGAGCCAGTTGAATTTCCCGCACTACCTTTGTTTGCCACTATAGCCGCAAAATTCAGGACAGTGGTGGTCTCGGCAGCTTTACAAGAGAAATACAATTTTGCTTTCCTTATCACATAGCATATTCTGGCTGGGTGTTCCTTTATATCCCCCGCCCATTTTTTTCTTATTGCCAGTTAATTCCCATGGTGTGCTCATGTGAGGTGAGCCAGGAATACAGAATTTTTTTTCCATATTAACCGTCATTTTTCTTTCATGGCATATCCTCATTTCAGCGCAACTCTTCCCTCCATGGTGGCTTTTCGCTATCTAGCTAAGGAACACTGGGGATCAGAGGGAGGGGTTTTGATTTTAGCTATTTAAGGGGGTCCTAGGGGTAACCAACCAGGAATTAACCCATGGTGTGCTGATGTCTCTGAGTTCTCCAGGAAGGGCTGGGAGCCACCAGCGCCCCAGACCTCTGTCCACATACTGTATACACCAGCGGCTTTACGCGCATGAGCACCAGACTTCTTAACGCTGGTTATTAATTTTAACATTGTGAGTGTCATTCCACTTCTTTTTTTTTACATTAAACTGTGATCATACTACAGTACACTTAGATGGCGCTGTTCTTTTTGTTCTTTGTGTCACCTGAGTAGGACTATTCAACAGAAACAGTCCCTGTTAAATCATTTTTATATGAATAAATGGTTGTTAAATCATCTGAGTTTCCAATATTTCTTATGGAGAAAATAGTTTTGATATACGAATGCTTTGGATTATAAGCATGTTTCCGGAATGAATTATACTCGCAATCCAAGTTTTTTTTTTTTTTTACTGTATGTGAAATTTTATTAATTTAAACTCTTATGGTTCTTATTCTTCATGGTTTTTTTTGGTTTTTTTTTTTTAGCAATAAAATAAACAAATAAATAAATAATTTGCTCTCTACACCCACATAGAAAAAAAAACAGGTTTAATGAAAACTGACATATGACAATGGGTAAACAGACATATAAAAGCAGGTGTAGCAAATAGAGAAATTAACATTAATCAGTCACTGGTCACTGTGATATCTGCTACATTATGTTTCTTTATGGAGCGGTGAAAACAATTACACCCAACTAGACAGCAAACTATGGGAAAGGTAAAAATGCATCGTCTTCATCTCCCACACCTCCACCCTGGTTAACACATGTCTATAAACTCAACAGCCTATCAGCACTATGCTCACATCAGTACAAACAAACACACCCAAAGCCTCATTAATTCCCAAGCTAATGCTAACTCTTCACTGGCATCCTAAACCCAGCTGGCCAAACTCCAGAATCTGCTAGTAGTGTTTTATTCCTGCTGTCAATGACACGGTTATGTACTAAAGCCACTGTCAACCCAGCTTTTCCTCATATCAGACAGCATATTTAGGAGCATGAACTAGATAATACAAACTGGTATACTTGGGTAATCGTATAGGCAATACTGCTTGGGTGTGTCTCTGCAATATGTAGATAAATATGAATGATACTGACTCATCGGCAGACTTTACCCTTCAAAACCACACCTCTTGGATAGCTGTCAAGCATACACAGAAAAATTGTTAGTATGCACAAATTCATTTTTGTCATGTTGCAACAGGCTTGTCAAAAGGTAAATTCCCATGGAATAAAATGTTAGTGTGTGCTTTCCATGGCTACAATTCAATCCTTGGGTTTAATTAGAAATAATGCCCAAGGAAAAAGTAATATGGAAGAGAATCACACGGATGTCAATCCAAAGATGAAATACTTTTAATATTTCACAGCTTGAAAGAAACCATTATATTCAGTAAATAAAAGGAATGTTTATATATACACTAGCATCATTGTAATAGTATTTCCTGGCCCTACCTCACGTCAGCACACAATGGGTTAACACCTCCTCTGGAGCCCACAGGACCACCTCTTCCTAGCTAAATAAAAGACAGCCCCTCCCCCATTGAAGTGTTCTTTTTTTTTTTTTTGGTTATGCTGGAGGCCACCTGTAGATTACAGTTGGTAAGTACTTTGGTTGCTTCAAGTATACCCCCCCCCCCGCTGAACTTACCCCTCCATGTTCAGCCTCTCATGGAGTTGGAAGACCCTGAATGTTGGATGGTAAACCCTCCTAAAAACTGGGTGCCCTTTGTGCCGGGCGGCGGGCAATGTTGCTTAAACAGCACAAATATTCTACAGGTGTGGTATTACTAAGCTCCGAAATGTCACCCATGGCGTTTTTCCTGTCTTGTATAGGCAGTGTGCCGCACTGCTTTCCTGGCTTTGTCTTCTGTCTGAGAGCGGTGGTGGATGATGTCAAAGGGGGCGGGGAGACGCGGCGGCGCGGGGTAGTGACCGCCAGCCACCAAGCAGCAGCTTAAACAATCTTAGAGCCGACAGAGGAACTAGTTTCTCTCCCTCTCTCTGCAGTCCTGCCAGTTTTCTCTTGCGAGGTAAAGATTTGTTGCTTTTTGCTCCCCTGCTGTGCTGTACTGTACTGTGTTCCTGGGGGTTAGACACTCTGATTGGTTTTTGTCTTATGCCTCGTACACACGCAACGATTATTGGCCGACCGATCGTTCGACTTTTGGCCAGTGTTGTTGTGTTGGTTGAAATGTGCTCTAGACTGCACACAAATTTTCTCTGCCAACAAAAATCTACTTCAAAAGTGATGTCATGTGCTGGTTTACTTTCCGTGTGTCTTTTCATCTCTGAGCATGCCCAGTCTTGCTAATCAGATTTTTGTCTGCCGAAATCTGTACTGACTGACGGAAAATCGGCCGTTCTGTTGACGGCCAACAAAAAACTTTATAGCCTGCACACCAGATTTTGTTTGGCCGAAAAGTCGGAGTCGGTTGTCGAAAGCATCATACTAACCAGCCGAAAATCGGCCGATCGGACGTTGGCCGAAAATTCACGGCCAACTATCGATGCGTGTGTATGAGGCATGCATAGGGTCTATGGGTCTGAATGGGACAGGGTACCTGTTTATTCTTGGTGAGATAATTTTTTTTTCCACATTTCTTTTTTGCATGAGCTCACCACACCTGTCAGTGGCACAGAAGACTAGCAAAGGTAGGAGAGGGCAACTTTGGACATATTTTTAAAAGAGTGCTCAAAGAATGCAAAGTATGGTGTTTTGCATTATTTTAGGAGCAGAAGCCCTAAAGGCAAACACTCCAGAAAACATAAGACCCGCCACTGGTCATCTCCCGGCCAGGACAATCTGCATTCCTCAGAATCCTCCACAGGGCGGCTCTCATGCTCCTCAAGCAGCTCACGTGGCAATGGCTCACATGCATTTAAATCAGCACAATAGAAAATGCCTTGCCCAGCCTTGGATGCATGTTGGACCTGCATGCAGTCTGCAGTGAAGGGAAATTAATTTGCATAGATTGTCTCAAATGACAACGGATAAGGAGCGGGTGCACAAATTTCAAAGCCTAGAGGCTATAGCAGAAAGTATGCAGCAAATATCCATGCCGCAGGCAAGATGCAGGCCCAACATCACGCATCAGCATCAACAAAGCACGCAGATATTTTCAAATGTGAAAAAAGAAGGGCCTTCTTTTCCCATAATGACAGAGTTGAAAGCTCATTGATGAAGATCGGGAGAGATCTGATGAGAAGATCAAATTACAGTAAAGTTCTCCAAGCTTTTCCAATGAAGCTGGCTGATGCATGTTTAAACAAAGCTCTTCCAGGAGTGGATGGGGCCTGCCAGAGTCTGGTGCGCAAGTGTTTTTGGCCTTTCAATACCTTTAGGGATCCTATGTTTTGAAAAGTGGACTAGATTCACACCAGATACAGTCCAATGCATTTTTATTCTGAGTCAAAGATGCATGAACAGTGTTTACCATGGATTCCAATAGCCTAGGCCACACCAGTGCAGTGTGTTCCAGTACAGTCAACTAAAGGAGAATATGTTGCATTTTTTCTGTATGGAACGCATCTGTAACATGGCAAAATGCATTAAAAAGCACATGGACACTTCAAAATGTGCATGCAGAAAGGGCCCTTCAACTCAGAAGTTGTGGTGAACTGGCCCGCAGACTTGCAGAAAATCTATACTGTGGCAGGTTTTTTTCCTGTTGTCTAGCAACAGTGTTAAAAGTGATGATTAAAGCATTAAGAAATGGCCTTTAATTCAAGTGGAACATGCAGGAGAGGGCATGGTTCTGAAGAGATTGAACCTGGCTGCTGAATTTTGGCCGAGGCTTCAGTAGACGTAGTTTTAGGGCTGGCACATTAAGTCACACTGAGAGAGCTTTGTGGTTGTGCCACTGGAGGGTGGATGAAGCTTCCACACAAGCCCTTTGTAACATACTCCATAATAGGAGGTCGTTTTTTGGCAAAGCGCTGGATGAAGCGAGTGACTGACAGAAGAAATGTCGAGATTGTGGCCACAGTCTAACAAGAGGAAGCAGCCGTCTTTTTTTTTTTTCTCAAGTCGTGTACTCTTCAGAAGGGTTCAGGAGGCCAAATCTTATAGGCCAGGCTGAAACTTACCAGATCACATTGAAGGGAGCTTGAACTTCCTTTTTCCGTGGAATCAAATCCAGAGCAGGCTGCTAGACATATGGAAAGTCTTTCGAAGGTGGGCCCAACCAGAATCTTCTAGTGGGAGCAAGGATAGCCTCCTTTTTGGAGGGTTTGGGTGACAAACATCTAAGACAGCTGGGAGTAAAATCACCAAATCCTTTCATTTATGATCAACAGATCTCAAGAAGAAAAAATTACTGCAAGATTACGTATAAGAATTCTACTGCAACAAGTCCATAGTGCTGCTGCCACCAAAAGAACAAATCTGGGGGATTCTCCCCATTCTTTCTAGTACCCAAGGCATCAGGAGCTTTCCCAACTGTCTGGGTTTGAAGAAATTCAATGGGTTCATACACAACAAAAGGTTCAAGATGGAGTCTGTGTAAACAGGTCATGGCGATAGTTCAGCATGAGGACTGGTTAGAGTCAATCGACCTGGCTGACGTATATGTACATGTACCAATCAGTGCGTAACACCAGAGACATCTAAGATTTGCAGTGACCGGCTGTCACTTCCAGTTCAGGTGTTTGCCATTTTTAGAATTGGCACATCACCAAGAAACTTTTTGTACATTCTGTTGGCAGTAGTGGCAGTAATTCGTCTTTGGGGATAAGGCTCTACCACTACTTGGACAACATTTTGATTGTCGCAGGTGTAAGCCAGGAGCTGGCAAAGCATCACAACCTTGTCCTAGAAATCCTTTTCCAAGTTAATCCAAGTTTAGTCGACTAGTGAACACTGACGTTGGATGCCATTCTCCCTCCAGTCTGAGGAGACAAGTGCAAGGCCATGGGAGCCTAGTGGTATGCAGATGCTCTGACTGTCTTGAATGTAAGGCAATTTTTCTAGCATTGCAAGCCTTTCAGGATCCTCCTCCAAGGGGCCCGAGTGAAGTTGATTGGCGACAAGACAGCAGTAGCCTACATTACCCACCAAGGGGGGGCACCAAAGTTTCTGTCTTTTTCCTTTTACTTTTCGTAACATAAATTATTCAATGGACTGAGAGCCGCTTACAGGCAGTTAACGGCAGTCTACTTACTGGGAAAGCAGGATCCACTAACGGATGAGTTAGGCAAATTATTTTCCAACAATGCGTACCTCAACTAGTATTGGCTCTATGAGGCATTCCAGCGGTAGTTCTCATACAGAGTCCACTGAACACACAACTTCCGATATTTGAAACAAGGTACAAAGGTGAAGTGATAGAAGGAGGATTCACTGTGCCATGGGATTTTTTCCATTGGCATTTGTATTCCTCCAGTGTCCTTGATTATAAAGATTCTTCTGAACATTTGGACAGAACATGTTTTTGCCATACAGGTGCTTTCCACCTGCCGAGGAGGCCTTACTTTTTAATTGCTCCCCCAGATGTCATCTGCACCACCAATCCTGTTTCTGCTCAAACAAGATCTTTTATGCAAATGTCAATGGCAGCACCCCAATCCAGTGAGACTCTTAATAGCCTGGCTATTGAAATGGCCATACTAGAGATGCAGGGATTCTCATCCGAGGTGGTTCCAACCAGATGCATAACTAGAAATTGATGCTCCTTGGTGTGCTGGAAAAAATATCTATCTACATATCGTGCAGGTTCCAGTATCCAGCTGGGGGTCGCTACAGCACCCGGTACCTTTAGGAGCTCATTCCATGAACGTGTGATGGGAATATGGACTGTAGGTGAGATATCAGGGGTCTAAACAGACCTCTCGTGTTTCATCTTTGAAACTGGGAAAGGAGATTGAGGACACAGCCTCCAATCTCCATCTCTGCAGCCTCAGCTGCACAGAACGAATGGACAGGAATAGCTCTGTACAGAGGCTTCCTGTTCATTCACAAATTGAAGCATAGTAAACACAGTTTACTATGCCTCAGTTATAAATTAACTGGGTCAGTGATCACTACGGATCACTGATTCTATTCATTAAAGCAGAGTTCCACCTCCACCTCCAAAAATTTAAAGTCAGCAGCTACACATACTAGGACACTTACCTGCCCTGCAGTCCAGCGATGTCGGCACCGCAGCCGATGTTTCCATCGGCTGTCGGGTGCTGCCACCACCATTGCCGATAAGGAAACCTGGCAGTGAAGACTTTTGGCTTCACGGGCGGGTCCCTGCTGCGCATGCGTATTTCTACTGGCTCGGCGGAGGCAGAGGAAGGAGGAGGGGGCCGAGCTTCAGAGGGACGGTGCCGCGGCACCGTATCCCCGAAGTGGGGAAGGGTACCTGTCAAAAACAGGTACTCGTTCCCCCCTCCCCCCTGAAAGGTGCCAAATGTACAAAAGAGTGGAAATTCCACTTTTGGGTGGAAATCTGCTTTAAGTTAAGAGAGGGACCAGTAAATTACACATTTACTGGCCCCTTTGCTGATCTCTATCCACAAAGCATCCCCCGCAGAATGGGGGAGCCCTGCAGCACTGTGGAGGGTGGGGGGGCAAGGAGTCAAGGAGTACAGGAGAGCTTGGGGCAAAAGGCGGTGGATAGGAGGGGTGGCATATAGAGGAATAGACCCCCTGAAAGGCTGCAAGAGGAAAATTAAGGGGGTTGATTCCTCTATATGCCACCCCTCCTATTCAGGTGTACAGGGGGCTGCAAGGGAACCCTAAAGCATGCAACTGTGACCCCTGGAAATGCTGTAATACGCCCCTGCTGGAGGGATGGGATGAGTGACAGTGCTGGGGGGAGGGGGATGAGTGGCGGTAAGGGAGGGGGATGAGTGGTGGTGGGGAGGGAGGTGAGTGGCAAAGCTGGTGGGGGAGGGGATGGAATTAGTGGCAGTGCTGGTGGGGGAGGGGATGATATGAGTGGCAGTGCTGGTGGGGAGGGATGGGATGTGTGCCAGTGCTAGGGAGGGATGGGATGAGTGGCAGTGCTGAGGGGGTGGGAGTAGGATGAGTGGCAGTGCTGGGGAGGGGTGGGATGAGTGGAAGTTGCTGGGGAGGAGGGGGTGGGATGAGTGGCAGTGCTAGGGAGGGATGGGATTGGATGAGTGGCAGTGCTGGGAGGGATGGGATGGGATGAGTGGCAGTGCTGGGGGGGGTGGGATGAGTGGCAGTGCTAGATAGGGGATGGGGTAAGTGTCAGTTGTGAGGGAGGGGTGGGATGAGTGGCAGTGCTGAGGGGGGGGGGGGTTGGGATGAGTGGCAGTGCTAGGGGGTGCTAGGGGAAGGGGGGTGGGATGAGTGGCAGTGCTAGGGGGGATTAAATCAGTGGTGGTGGTGGGGACTGGATTCAGTGACACTTACTTGCTGTCAGTGTCCCCTCAGTTCCCCCTGCATTGCTGCGTCGCTGGGCTTCTTCTTCTCCACGTGTCTCTACTGACCTCCATCCCCATACAGCGATCACAACCTCCTGCAGCTCCTCCCCCATCACTGTACTGGGTCAGCTGACTCTTTTAGATTCGGCTCTAAGACAGCATGCTTCTTCATCAGCCTGCAGCTGCACGGACCCGGCGGAGACTGTGTGAGTGGTCCGCTGTGCTGTGCAGTAAGTGCTCCTGTTCTGACCAGAGTGTAACTAGAGAAGTCAGCGGGCCCCGCCCATAGTGGCAGAACACCAGGGCCTGGTCACAAGTGCGACTGCTGCAATCCTGGTAGTTCCGCCACTGGTTCAGACCTTGGTGAAGGCCACAAGACCATGAACGCTACATATAAGAGGATATGAAGGAAAGTTTGTTCTGTTTGCTCAGCAAAGTTTTCTCTTTTGTGTCCCCAGCTCTAGCCAATATCCTGGACATTTTTACATTCAGCGCTTGAGGTTGGTCTGGCATGCAACTCAATTAAAGTACAGGTCTCTGCCTTTTTTTTTCAAACTGCAGATGGTTGGAAGAGCCATTGAACAAATGCTTCATGCAGGCTGTAATCCATATAAGACCACCAAGGAAATCCTTGTTCCCTTCATGGGATTTAGGCTTGGCTCTGAAAGCACTAGTACAGGCATCCTTTACTTCAATAGCTTCATTTTTATTGCGGTTCCCAGTGGTAAAACTAGTTCCTCTAACAGCAGTTGCTTCAGACAGAAGGATGTTGGAGATTGCAGCACTTTCCGGCAAAGATCTCTTTTGTGTCTTTTTACCAGAAATAGTGATATTACGTCCATCTCCAAGTGGTTTCCAGTTTCCAGGAAAACCTGGGGGCAGTCCCTCCAAGCATTCACATGGAGTCACTGAGTAAACAGCAGGAAGACATCAGGTCCTTACACAAGCTGCTAACCACGTACATGGAAAGGTCAAAGACACGAGGAAAGTAGATAATCTTTTCATTTTGCGGTCAGGTTCTTGAGTCCTCTTCTATTGGTTTACCAGGGTGATTAGATTGGCATGCAGGAAGTAGGCCTTTCTGCTCAGGAACAGGGACAAGCTCCTTCAACCGGAGGGGTGGCAGCCTTTGGGGCAGTTATGCCAGGATTTCAGTGAAGGATATGAGAGATGGCTAGCCCTTCATTTGAGTTTACAAGCTAGGCGTGCAGTCAGCAAGTTCTGTAAAGTTTGGGACGAGACATAAATTATTTTTGTCTTTGGCAGCTTTTCTTGGATAGTCAATGTTTCTTTTCATGTGTTCCCTCCTGCCCATTTATTCAGCTGGTTATATCCCATTGTGTGCTGATGTGAGGTAGGGCCAGGAATATGGAAAATTGTTATCAAATACTTACCGTAAATTTCCTTTCCTGGCCTATCCTCACATCAGCACAAGACTCCCTCCCTAGTAGCCTGTCGCAGGCTAGGTTATCGAACACTTCAGTAGTAGGAAGAGGTGGTCCTGTGGGCTCCAGAGGAGGTGTTAACCCATTGTGTGTTGACGTGAGGTAGGCCAGGAAAGGAAAAATTACGGTAAGTATTTGATAACAATTTTCCATATTCTATTACCATGGTAGAACAGTAGCATGAAAATATAATTCTTTAACTCCTTTAAAGTGGTTGTAAACTCTGTTACACCACTTGTATCTACAGGCAAGCCTATAGGTACTGTAAATATCTCTTAAACTTACACAGTTTAGGAGATATTCAGAGTCAATGTAGCTGATAACATCATCGGCGCATGCCACAGCTGCAGGAAGGGTGCAATGGCCTGGAGGGCCTGATGCTGCCCGCGAGCCTTGTATTTGACACATGTGCTCTATCAGGCTCTATGTCCTCAGATATTACTCTATAACTCTCTTGCTCTCCATATGTTACTATATAACTGAGACATACTTTTTAAAGGCTAAGTTCACATTTTGCACCATGTTACAGTCCTATTTACGGTATAAAATGTAACATGGTAAAATTGTCTCCTGATGATGATGATGATGATGATTTTCTTCCTGCAAAAAATTTGCTTTTTTTTCTTTTTATTTAAAAAGTGAACTGAGTCTTTAACACTGCCCTTCCTAGCAGTTTATACACATCTCCTCTTTCTCTATTTGGGGCTTATGCATGGGAGCATATTTGCCAAGCAGCAACTGTGACATTCAACAAACATTCACAGGTGGGTAATCATTACTTGTCATTTACAACACATGTAGCAGAAAGATTTGGACACAGTGAATATTTGGTGAAGGTCACATTCACCAGTTCATAAATATGCCCCATGGTGTTTTCTCTGCTATTTAATGAAGGAAAATTGCTTTATAAAAAATATTTTTTTACTTTTCTGCTATAAAACACATCCAATAAAAATGTAAAAAATCAAATTTCTTCAAAAATTTAGGCCAATATGTATTCTGCTACATATTTTTGGTAGAAAAAAAAATCGCAACAAGCGTATATTGATTGGCTTACGCAAAAATTATAGCATCTACAAACTATGAGATATTTTCATGGAATTATTTTTTTATTGTTTTGCTAGCAATGGTGGCAATCAGTGACTTATAGTGGGACTGTGACATTGTGGTGGACACTTGGACACTTTTAATACTTTTTTGTGGACCAGTGACACCAATACAGTGATCAGTGCTAAAAAATATGCACTGTCACTGTACTAATGACACTGGCAGGGAAGGGGTTAACATCAGGGGCGATCAAAGTGTTAACTATGTTCCCTGGAAGTGCTTACTAACTGTGGGGGGTGATTTGGCTGTGGGAAGACAGAGATCGGTGGTCCTGCTTAGCAGAAACACAGGATCTCTGTCTTTCCTACTAACAGAACGGCGATCTGCCTTGTTTACATAGGCAGACTGCCGTTCTGCCTCTTTCGGGACCGATCGGCAGGTCCTGGCGGACATTGACCTGCAGATTGGCTCCCGCTGTGTTCAATCGTCTGGAAGGACAAAACGACGTAACCGTACGGGATTCTGCTCAGAGGAGCTGCCACCCCGCAGTACATGTACTTGGGGCAGTCAGAAAGAAGGGAAGACATTTTCCCACAACGGACTCGGCGATCCAGGACAAAGATGGCGGCGCTCAGCAGAAATTTTATAAAGTAAGATTTTATGCTTGCAAACAGATTATTTCAATGGATGAAACAGGATTAGCGGGTGTATAGAGGTCTAAGGGTCACTGTTTGGGGGACATTAAAAAAAAAAAAAAAAAACGATTCTGTGCCCGGAACTCCGCTTTAAAGTAAGCCTATCAAGAGAGTAATATCGACGCTGCCATTGCTGACCACCTTCTAAAAGATTCTAGATGCCTAGCTGTCATTCTCATCTACAAGCTTTTATACCTTCTGAGACATTGACCCAGAAGAAGAATGCAGATCAGGAATTGAGAGAAAAGTCAGAAATTCTTATTTGAATGCTTGTTCCAGGTTATTGGCATTTCAGAAAGAAAGGTCAGCATTGACCAACTTCTTGCATATTGACTCTAAATATTATATTTGCATGTAATACACCTCACATTTGTAAACATGGTAGTATGTTTATGTTTTTCTCTCTGCAGCTCAGCTCACCCTGGTCCCTCCTCCCAGCATTGACAAAACCCTCTTTCAACTTTCTAATTTCTAATGTAGGTGCTGTAGGTCAGGGGTATCAAACTCAATTTCATCAGCATTATAGTTGCCCTCCAAGATTTGCATCTGAAAAACTAGATGTCCAGAGCACCCAACCCCCCCTAATATCAGATGTCAAGAGCCCCCCCACCATCGGAAGTCAAGAGTCTCCCACCCTCCCTTGCATCACATGGCATCCTCCTTAACTTGTGCTGCTGCCGGGAAGAAGCTGGGGCAGAGCTGGGAAGCAGAAAAGCAAAAAGTGCAGGGTCTGGAGGAGGACCAGAGGAGGGCTGGAGTCAGCTGCCGGAGTCTGCTGAATGCTGAGACCATGGGAGGCATAGACAAGAGGATACTGCTGCTGCACAGAGAGGTGCAGGCTCTGTAGGAGGAGTTCTGTCCTCCTTTCTGCTGCCGACTACTGAGATAAGGTGGGGGGAGACAAAGGGGGTGCTGCAGCTGCACAGAGAGGTGCAGGATCTGCAGGAGGAGTTCTGTCCTCTCTGCTGCTGACCACTGAGACAAGGTGGGGTGAAGACAAAGGGGGTGCTGCAGCTGCCGTAGAGGTGTGAGGGCCACATGTAATGGCCTGGCAGGCCAGATTTAGCCTGGGGCCTTGTGTTTGACACGTGCTGTAGGTGGTTGAGCAGAGTGAACTGAGCTGCCTAGAGAATTACTTCTGCGCTTCTGATGTAAATTTTAAGAATACATTTCTCCAGTGTCTGCATCTACAGGGGTCAGTGAGGGTTTTCTTTAAAATCATTAAGGGCTTGTTCACATTAGCAATTGAAGAGTGGTAAAACCTTGTAGTTGAGCCGCACTTTTACCACCCTGAACTGCTACCTTTAGCTGCAGAGGGAGCAGCTGGGGATGTATGCATGGTGCGGTTACAATTCTTTGCAGCAGGGCAGAAATTGTAGTGGCTCAATCTAGTGACTCAATCAAGTGACTCAATCATAAATGGGGCCAAACGCGGATCACTCTTCAGAGAGCAACGCTTGAGTAAACGAGCCTTGAAACTAATTTATTGCCTGCTGAAAAGGTAATATTATTATTATACAGGATTTATATAGAGCCAACAGTTTGTGCACCGCATTACAACATGAGTTCATACAGTAAAATACAATTCAATACAGGAAGAATCAAAGTGCCCTGCTCATTAGAGCTTACAATTTAAAGGATCTGTAAATACTTGACAGTACATACTTGCCACAGGCTCACTTTAAAGCAGCTGGGAACTTTAACATTTTTTATGGCTTATTCCAAGTTAGTCTCTTGTTAAACCAGCTGGTAATTTTTGTCATGCAGTAAAAAAATCTTATAGAACCTGAATACTGAGATATTTTGATCTGTGTAAAGCAGCTGATATTTTACAATTGGAAATGGAGCTGCACCTCCTTCTGTACTCACAGTAGGTTTACTCATGTCTGTATTTACATGTTGCCCTTTTACTGTACGTAAAGCTAACTTTCATCTTCCACAAACACTGACTGTAATTTGTTGCTACGATACCAACTTGAGCAAAGTCCTAAACTTTTTTATTTGCATATGGCCATAGGTTATCACTCTGCTGCTAGGTGCAAATATGGAGAATAGCTACTAATTTCATGTTACAGAAGAAACTTCTTCATTGTGTAATACATTATGATTTATACACACTTATTATAGTAATATGTACAGTGGGAAAAATAATGATTTGATCTCCTATAGATTTTGCTCACATACAAAGAAAGGAAGGCTCTATAATTTTTATCATTGGTGTATTTTAAAAGCCATAGACAGAATATCAACCCAAAATCAAGAAAAGTATTTGATCCCCAAGCAAAACATGACTTAGTACTTGTTGAGTCAACCTTTGTTGACAAGCACAGAGGTAAGACGTTTCTTTTAGTTGGTTACCAGGTTTGCACACGTCTCAGGAGGGATTTTGGTCCACTCTTCTT
Source organism: Pelophylax lessonae (assembly GCF_965119305.1). Taxonomy (NCBI): domain Eukaryota; kingdom Metazoa; phylum Chordata; class Amphibia; order Anura; family Ranidae; genus Pelophylax; species Pelophylax lessonae. The sequence goes on from NC_138772.1 coordinate 328,004,988, forward strand.
AACAGATCTTCTCTAAATCCTTCAGGTTTCTTGGCTGTCACTTAGCAGCTCAAAGTTTAAGCTTCCTCCATAAATTTTCCATAGGATTAAGGTCTGCAGACTGGCTAGGCCACTCCTTGACCTTAATGTACTTCTTCTTGAGCCACTCCTTTGTTGCCTCGGGGGGTATGCTTTTTGGGTCATTGTCATGCTAGAAGACCCATCCATGAGCCATCTTCAGTATTCTGGCTGAGGGAAGAAGGTTCTCGTCCAAGATTTTACAAAACATGGCCCCTCCATTGCAAAAATTCTCTCCAACAGTTATCTCCTTCTCATCAAGCTTCTTGCTGATGGACCTGTGCATGCATGCTCCTGGCCGGTGCTGTGTGCAAACATAGACACAGTATTCTGCAATCTACACCACTGCTTTTTCCTCTAAGCAATTTAAATAGTAGCAGCAGAATCCTATTAATCTACTCATTAATTTCCCATAAAACTGGAGAGATTAAGAAAGCAGCATACATTGTGAAATACCAGGCAGCAGTGACAAGGGACAGCAGGTAAGTGTTTGGGGACATAAAAAGGCTCTGGGCATTTTGTACATTAATGGAGGTAATGCATTAGGTAAAACACCTGGTACCACAAGGTTAAAGGCAGTCCCTGGGTTACAAACAAGATAGGGTCTGTAGGTTTGTTCTTAAGTTAAATTTGTATGTAGGTTGTACATTTTTTAAGTGTAACTCCAAAAAAAACAATTTTTATGTCTTTTGGATAGCATAGGGAAGGGTTAACACCCCTGTAACCTTTGCTTTGCTGTCTGTGCCCCTGTTCAGAAGATGTCACCTTGGTTTCTGTCCCTGTGACAATTGGAAGTTTTGGGTTATTGCGGAAACAAAGATTGGTGATAAGGCTTCAGTGGAGACACCTTTTTCTCATGATAACTATTGGTTGAACTGGATAGACTTACTGGAGTGCATTTCCCTTTCTAGAGGTAGATTTCCTCTCACTTCCTGTTGTCTCCCTCCGTTTGTAAGTTGGATGTTTGTAACTCGGGGACTGCCTGTATGTTTAATTTGTTTACATGATGAGTTAGCTTATTTATGAGAATTTTGTACATATTTTGCAGCCTAGTGCGTGCCCATCCAATGCAGCCCAAACAGTGCCATCCAATGCAGCTTCACAAGTGCGTGCCCATCCAATGCAGCCTGATCAGTGCCCATCCAATGCAGCCTCACAAGTGCATGCCTATCCAATGCAGCCTGATCAGTCTCCATCCAGTGCAGACTGATCAGTGCCCATCCAATGCAGCCTCACAAGTGCTTGCCCATCCAATGCAGCCTGATCAGTGTCCATCCGATGTAGCCTACCAGTGCGTGCCCATCCAATGCAGTCTGCAATGGAGAGAGAGGAGAGCCGCTGGATTACACAGAGCGGGCATCTCCCGCTTACCCGGCGACCGCTGTCATACAAAGTCCTGCCTCCTGGACCGGCTCCAAGGACAGTAGTCACCAATGTGCTGTCTATCATAGGAGCCAGTTCAGGAAGTGGGGCTTCGTATGACAGCGGCCGCTGGGTAAGCAGGAGATCCCCGATCTGCTTTTAATTCGGCAGCGCTCCCCCTCCCCTCCCCTCCGAGGCAGCCTCTGCCTACAGTTAGTTGGAAGCTGCTGTGGCTGTGCCCCCGACTCAACTTCTTTCCTCCCCAGCAAAAAAATAAAAATTTGTAAGGGGGCAGTGGGCCACATTGCCTGGGGTTTCGGGCCGCAGGTTGGACATGCCTGAATTATATCTAAGCGAGTTTTGACCTCCCTTTGAAAAAGGGGTTATACCTTTCTGGTGAGTGCGGTGTGAGCTTGTGCAGAAGAGGAAACACTTTCCTTCCTCCTTTTTGCTGGCACTTTTTCTTAACTAATGGATGGATTTAAAGACACAGAGCACATTATTTATGGGCTTTGATTTTTTTGCATTATACATTTATCGGATAATACATTTCATTTCAGAGCTTTATATTTATATGCATATTAAATTTTTGGCACCATCAGTATAATCTTATAGAGCGCAGCCTCTTCTTAGAATTTTACTTTGAGGTATTGTTTTTGGACCAATAACAGATCTTTATAATCTCTTCTAACAGGAGAAGTTCTCCACCCTTTACATACATAAAAGCATTAAAACTCACAATGCCTTGTGCACGTTTCACTTTAACGGACTCATCAGGGAGTGCTATGCTTCCTGATGAGGCCTTTAAGGTGAAACGTGTGTTGGAGCGGAGCTATGCTTTTATGTATGTTTTTAATTAATAAACTGTGTTACACTATGAAAGTTCTATTCGATTTTATCCCAATGCCCGCATCCATGTGAGAATAAAAGAAAGGGAGTTATGGTGATTGGCGGACTGGTCTAGCTAATGAGTAAAGAAGAACTTAAGCGGTTGAACCTCTTTGAGCCGTTTATACCTTGGAGAGCAAGAGGATTGAGTTGGTGCTGTTGAATAAGCGAGACGGAGGAGTGGATCCCTCCTGTGATCCTAAGCGTGTTTTGACCCTAAACAGCAGTGGGTCTTTAAATCTGGTAAGTGGTTGTTTGAGGTGGAGGCTGCACATGGTGAATGAAGTGAAAAGTACAACAGTGGTTGTAAAGCACATGGTACACTAAGGCACTTTTTTGGGACTTTTACACCTTTTTTTTTTAGACTTTTTATATTGGTTTGATGTTTCATACATATTCATGTGATTTTATGTATAAACTAAGAGTTCACTTTGCTGGAATTTCTTGTAGTTTGGCTGAGCACTGTATTTATAGAACTTCTATCTTAGATCACATTCTTATCCAGTACAGCAGCTGTATGAAAAGTAGGTACATAGTGTGGGTTTATGAGTGCATACTGTTGGAACTACTTTTGCCACAATCCTCCCTTCTGCCCAGCATTCACAGGAATTCCAGCAGTCCACATACAGTGCCTTGCAAAAGTATTCGGCCCCCTTGAACTTTTTGACCTTTTGCCACATTTCAGGCTTCAAACATAAAGATATAAAACTGTAATTTTTTGTGAAGAATCAACAACAAACGGGACACAATCATGAAGTGGAACGAAATTTATTGGATATTTCAAACTTTTGTAACAAATAAAAAAACTGAAAAATTGGGCGTGCAAAATTATTCAGCCCCCTTAAGTTAATACTTTGTAGCGCCACTTGGGGTATGTCTCTTTCAGTTTTGCACATCGAGAGACTGAAATTTTTGCCCATTCCTCCTTGCAAAACAGCTCAAGCTCAGTGAGGTTGGATGGAGAGCATTTGTAAACAGCAGTTTTCAGTTCTTTCCACAGATTCTCCATTGGATTCAGGTCTGGACTTTGACTTGGCCATTCTAACACCTGGATATGTTTATTTGTGAACCCTTCCATTGTAGATTTTGCTTTATGTTTTGGATCATTGTCTTGTTGAAAGACAAATCTCCGTCCCAGTCTCAGGTGTTTTGCAGACTCCATCAGGTTTTCTTCCAGAATGGTCCTGTATTTGGCTCCATCCATCTTCCCATCAATTTTAACCATCTTCCCTGTCCCTGCTGAAGAAAAGCAGGCCCAAACCATGATGCTGCCACCACCATGTTTGACAGTGGGGATGGTGTGTTCAGGGTGATGAGCTGTGTTGCTTTTACACCAAACATAACGTTTTGCATTGTTGCCAAAAAGTTTGATTTTGGTTTCATCTGACCAGAGCACCTTCTTCCACATGTTTGGTGTGTCTCCCAGGTGGCTTGTGGCAAACTTTAAACAACACTTTTTATGGATATCTTTAAGAAATGGCTTTCTTCTTGCCACTCTTCCATAAAGGCCAGATTTGTGCAGTATATGACTGTTGTCCTATGGACAGAGTCTCCCACCTCAGCTGTAGATCTCTGCAGTTCATCCAGAGTGATCATGGGCCTCTTGGCTGCATCTCTGATCAGTCTTCTCCTTGTATGAGCTGAAAGTTTAGAGGGACGGCCAGGTCTTCGTAGATTTGCAGTGGTCTGATACTCCTTCCATTTCAATATTATAGCTTGCACAGTGCTCCTTGGGATGTTTAAAGCTTGGGAAATCTTTTTGTATCCAAATCCAGCTTTAAACTTCTCCACAACAGTATCTCGGACCTCCCTGGTGTGTTTCTTCTTCTCCATGATGCTCTCTGCGCTTTAAACGGACCTCTGAGACTATCACAGTGCAGGTGCATTTATACGGAGACTTGATTACACACAGGTGGATTCTATTTATAATCATTAGTCATTTAGGTCAACATTGGATCATTCAGAGATCCTCACTGAACTTCTGGATAGAGTTTGATGCACTGAAAGTAAAGGGGCTGAATAATTTTGCACGCCCAATTTTTCAGTTTTTTATTTGTTAACAAAGTTTGAAATATCCAATATCCCACTTGTTGTTGATTCTTCACAAAAAATTACAGTTTTATATCTTTAGGTTTGAAGCCTGAAATGTGGCAAAAGGACGCAAAGTTCAAGGGGGCTGAATACTTTCGCAAGGCACTGTACATCTGTATATGTATATATACTGAACAAAATTATAAACGCAACACTTTTGTTTTTGCCCCATTTTTCATGAGCTAAACTCAAAGATCTAACACTTTTTCTATGTACATAAATGGCCTATTTCTCTCAAATATTGTTCACAAATCTGTCTAAATCTGTGTTAGTGAGCACTTTTCCTTTGCCGAGATAATTCATCCACCTCACAGGTGTGGCATATCAAGATGCTGATTAGACAGCATGATTATTGCACAGGTGTGCCTTAGGCTGGCCACAATAAAAGGCCACTCTAAAATGTGCAGTTTTATCACACAGCACAATGCCACAGATGTCGTAAAAATTTTGAGGGAGCGTGCAATTGGCATGCTGACTGCAGGAATGTCCACCAGAGCTGTTGCCTGTGAATTGAATGCTCATTTCTCTACCATAAGCCGTCTCTAAAGGCGTTTCAGAGAATTTGGCAGTACATCCAACCGGCCTCACAACCACAGACCACGTGTAACCACACCAGCCCAGGACCTCTACATCCAGCATCTTCACCTCCAAGATCGTCTGTGACCAGCCTCCCAGACAGCTGCTGCTACAATCGTTTTTCATTACCAAAGAATTTCTGCACAAACTATCAGAAACCGTCTCAGGGAAACTCATCTACATGCTCGTCGTCCTCATCTGGGTCTCGACCTGACTGCAGTTCCTCGTCGTAACCGAATTGAGTGGGCAAATGCTCACATTTGATGGCGCCTAGCACTTTGGAGACGTGTTCTCTTCATGGATAAATCCCGGCTTTTCACTGTACAGGGCAGATGGCAGACAGTGTGTATGGCGTTGTGTGGGTGAGTGGTTTTCTGATGTCAACGTTGTGGATCGATAGGCCCACGGTGGCGGTGGGGTTATGGTATGGGCAGGCGTATGTTATGGACAACAAACACAGGTGCATTTTATTGATGGCATTTTGAATGCACAGTGATCCTGTGAAGAGATTCTGAGGCCCATATTTGTGCCATTCATCCACGACCATCACCTCATGTTGCAGCATGATAATGCACAGCCCCATGTTGCAAGGATCTGAACAAAATTCCTGGAAGCTGAAAACATCCCAGTTCTTGCATGGCCAGCATACTCACCGAACATGTCACCCATTGAGCATGTTTGGGATGCTCTGGATCGGCGTATAAGACAGCGTGTTCCAGGTCCTGCCAATAAGCAGCAACGTCGCACAGCCATTGAAGAGGAGTGGACCAACATTCTACAGGCCACAATCAACAACCTGATCAACTCTATGCGAAGGAGATTTGCTTCACTGCGTGAGGCAAATGGTGGTCACACCAGATACTGACTGGTTTTTTGGACCCCCAAATTCAGTAAAACTGCACATTTTAGAATGTAAAACAAAAAGAATTTCTGCACTAGATAAAAGTAAAAATTATATAGATGAACAAATAGCAGCTCACACAGACCAATGGAAAAAGTCCAACAATAAATACAAATAATACGTGTAGCGCTAGTGATTGATAAAAAATGACATGTGAATAAACTAAAAAATTATGTGAGAATATACACCACTAGTGAATGACATAGAAAGATTTAAATAACATAGCACTGAATGTGCATAAAGTCCATAAAAAATGTCCATAGAAAAGATGAAAACAGTTTCTGATTATGAAAGCAAGCACTTTTATCAGGGAGGTACCACAAGTCCCAGCATGCAGATAAGAGCCGATCTTCCCAAAACACGATAAAAAGGTCCCCAACAAATGTGATAAAAAAATGGCCGCTTACCAGAATGTAATGGCTTCCAAATTAATGGAAAGGCCAAAAGCACTTGTGGGGGATATTATCCAGGCATAAACTATCAAGAATATCAATTCAGGTAGGCTTCCAGGTAAATAAGCAGGTTCCTGATAACCATTAAAAGAATACAAGAGCACATAGCGTAATACAGTCTAAAAAGATTCCATTTTTTTGTAAAGGTGTGCACCCACATGATAGATGTACAAATCGAGCATGTAAAACTCCAAGGAGAGAAAGTAAAAACTTCAGCATTCGCAAGTAAAGCCGGCCAAGGGGCGTGGGTCTGCATGGCTGTCATCCCTGAAGGAAGCCTCCTTTAAAGATGATGCACAAGAAAGCCCACAAACAGTTTGCTGAAGACAAGCAGACTAAGAACATAGATTATTGGGACCATATCCTGTGGTCTGATGAGATAAACTTATTTGGTTCAGATGGTGTCAAGCATGTGTGGTGGCAACCAGGTGAAGAGTACAAAGACAAGTGTGTCTTGCCTACAGTCAAGCATGGCGGTGGGAGTGTCATGGTCTGGGGCTGCATGAGTCCTGCCAGCACTGGGGAGTTACAGTTCATTGAGGGAACCATGAATGCCAACATGTACTGTGACATACTGAAGCAGAACATGATCCCATCCCTTTGGAGACCATTGCCGCAGGGCAGTATTCCAACATGATAACGACCCCAAACACACCTTCAAGACGACCACTGCCTTGCTAAAGAAGCTGAGGGTAAAGGCGATGGACTGGCCAAGCATGTCTCCAGACCTAAACCCTATTGAGCATCTGTGGGGCATCCTGAAATGCAAGGTGGAGGAGCGCAAGGTCTCTAACATTCACCAGCTCCGTGATGTTGTCATCGAGGAGTGGAAGAGGACTCCAGTGGCAACCTATGAAGATCTGGTGAACTCTATGCCCAAGAGGGTTAGGGCAGTGCTGTAAAATAATGGTGGCCACACAAAATATTGACACTTTGGGCCCAATTTGGACATTTCCACTTTGGGGTGTACTCACTTTCGTTGCCAGTGGTTTAGACAATAATGGCTGTGTGTTGAGTTATTTTGAGGGGACAGCAAATTTACACAATTTATACAAGCTGTACAATTACTACTTTACAATGTAGCAAAGTGTAATTTCTTCAGTGTTGTCACATGAAAAGATATAATAAAATATTTACAAAAATGTGAGGGGTGTACTCACTTTTGTGAGATACTGTATATATATATATATATATATATATATACAGTGGTGATCGAAAGTTTGGGCACCCCAGGTAAAAATTTGTATTAATGTGCATAAAGAAGCCAAGGAAAGATGGAAAAATCTCCAAAAGGCATCAAATTACAGATTAGACATTCTTATAATATGTCAACAAAAGTTAGATTTTATTTCCATCATTTACACTTTCAAAATAACAGAAAACAAAAAAATGGCATCTGCAAAAGTTTTGGCACCCTGCAGAGTTAATATCTTGTACTGCCCCCTTTGGCAAGTATCACAGCTTGTAAATGCTTTTTGTAGCCAGCCAAGAGTCTTTCAATTCTTGTTTGAGGTATCTTTGCCCATTCTTCCTTACAAAAGTCTTCCAGTTCTTTGAGATTTCTGGGCTGTCGGTCACGCACTGCTCTTTTAAGGTCTATCCATAGATTTTCAATTATGTTGAGGTCAGGAGATTGTGAAGGCCATTGCAAAACCTTCGGTCTACGCCTCTTGATGTAATCCCCCGTGGATTTCGAGGTGTGTTTAGGATCATTATCCATTTGTAGAAGCCATCCTCTCTTTAACTTCAGCTTTTTCACAGATGGCATCAAGGTACCATCCAAAATTTGCTGAAATTTTATTGAATCCATTTTTCCTTCTACTCGTGAGATGTTCCCTGTGCCACTGGCTGCAATACAACCTCAAAGCATGATTGATCCACCCCCATGCTCAACAGTTGGACAGAGGTTCTTTTCATTAAATTCTGTGCCCCTTCTTTTCCAAACGTACCTTTGCTCATTCCGGCCAAAAAGTTCAATTTTAATGTCATTGGTCCACAGAACTTGTTTCCAAAATGCATCAGGCTTGTCTATATGCTCATTTGCAAAGTTCAAACGCTGATTTTTGTGGTGAGGACTTGGAAGAGGTTTTCTTCTGATGATTCTTCCATGAAGACCATATTTGTACAAGTATCTCTTTATAGTGGAATAGTGTACCACAACTCCAGTGTCTGCCAGATCTTTCTGGAGGGATCGTGCAGTCAAACGTGGGTTTTGAATTGTTTTTCTCACAATCCTGCAAGCTGTTCTGTCTGATATTTTTCTTGGTCTTCCAGATCTTGCTTTAACTTCCACTGTTCCTGATGACTGCCATTTCTTAATTACATTCTGAACAGAGGATATTGACATCTGAAAACGCTTTGCTATCTTCTTATAGCCTTCTCCAGCTTTGTGAGCGTCAACTATTTTCAGTTTCAGTTTTCTAGACAACTGCTTAGAAGATCCCATGGTGCTGATTTTGGGGCAAGGTCAAATGAGTCTGGGCATTTAAAACCTTTGAGATTGACATCACCTGGTCTTCCCAGACGATGATTGAGAACAATCCATGACACTGGCAGGTCTCAGCCTTGCAAAGGGGGCAGTGATTGCTATAAATTCTGCAGGGTGCCCAAACCTTTGCAGACGCCAATTTTCTGTTTTCTGTAATTTTGAAAGTGTCAATGATGGAAATAAAATCTAACTTTTGTTGACATATTATAAGAATGTCTAATCTGTAATTTGATGCCTTTTGGAGATTTTTCCATCTTTCCTTGGCTTATTTATGCACATTAATACAAATTTTACCTGGGGTGCCCAACTTCCGATCACCACTGTATCTTTGTGTGCTCTCACCAGGAGCCCCTGGTCCCATACTGACATTCCGGGTCACCTGATTGCTGTGATAGCCTCTGATTGGCTATCACAGAGATCATTCACTGTGCAGTCTGCCCCTGTAAAGAGGAAGAGATAAGTTGAATCCATTGCAAAAAATAAAATAAAAAATAAAGGAAAAATAGCTAGATCAAATTTTGATCTGGGTCATTATTAGAGTTAATGTTTGGGTAAAGTAAGGGCCAAAGGTCATGACCAATATAATTATTATTATTTCAGGTACTTGTATATTTTAGGCAGGATTTTTAAAAAAAAAAAAAAAAAAGTATTTTAATTAGTATCAGTGTGAGTTATTGTCACAATGTTTTAGTAGAGTAAAAAAAAAAAAGAAGCAAAATTTGCACTATCGTTTCTGGACTGCACTATGGGAACAAACAAAAAGGAACGAACATATGTGGTAACGCTGCGATCATCAGGAACAGGAGGATATATTTTGGGCTATTCTGTGGTGGTAGGTTATGGAAGTAGCAGGAAATATACAGCTAAAAATAAAAAAAAAAATGTTTACTATTTTGGGCCAGATTTCCTTTGATTAGAAAAAAATAAATAAATGTAAGGAGATATCCTTTACCATTTACCACCTGAAAAAAAAAAAAGCAAGGCATAATTCACCTGCATAAAGTAGTTGTGATGATATGTATGGTTTTACGAACGCATGTCAAAGTTGCAAAATTGGGTTCAGGCATTAACATTTGTTTTACCCTCTGTTGCTAAGTGGTTAACATTTCAATACTTTTCCATGAAGAATGAATAATTCAAATGTACAGTAATTACATAAATGCATGTATATATGTATATATGTTTATATCATAAAACAAAATAAAATAAATACTATATAATTTATTGCTATAAAAGACATAGCTTACATAGCTGGGATGAACACTGTTTTACGTATACATCTTAATAATATTATTATTAATATTATAACAGAAAGTGACCGGTACAATAATACTTTTGGAACATGCATAATGTTAATACATGTTTCATTTACACTTTCCAAACCTTTAGACCTGGTTCACACATATGCAATGTCATACATCGCATGTGATTTGCAGCGCACTGCTCTGAAAATCACATACGATGTCTTTGCGTTGCGAATTCAGCCACACAGATTGTATGGTTGAATTTGCATCGCATTCGGACCCCATGTCGCACAGGACCTTTTTTTTTGGTCTGCACTAGAATCGGATCGCAAGGGTCTTCATATCCGATCCATGTCGGAACTGACAGTTCGCACTGCAATATGCGAATTGATCTGGGGGTGTCGTTAACCTTGTATTGACACCCCCAGTGATTTGCATATGGCAGTGTGAACTGCCTGCGAGTCGGGTGCGATGCGCAGTATATTCGCAGGGTTCCCGCATGAACCGACACTTATATATTGCTTTCCGCTAGAATCATCTGCTCATGATTATTGTCACAAAATGTTACACCTTATGGTATCACTTGGTTGTACACACCATATAGTCGTCACTTTATAAATAAATAATAAGTATCAATTCTTGCTGAAGTAAACGTTTAACGCTGAACTCCAGGCAAACAGCTAAATATGCAGATGAATTACATATAAGGGAGCTGTTTTATTGTCTAGTCTAGTGTTGAGATTAATTTATCTGCCACACAGCACAGGGCAGAAGGCCTGGCAGGGCAGAAGGTCTGATTTTCTAAGGATTATTACAGTGGCTCAGAGAACCATTGGTAGTCAGCTTTGTACTCTAAAGACATTTATCATCCTCCTTGTACCAATAGATCAATAAATATAGCGAACAATCCATCTCATCCTTGTTTACCCTCCTGACATATGGTATTAGACAATAAAGCCTGTACAGTTATGATAAGAAATTGTTTTTATCCTGGTGTAGTAGTACAGCTGACATAATCACTATATAAATAAGAGTAATTGATTATTTTGAATAATACATTGACTGATTTTTTATAGTTTTTTTTTCAGTAAAACAAAATTTAAAATGATTGTAAAGTCCCATTTTTATTTCTCTTAAAATAACAAACATGTTGTAGTTATCTCCTCTGTGCAGTTAGTTTTGCACAGAGCAGCCCAGATCCTCCTCTTCTCAGGTTCCTCTTTGGCTTTCCTAGCCTCTCCCTCCTGTTGAGTGCCCCCAGAGTAACCAGCTTGCTAGGGGGGCACCCGAGCTAAGTTACAGCTCCCTGTGTCCATTCAGACACAGAGCCCCGTTTCTGCCCCACCCCCTTCTCTCCTGATTGGCTAACTGACTTTGATTGAAAGCAGTGGGAGCCACTGGCGCCACTGCTGTGTCTCAGCCAATCAGGAGGAGAGTCCGGGGGATGGCCGAGTAGCTCGTGGCCATCGCTGGAGGAAGATGGGGTTCATGTAAGTATTAGGGGGGCTGGAGGGCAACTGCTGCACACAGGAGGTTTTTTTTTTTTTTTTTATCTTAATGCATTAAATGCATTAAAATAAAGCACCTTCTGACTTTACAACCACTCTAACACATGAACACAGCAACTTTGGCATGTGCTAGTAAAATTGTACATATCATTACAATTACCTAGTGTATCCAGATGAATTATACCTTTTTCAGGACAAACTGGTCATTCAATTAGTGGTAAATGGTAATGAACATCCCCTGATTTTTTTTTTTTTTTATTATTATCAAAGGAAAACTGGCACAAAATAAAAAAATATATATATTTTAAAATTTAGCTGTACAATTCTTGCTATTACCATAATTTACCACCAAAGGAAAACCCAAAATAAATGCTCTTGCTCCTGATGATCACAGCGATACCATATATATGTATGTTAGTTGTTGTTTGGACTCCTAGTAGGGCCCAATAACAATAGTGCACATTTTGCTTCTTTTTTTTTATCCTACCTACAACACACTGTCACTAACTAAGATTGCTATTAAGTTTAAAAAATGCTTTTTTTTTAATCCTACTTGAAACAAACTGACTCTGGCCTTTGACTCTGTCTATGACCTTTGACTTTAACCTTGACCCTGACCCTGACCTAGCGCAAACCCTGATCTAGCAATTTTTTCTGTATTAATATATAGGTACCTTTTTCACCATTCGGGGGTGGAGGGGGGACACGGTGACACGCTGAAAAATGACTGATCACAGAGCCAATCAGAGGCTACCACAGCGATCAGCTGATCAGGAAACAGGTCTTCCAGTTCCCGATCATTAATACGAGACCCAAGGCATACCTATTTTTGTGCTGAGATCATGCCTGTGCGCTCCCAGCACAGGTATGCATCAGGAAGGGGTTAATGTGTGTGTATATAGGTATTTTCTATTGTGTAACTTTGTTAATTATGTAGTGAACCATTCAGGGAATATATATTTTTGTTATATATTCTTTGTTGTATATTCTTTAAACAGTGACATTATATATTATTATTATATATATGTTTATTTATGTTATTAATTAATATATATATATATATATATATATATATATATATATATATATATATATATATATATATATATATATATATATATATATATATATATTTATATTTTGATATTATTATTATACTTTTTTTCTCTGCTGAAATTTTATACTGTAGTACTTACAGGTTCTGTTTCTTCCACAGTTTGTGACTGCACAGTAAAAGGAGAAGCAGAAAACTGATGAGCTCATCTTCCAGAGACATCGCTATCTCCTATTCATTTACAGCCATATATCCCCAACCATGTTAGCAAAAGGATGATGATAGTATGATATCACTGACCAAATATGGCCACATGACCATATTTGGGCAATGACACTAACCAAATATGGCCCTGGTCATGGCGATATTTGGTTAATGATAAATGCAAATAAATTGTGTGTTTGTATCAAAAAATTATATCAAAAGGTACCACATCCCTAAGTTGTATAATGTATATGCTGGGAAAGATATCCCAGTTGTTCATGTTATTGTTTTGATGTAACTGCATGTCATGTTTCTGTGGATGTCGGTTTGGATGTGCGGATGTGTGGTCCTCTCGCACATCGCTGACCGGATGTTTTCAGTCTGGCTGGCGCTGTTGTGGCCGTTCGGGGCTGCCGTTTGTGGCCCGCACTTAGAACGACACTGCGCGCGCGCCTTCCTAGGTGCGCGCGCAGTTGAGGACCTGACCCGCCCACGTTGCGCATGACGTCATGCGCAATCTGGCGCCGGGTTGAGGGCCATATCAGGCGGGGCCACACTTATCTTCCATTCAGGAGATGGCGTTCATCTGTATGGCGGCTTCACGTGGGTAAGAACCCCGGATTATATCATTCTATATCACTGCATATGGTACTCCCGAATAGATATGTCTATTAATTTCTATTTCCCCGGTTATATTCTATAGAAGCGTGTAATGGATGGCGTTATATTTCTGGCTCATTGGCATAGTCTCAAGACTTTACCACCTGGTCTGATTGTGCTTAAAGTTACCATCTTTATACAGATTCTTAAAAAAGTTTTCCTATGATTCGCCACTCCGCAGGTAAAGCCCCTCTTTCCAAATCTCCCTTGGAGAGATACTCTATTAGACTTTTGATTGTAAGCTTATATATTTCACCTCCGTCTCAACAGGATAACATCCCACGTTGAGGTTCAAATACTGCCGCTCTGCAGCAGCCCTCCTGCCTCTAATTCCTTATTCTGGCTATGTGAGTGTGTCTACTTAAGACACTCAATAAGGTATATATATCAGCCCTTCATATATGTGTACTACCCTCCCCTCCTTCTGGTGTCGGTGGGTCTTTAGTTTCACATACATACCCCCTGCCTTATATGCCCCTCCACATCCGCTGGGGAGACGTTTTCATTGGGGAGCACTCTCACCAAGTCTGTCTGGTGGTGGGCCCTTTTTGCAGTGGCGGTTTCGGATGCACTTGGACGTTCCACATTTGCATGCACTTTAAGTCTGATGTCTTACATGTATGTATGTGTACCAATAACAAATTTTTGTCATTGCTGTATTGTACAGGCTAATCAAGGCATTGCACAGTCTATATGTTTCTATTCCCCTGAAGAAGCGGTGCATCTTTGCCCGCGAAACATGTCGGGACTGGTTTGATGTTCATCATTGGACCTATATATCTTCACTAGTTCTTGCCTTGTGTCTTTTATGGCCTCACATATTCATTTTGTACATGTCAGATCCATATGAATAATTTTTGTATTGTCTGTTTTGTTTTTAAAGATGCAATATTAATAAATATTTCATGTTTTTAAGGATATTCTTAATATTTTTTTTGATCTACCTGGTACCTCCAAAGTCCCACCAGCCCTCCCATCATTTTTCTGACCCCTGGGTCGATTCACTCTTGGTCTCCTTGTTTCTCCCCTTCCCAGTTTCCCCCCCCCCCTCTCCCCTCCTTCTCTTTCCTTCCTTTTCTCCCTTCTTCATTCTTCCCCTTTTTCCCCCCCTTCCCTCCTCCCGCCTTTTTGTCTCCCTCTCCTCTTTTTCCCCCCCTTTTTTTCTTTTTTTCTTCCCCCTTTCCTTTTTATCTCTTTTTCCGCATTCTTTTTTCTTTCTTCCCCTTTTTTCTTTTCTCCTACCCCAGCACCAGCCTGTGCACCTTAGGCTTTAGTTGTGGGTAAAAAACTTGGGATATCTTTCCCAGCATATACATTTGGTTAATGATGTCACCTGGGAGACCCTGCCCCTTTGTTCTAATTTAAGCGGTGGGACTTGGAAGATGTCATTCATCTATAGTAGGTGATAGTGTCCATCAGTAGCGGGTTTTTTCTTTTGGCCTCATTCTTCATGATTGCATTGATGCAGTCTACATCAATGGATGATGTTTCTTTTTTTGTGTGAAGGAGTAGGGGTACTTCATACCCTTTTCTCATTCACATGGCGGGGGTGGTATCTGAGTGCCCCCATATTGTTAAAGGGGTAGAGGCCCTTGTCCTCATCAACATGGGGAAAGGGTGTTTTGTCTAAGTAACCCTCCAATTTTGAGGGCATGTGGCCTGGTACGGCATATGCTTACCCCCCTCCCTTTTCTGGCCTGCCACTCTGCATGCCCAGATAAGGGTCTGGTATGAATTTTTTGGGGAACCCCATTCTTTTTTTTGTGTGTGTGGAGTGCCCCTTGACATTTATGCCAGATCCTCGTCAAGGATAAGGGTCTGGTATAGGGGGAACTCCACTCCATATTTTTTTGAGTGGGGGGTTCTCCATTAACATCTATATCAGACTTTCATCTAGGAAACGGGCCTGGTAAAGATGAAGGAAAACCTGACCATTTATTTACATCAGTAGTGGATTTTTTTTCTTTATCATCATCATCATTCATCATGATTGCATTGATGCAATCTGCATCGATGGTTGATGTTTCTTTTTTTGTGTGAATGCATAGGGGTACTTAGTACCCCTTACTCATTCACATGACGGGGGTGGTATCTGAGTGCCCCCTTTTTGTTACAGGGGTAGAAGTCCTTGTCCAGAAGGACAGCGGCTAAAGCTGAAATTTGCTGGCAGTTTAAATTACAGTTTTCTTTGTAAATGTCAGTTTTGATCTAGTAGGTTGTATACATTATACAGATGTGTCACCTGACAGGCAAGTTAAGGGCAACTCCCTGGCATGTTATTTAAAATCATTTTTAATGTTGACTTTAAAATACCCTTAAAATTGCTGTTCACTGCCAAACCGATTGACTTTAAAATACCCTTAAAATTGCTGTTCACTGCCAAACTGAATTGTATTTAACTTTTTTTCTGAACTTTGGTACGTGTCTCCTAAGGCAGTGAACACCCCCTATACCAATTATTTTGCAGCCCCTTGCCTATTAAAAAAGAATATTGCCATTATTGTTTTTTTACTTTTTTACTTTCGGATCCTAGTAACTTCAGTAGGGTTTGGATTTCACACCCACACTTAAGTCATGTTCTGTGAACCTGCCTCGAATCGAATCCAGGTACGTTTGGCTCATCCCTATGAAGCACAACCGACTAGCTCCATACACTGCTTCTACCTTTCCCAGTCTAGACTTTGTTATTTAAGAATTCTAAGACACTGAAACCAAATCAAATGCAGGCACTTAAACTACTTGCATTTATTATACATTTAATGATGTATTGGTGAATGCAGAGCCTCAATAATTAGCATATTTTAAAGTGGGGTGATTTAGCAATGTTAAAGTGTATTTATGGAAGAAACAGATAATCATATCAATATGTAGTAATTTTATTTACCTTTGTTATAGCCTACTTTTATTAAATAGAATGCCCTTCAAGGAAAATATTCTTAGAAGACTCCTGCAGAAAGCACATCTTTGACCACTTCTGGACCATAAGGTTTTCCCCCTTAATGACCAGGCCATTTTTTGCGATACGGCACTGAGTTTCTTTAACCGAAAATTGCACGTGCGACTCTGTACCCAAATAAAATTGATGTCCTTTTTTTCCCCACAAATAGAGCTTTGTTTTGGTGGTATTTGATCACCTCTGCGTTTTTTTTTTTTGCACTATAAACCAAAAAAGAGTGACAATTCTGAAAAAAAAAAAACAAAATTTTTAACTTTCTGCATTCCCAAAACCAAAAATTTAAAAATCTAATTTTTTTCATCATTTTAGACCAATTTGTATTCTGTTACATATTTTTGGTAAAAGAAAAAACAATAAGAGTATATTGATTGGTTTGTGCACAAGTTACAATTCCCTTACAAACTGGGGGAAAGATTTATGTCATTTTTCTATCTTTCTTTCTTTTTTTTACTAGTAATGGTGGCGATCAGCAATTTTTAGTGGGACTACGACATTGTGGCAGACAGATCGGACACCTAACTGACATTTTTTACACTTTTGGAGGGACCAGTGACATTACTACAGTAATCAGTGCTAAAAATATGCACTGTTTCGGTATTAATGACACTGGCAGGGAAGGGGTTAAAACCAGGGGTGATCAAAGGGTTAAATGTGTACCTAGGGGGTGCTTCCTAACTGTGGGGAGGATGGGCTTGCGTGATGAACACAGAGATCTGTGTTCCTAAATAAGAGGAAAACAGGATCCCTGTGTTCATAACTGACAGAACAGCAGTCTGCCGTGTTTGCAACGGCAGACCGCCATTCTTTCTCCACGGGGAGCGATCGCGGAGCCCAGTGGCAACCACGGCCGCCGGACCCGCTGATTGGCTCCCCCTGTAACCAATCGGCGCATTCACGCCCCCACTAGCAGTCCCGCAAAACGAAGTACAGTTACGTTGTTGCACGCAACAGACCCGACTTGCCGCAGTATATGTACTGCTGGCGGTCAGCAATGGTTAAATGAAACTCCCCATATGTGACATCATCATTGCTTGCTGGCTGCAATGTAACCGTAAAGTCCCTAAACTCATAGTCTGTATCACTATAGACAATAAACTATTTATATATTCATAACCGGGAGTAAAAGAATTTTGAAACAAGCAAACCCTGACCTTTCTAGCTAATTATAATGTGAAGTTAATCATTCTCAAATGTCCTCAAGAATCAAACCAAAGACTCTAAAGTTGGGTTTTAGTGCACTACTAACAGATTGGAAACCTCTCCTGGTTGTTTTTTTCAGTCAAGGCACCCTTTAAAATTATAGACAGTCACAAGGTATCCCATTCTTAAATGTAAAAAACTATTCTAATAGTTTTACATAATGTGGCAACATCGACACACGTAGGACACCCAACATTAGAGGTGATTTATCCTTCCAAAGCAAATACATTTTATACACTAGTAAGGAAGGACTAGTATTTTAGTGTTTCTCCTCTCCAACAGTTGCTGATGGAAAGGGCCAGGGGAGGGTCATACAAGGATGCCGTGCAGGTGAACAACATTGATGACATCGCTAGTTGTTAAGACGCCGTTGTCTGTATGGTTGAATGGTGCATAATAAAAACCCGTGGCTTTGTGTATTTAAAAGGTAGGCTTGATCCACCTGTTGGCTTGTCTACATTTTTGGGCAATTTTTAGGCTTTTTGCCAAGGCAACCCTGAAGAAACCCCAAGTCACCCAGGTTGCCTGGCCACCCTGGTTGAAAAAGGCTGGTCAACAGTAGAGTGTGGGTACTCTGTCAAAATTCTGTTCTCATAGAAAAAAGGTAAAGCTGAAGTTTAGGTATGGCAACTTTTACATAGTTACATTGGTTCAGCTTGGACCAATGGTAAGTGTGTTTATGCTATACCTGTGGGTTTCCCATGGAAGATGGAAATCACTTTAGTAGGCACAGCTAATACAGTGAGTGCCTTTGACTTCCAGGGCTTGTACTGAGCCGCAGCACTGTTGTTTACTGAACACAGGAGGTCACATGGGCATGATTCAGAGAACATTGCGCATATTCTCCATGAATGCAAAGTGTTCTCTGATTGGAAAAAAGTGTGACATCAAGGCACAGCTTCTCCACCTTTTCCATTTAGAGACTGCTTTGCATGCATTGAGACATTCACAGTGTTCCCTGAATGGTGCCCTTGCCAAGTAAGTGACCTCCTGTTTTCACAATGCAAGGCACAGGGACCCAGAAGCTAATAGAGAGCAATGTAGTAGTGCCTATTACAGTGAGTTACATCTTCCATGTGGATCCCACATCTAAGCTTCAGCTCTAGGATTTTACTGCTCTGTGTTGTGAATTCGAAAAAACTTTTTTCCACAATTCTTGCAGATAAAGAGATGCATGAGGGCTCATTTTAAAGTTCTCTACCATTTACATTTAAGGAGGAGCCACGGTTTCTTGGGTCTCCTGTTCTTGTACCAACAAATCTGCCCACAAATAGCATCTCTCAGGAGATGTTGGTTTGTGTTGTATATTTTTCAAATCTGCAACAATACACAGCCATGCAACCTCCCATAAATGAAAGTTATTTGAATTCTGCATCGCTATAAATCTAATCTATGATTTTAGATATTGGTACACTATAAATAGGAGGTTTGGCTCTGACAGGAGAGAATAGCAATTTTATCTGGGGGATGTTACGGCTTTACCCTTTATGATTTTTTTTAGTGGATTGATTTTAACCTTTGGATATAATAAAAAGTATTATTTTTAATAGCAAGGTCATGAGTCCATTTCTTTGGGTTCTCTGTGGCAGCTTAAAAGTCCCTAAGCTCTTTCTCTTCTTTTTATTCATGTAATTTTGGAATAAGGTGCCACCTATATCATGCTATGGCTCTTTTATAATTACAGAATAACTAAGGGAAAAAACTTTTTTTTTTAGTTTTGGATAGAGTGAAGATGGATTAGAATGCCTGTCAGTTTTTATTTCTGTCTGTGCTCTCATTAAAAGAGAAGTATGGGTTTTATTTTTATTTAACAATCATACTCACCTAGGTGGATGCAGCATCGGTCAGATGATGCATCTGTTACCGGTGCTGCATCTGTCCCTGGTGACTGTCAGTCACCTCTCTCTGCTCTGGGGGGGAGCTGCCCAGCTAAGGCTCTAATCGGCTCTCAGAGAGGCTGAGCCGGGTGGCGGTCCATGCATGTGGGCGGATCCCAACTCCATTAGTGCAATCTTGCCCGAGCCTTGACCAGCTCTGTCACATCAGCATACAGTAGACTTCAGCCTGCTGTCTTCTGAAAAATGGGTTACAGTAGTACAGAACAAGCTTTGGCTGTACTTTTCCTTTAAGGAGTTTCACTCTCTCTATTTGTCTTGTTTATCATTATCATTGAATGTGAATGTAAAAGTAAACCTCAAATTTTGAGTTGTCCCCCAAAAAATAATAGAGGGAAAATCTTCCAATGGAGACATTAGTTTTGGTGACCTGGGGGTCCCCAAGGAATTCCCTTAATTTCGTTTCAATATTTTTATTGAAGATTCTCATAGAAAGTAAAGTAATGCCAGTAAAGATTTTAAACAATAGGCAATTTCCTCAACATGAAATGCATTAATGATAATAACAAAAAAAAAAAAAAAAAAGGAAAACGGAAGTTAGCATTAAAAGCAAAGGAAGAATAGAAGGATTAAAACTCCAAGCTCCACAGCAGCCAAATACTACTCCCGCTTAAATGCCTATCTTTATCACATCCGAAACACATAACTGAGAGATTATGATCTATTCTCAACTTTTTACAGTCTAGCCATTATAGCTAATGGGAAGACTGTAGAACCTAGTAATCTCAATATATCATTCTATTGGCGTGAAAGCTATTGGATTCCATGGAGTTCAGGGTATCCCCTCTCATTCAGAAGTACATGTCCCTTCCCACATGGAGAGAGGACATTCCACCTTCCACAGTTGTAAATTGCGTAATCTGAATTTTCCAAACACGTATATAAAGAAAAGAAAAGATATGTGAGAAAGCGTAGAAGGAGAGAAATATGAAGGAGGTTTGGGGGGGGGGGCGGGAGAGAATCCGTGCTCTGGCACACGCCACCAGAAGACATTTTTTAATCAGATATAGTCTGGGGATCACTTGTAAAATATCTAATCCACAGGCCCCAGACCTTTTCAAACACCTTCATCTAATCATGTAGGATTGCCGATAACCGTTCATTTATCATTAGCCAGGAAAGCTTGTGTTCGAACTGGTCAAATGGTATGGTAGCCGACTTCCAGTTTCTGGCTATGGTGATTTTAGCAGATAAAAATATAAAAATGAGGAGTCGCCTCTGATTTTTAGAGGCTTCGTCCACCTTGCATCCCAACAGAGCATGTTTAGGAGACTTGATTTGAGTAAAAATGAGGTTGTAGACTCTGATCAAAAACCGCCTCACCTTGGGACATTGGCACCATACAGTATATGGTATGCCGTTGTAAGATTCTGGTACCTTGGTACCCTTATTTCCCATTTCTACCTTAATATTGCGTCCCACCTTGCTAACTAGGTGGAACGCATACACCTTTAAGAACGATGACATCATCGCCGAGCGCCGCTATGAGCGGCTATTTCAATCGCCGGTTTTCTCTCACTCATTGCTCGTTCAAACTGCATGCTTGACCAGTTTTGTCCTATGCTGCCGGAGCTTCTAGCTATTCCTTTGCCTGAACAAAACCGGAACCTCGCTACCGATCCCGTATCTCGCTACCGGATCACTCTCTTGCTACTGGACCTTGCTACTACTAACCCAACTAGTGATAAGTACCCCACAGGGGATTTCTTCCTAACTAACTTACACTATCTACCTCTGCATACTAAAGGACTGTTACTATGTAAGCACTATTTCTATCATCTGCATAACTTCATAGATTGCTAGCTCTTGAGCCTACCATCATCTACATCATTGCACTAGGTTACTCTCTCTTGTATACTTCATCTGCTGTCCCCTACCACCTGTTACTATACATGATTGCTAAACCTATCTGCATACTACCTATCATCACCTACCACTTTCCTGAATATTACTACTGAGTGCTCACCATTTCTAACGCCTGTCTCTCACCTCTATACTATCATATACATCCTATCACTCCAGGAACATCATATTGAGTGTATGTATATTTGCATAAAGCAGGCTGTGCACGGTGATGAGTCCTGAGAGTTGGATATGTTTGTTCAACACATCTCTACATGACTACTGAGTGTAATAATTCTGCAGCTGCAAATCCATTCACTAACAAAAAACGCAAAAGCGTTACAGCCGTCCCATCCTGACCAGCTTAGTAGCAGTTTTATTAAAGTTTAAATGCCCCAATGGGACCTACGGCAGAAAATAGAAAAACCCAAAAGGGGTTTGAATCTTTTCCATACGTCTAATGAGTGCCTTTACAGTTTGTGTGTGACAACGTTGAGCTTGTGTAGCTGTATATGTGCTAGTATAAATCTGGGTGTTAATATTTTGTCCATATATTTGGCCACAGTGTATAGTTCATGAACAAATTTACTTAACACCTACAGTTTTGCATTTAGCTAAAATGTTCTGGGGGTTTATTATGATGGACAGATAAAAGCAAATGAATGTCTATAATTATAATATATTGTATGCATTACAGAAATGTACATATGCCTAATTTCTGTCTTTCCATTTAATTATTGCTATAAATCACTGTTTTCCCAGGCAGCATGTTCCCTTTTAATTGTTTCTTAGAGGGAAACGCAATGTGATGCTCCACCAAGCAGATTAAACCACTGAGCTCAAGCCATTACTCACATGATGTGCTACAACATGAAGAAGTATAATTCCATAGCTAAGTGCTAAACACAAGAATAGCCCATGCAGTCATCTTCAAGCACAGCTGATGTCAGTGCCATGCAATAAGGGAACGCCTTTATCACCCATGTATGTGAAATCTGAGGGGCTGGAATTTCGTGTTGTAATTATGATTCACTACAGCAGTTTCAGCCACTTTTTATTGCCTACAATCAGAAAATTAGTTTTAATTTGACACCTATTTGGAATCATGACAAATCGTATAACAAAATCTCCATTGCACCCCTTTATGTACAGTATTAAAAACTATTTAAATTCTTAACAATTTAAATAATTAAAGTGCAAAAACAAGTGT
This sequence comes from Pelophylax lessonae, assembly GCF_965119305.1. Lineage (NCBI taxonomy): Eukaryota > Metazoa > Chordata > Amphibia > Anura > Ranidae > Pelophylax > Pelophylax lessonae. Next base: position 328,027,576 of record NC_138772.1, read on the forward strand.
GTATTTATAAAGTCAGGTCCATAAATATTGGTGCATCGACACAATTCTAATCTTTTTGGCTCTATACACCACCACAATGGATTTAAAATGAAACAAACAAGATGTGCTGCTTTAACTACAGACTTCCAGCTTTAATTTGAGGGTATTTACATCCAAATCAGGTAAACGGTGTAGGAATTACAACAGTTTGTATATGTGCCTCCCACTTTTTAAGGGACCAAAAGTAATGGGACAGATTAAGAATCATAAATCAAACTTTCACTTTTTAATACTTGGTTGCAAATCCTTTGCAGTCAATTACAGCCTGAAGTCTGGAACGCATAGACATCACCAGACGCTTGGTTTCATCCCTGGTGGTGCTCTGCCAGGCCTCTACTGCAACTGTCTTCAGTTCCTGCTTGTTCTTGGGGCATTTTCCCTTCAGTTTTGTCTTCAGCAAGTGAAATGCAGATTCAGGTCAGGTGATTGACTTGGCCATTGCATAACATTCCACTTCTTCCCCTAAAAAACTCTTTGGTTGCTTTCGCAGTATGCTTGGGGTCATTGTCAATCTGCACTGTGAAGCGCCGTCCAATGAGTTCTGAAGCATTTGGCTGAATATGAGCAGATGGTATTGCTTGAAACACTTCAGAATTCATCCTGCTGCTTTTGTCAGCAGTCACATCATCAATAAATACAAGAGAACCAGTTCCATTGGCAGCCATACATGCCCACGCCATGACACTACCACCACCATGCTTCACTAAAGAGATGGTATGCTGTGGATCATGAGCAGTTACTTTCCTTCTCCATACTCTTCTCTTCCCATCACTCTGGTAAAAGGAGATCTTGGTCTCATCTGTCCATTGGATGTTGTTCCAGAACTGGGAAGGCTTTTTTAGATGTTATGTTTTTGAGGCTCACCAATGGTTTACATCTTGTGGTGAACCCTCTGTATTCACTCTGGTGAATTCTTCTCTTGATTGTTGACTTTGACACACATATACCTACCTCCTGGAGAGTGTTCTTGATCTGGCCAACTGTTGTGAAGGGTGTTTTCTTCACCAGGGAAAGAATTCTTCGGTCATCCACCACAGTTGTTTTCTGTGGTCTTCTGGGTCTTTTGGTGTTGCTGAGCTCACCGATGCATTCTTTCTTTTTAAGGATGTTCCAAACAGTTTATTTGGGCACACCTAATGTTTTTGCTATCTCTCTGATGGGTTTGTTTTGTTTTTTCAGCCTAATGATGGCTTGCTTCACTGATAGTGACAGCTCTTTGGATCTCATATTGAGAGTTGACAGCAATAGATTCCAAATGCAAATAGCACACTTGAAATGAACTCCGGACCTTTAATCTGCTCCTTGTAAATGGGATAATGAGGGAATAACAAACACCTGGCCATGAAACAGCTGAGCAGCCAATTGTCCCATTACTTTTGGCCCCTTAAAAAGTGGGAGGCACATATACAAACTGTTGTAATTCCTACACCTTTCACTTGATTTGGATGTAAATACCCCCACATTAAAGCTGAAAGTCTGCAGTTAAAGCACATCTTGTTTGTTTCATGTCAAATCCATTGTGGTGGTGTATAGAGCCAAAAAGATTAGAATTGTGGCGATGTCCCAATATTTATGGACCTGACTGTATATATATATATATATATATATATATATATATATATATATATATATATATATACATATATACACACACACATACACACACACAAAAGTATTGGGACTCCGGCCTTTACGCGCACAAGTACTTTAATGGCATCCCAGGCTTAGTCCGTAAGGATCAATATTGAGTTGGCCCACACTTTGCAGCTATAACAGCTTCAGCTCTTCTGGGAAGGCTGTCCACAAGGTGTGTCTATGGGAATGTTTGACCATTCTTCCAGAAGCGCATTTGTGAGGTCAGGCACTGATGTAGATGAGAAGGCCTGGCTACTAACTGCTGTACAGGTTCTAAGCACCGTGTAAACTGCATGTAGCTTCTGCTACATCCAGTACACAGTGCTGGTTTCTGAGACAGGAGGGTTAATTTACTAAAGGTAAAACAGACTGTGCACTTTGCATAGTGCAGTTGCACTCTGCAAGTGCAGTTGCTCCAGAGCTTAGTAAATGAGGTAAAGCTTCACTTTGCAAAGAATACCCAATCACATGCAATGAAAATGAAAAAAAAAAAGGATTTTTGTTTGCACATGATTGGATGATGGAAGTCAGCAGAGCTTCTGCTCATTTACTAAGCTCTGGAACAACTGCTCTTACAGAGTGCAACTGCACTTTGCAAAGTGCACAGTCTGTTTTGCCTTTAGTAAATCAATCCCAGAGACTCCTGTCTCACAACTAGAACAAGACCTCCGGTCTGGGTGGTGCTCAGCCATTCATAGGCAGCTTTGTATTGTGTGAATGAATACAAAGCTATCTCTGATTGGCTGCCTCGGAGAGCATGAATTAATCAGCCTGTCTCTCCACCTCAGCCAATCAGAACCAGTGCAGCGCTTAGAGAGAATGAAGCACTTGGTGAAAGAAATAGTTAATTTGAACCAGCTTGGTCCAAATTAACTATTTAAAACCACCTGAAACCTGGAGATCAGCTTTAACCACTTACCGCCCGCCCGCCGTCATATGACGGCGGGACGGTGCGGCTATTATCCTGGGCGGACGTCATATGACGTCCGCCCATTCAAGCACGGCAGGCGCGCGATCGCGGGCGCGCCGCCGTGCACTGCCGGTGTCGGTGTGTCCCCGGGACACAGGCGGTCACCGGCAGGGGGGAAACAGCCAATAGGCATGGCTGTTTCCCACGTGATCGGCTGTGTTCCAATGACACAGCCGATCACAATGGAGGCGGCCGGGAGATGACCGCGCATGCGCGATCGGGAGCGCGCAGCGCGGTCATGTCGGTGGCACTGTGTTCCGTAGGAACACAGCTGTCACCGGCGGTAGTAAACAGTCACTGACAGTGACTGTTTACTATGTGATCGGCTGTGAATCCATTCACAGCCGATCACAAAATGTAAACACAGAGCAGTAACTGACTGTTACTAGCTCTTCTCTCCTCATACAGTTTCCAGTATGAGGGGAGAAGAGCTAGAAATAGTGAGTTACTGCTCTGTACACATGTACAAAGTAAAATCACACTAAAATCACAGTAATAAAGGTCCCCCCACACAGTCCTCAGCCCCCCCCAATGTCACCTGTCACCCAACAGTCACCTCATCAGTGCCCAGAAATTGACACCCATAACGTTCACATGTGAGCGCAGCGATCGCGGGCAAAATCACCGCGATTCTGCCCGCGATCCGGAAATCATTGCAAATTGCGGGACGCCTGTGCGTTGCCCGTGATTTGCAATAGCACCCCAAACGCTGTGCGATGTTGCCGCCATTTCCGCCTGCCGAATCGCAGTAACATCGCGCAAACATCGCATGACGCCCAAAAAAGTACAAGAGTTTCTTTGGGGCGTCATGCGTTGTTTGCGTGATGTTACCGCGATTCGGCAGGCGGAAATCGCAGCAACATCGCACAGCGGGCAACGCACAGGCGTCCCGCCATTTGCAATGATTTCTGGATCGCGGGCAGAATCGCAGTGATTCTGCCCGTGATCGCTACGCTCACATGTGAATGTAGCCTAAAGTTCACCGGTCACCAGAGACTGCCATCAGTACCGCCGTGCACCATCGCCCGTCACCTGTCACCCATCAGTGACCATCGCCCCGTCACCTGTCACCCCATCAATCACCGTCACCTGTCACCCCATCAGTCATCGTCATCTGTCACCCCATCAGTCATCGTAACCTGTCACCCCATCAGTCATCGTCACCTGTCACCCCATCAGTCACCATCATCTGTCACCCTATCAATCATCGTCACTTGACACCCCATCAGTGATCGTCACTTGTCACCCCATCAATCATCGTCACATGTCACCCGGTCAGTGATTGTCATCTGTCACCTCATCAATCATCGTCACCTGTCACCTCATCAATCATCATCACCTGTCACCCCATCAGTCATCATCACCTGTCACCCCATCCGTCATCGTCACCTGTCACCCCATCAGTCATCGTCACCTGTCACCCCATCAGTCATCGTCACCTGTTTGCCATATACATGCAATCACTTACTGACCGCCTAACGACTATATGCGTCGGCCATTAAAAGCTAAATACTGGGGTTATGGCAGAAGATAGCCCCCATAACCCCGGTATTTTTTGAAACGGCGGGCGGTCGGCTTTCAGATAAGGGTGGTCCCAGTGGCGGATTCGCCGCGGAATTACCCTTACGGTGCAGGGGAAGAGGTGCCCCCCCCCCCTACTGCCGCGTCCCAGACGTTTTCCCAGCTTACCGGACCCGCCGGCAGCGGGGAAAACTATCCGGTCCCGGATCCTCAGAGACAGGAAGTCGAGTGAGGGCAAGATGGCCCTCACTCAACTCTATGGTCTTGGAGGACCGGAGCTACGTCAAAAGACGTTGCCTAGCAACCGGTTTAAAGGGCCGCTTTTTTTTTTTGCTTTTTTTTTTTTCCTCTTTCAACAATTTTTTTTTTTTTTTGCTTTTTTAGTGTAGTTGTGAGGTGTGAGGTCTTTTTGACCCCAGATCTCACAATAAAGAGGACCTGTCATGCCTATTTCTATTACAAGGGATGTTTACATTCCTTGTAATAGGAATAAAAATTATCAAAACATTTTTTTTTTTAAACTGTGTAAAAATAAAAAAATAATAAATAAAATAAATAGGAAAAAAAAAAAAAAAAAAAAAATTAAAGCGCCCTGTCCCCGTTAGCTCGCGCGCAGAAGCAAACGCATACGCAAGTCCCGCCCACATATGTAAACGGTGTTCAAACCATACATGTGAGGTATCGCCGCGATCGTTAGAGCGAGAGCAATAATTTAAGCCCTAGACCTCTTCTGTAACTCTAAGCTAGTAACCTGCAGAAATTTTTAAAATGTTGCCTATGGGGATTTTTAAGTACCAATGTTTGGCGCCATTCTGTGAGCATGCGCAATTTTGAAGCATGACATGTTGGGTATCTAATTACTCGGCGTAACATTATCGTTCACATTATGGAAAAAAAATTTGCTAAATTTACTGTTTTCTTATTTTTTAGATCAAAAAAGTGATTTTTTTTCAAAAAAATCGCATTTGGAAGACTGCTGCGCAAATATGGTGTGATAAAAAATATTGCAACGATCTCCATTTTATTCTCTAGGGTCTCTGCTAAAAAAAAATATATAATGTTTGGGGGTTCCAAGTAGTTTTCTAGCAAAAAAATGATTTTAGCTTGTAAACACCAAGTGTCAAAAATAGGCCCAGTCTTAAAGTGGATAAATGGACAACTTTGTGTAAAGCGCTACTTGGATGTTAGGCCTATGTATGTGGCCAGGCTGTGAAAAAGTGTTACATATGTGGTATCGCCATACTCAGGAGGAATAGCAGAATGTATTTTGGGGTGCAATTTTTGCTATGTACATGCTATGTGTTAGAAATATTGCATAAATGGACAGCTTTGTATAAAAAAAAATGTGTTTTCATTTTCTTTCCACATTTTCCAAAAACTTGTGGAAAAAAATGACATATTCAAAAGACTCATTATGCCTCAAAAATTATACGTTGGGGTGTTTGCTTTCCAAAATGGGGTCATTTTATAGGGGTTTCCATTGTCCTGGTGCTCCAGGGCCTTCAAAAGTACGATAGGTTGTCAGGAAATTATATGTGAAATTTGTGCTCCTAGAATGCCGGACGGTGCTGGTTGGATGTTAGGCCTCTGTATGTGGCCAGGCTGTGAAAAAGTCTCACACATGTGGTATCGCCATACTCAGAAGGAGTAGTAGAATGTGTTTTGGGGTGTAGTTGCAAGTATACATGTGCTGTGTGAGAGAAATAACCTGTTAATACGGCAATTTGTAAAAAAAAATAAAATAAAAAAAAAAATCTTCATTTTGCAAAGCATTGTGGGAAAAAATTACAACTTCAAAAAACTCACCATGCCCCTTATTAAATACCTTGGAATGTCTACTTTCCAAAAAGGGGTCATTTGGGGGGTATTTGTACTTTCCTGACTTTTTAGTGTCTCAAGAAATGAGATAGGCCTTCAGTACATCAGGTGTGATCAAGTGTGATCAATTTTCAATGATTCGCACCATAGCTTGTGGACTCTATAACTTTCACAAAGACCAAATAATATACACTTACTTGGGTTATTTTTACCAAAGATAAGTAGCAGTATAAATTTTGGCCAAAATTTGTGAAGAAAAATTACTAATTTGCAAAATTTTATGACAGAAACAAAGAAAAATGCGTTTTTTCACAATATTTTCAGTCTTTTTTTATTTATAGCACAAAAAATAAAAAACCCAGTAGTGATTAAATACCATCAAAAGAAAGCTCTATTTGTGTGAAAAAAAGGACACAATTTTTGAATGGGTACAGTGTTGCATGACTGAGTAATTCTCAGTCAAAGTGTGAGAGCGCTGAAAGCTGAAAATCGGTCTGGGCAGGAAGGGGGTGAAAGTGCACTGTAGGTAAGTGGTTAAAAACCTCCCTTGTGTAGACATCCAAAAGACCAGAGACTGCTGCTGGATGCTGCCAACTTGGACGTGAAGCCAGCAGCCCCATCACTGTCACTCAAGTGACAATATAGTAGTTAATGATCTAAATAAATAAAGTGAAGCTGCGCTATATGTGACCAAATATATATGTAAATAAATATATATAATCAACTGATGTATTTGTGCACATTGGTGATAGAACCGCTAAGGTAACAAAAACAAATAAATAAACGAATAAATATAAACACACAATATCAAAGGGTAGTAAAGTCCCAAAAGCAATTGGTGCAACAAAAGTGTATATAGGAGTATAAAGCCCTCCACCACAACATAAAAATGTTTTCTTCCACGGTGCGTCTGTCAATATGGCATGCCTGTGAGCCTACCAGATGATGGTAATCGATAAACCAACCAAATCAATCCCTGATGGATCCAGATGGAGATGCCGGTAGTGGATATGAATAACAAAGGACCGTCAATATGGTAGATGCTCCACCATATAACAGACTCAGAGCACATAAGCCATAAGCAGCAACCGTCCAGATATCACCATAAAGAAAATACAGAATGCTCCATAGTGTAATATGTTAAAAAACTCAACACTTTATTAAAAAGAAAGGAACTCACATTTGGTAGAAAAGTATAACGCTAAAAATCAATACAGCCGGCCCGCTATACTGTCGCCCGTCCTTCCGGGTTTGCGTAGTGATGTCCCGACGCGTTTCGTCACAGCTGATGTCTTCCTGGGGATACAGGGTTAGTGATCTACCTTTTGCTATTGTTTGCCAAACCTTTGCCTACTGGATACTGATTATATCATTCATATCACATACAATGGGCTATTGATTTTATTATTATTTCTCTCAACACATGTCTTCGTAGCCTTGATGAAGGAAGGAGGGGCCTAGGTAACTTTCAAACACATTGGCTGATTTTGCAGATTACAAGGGCTAATAAAATCTATTATACACATTTTAATATATTGAAACTGTCATTATTTACCATCTATTCCTGCATAAGCAAGAATCCCTTTTAGAGGCTTCTGTATGACAAGAGATTTGCCTGTGAACCCACACTAATGCCCCGTACTCATGTACCGATTGTCGGCTGTAAATATTCGGCCGACGACCGATCGGCCGATTGTAGGCTTGTTAGTATGATGCTTCCGACAGCCGACAGCGCACTTTCGGCCGAACAGAATCTGTCGTGCAAGCATTAAAATTTTTGTTGGCCAACACCAGAACGGCCGATTGTTTGCCAGTCAGTACAGATTTCGGCCGACAGACAGCAGATTAGCAAGACTGGGCATGCTCAGAAAAGAAAAAAGACAAGGAAAGTTAACCATCACATGACATCACTTCTGCAGTCGGCTGCTGTTGGCCGACAAAATTCGTGTGCAGTCTTTTGCAGTTTTCAACAGACACGACAGCCCTGGACAAAAGACGGCCGATCGTTCGGCCGACGATCGGTACGTGTGTACGAGGCATTACTATCAAAATATACTCCGACAGAACCATTCGTTTGCCTAGAAGTCTGGTTAGTATTGCAAAGAGAAGTTACATTATTACCACAATTAATTTAATTTTTACAGCGAATCACATAAATCATTAGGTAATAGTTGATTGAATATTGGTCTGTGCAGTTTAACATTTAGGGTTTATTACCCTAAAATTCCCATTTAAAATAAGCCTTCATGATTGACGAACCATAGTAAGAACCAGGTGGGATAGATTGCATGGTTAAATAATAATAATGTCCTTATTGACCTCAAAAGGAGAAACATAAGCAACTGCTTGTTCAAAAATAAAATATACAACATACAAAAAAAAAAAGAAGAAAACCTTTATAAAAAGCGTGTTTATCTAGGACTAATAGCTAACATACATCAGTCTGGCTTATTGCAAGGTAATCGGAAGTAGGATGGCTCATCCTCCCATAGCAAAACATTTCTGCTCACACCTCTGTTTAAAGATGCATGGCTTTTTAATTTTCATTTCCATGCATGTTTTTGTTCCTTTTCTACTTTTCCATGTGGGTGTGACATGTGGTACAATGAATTTTTAATGAGTTTTGTCAACATGCATTTTATTTGATGGGAAAACACTCTTGTTCCCATTGGTCTTCTTTCCTGACACTATTTTGTGATTGGGGCATATTACTGTATGGAAATATCCCTAATTTCAAAATGCTTGCACCAAGCATGCTAATGTTGATGCCGGTTAGGTCATTATCACTTTGAAAAGATGTCACTAAAGTAGAAATATTGTTGTGTGCAGCCCACTGTTTTCTAGAGTTAGAGAAAATACACTTTTAGAGATACATTTTTGGAATACAAATACTGTACATGTCCATAAGAATGTACATGTTGTCATTCTCTCTTTTTATGGTACTGTATTTTCTGGCGTATAAGACTACTTTTGAACCTCAAAAAAATCCCCCAAAAATGAGGGGTCGTCTTATACGCTGAGTATAATATCTCCAAGGTAACCTAAGTATAAGTACTACCGGTAGATGTAATCTCTAAAGACTCTGGCTGTGTGGAAATCCTGTACCGGTATACCGTATGCACCGTAGCTTCGGCTACATACAGTGTACCGCGCTGAGCCAATCAGGGAGAGAGCAATGTATTCTATTATTGAATGCAAAGCCTGCTCGGATTGGCGGAGTAACATCAGCCCGCCTCTCTGACTCTGCCAATCCAAGCAGGCTTTGCATTCAATAATAGAATACATCGCTCACTGTGATTGGTTCAGCGCGGTATACTGTATGTAGCCGAAGCTACGGTACATACGGTATACCGGTACAGGATTCCCACACAGCCAGCGTCTTGAGATTACATCTACTGGTAATACTAAGGGTACCTTGGAGATATTATGAGAGATTACATGTATTACAGTACTTGGGGTACCTTGGAGATCTATGAGAAATCTGATGTTTTTCAATGGTGTTGCCTTGCTTCTAAAGGGGGGTAGTCTTATACGGCGAGTATAGCCCAAAACCTATGTTTTAACTTGAAAATTAGGGGGGTCGTCTTATACGCCCAGTCGTCTTATACGCCGGAAAATACGGTATTTTTTTTTTTTTTTAAAGAATACCTTATACTTTATTCTTTAATACTTGACTTAATTGTATACCTCCATTATCATTTATACTCTTGATCAGGAGGTGATCCTATGCAGGCTTACAAGTAGGCTATGGAAAAAGCAGTGACCAGTTTAGGAGGGTAGAAGGACCATCCACTGCTGTGGGCTATGGCTCCTGCTGCATGTCACCAACTGATCTGGGGTATGTACCAAGGGCGTAAATAGTAATTAGAGGGGAAGGTGGGTTGCTAGGCTTAGGTAGTTTAAAAGTAAACTTACCATTTAACCCTTTCACACAACTGTAACAAAACATATACTATATATAACCCTTTGATCTTCAACTGAATAGAAGTAGGAATTTGTTTTACTATATGTAATATTTTTCCTCCATGTGCAGACTTATATAAATGCAGTTTTTTTCCCCAATACCTACACATTTTTTTTTAACCGCTTCCATCTTGCTTTGCTGTTCACACTGTTTACAATGCAACTATTCCAAAAGCATCTTTAGGGAACCATTACCCTAGGACACCTATTTCTTTTTAGAAAAATACACTATGTATATTATCTGAAAAATATAAAAAGTTTAGCTGAAAATATTAATGTTCAGTGACTTGTTGCACTTCAGGGTCTTGTTTGCTGTAAGAAGTTTGTCAACCAGCTGAATGTGGTTTGGTTTAGAATTTGCCAAGACATTTCTCAACAACATTCTTGAATGCTTTCCAGGCAATTTTCTCTGGCCTCACCAACAGATCTTCGAATCGCTTGTCATTGATGATCTGATCTGTGGACCAACAAAAATGCCTTCCTTATTGTTGGAAGTAGTTATTCTTGAAAACCTCTGTCTCAAATAAAAATATTTGTCTTCCTAGTTCATCATATGTAAATTGGTGGCAAAAATATCTTTGTTGGGTCAACAAGTGGTTTGTGTGTCATGTTTTTCTGTCCTGAAACCTACATTTTTCAGAGTGCCCGTTTTTTTTTAACTGCTTCCCTCCTGCCCACTGTATATAAACAGCAGGGTGGGAGCTTAGTCGTTCTGAGCCGGCGTACCTGTACGTCACATAGAATGAGAGCCCACGCGTGATCCTGTGATGGCTTTGATCACAGTCAAGCACAGATCGGGATATGGACGCTGTGATTGCGCCCCCCCCCCATCACCTAATGGCTGTGCCCAATCAGAGCCTTCACAGTGTAAACAGAGACAGTGTCTCTGTGACAGTCCTACCTGCTGAGCTCAGTGAGAGCCTAGTGCTGAGGGGAGGGGGGAGCGGGGAAAGCTGCAACTTCTGTGACAGCTCTGTAGGTAAGGGATAATTTTACACACAGAGCTGTCACAGATCACACAGACTATAGCCTTCCCCATACACAGTACACCAAGCACCACTGTCACCCCTGTCCCATGAACATCTGTCACAGTGTCCTATCACATCTGTACCAGTGCACAAAAGATCTGTCATAGTGTTCCATCACATCTGTACCAGTGCACAAAACATCTGCAATAGTGCAAAGGTTTTCCATTGTGACATCAACATCTGTCAGTGTCTGCCGGTGGATGATCAACATATGTCAAAGTGTACAGGTGCACAAAAACATCTTTTAATGTACCTGTGTCCCACCAATAAATAAATAAAAAATTAAAAGCGCTCCCCCCCCCCTGGGCTCACGTGCAAAGGCGATGCTCACGTTGGTCCCGTACTCATACATAGACGGCGATCGCACCACACATGTGAGGTATCGCCGCAAACTTCAAAACGAGGGCAATTATTCTAGCACCAGACCTTCTCTGTAACTTTAAGCTGGTAACCAATAAAGGCTTATAAAGAGTCTATGGAGATTTTTAAATAGCGAAATTTGGCGCCATTTCACAAGCATGCGCAATTTTAAGTGTGATATGTTTGGTATCTATTTACCCGGCACAATGCCATATTTTACCAAAAATGTGGGTATTATATTGTCTCTGTGTGCATTGAAATTCATTAAAATGTATTTATGCATGAATATGTAAAACTGCTGCGTAAATACTGTGTGACATAAAATTTAGCAAAGCCCACCATTTTATTCTCTAGGACCTCTGCTACAAAAATATATAATGTTTGGGGGTTCTAAGTAATTTTCTAGCAAAAATACAGATTTTTACTTGTAAACAAAAAGGGTCAGAATAAGGTCTGGTCTTAAAGTAGATAATGGCTGAAGGTACTCCTTGGATGTTGCGCCTCTTTATATAACCAGGCTATATAACACATGCTGTATCGCCATACTCAGGAGGAATAGCAGAATGTGTTATGGGGTGAAGTTGCAAGTATTTATATGCGATGTGTGAGAAATAACTTGTTAATATGTTATTTAAGAAAGAAAAAAGTCTTAATTTTCCAAAGAATTGTGGGAAAAAATTACAACTTCAAAATACTTGCCATGCCTCCTACTAAATACCTAGGACTGTTTGCTTTTTTAAAAAGGGGTAATTTGGGGAATATTTGTACTGTCTCTGCATGTTAGGGCCCTAAAGCCTCGTACACACGCACCGATTGTTGGTCGGCCGTCTTTTGTCCAGTGTTGTTGTGTTGGTTGAAATGTCCTCTAGACTGCACACGAATTTTGTCGGCCAACAACAACCAACTGCAGAAGTGATGTCATGTTCTGGTATACTTTTCGTGTGTGTTTTTTCTTCTCTGAGCTTTTCCAGTTTTGCTCATCACATTTTTGTCTGCCGAAATCTGTACTGACTGAGGAACAATCGGCCGTTCTGCTGACGGCCAACAAAAATTTTATAGCATGCATACCAGATTTTGTTCGGCCGAAAAGTCGCAGTCGGTTGTCGGAAGCATCATACTGTAACGCTCATGCGTTTTTTGTTAATGAATGGATTTGCAGCTGCAGAATTGTTACACTCAGTAGTCGTGTAGAGATTCTGTTGAACAACATATCCAACTCTCAGGACTTCATCACCGTGCACAGCCTGTTATGCAATATACATACACTCAATATGATGTTCCTGGAGTGATAGAATATATGATAGTATAGAGGTGAGAGACAGGCGATAGTATGGTGAGCACTCAGTAATAGTATTCAGGAGAGTGGTAGGTGATGGTAGTATGCAGATAGGTTCTAGCAATCATGTATAGTACAGATGGTAGGGGACAGCAGAATGTATACAAGATAGAGTAACCTAGTGCAATGATAGATGATGGTAGTCCCAAGAGCTAACAATCTATGCAGATGATAGGAATAGATTAGATAGTAATAGTCTTTGTAATATGCAGTAGATGATAGTGAAAGTATAGGTTAGGAAGGAATCCCCTGTGGGGTACTTATCACTAGATAGTTAGTAGTAGCAAGGTCCAGTAGTAAGGAGTGATCCGGTAGCGAGATACGGGATCGGCAGCGAGGTTCCGGTTCAGTTCAGGCAAAGGGTATAGCTAGAAGCTCCGGCAGCACAAGACAAGGTAAGGTGAACATGCGGTTTGATCGAGCAATGAGTGAGAGCAAACCGGCGATTGAAATAGCCGCTCATAGCGGCGCTCGGCGATGATGTCATTGCCCTTAAAGGTGTATGCGTTCCATTTGGATAGCAAGATGGGACGCAATGTTAGGAGAGAAATGGAAATAAGGGTACCATAGGTACCAGAACATTACACATACTAACAAGCCGACAATCGGCCGATCGGACGTTGGCCGAAAATTTACGGCCAACAATCCGTGCGTGTGTACGAGGCTTAAGAAATGAAATAGGCCGTCAGTACAACAGGTGTGATCAATTTTCTATGATTGGTACCATAGCTTGTGGACTCTATAACTTTCACACAGACCATATAATATACACTGATTTGGGTTATTTTTACTAAAGAAATGTAGCAGTAAAAAATGTAGTCAAAATTTATGAAGAAAAATTACTTATTTGCAAAATTTTATAACAGAAACTAAGAAAAACATCTTTTTTTTTATCCAAATGTTTGGTCTTTTTTATTTTTTAGCTCAAAAAATAAAAAACCCAGTAGTGAATAAATACACCCAAAAGAAAGCTCTATTTATTTGTGCAAACAAAATGATAAAAACGTCATATGGGTACAGTGTTGCATGACTGAGTAATTCTCATTCAAAACGTGACAGCACTGAAAGCTGAAAATTGGCCTGGGCAGGAAGGAGGTAATAGTGCCCTGTATTGAGGTGGTTAATATAGTACGCCTATTGCACAGCTGACCCATTTATATATGTAACAACAGTACTTGGTATATCTGAGCTGCATTCCAAGCAGCAGAAACACAAATTTTAGATTTCTATAGATATACTCCAGAAATTTCAATTTACTTGGTGTATTGGATGTGATTCAACAACAGTTAATTTTATTCATTTATTTCTTTATGTGTGCAGCATAGCCAACAGGTATTGCAAATTGCAAAAACAGATTTCTATACAATGGTAGGTGACAGGGGCATATGTGCAGGGGTTGCAGGAGTCACTACTGCCATACCAGGCCACATATATTCAACATAGGGGGTGCTTTGGGGGAGGGGGGGGCTCTCCCCCCCCAAAGCACATTGTCCCCATGTTGATGGGGTCAAGGGGTGATTGTAAAGGCAGAATTTTTTTTATCTTACTGCATTGAGATAAAAAACCTTCAGTGTGCAGCAACCCCCCTAACACTTACCTGAGACCCATCTCGATCCAGTTATGTCCACGAGTGCCTGGGCCATTTCTCCCTCCTGATTGGCTGAGACACAGCAGCAGTGTCATTGGCTCTCGGTGCTGTCAATAAACATCATTTAGCCAATCAGGAGAGAGAAGGGTGGGGCTGAACTCCTTGTCTCCTTGACTCCTTGTCTGATTGGACACAGGGAACTGCGGCTCGACTCAGGTGCCCCCATAGCAAGCTGCTTGCTGTGGGGGCACTCGACAGGAGGGAGGGGCCAAGAAAGATGGCAGGGGACCCAAGATGAGGAGGATACGGGCTGCTCTATGCAAAACCATTACACAGACCAGGTAAGTATAACATGTTTGTTATTTTTAAAGAAAAAAAAAAAACGAGACCTAAGTATCACTTTAATGCTTTCAACACTTGCTCAAATAGTGTCTGTAGTGAATTCTTACAGTGCTATGCCAAAGGATACCAACGTGATTTCCAAGCACTAAAAAGTTACTGAATCATCGAAACCGGGACCTGCAAGGCAATTCCTTGAAGCATAATAAAAAGCACCGCAATATATCAACAAAATCTACAGAGATGAAAAGGAAATTATTCAAAATATTTCTACTTGACTGACTGAGAACCTGGCATTCTTTGGTCACCTGATTAAATAATTTTCAATCGTTTCATATTTAAAGTGATATTAAACCCCAAACCAAAAATTATGCATTCATTTTCTTTTTTAGGCTTTTTCGTCCTGGGGCACACCATTTGTGTGCCCCTGGAAGACGTCATCTGTGACAAAACACGTCGGGTTCACGATATGCTGATGTCACTACGTTTAGTATACCAGGAAGGACAGGTTTGTTTTGGATAGCCGGCCAGCTTGATCTTATATGCGCATATCTTTAAAACTGCTGTAAGTGCAATCCTATACATTTTATATTAAAGTACCACGGTTTACACTATAGCGGCTATATTGTTTCTTTTATGGGGATTGACATTGTTTTACCTGAGGAGGTGAACGTGTGGACACATACCCATAGGATTACCTATTTGTGTTTTCTCGGTACCCAAGAGGCCCTGGCAGGGTTATGCCACAGGTGTTGTTGACCATTTAGGTCCCCTCGTTATGGTAAGCGGCCATCCTATCCTGGTAGAATTTCACTCTTGGTGTTGATAGCCACACATTTGTGGGAAGAATTACATTAGCGGATAATGTTCACTTTAATGGTGTTGTACACTGATGTGTGAACGGACATTTTTTCACTATATCACTTATTGAATCTCAACACTTTTGTGATAAATATTATTTTGTTATTTTAATGCAGATAAACTGTAGCCCCTGGATCAATTGATCCGCCAGCTCCGCAAAGGCAGGGGGAAGCTGTTTCCCCTTCAGGTCCCATTATAAATGTTTAGCCCACTCGTCAGAGTTTGTGACACAATAGTAAATACCGTCCTAAGTGCCAAACCAGCCATAGTGAAACATATGGCGGGCCAGAGCCTTCGCTCTCCTATCAACCATATCTTTAAAGGCCAAGGACACCTCAACCAGAATTAGGGTAGCTTTATTTAACCTGGAAACCGGCGAATACACTACAGGTAAGACCGTTTACTTTTTAGGCAGGGAATCCTTATAAGGATACCGCTTAGCAAAACGCTTAGGGACCACAAGAATGCGTTTTGGACAACCCCACTGTTTATTTACAATGTTGTCAAAGTAGGTGGGAAAGGGAAACACCCCGGCCACTGTGGAGGGCCTGTGGTGCCAAAAGGGACCGGTGCCTCCTACACAGCATCTCCGCCATGTTTAAAATTTACGCATTGAAACAATTAGTGCATCCACCAGCGCCTTTTCATGCACGGCTAGAGGAGAAGAGGAAATATCCTCACTGTCTGAGCACTCAGGGTGCACAGACGCAGACTCAGTAGGGTGACTTGCGTCCACAGCGGCCAAAACAGATTCAGGATCTGATGGACAGATGAGGCAGGAGAGGGCGGGGGGACGATAAATACTAAGGTCACCTGGAAAATCATAACAATCAGGGGAGGGCTGCCGAATGCGATCCCGCAAGGGGGACGCCCACCCAGGGTCCACGAATGGACCACCTACTGGACCCCACAAAAAACAAGGGGGTTGCCCTCCGAGCCCCTCCAATGGAGGCCTGCAAAAAAGGAAATAGCCCTGATGGATACCCTGCGCTAAAAGGGGTAGGTGCCCTCCACAATAATGGCGGCATGGTTGCCATCAAAAATTCAACCACCTCCACAGTGTCACCCCTACCAAGGGAGGTGCCATGCTGGCTGCATGGCCTACTAGGCCAAAAGCCACAGCCTCAATTTGTGAGGAGGCCCAGCCGCAAGTGCACTCATCCCAGCCAGGCTCACTGGGGCCGCCCTCCCAATGGAGGCCGACTAGGCCGCAAGTTGCGGCCTAACTTTTTGTGCATGCCCCGCTGCCTGGGCGCGAACCTCAGTGGAGCTGATCACCCAGGGGCAGCGGAGGGAAGGGTGGATGCCCAAACGGAGGGTAGTGGCTTCAGCCACCCTTGCTAGGGCTGCCCCACATAGCTCCCGACCAGTAGGCCGCAAAGCGGCAGCCTAAATATGGGGCCGGATCCGGCAGATGCAAAACCATCCACTCCCCCAGCCCAACAACTGTAGCAGGGAGCCCAGAGGACATCCCTGCCCTAGTCACCAACCCCCAGGGTAGCAGGGGAACCCTGCTCAACCCCCCTGTTGTGCACCATGGAAAACCCAGTCAGCAGCAACTCCAACAAGCTCCCCTTAAGAGCTTGTAGCAAAAGCCAGCTCATAACCTCACCCAGGGAGGGGGGGGGCCCTGAAGACCCACAGTAACCACCAAATCTTTAG
Organism: Pelophylax lessonae; assembly: GCF_965119305.1. Taxonomy (NCBI): domain Eukaryota; kingdom Metazoa; phylum Chordata; class Amphibia; order Anura; family Ranidae; genus Pelophylax; species Pelophylax lessonae. The sequence goes on from NC_138772.1 coordinate 328,044,696, forward strand.
AGGGGCTGGGGAGGAGGGGGAACTTGGGGGTCCCACTGTCCTAGGGAGGGGCCTGCGTCCACCTCAAAACCCACAAGGGGTAGAGGGGGGCACCTACTTGCCCTACTGGAACAGGATGGGCACCGCTACTGACAGACCACCGCTCCATCAGGATGTGGGTGGCTGTTGGCCAGGAGGAACGTTGCGACTCAGGCCAGGTCGTATGCGCCCTCCCAAGACATTTAACTTCCAGGACAGCCCCCGTCCAGTGGGGCTATGTAGCGGCCAACCTAGTGCAGAACTGAGGCCTGCGCGTGCTCGCTGGCCAGATGGGGGAGACCCTCTGGATCTAGATTATCCAGTCCGTCGCCCGGTCTGGCAGTTAATAGTAGATTCTCACAGGAACAAAATAACAAAGAAAGAAAAAAAATCTATTTAAAAGGAAAAAAAATTGCCAGGACCAGAGAGAGGTCCCAGGAAGGAACTAGGTCTTTACTCCTGACTTGGCAGAAAAAAACTGAGTGCCTACAGCTGAGTGTGGTTGTATACCCCCTGGAACCACCCATAGGCGTAGTCAAGCTTTTTCCTGCCTAGTTCCCTACTCCTGTAAGGGGCAGTATAACCCAATGGTTAAGAAGAATCAGGAGCTGTGTCCGTCAATGAATGAAAGAGAAAAAACAAACTGATCCATGTACAGTATGCCCAGCCTAAGACAGGAAGTATATGGTATGAAATATAAAAGAAAAATGTAAAAGAAAACTATTGCAGCCACCACATCTAAGAATTTGTAAGCTATAATATATTACGTGTTTGTTTAAGTTGTCACACTCCATTTTATTCTTGTTAATAAAATATTAATAAGTTTGATATACACAAACATTTATAGAGCATCTTTGTGATGGATATTCACATTTTTTTTAAAACCATGAAGAGGCACACGTTTCCTACATGAGGACATGTCATTAGCTACTTTCAGAGCAAAGTCTGCTGTTTTACGCATAGCTGGCACACAAACAGAGAGTAGTGTTACTGTGTGCTATTTACTTAAGCATAGGGCAGGAAGTCCAGGATAGTCCAAATATGGAATGTATTCAGATTCATTTCTGACCTCATACAAATAGTTTGTAAACACTAGCTTGTAAAGCATTAGATTCCGCAAGGCATTTACAAAGCATCTGACAGGCTTTAGGAAGTCCATGAGGAACCCTACACTTCCATTTTAGAATTTCTTCAAAGCTTTCTACGAGTCTTCAGAAGCCTGCTAAAAGCTTGTTTCCTGCTTGTGCGATTGGCTCACCAATTTTCCAGAAGTCTGCCTAAAATACAGGTCATATTTCTGGCATCCCCTGCAACAAAAAATGTCATTTTTGGTGAGATACTCCCAATAGGAATAAAAGGGATGCAGGCCCAGCAGCTTTCCTCATTAGAGCCATGCAGCTGCACAGCTGATAGATAATTATGAAACCACTCCCATTAGACCCACTCGGCACAGAGGAACAAACAGTGATTTCTTAAGAATAACAAAAGGTAGGAATCTGCAACAAAGTTTGTTATAATCCTTGCAATGTACATAAATCACCCAGAGGGGAATGTTTTTTTTTCAACAAAAGTGAAGTTAAGCTTTAAGATATGCACTTAGCATTCCTAGACTGGAAATGAAAGGTGATTTGAGAAAGCTGTGCAAAGCAAGCTGAATGCTTTGAATTTCATGCATTTTGGACTACCACTGAGATCAAACAATTGGGTTGATTTACTAAAGGGAAATAGTCTGGGCACTGCAAGTGCAGTTGCTCTAGATCTGAAGGGAACATGCAAGGAAATTTTTTTTAAAAATAACAGCATTTTTTGCTTGCACATAATTGGATGAAAGAGGTCAGGAGAGCTTCCACTCATTTCAGATCTTTCCCTCACACCTAGAGCAGCGGTACTTTCCATGTACTTGCAGTACACAGCATATTTGCCTTTAGTAAATCAACCTTAATGTCTGTATGTATTAGGCTAGAGCCATCCACTAAGAATGCTATTGCAGCCACCACATCTAAGAATTCGTAAGCAGGAAAATATTGCACATTTTTGTTTTTGGGTTTAATACTGCTTTAGTTTGCCACACTCCATTTTGAAGGCTTGTGAAGAAAATATTCATAAATTTGATATACACAAGCAAACCGTATTTATCGGCGTATAACACACACCTTTTCCTCCTAAAAATGGAGGAAAAAGCAATAGTGCATGTTATACGCCGATATTAAAAAAAAAAGGCCAGGAAGCAGCGCCGAGTGCAGAAAGGGGGCGGGCCGAGCCGAGGAGAAGGAAGGACGAGCTGTCATAGGAAGTCCTGCCTCCTCTGCCGAGACGTGTGACATCTATCATAGGCGGGACTTCCGATGACAGCGAGCGCTCGTTCTCCCTTCTCCTCGGCCCGGCCCGCCCCCTTCTGCTCTCTGCGCTGCTTCCCGACCTTTTTAAAAACTGATTCAAATAGTGTCAATGGCGCTTGCGAGGCTGCATTGCTGGAGACTGCACTGGCGAGGCTGCATTGCTGGAGACCGCTGATGAGGCTGCATTGCTGGAGACCGCTGATGAGGCTGCATTGCTGGACACTGCTGATGAGGCTGCATTGCTGGACACTGCTGATGAGGCTGCATTGCTGGACACAGCTGATGAGGCTGCATTGCTGGACACAGCTGATGAGGCTGCATTGCTGGAGACCGCTGATGAGGCTGCATTTCTGGACACTGCTGATGAGGCTGCATTGCTGGACACTGCTGATGAGGCTGCATTGCTGGACACTGCTGATGCACTGGTGAGATGTCATATGATTTAAAAAAAATGTTCTGAGTTCAAAGCTGTTTATTTTAAATTTAAGCTTTTTTCCTGAAATTTCTCTCCTAATATTGAGGTGCGTGTTATACGCCGGCGCGTGTTATACGCCGATAAATACGGTATATAGAGCATCTTGATAATGTATATTTACCTATCTTGAAAACCATGAAGAGCCACAAGCAAACATATTTTGAGTGAGAAAGTGAACATTTTATTTGTGGTTTCCTACATGAGGACATGTTGTTAGCTACTTTCAGAGCAAAGTCTTCTTAGAGGCTTGTTATAGACAGCAAGAAGTCTACATTTTGTGAATAATTGCAGCACCAGGATTTACTAAGACTGTGCAAGTACTGACAGAGGTGCACACTTCTAATTTGAACCTTAACAGAGAAAGGAGCAGGCCAACTCGCAGGGGTATTTTCACCCACGTTTAAGTACCATCTTGTGCGAATAACAAGCAATTCTGACTGCTGAATGCATGTGATATGACCCCCTTGGAGTTCAGATGTAGCCCTATTATCACAAGCAATGATCAAAATCAGGGACACTGCTTGTAGCTATCATGATGCATAATAAATAGTGTATTGCATCTTTATCCCTAAGCAGTAGTGGCTGGTGGCAGTGGTATAGTATTTCCCCTCAGGGCGGAATTCTTAACTTTTTGTGGGGTGGAAGAAATTGGGTGCTGGTCTCTTTGCGAAAGTTTAACAAATTTTATATTAGAACCATTAATTAGGGGGAGAGTGATTAGGGCAAAGGCTACCCAAAAACATTTGCCGACTCCAGACTCTACTTTCAGTCAATACAGAAAAAGGGAACTGGCACTCTGTACTCTTCAGACTTTATAGCAGCTTGAAGGTAGCACATGTACACCTTAGAAGAGCCTCCAGAAAGTCCTGCAATGTCCTCTGGCAGTATGCAGCCAGGTAGTAGTTAACGCTGCCCCAGCCAGGAAGTTGGGAGTTAATTGTCCTTCTGGGGGGGGGGGGGGGGGGGTCAACCACAAGCCTGAGTTAGAGACTAGGACATTAGGGAAATGTTTGCAATTTATCCCGGACTGTCATCTGTCTTTGTCATCATGTGTATTTTTTAAGCAAAGCTCTTGAAACTTTGTCTTTGTCTGGTTTGAAGTCACTAAAAGGGTGTTATCCGAGTAACCAGCACACATAGTCTACAGCTCGGATCACTAAGCACAATAGGGTATGAAGATAACGTTACAAGAGTTAATACAGTGGTTACCAAGGGTATTGAAGATCTCTCTAGCAGCCTGTTGTAAGTGTGTACATGTGGCAGGTGGGGCAGCCTCTTGCAGCGAGGGAGGTGTTGTCGGCACTCCTTCAGCAGCAATTAGTCTCCCATATCAATGGGAGCATATCTTCACTGCAGGGACTCTCAGCCTGTACATAGGTACTGAAGCGAAAGAGTTAAGTGAAGTGCACACATGGAGTGGTGCATGGAGGGACCCTGGACAGGTGGAGTAGGCAAGGGCTTTGAGTGTCCCTTCTAATTGCACTGTGGTGATGTACAGTAACATCGTGTATGTTTATTAGAAACCAGTCGGTTGTTTCAGTAAAGGTACCCCCTGTGTGAAGCAGGAGTGGATCCAGGGGGGGAGCAACAGGTCAACTGCCCCCCCAAAAAATATTACCTACTTCCAGTACCGAGTCCAGACTCCCAGTGTCTCTCCCAAAATCGGCAGCAGCCCAGCAGCGGCGCCGGTGCCGAGAGAGCCTCTGTTGTTGTAGTAGCACCGCACCGCTGGCCTATACTTCCCCTGCAGTGCACTGGTTGCTATAGCCGCCTGGCGTCTAGCAACCAGTGATTTTACGACGGCCGAGGAGGAGGAGAGCGAAGCCCCAGCATTCAGAGTGGAGCCTTCTTCCTCCTCTGCCGCACGCCTAGTGAGTGTTAGCTCCAACTACTTCCTCCCTCCAGCTTCTCCAGGCTCCATTGCAGTGATAGATGAAAGCAGCTGTGTGATGCTGGCTGCCTCCTTATCTCAGTCTCTATTGCTCTTCCATGGGAGCTCCTCCCCCCACCAAAGACTAAAGTATTACCTATAAAAGTGAGTGTAGCACAATTCCCAGCCGTTTTGCTGGATATGGGTCCCCCTGGGTTACCGCTAGCAACAACAGCACATTTAAGCATGTTTCTCCAAGTGTGAGCACTGAGGCAATGACCAGTCCAGTATCTTTGGATTTTTGTATTTATTTGGTAACTTGGATAGAAATAGGGATGAGTGCGATAATCCTTTGGCTCAACTATGCAGAAATTGCTAGGGACATTCCTACCCCTGACTTGACGCTGGTTGGATGCTGATCAACGCCGATTAACGCTGGTTAATGCTGGCCTGCTGCCTGTTAACACTGAACTGACTTCTGACTGCTTTCCTGAATGAAGAAGTCCTCTTTAAGCTCCCTTAAGCACTCCTTGCTGAGGTAGCTATTTGTATACTCTGCTGCACTGCTGAACACTTCAGGGCCCGCCAGGGCCGGTTTTAGACAAAGTGTGGCCCTGGGCAAACCTAAAAGTGGGGCCCCAAATATTTTTATATTCTACCAAAAATATAGGCGCCATATATGGTGATATGCTGCGCGGCACCCAATTGCACCAGCCAGCAAGGGAAAGGGAAGAGAGGGGCCGTGTCCTTCCACAGGTACGCTAGGAATCTGTAAGATCGGTGATATGGGCTCCTGACAGTGACGTGGCCCCTTTGTAAAATCTTTAGACACAAGGAACAAAAGTGCAATAATTTATAAACAAGTGCAATATAAATAATTCACAAACCAAGACCAGTGCATTACAAAAATAGACAAAACCAGAGCATTACAATTGTAAATTGCCAGGTCTAGGTGGGGTAGGGTTGCTACCTCACCCCTTTAATCCAGGACACATACGAATTACCAGTGGCGGCTGGTGCTCAAAATTTTTTTTTGGGGGGGGGGGCGCAAACAGAAAAATGTAATAGGCATTGCTTTGCAGCAAAAAACGCTGTAAAAAATTGCGTGACTTAACAAACAATCATTAGGTTGGTTCAAGATTGACCAGCGTGTCCCCATTCACTGCACAGTGACCAGCATGTCCTCCATCAATGCACAGTGTCCACAATGCACAGTGACCAGCATGTCCCCCATCAATGCACAGTGACCAGCATGTCCCCATTCAATGCACAGTGACCAGCATGTCCCCATTCAATGCACAGTGACCAGCATGTCCCCATTCAATGCACAGTGTCCAGCATGTCCCCCATCAATGCACAGTGACCAGCATGTCCCCCATCAATGCACAGTGTCCAGCATGTCCCCCATCAATGCACAGTGTCCAGCATGTCCCCCACCAATGCACAGTGACCAGCATGTCCCCATTCAATGCACAGTGACCAGCATGTCCCTATCAATGCACAGTGTCCAGCATGTCCCCCATCAATGCACAGTGTCCAGCATGTCCCCCATCAATGCACAGTGTCCAGCATGTCCCCCATCAATGCACAGTGTCCAGCATGTCCCCCATCAATGCACAGTGTCCAGCATGTCCCCCATCAATGCACAGTGTCCAGCATGTCCCGCATCAATGCACAGTGTCCAGCATGTCCCGCATCAATGCACGGTGTCCAGCATGTCCCCCACCAATGCACAGTGACCAGCATGTCCCCATTCAATGCACAGTGACCAGCATGTCCCCATTCAATGCACAGTGACCAGCATGTCCCCCACCAATGCACAGTGACCAGCATGTCCTCCATCAATGCACAGTGTCCACAATGCACAGTGACCAGCATGTCCCCCATCAATGCACAGTGACCAGCATGTCCCCATTCAATGCACAGTGACCAGCATGTCCCCATTCAATGCACAGTGACCAGCATGTCCCCATTCAATGCACAGTGTCCAGCATGTCCCCCATCAATGCACAGTGACCAGCATGTCCCCCATCAATGCACAGTGTCCAGCATGTCCCCCATCAATGCACAGTGTCCACAATGCACAGTGACCAGCATGTCCCCCATCAATGCACAGTGACCAGCATGTCCCCATTCAATGCACAGTGACCAGCATGTCCCCATTCAATGCACAGTGACCAGCATGTCCCCATTCAATGCACAGTGTCCAGCATGTCCCCCATCAATGCACAGTGACCAGCATGTCCCCCATCAATGCACAGTGTCCAGCATGTCCCCCATCAATGCACAGTGTCCAGCATGTCCCCCACCAATGCACAGTGACCAGCATGTCCCCATTCAATGCACAGTGACCAGCATGTCCCTATCAATGCACAGTGTCCAGCATGTCCCCCATCAATGCACAGTGTCCAGCATGTCCCCCATCAATGCACAGTGTCCAGCATGTCCCCCATCAATGCACAGTGTCCAGCATGTCCCCCATCAATGCACAGTGTCCAGCATGTCCCCCATCAATGCACAGTGTCCAGCATGTCCCCCATCAATGCACAGTGTCCAGCATGTCCCGCATCAATGCACAGTGTCCAGCATGTCCCGCATCAATGCACGGTGTCCAGCATGTCCCCCACCAATGCACAGTGACCAGCATGTCCCCATTCAATGCACAGTGACCAGCATGTCCCCATTCAATGCACAGTGACCAGCATGTCCCCCACCAATGCACAGTGACCAGCATGTCCTCCATCAATGCACAGTGTCCACAATGCACAGTGACCAGCATGTCCCCCATCAATGCACAGTGACCAGCATGTCCCCATTCAATGCACAGTGACCAGCATGTCCCCATTCAATGCACAGTGACCAGCATGTCCCCATTCAATGCACAGTGTCCAGCATGTCCCCCATCAATGCACAGTGACCAGCATGTCCCCCATCAATGCACAGTGTCCAGCATGTCCCCCATCAATGCACAGTGTCCAGCATGTCCCCCACCAATGCACAGTGACCAGCATGTCCCCATTCAATGCACAGTGACCAGCATGTCCCCATCAATGCACAGTGTCCAGCATGTCCCCCATCAATGCACAGTGTCCAGCATGTCCCCCATCAATGCACAGTGTCCAGCATGTCCCCCATCAATGCACAGTGTCCAGCATGTCCCCCATCAATGCACAGTGTCCAGCATGTCCCGCATCAATGCACAGTGTCCAGCATGTCCCGCATCAATGCACGGTGTCCAGCATGTCCCCCACCAATGCACAGTGACCAGCATGTCCCCATTCAATGCACAGTGACCAGCATGTCCCCATTCAATGCACAGTGACCAGCATGTCCCCATTCAATGCACAGTGACCAGCATGTCCCCATTCAATGCACAGTGACCAGCATGTCCCCCACCAATGCACAGTGACCAGCATGTCCCCCACCAATGCACAGTGACCAGCATGTCCCCATTCAATGCACAGTGACCAGCATGTCCCCATTCAATGCACAGTGTCCAGCATGTCCCCATTCAATGCACAGTGTCCAGCATGTCTCCCATCAATGCACAGTGTCCAGCATGTTCCCCATCAATGCACAGTGTCCAGCATGTCCCCCATCAATGCACAGTGTCCAGCATGTCCCCCACCAATGCACAGTGACCAGCATGTCCCCATTCAATGCACAGTGACCAGCATGTCCCCATCAATGCACAGTGTCCAGCATGTCCCCCATCAATGCACAGTGTCCAGCATGTCCCCCATCAATGCACAGTGTCCAGCATGTCCCCCACCAATGCACAGTGACCAGCATGTCCCCCATCAATGCACAGTGACCAGCATGTCCCCATCAATGCACAGTGTCCAGCATGTCCCCCATCAATGCACAGTGTCCAGCATGTCCCCCATCAATGCACAGTGTCCAGCATGTCCCCCATCAATGCACAGTGTCCAGCATGTCCCCCATCAATGCACAGTGTCCAGCATTTTCCCCATCAATGCACAGTGTCCAGCATGTCCCCCATCAATGCACAGTGTCCAGCATTTTCCCCATCAATGCAAAGTGGCCAGCATGTCCCCCATCAATGCACAGTGTCCAGCATGTCCCCATTCAATGCACAGTGTCCAGCATGTCTCCCATCAATGCACAGAGTCCACAATGTCCCCCATCAATGCACAGTGTCCAGCATGTCCCCCATCAATGCACAGTGTCCAGCATGTTCCCCATCAATGCACAGTGTCCAGCATGTTCCCCATCAATGCACAGTGTCCAGCATGTCCCCCATCAATGCACAGTGTCCAGCATGTTCCCCATCAATGCACAGTGTCCAGCATGTCCCCCATCAATGCACAGTGTCCAGCATGTCCCCATTCAATGCACAGTGACCAGCATGTCCCCATTCAATGCACAGTGACCAGCATGTCCCCATCAATGCACAGTGACCAGCATGTCCCCCATCAATGCACAGTGACCTGACCAGCATGTCCCCATCAATGCACAGTGACCAGCATGTCCCCCATCAATGCACAGTGACCTGACCAGCATGTCCCCCATCAATGCACAGTGACCTGACCAGCATGTCCCCATTCAATGCACAGTGACCTGACCAGCATGTCCCCATCAATGCACAGTGACCTGACCAGCATGTCCCCCATCAATGCACAGTGACCTAACCATTATGTCCCCCATCAATGCAGTGTCCAGCATGTCCCCATCAATGCGTGACCCCCCCAAGAGGACTTCACTTACCTCTGGTGCCACTGCCGTCACCGTGTCTGGCGTGCTGCTCGGGACTCAGTCGGACGTCTTCTCCCTCCGAGTCCTCGTCTCAACCTGCATGCGCGCCGCCCGTCACCGTCCCGACTCCCTGGCGACCGTGCTGCTCGGGAGTCGACTTCTTCCTCCTCCATGGCTCTGCGACTCGGTCGGCGCCGCCCGCTGCCTCTTCTCTGACGGCGTACGGGAAGGTGTGGTGAATTTGGTAGGGGGATCACATATTAGGGTGGGGGTGTCAGTGGTGAATTGTGTGGTTTTGGGGGGGGGGGGCTACACCGCCACTGTATCATACCCCCCCTCGCACACAATTCACCACTGATCTCCTCACCAAATTCACCACTACTGTGTCATTCCCTCCGAATGACACAGCAGTGGTGAATTTGGTGAGATTACATATTGGTGGGGGTGTCAGTGGTAAATTGTGTGGTGGTGGGGGGGGGGGGGGGAATGACACAGCGGTGGTGAATTTTGTGGGGAAATCACATATTGGTAGGGGGTTTGTGCCACAGACAGACCCCCTACCAATATGTGATTTCCCCACAAAATTCACCACCGCTGTGTCATTCCCACCCCTACACCACCACTGACACCCCCACCAATATGTGATCATGTCCCCCAAATTCCCCACTGCTGTGTCATACCCCCCACACCACCACCAATATGTGATGTCCCCCAAGTTCACCACTGCTGTGTGTGTCGTTGTCCCCCCATCACACAATTCACCACTGACACCCCCACCAATATGTGCTCTCCCCCAAGTTCACCACTGGCACTATGGTGAATTTAGGGGAGATCACATGTTGGTGGGGGTGTCAGTGGATGTGGTAGTTAGCTGGGCTTGCTTATTATCTACTCACTGACCTCTGTCACCACTTATGAGGACACCATAGAAAGGCATCGCCGCCGGGCCCCTCCTCCCACAGATGCAGCGCTGGCCACCGGGCTCCTCCTCCCACTTCCATGGCACAGCCGCCGGGTCCCTCCCCTCCTCCCACTTCAATGCCATTGGCCGCCGGGTCCCTTACCTCCTCCCACTTCAGTAGTGACAGCCGCCGGGCCCCTCCCCTCCTCACACTTCAATATAGAACTGGCCGCCGGGCCCCGCCCCCTAATTCTATAGCGGCGGACGCAGGGCCCCTCCACTCCTCCCACTTAGCGCTGGTCGCCGAGCGGCAGTTCCCGGCGATAGCCCGATGTTGTCTCACTCTGAGACAACATCGGGTGAATTAGTGCTGTACTGGGCGGCGGGTTCCCTTCCCGTCCGAAGTGCCCGACCGACCGGCGACCGCTCAGTCCGCCCCTGGAGCCCGCTGGCCGCTGCTGACAGTGGCCCGGGCCCCTGGACATTCGGGGGCCCTGGGCAGTTGCCCAGTTTGCCCCCCCCTAACGCCGGCCCTGGGGCCCGCACCGGCGCCCCCTTTCACTCTCTCTTATCTTTACGCCTTAGACACTAGCACCCCCTTTTCTAAGCCTTCTCTACTGGTTAGCTGGCTCCCGGATCCCTTTGACCTTCTGGAGTGGTCCCCTCTCCTAGGCAGACCCCTGGGCGGTTTCAAGTGCTCACAACACTGTTTTTCCCCGAAACATCTGCCCAGCAGCTCCACTCGGTCCACAGCACTCTGGATCCCTCTCTGCAGCCCAGCTCAACCTTCGTCCTCTAGGCCGACTGCCCAGGACACCTTCTGTAGCTCTGACAGGGGGAGAGACAGCCGTCAGCCTCCTCCTGGGACTCTGCTTCCCACCAAAGACCCTCTGTCACATGCTCCCCTCAGACTTATATCTCATCCCAGGGTGTATTGCGGCAAACTCCGCCCACTGACACAGCTAAAAGCCCTGGTGTGCTATTGGCTAGGTTTCCTCCACTGTCCAATAAGAACCCTCATTGGAAACAGTGGGGAGACTCCCAGACTCAACAGATCACACCTGGAAACATGTGACAGCCTAACTAAATGATCAGGCCCCCCTGATAAGCAGACAGGGCCACATATATGCTCTTTCCTAGCACCTACCTAGGGGGGTGCTACATGAGTACAATAATACATGTCTAAAATCACAGAATACAGTCAGGTATGGATGCCATTATTTATGAAAAAAAAAGTGCTGCCCTTTTAGTATTGACATTATTGTCTAGTTCAATTAAGGACCAGGTCTATTTCTGACTCTTGTTGTTTACAAGTTAAAATCAATATTTTTTTGCTAGAAAATTACTTAGTATCAAGGGTGCGATTCCCAAAACCTTTAAGTTTAGCCATCATCCCAGAGAGATATTGGAGAAAGTTTTGGTGCCTCAGGCCAAGTGGGGTTGGGACTTTATGGGCTAGTACGACAAGGTTGTGTAATTATATACAATTTATTGAGGAAAAGTAATAAGAACATAAAATGGTAATGAACATTTGTTGGTGTATGGGTTATAGACCCATGTGTGATAGTCAAGAAAGAAGGTTGGTGACACAGTGATATGGTGACAATATGGTATGTCTCTCTGTCTGTCCACGCCTATGGTTTCAGCGTGGAGTCTGTAGGGAGAAATATCTTGGGTTTCCTACGTGTTTCGGCATATTAGGTAAGTTGCCTTTGTCAAGGAAGGTTTGTCCACCATATCTGGAAATATAGTAGATCAGGGATTCCCAAACTATGGCCCTCCAGTTGTTCAGGAACTACCGTTCCCATCAAGCCTAGTCTTGTCTGTGAATGTCAGAATTTTACAATGCCTCATGGGATGTGTAGTTCCGCAACAGCTGCAGGGCCGTAGTTTGGGAATCCTTGTAGTAGATAAACGGTTAATAAATATTATGCTTCCCGTGGGTGGTTTCCATTGGTCGCATAATAAGGTACATACTTGTTTAAAAAGTGCCTGCTCTTGAAACCTTGCTTATGGTCCTTTAATTTTTCACACAGGAATTGAATGTGGATACTGCTGCTGTGGTATATAATATATGGTGGTGAGTATTTTGGGCATATAATTTGTGTCTTATAAGTATATGTAATCTTTAAGGTACTTACTGTCAGTGTAGTATTTAAAACAAACCAGTAGAGGGTCAATCCAAATCTTGTCCAGTTTGTTCTGGTAGTGACAAGAAAAGGAGTGAGTATTTTAAGCATATAATTTGTGTCTTGTAAGTATATGTAACCTTTAAGGTACTTACTGTCCATGTAGTACTTAAAACAAACCAGTAGGGGGTTAGTCCAAATCTTGTCCAGTTTGTTCTGGTAGTGACAAGAAAAGGAAGCTAGTTATGGCTTGTTGAAATCAAGAGACCAGCAATGCATATGGTAGCATTGTGGGTGAAACTCACTGTTAGAGTATGAATAGGTATCCACAGTTGGTAATCCAGAGCAGCAGGTCCCAGGCGTCCGCTTGGTCCCTCAGCTGGAGGGAAGTGGCGCCCTGTTGTGATTCCCCGGCCTTTTATACCCTCCCGTGCATGCGCAGATGTGCGCATCGACGTGCCATGGGTCCAGTCCCGACTTCTGGGTGTGTATATGACGTAGCGTGCGTCAGTGATAGCTGCATGCATCCTGTCAGCATAAGAGGGTTAAGAGATAGCGGCTGCCGACACAGGGATAGAGAAAAGTTCCCACAGGGGGATCGTTACAGAAGACATATCATCCTCTGTTTCTCATGGCGCCCCCGGTTTGAGATTACCGGGGTCCCCTGTGCCGGGTGTGTTAAAAGGAGAGCAGGCTTGGAGTCATGTTTGGCAGACCATACATGAGTGTACAATAAAGAGTTGGATTTAAAGTCAAGACATGATCACCTCATTACATACTAAGTGAAACAAAATATAATATATATACAATGCAGTCATTATAATAATATTTATACAGTAATATATATGCATATACAGAAATAGGGGATATAAGAGGGAGGTATCAGGGTGGTACATTTGGGGTATATACACCCCGAGGCGGGGGTCCGGAGCAGTAATTCTTAAGGGCGAACAAAAAGACTGATTTTATGTTCCATGTGTTAGGGGTCATGGATATCAGGTCAGAGGTCACGATTGGTTAAGGAAATTTGGCATAAGTTTATGCCAACGTACATTGGTGGAGGGGGAGGAGAGAGAGAGAGGGGGGGGGGTTTGGTTGACTTTTGCCAAGTCATTTTACACAAAAAAATCCTATGACTGGATAGATGGGGGGAGGGGCTTTTTATCTTTTTTGGCTGACATAATAGTCTATGGTATAGTCTACTGGTCACTAAAGATTAGTGCCACCACATGATTCAGATAATGCCCCACCTTGTTTGAGCTTAATCGGGAAACGGCCCAACTGTGCGACAAAATATATACAATGAGATTAAGGGGGGGATTTTTTGGGGGATCTATGTCTCCATATTATAGGTTTCCATACCGTTGTATCTCAGTCCGTTTTTCCAGAGGAGAATCCCTCCAAGAAAGGGCGGTAACTCGAGCGCATTTCTATTTGGAGGAGGGACTTATTCCAGCCCCCCCCCCTCTTGGTGGGATGTGTATCCTGTCTAATGCTGAGAATCTTACTTTTGGCATCCTGTATTTGTGAGAGTTAGTTACGTGTCGGCCAAGTGGGAGATAAAAATTTCCTATAGACATGCTGTGAAGATGTTTATTGACCCTTAGTCCAAATTCTTGATGGGTTTTCCCGACATAAAATGCACCAGACTCACATTCCATTAGATAGACCACGCCTTTGGTCTTGCAGTTAGCAAAGTGTTTTGGCGTGAAGGGGTCTCCATTTGGTAAGATTTTAGAGGTAGATTTTTGAATTACTGAGAATTGTGCACAGGATCCACAGGGGAAGGTACCCTTGGTCCTACATGGGTCCTTTCTTGCTTTCATCTCACTGCGGACCAGGGTTTGTTGGATTTAATTTGTTTTCCTATATGTGATCATGGGGTTCTCCGGGACCAGGTCCTTGATAATGGGGTCTTCCTTAAGGATGGACCAGTTTTTTTGCAGAATGTTTTTAATTTTGTGGTGTTCGTTCGAGAACCGCATTATGATCCTTGTGGGTTGTTGGTCTATCGTGTTTTCCTTTTTGGTGTCTTTTTTGAACAGTATTTCTTGTCTGTCTTTTCTTTGAGCTTTGTTGAAAGTTTTTCTGAGGCAGGTTTTTGAATATCCTCTTTCTTTCAACCTGATGGTCATGGCATCAGCTTCTTTTTGGAATTCTGCCTGGTTAGTGCAATTCCTTTTTAGTCTGATAAACTGGCTATACGGTAGAGATCTTTTTAAGGATTCTGGGTGAAAGCTGGTTGCATGTAGGATTGTGTTCCCAGCAGTCTCTTTTCTGTAGAGTGTTGTCATTAGGTTCCCTTCTGCATCCTTATATACATATGTATCCAGGAAGGGTACTCTGGTTGTACTATATGTCATGGTAAAGAACATATTGTGGTTGTTCTGGTTCATTTTTTCCAGACATTCCTTGATCAGGTTTTCTGGTCCATTCCAAATCAATAATATATCATCCAAATATCTCTGCCATAAATTATGTTCTTGGTATATTTGGTGTTTTCTTCTGATGTCAGGAATTCTTGTTCCCATTCGCCCAGATATATATTTGCATACGAGGGTGCACAGCTGGTGCCCATAGCAACCCCGCATATTTGAAAATAATATGTGCCACAGAATGAAAATGCATTGTGATTGAGTATGAAGTCAAGCATACTTAAAATGAAGTTATTAATATTTCTGTCATGTTTACTCTGTTGATTCAGAGTTTTCTCTACCGCCCTTAATCCTTTTGAGTGGGGAATATTGTTGCAGAGAGACTCTACATCAATTGTGACCAATATGGCGTCCTTCGGTATGTTTAGACCCTCTAGTATCTGCAATAGGTGGGCTGTATCTTTGGTATAGGATACTAGTTTGGTGACGTGGGGTTTGAGGTAGGCGTCTATAACTTGACTAATTTTTTCTGTAAGGTTCCCATTGCCCGAGATTATCGGTTGTCCAGGGGGGTTGGTCGAGTCTTTGTGTACCTTGGGCAAGAAGTAAAAGGTAGGTACTCTAGGGTGCTTGGTTCTGATAAATTCCCATAATGTTTGCGAGATGGTCCTATTATTGTATGCTCGGTCCACTAGTTTGTAGAATTCCTCTTTAAAGGTTCCAATCATGAGGGGCGAGATGGGTTTGTAGCAGTAGCGGAACTATCAGGGTCGCAGCAGTCGCGCTTGTGACCAGGCCCTGGAGTTCCGCCACCTGAGGGGGGCCCGCCAGCCCCGTTCTCTTACCGTGGCCGCGGTGTGAGGGGGCCCGTCCGTCCGCCTGCCAGACTGTTGGCTAGTGGGTTTACAACTGAGTCTGTAACTGGCCGCCGCCCTCCCCGATCGTTGAGCGGGGGGGGGTTGTCTACAGGCAGACGGTCAGTGGTTGCTTAGAGGAGGCTCACTGGCTGGGCAGTCTGCTGCTGCCTGCACCGCCCTTAGCCCTGCCGATCCTCCAGTAAACAGAAAAGGCAGAACTTGGCTGATGCAGTGACGTGAGGCGGGGGTGGACACTGAAAGAAAGTCAGCTGACCAGCTGACACTAATAGAGTGCAGGGGGAGGAGGAGTTCTCCCCTCTGCGAGACCACATGCTGCCGGCTAGAAGCGTGCCTGCCTGGCTGTAGTGGACTGGAGTTGCTGAGAGAGGGGGAATCTGACCGACTCGACAGCTATGTAAGTGAACTTGCCTTGAAGAATTTTTGATCCCAAACTCCACCCTTGCTGCCTGGCTTGCTGCCTCTTATGATCCCATGCCTGGCACAGAACAGATCTCATCCCTATCGACTACAACAGAGGTGTTGGGGGGGTGTAGGGATGTGATCTGCGGTGGTGGGGGGATGGGATCAGTAAGACAGAGGTGGTGGTGGTGGGGGAGGATGACACCACATCTCAACCCTCCTCCACCCCCCCCCTCCCCACCATCGCCCCTACTGATCCCTCTCCACCATCGCCCCTTCACCACCGCCATTGATCCCACCCCCCTCCCAACCATCACCCCCCTTCACCACCGCCATTGATCCCACGCCCACCCCACCATCCACCCCCCCTCACCACCGCCACTGATTCCACCCCCTCACCATCGCTGCCACTAATCTCACCCCCCCCCTTCACCACCATCACCACCTCTGATCACACCCCCCTCCCCACCACTGCCGCCACTGATCCCACCCCCCTCCCCACCATTGCTGCCACTGATCCCTTGCCTCCCCCCACCATTGCCGCCATTGAGTTTTGGCTATAACTTTGCCCAATATATGTACATATCTCTTTAACTTATGGTTGTTCTTTATGTTTTGCAGGTCCCCTCTTATCATTGTGACGGTGACCTGTCATGACAAGTCCTACCCTGAAGCTTCCTTTGTTTACAGTTATAGTAAGTTGAAACCAGAACTTGGGGGGGGGGGGGGGCTCTTCATGATTCCTTTATTTTCTAGTACCCTCAGGCATATTTGTTTGTAATGTTCTTGTCCATGACTACCACATTTCCCCCTTTGTCCGAGGGTTTAATTGTGATCTGGTCATTGTCTTTAAGTTTTTTGAGGGCCTTTTTTTGTTGAGTACTCAAGTTTGTAGATTTGGTAATTTTGCGTAGATTCTCGATATCTTTAGTAGTTTGCCTGACGAATAGAGCAATAGTTGGGTTAGTGTTGAGGGGTGGGAATTTGTGAGACTTTTTTCTGAAGTTAATTGTAGTTTCTTCTGTGTCTTCTTCGTCCTCACTATCTGTGGCTGGGTCTAATTCTTCCATATCGTCAAGTCCTCCTTCCTCTAGTAATAGGTTAAGATCCCTGATGGCCCAAAATTCCGCAGCAGTGAGTGCTGTTGGTGGTTCTTCGGTTGCTGGTTTCTTGTTATGGATTACTTTAAGTAACACGTTTTGTGCAAATAAATTAATATCCTTGATGGCTTTGAATTTATCCATACTTTGGTTGGGGCAAAAGGAGAGTCCTAAGCAAAGGAATTCCCTTTGTTCCAATGTCAGATTTTGGGAGGAGAGGTTGAAAATATTTAATCCCTCTTCTCTTTTTGTCTCAACTCTGGGGTTTCTTGGGTTGGTGGTATCCTGGTCTGTGTTTTGTTTGTTTGTTTCCCTAAAAAAACACCCCTTTGTTGTTTGGGTTCCTCATCTTTTTTCCTTTGAGGCTCGGTTCACACTTGTGCGATGCGGGAAGGCTGCGAATTCGCAGCCTGTTCCAGCATCGCATCCGCACATCTGGCGATATATGCGATATGCAGGGGGTGTCAATTAAATGTTAACGACACCCCCAGTTTGATCGCATATCGCAGTGCGATCTGACCGTTCGCAGAGAATCAGATCGCACAAGTGTTAACCACTGTGCGATCCGATCCTGATGCGGCTGAAAAAAGGGTCCTGTGCGTGTTTGGTGCGGATACAGTGCGAATTCAGCCATACAAAGTGTATGGCTGAATTCGCATCCGCACATAAGATCGCATGTAATGAAGGAGCAGTGCGCTCCGTATTACATGCGCTCTCCGCAGCCGCAATAATGTGAACTGGCACTTAGATCTTGTAAAGATCTGATGGTATGTGGTTGGTCTATTCGATGAGGCTGTTTCTGTTGCTTCAAGTTCTTGGGTAATTGTTTCTCCTTGGTCATTTGCGGTTTCCCATTGTCTTCTATCCTGGTTTCTTTGTTGGTCCTGTGAGTTTGGTTTTTGGAAGTAATTTCTTCCTCTGCCCCTGTTGGCCTCTGTGTCTGAGTTATAAGATGATGAGTCAGACGATTGGTAGTAGTTTGTATTCCTTGGAAATCTGTTTTTGTTCCTGTTTTGTCTGGTTGTATTAGACCATTTGTATGCACGGCCTTGGGTAAATGCGTTTTTGTCACGCCAATATTTCTTTTCCTTTTTCTGGAGAATTTCCTTACTATGTTCCCTTTAAATGAGTTTTTAGTTTTTCCTCCTGTTCACTGTACAATGTTGCCTTTTTGAGTGGGGA
This sequence comes from Pelophylax lessonae, assembly GCF_965119305.1. NCBI lineage: Eukaryota > Metazoa > Chordata > Amphibia > Anura > Ranidae > Pelophylax > Pelophylax lessonae. The sequence goes on from NC_138772.1 coordinate 328,063,078, forward strand.
GAGTTGTTCATAAATTAATTTTATTTCTTCATCTAGGTTTTTAATCTGTCTCAAGTATTCTTCCTGTAGGAGTTTCATCAAGTTCAGTGAGCACTCATTAAGCTTGTTCTCCCATTCTTTTTTCATTTGTACAGTGCTATTGTCAAGGGTGGGAAATATTTGAATACGTAAGCCTGCTGGAAGGAAGTGGCGCCCTGTTGTGATTCCCCGGCCTTATATACCCTCCCGCGCATGCGCGGATGTGCGCATCGACGTTGCATGGGTCCAGTACCTACTTCCGGGTGTGTATATGATGTAGCGTGCGTCAGTGATAGCTGTGCGCATCCTGTCAGCATAAGATGGTTAAGAGATAGCGGCCGCCGACACAGGGATAGAGAAAAGATCCCACAGGGGGATCGTTACAGAAGACATATCATCCTCTGTTTCTCATGGCGCCCCCCGTTTGAGATTACCGGGGTCCCCTGTGCCGGGTGTGTTAAAAGGAGAGCAGGCTTGAAGTCATGTTTGGCAGACCATACATGAGTGTACAATAAAGAGTTGGATTTAAAGGCAAGACATGATCGCCTCATTACATACTAAGTGAAACAAATTATAATATATATACAATGCAGTCATTATAATAATATTATTATAATGACTGCATTGTATATATATTATATTTTATGCGCGCAAGTGTCACTGTTTTAAACAAGGTTAGGGTAGGACCGTATAATACGTTAAATACAGTTCTGTAAGCAACACCTTATTTTCTGGCAGTGACCCTCCTGAGACTAGACTCTGGATCCGCCCCTGGTGTGAGGCAGTGACTCGAACCAAAGTGCCTAGCATAGCCCAGAATAGCCTAGCTCGAGGTAGGCCTCCTATGTGACCCACACTTGGCGCTCAACAAGGAGGGGAACATGGAGGAAATTTCACTCTCCCATCCTAAAAGGAGCCTTTACCAAGCTCTCCAGGACAATCTTCATCAGTGAAGTCTTCAACCTGGTGCTCCAATCTCAATAGCCAACTTCTTGCTCTACTTTCCCTGGAACAGGACAGCCATTAAATCTCCAGGCCCCCGCCTCAGGCCTCTCTTCTGGCAAAAGACTTCTCTACGCAGCAGGCCTGGGAGGCACAATTCTGCAAATTACATCCTCGTCCTCTAGCAAGGCCCAGGAGGCAAGAGAGAACACAGATACCTCTTCACCAGGCAGAGCTTGGGAGGCAAACAAACAAGCTTATAGAAGATCACCCAATTATTTATATCCTTCTCCAGCATACACTACTGTCAATAAACCTCCTTATGGTTGTCTAGGGAGACATAAATATTCATAACTCATAGTTATTGTATCTTCTCACACCTTACCAGGGTCACTCCCCAATAGCTGACAGAAGCAAAGATAACACTGGGCTTAAAGGAAAACCTAGGGAAAGCAGAATTATTAATTCCAAACTCATGCTGACTACAGCCCAGCAGCATCAAATTTAGGTTAGAGATACTACTGCTCCTTAGGGCAAGGTCCTTACAATTTATAAAAGCCTGGAACTATGAAAGTTGTGCCCAAAAAGACAAGCAGAGGGCAAAAGACAAACCTGCAGGCTCCCTGTAGCTGATCTTTTCCTTTAACCACTTAAGCCCCGGAAGATTTTACCCCCTTCCTGACCAGGGCCTATTTTGCGATTCGGCACTGCGTGACTTTAACGGACAATTGCGCGGTCGTGCGATGCTGTACCTAAACGAATTTGGCGTCCTTTTTTTCCCACAAACAGAGCTTTCTTTTGGTGGTATTTGATCACCTGTGCAGTTTTTTGATTATACGCTATAAACAAAAAAATTGCGTCAATTTTGCAAAAATAACAATTTTTTCACATTTTTTATATGAAATTCCCAAAAAAAATGTAAAAATCAAAATTTTTTAACATTTTAGGCCAATTTTTTTTTTACCATATGTTTGGTAAAAAAAATCGCAAAAAGCGTATTTTGATTGGTTTGCGCAAAAGTTATTGCGTTTACTAACAAAGGGAAAGATTTTTGTCATTTTTGTTTTTTTTTTTTAACGCGTAATGGCGGCAATTTTTTTTGAGGGACTGCGACATTGGGGCAGACAGATCGGACCCTTGACTGACATTTTTGACACTTTTGGGTTTACCAGTGACATTACTACAGTAATCAGTGCTATACATATGCACTGTTACTGTAAAAATGACACTGGCAGTGAAGGGGTTAACTTTTTTTTGAGAGGGAGGGGTTAAGTGTGTCCCTAGGGGCGTGTTTCTAACTGTGATTGGCTGTGGCTTGATGTGTAAGAACAGTGATCAACGGTCCTACATAGTAGAACCGTTTGATCACCATTCTTACACAGGGGAGACTGACAGGCGGCTTTGTTTACACTAGCCGCCTGCCTTTCTCCCGCTGTCACGGACGATCGCGAGTGCCCGGCGGATATCGGGTCCGCCGGGCACACGCGCGGGGGGGTCCGTGAACGAGCGGGAGCGCGCATCCGGTGGCGCGCGCTCGCTCCCAAAACTCTTACAGGCTAGCGACGTAGCCCTACGTCGCTTTGCCTGTCAGGGGCTGACCGCCGTGCAGCAGTCGGCAAGTGGTTAATGACTTACTGTTCTTTGTTCTCCACTATTTCTGTGCAGAAATGGCCATCTTGGTAGAGGGCTTAGCTTCCTCATGTCAGAGCTTCTCCTCTAAAGAAGCCCTGTGGGGCAGAAACGAGAAGCCAGCAGTAGAAACGAAAAGCCAGCAGTGCCTCTCACACTGCAGCTATGAGGCAGTATGAGTGGCAGAAGTGTACTACTACTTATAGGGAGGAATTTAATAATTTATCAGGGTACTGCTTAGGCACAATGAACATTTTTTTCCCCAGCTCTTCTAAACTCCTTTCCTTCTGGCAGCAATGTTTTGGTAGAAAAAACACGATGTGTTTAGGTGAGTCAAGCACTTGGGCGTTTATTCATTTCGTTGGCCAAAATAATAATTTATTCGGGCTGCTGTAATGAATAACTTCTTAAGAGCTTGACATGCCTAGCATTAACACACGTTTAGACGTTTACACTCATCAAACTTTTTTTGGCAAAAGGCTGCTGCTCCTGGATGTGCTGGCAGTGTGTTTTTATTCCTGCCTCTAAACACCTCTAATGAATGGTCACTTAAGATAACATAGAGGGGCTTTTAGAGGCAGAAAAAAGCCAGGTGCCCCTAAAAGCAGAGTTGTTAACGCTCAGTGTGCATGAAGCCTTAACAGTAAAAAACGTTATTAAATATTTTGAACACTTCCCGGTCGCAGGAAATCCATGGACTTACGTAGGTTGAAGTGATTGTGCCTGTAGCTACAGGCATCATCCTGGTATCTTCTTTTTTTTCCCAGCCGTCAATTCTTTTTTTTTGTAAAAGCCATTTTAGAGGCTGATTAGCCCCACCTCCTACCACCCACGGATGCCTCTCTGGGCTCTCCCGTGTGATCGCAGACCCAAGGATCTGATCCGACGCTTTCACTGGGTTACCACAGAGCTGGCCGTGGACCAGATGGTCCCTGGCCATCTCTGTGCTCCTGGGAGGCCGGAAGCGACGTTATGACGTCATTTCTGGTTTTGACAGATGTAAACACTTTTTTTCTGGAAAGCAGAGATTAATGTTTTTTTTTTTTAAATTATGCTTTCCAGGGTAGAGGAGAGATTTTGTGATAAAATAATAGCTATAAAATAAAAATGAATGGAACATTAGCAAAAATCAAAAATAATAGAAATAAAAATAAAAAAAATAATGAAAATTATTTTTTAAAGCACCCCCATCCTCTTGTGCAAATGCATACGTACATCACACCCACATATGTAAACGTTGTTCACACCATACATGTGAGGTTTTGCCATGAAAAGTTATAGAGACAGCAATAATTCTAGCACTAGACCTCCTCTGTAACTCTAAAATGGTAACCTGTAAAAATTTTTAAAGCGTTGCCTATGGAAATTTTTAAGTAGTAGAGTTTGGTGCCATTCCACGAGCATTCGCAATTTTTAAGAGTGACATGTTAGGTCTCTTTACACTTGGCATAATCATTAAAATTCATGAAATTTATTATTTTCCCAAACAAATTGCATTTGAAATCTTGCACAAATAACGTGTGACATAAATTTTAGCATCCACCATTTCATTCTCTAGGGCCTCTGCTTAAATATACATATACATATATATATATATATATATATACAGTATATATATATATATATATATATATATATATACACAGTGCCTTGCGAAAGTATTCGGCCCCCTTGAACTTTGCGACCTTCCACAATCATGAAGTGGAAGGAAATTTATTGGATATTTCAAACTTTGTTAACAAATAAAAAACTGAAAAATTGGGTGTGCAAAATTATTCAGCCCCGTTACTTTCAGTGCAGCAAACTCTATCCAGAAGTTCAGTGAGGATCTCTGAATGATCCAATGTTGACCTAAATGACTAATGATGATAAATAGAATCCACCTGTGTGTAATCAAGTCTCTGTATAAATGAACCTGCACTGTGATAGTCTCAGAGGTCCGTTTAAAGCGCAGAGAGCATCATGAAGAACAAGGAACACACCAGGCAGGTCCGAGATACTGTTGTGGAGAAGTTTAAAGCCGGATTTGGATACAAAAAGATTTCCCAAGCTTTAAACATCCCAAGGAGCACTGTGCAAGTGATAATATTGAAATGGAAGGAGTATCAGACCACTGAAAATCTACGAAGACCTGGCCATCCCTCTAAACTTTCAGCTCATACAAGGAGAAGACTGATCAGAGATGCAGCCAAGAGGCCCATGATCACTCTGGATGAACTGCAGAGATCTACAGCTGAGGTGGGAGACTCTGTCCATAGGACAACAATGAGTCGTATACTGCACAAATCTGGCCTTTATGGAAGAGTGGCAAGAAGAAAGCCATTTCTTAAAGATATCCATAAAAAGTGTTGTTTAAAGTTTGCCATAAGCCACCTGGAAAACACACCAAACATGTGGAAGAAGGTGCTCTGGTCACATGAAACCAAAATCAAACTTTTTGGCAACAATGCAAAACGTTATGTTTGGTGTAAAAGCAACACAGCTCATCACCCTGAACACACCATCCCCACTGTCAAACATGGTGGTGGCAGCATCATGGTTTGGGCCTGCTTTTCTTCAGCAGGGACAGGGAAGATGGTTAAAATTGATGGGAAGATGGATGGGGCCAAATACAGGACCATTCTGGAAGAAAACCTGATGGAGTCTGCAAAAGACCTTAGACTGGGACGGAGATTTGTCTTCCAACAAGACAATGATCCAAAACATAAAGCAAAATCTACAATGGAATGGTTCACAAATAAACATATCCAGGTTTTAAAATGGCCAAGTCAAAGTCCAGACCTGAATCCAATCGAGAATCTGTGGAAAGAACTTAAAACTGCTGTTCACAAACGCTCTCCATCCAACCTCACTGAGCTCGAGCTGTTTTGCAAGGAGGAATGATCCTCCTTGATACTGATAGAGACATACCCCAAGCGACTTACAGCTGTAATCGCAGCAAAAGGTGGCGCTACAAAGTATTAACTTAAGGGGGCTGAATAATTTTGCACGCCCAATTTTTCAGTTTTTTATTTGTTAAAAAAGTTTGAAATATCCAATAAATTTCGTTCCACTTTATGATTGTGTCCCACTTGTTGTTGATTCTTCACAAAAAATTACAGTTTTATATCTTTATGTTTGAACCTGAAATGTAGCAAAAGGTCGCAAAGTTCAAGGGGGTCGAATACTTTTGCAAAGCACTGTATATATATATATATATATATAATGTTTGGGGGTTTTGGAAGTCATTTTCCAGCAGAAACATTATGATTTTTTAAATGTAGGAGTGAAATGCCAGAATTTACCCAGTTGGAATTCAATAAAAGAGAAGTGTGGGATGTAAACAGAACAATTATCTATATTAACTTAGTTGGATGGAGAACTGATCGCTCAGTTCTCGGTCTTCACTGAGCAGAGAGCTAGTGACTGTCAGTTACCAACGCTGTGCTTTGCCCCTCCAGCAGTCACTAAAGTGCTGGGCTGTGTAGGGGGCTGGAGCAGCTGGCTCACGCTCTCAGCAGCACGCTATGAGGCTCAGCCAGCTGCCAGGAAGACATCTGGATGGATCCCGCCATTATAGTCAGGATCTATCTAGAGCCTTGATTGGCTGGGTGATGTCAGCTGACAGTGGACTTTAGCCCGCTCTTGGCTGATTACAGGTCACAGGAGCATAGAAATAAATGTACTAAGAGCTTTGGCCCTATTTCTCCTTTGAAGTTACAATGTAGCAAAAAGACAAACGTTGTACCACAAATCATTGTCAACATACAGAAAATATAATGGAAAGATGATCAATATCTGTAAGGACCTTACAGAGACCATATCTCATGACATTTTGTATGCCCATAGTAATCCTCAACAATCTGGTCATGTTTAAGACCTGGAGAAAAGGAAGGGAGGGGGGGGGGGGCAGAGGAAAGGGGCAAGAAAAAGGGGAAGTTGGGGGAGATGAGGGCGGGAGGAAGTTCAAGTGGAATCGATCCATGCAGACCAGATTTTGTCATATTTGGATAGGCAACCTCTGATACATAGAAGCAAAGATCTGACAGCCAGGCACCAGTCAATATAGGGTAGAAAAAAATGTCTCTGCTAGCGTAGTAAGATGCATAACAAAGCAGTAATAGGAAGATCATCATAAATACCCAGCAATAGTACAAGAGGCTCTGAAGTTAAAGTGGTATTATTAGGGTTAAGGCGCACAGGGGCACCTTTGGACAGCAGTACTGTCTGTCTGGGGGGAGGAAGTGTTAGATGTACTAGAAGATTTAGAGTGATTGTAAATGATCACCTTGTAAAACAATCCATTCAATTTAAAAATGAAAAAAAGGCAAAACATTTGTGTAGAGATATTAATGAAAAAATATTATAAATACTTTTTTTTCCTTCTTATAAGTGATCACATTTTCTCTGTTCTCAGCTGCATAGGAGCTGGGGGGGGGGGGGGGGAGAAGCAAAAGCACACTGAGCTCCCCAGTGAATGGCTGTGCAGGGGGCGTGTCAGGACAAGTCTGATCATTGAAAGAGAGCAGGCCAACTTACCATCATTGCTAGAGAACTGACTACAGTGTGCTCTCCTGCTTAGTGTGGTCAGTTTCTAATAGGAAAGCAGAGGGGCTGGCAGGAACACCAGTGATTTCATATAAAGGAAGATATACAAAGAGAACAGGATATTTTCTCATATAAGTACATGGTACAGAAGGCACATATCAGGAATATGAAATGTAACAAACACTCTTCAGATTGTAGTGGTTATACTGGGATGATGCCTGCAGGTATAGGCATCAACCCGTATCAGAATTTTCAACCCGTGATTCCCTATTAGGCAGAAGTGATGTGAGTGGCTGAACAGCCACTCGATCACTTCAGCGGCCGGTGGACGGGGATCCTCCCTCCCGCCGCCACCTTTTCTAGGTTCTCTTATCCAATTGTGCAGCCCGGGATAGCTGCGGCCGCTGGCGATGGCTGTACAACACAGAGAGAGAGGAACTGACGTTGTTCCTCTCTCTCTGTTACCCCAGAAACTAGGAGCGACAAGGATTTAGTCACTTCCAGTTTCAGCTCTTTGTTTGGAAAGCAGCCGATCAGACCAATCTGTGTCTGTTCCGCTGCATTGGAGGCTAGAGGAGAGATCTGGGGTCTAATAGACCCCAGATCTCTCCATAAAGAGGACCTGTCACTAGTGGCATAGCATGGGGGGGCAAGCCAAATAATTTGTGCATCCCTAACCCGTGGACTGTTAGCACTCCCTGAATCCAGTGTGCAGTGAGGACAGCCAGTCACAGTAAGCAGTGCACAGTGAGGACAGCCAGTCAGTGAGCAGTGTGTGGTGGGAGGGCTGGGAGTACTTCTCCCGTTCTTTGTGTGCAGAGTAAGGGTTGAAGCAGGCAGATGCTGTTCATTCCTTGTGATAGCAATAAAGTTAATATAAAAAAAATTGTTTTAGATTAAATAAATATAACAATTTTTAAAAATGTAAAGCGCCTCTGTCCTCCCATGCTTATGCAATGCAAACACATACATAAGTCCCGCACCCATATGTAAAAGGTGATCACACCTCATTCCAAACATCAGACCAGAGCAAAAATTCCAGTGCCAGACCTCTGTAACTTTAAACTGGTAACCTGTAAAAATGTTTAAAGCATCGCCTAGGGAGAATTTTAAGTACTGTAGTTTGGTGCCATTCTACGGGAATACGCAATTTTCAGTTATGACATGTTAGGCTTCTATTTACTTAACGTAACATCATAATTTACAGTTTACCAAAAAATTGGGTATTGTGTTTTTGCGCAATAAAATTAATTGAAGTGTATTTATTTCCAAAAAAATAGCTTTGAAAAACTGCTGCGCAAATACTGTGTGACAAAAAAATTTGCTAAACCCATTATTTTATTCTATAGGGCCTCTGCTAAATAAAAAAAAAAAAAAAAATCAAATACAATAATTATATATATATATATAGCATTCACAGGGCTTCACTTTTTCCACATTTTGTTATGTTACAGTCATGTCCAAAGTGGATTAGATTAATTATTTTCCTCAAAACTCTACAAACAATACCCCATAATGACAAAGTGAAAGAAGTTTGTTTAAAGTATTTCCAAATGTATTCAAAATAAAACAAATCACATGTACATAAGTATTCACAGCCTTTGCTATGACACTCAAAATTGAGCTCAGGTGCATCCTGTTTCCACTGATCATCCTTGAGATGTTTCTAAAACTTGATTGGAGTCCACCTGTGGTATATTCAGTTGATTGGACATGATTTGGAAGTCACTCACCTGTCTATATAAGGTCCCACAGTTAACAGTGCCTGTCAGAGCACAAACCGAGCCAAGAAGTCCAAGGAATTGTCTGTAGGCCTCAGAGACGGGATTGTATAGAGGCACAGATCTGGGGAAGGGTACAGAAACATTTCTGCAGCATTGAAGGTCCCAATGAGCACAGTGGAAGAAGTTTGGAAACACCAGGACTCTACCTACAGCAGGCCACACAGCCAAACTGAGTGATCGGGGGAGAAGGGCCTTAGTCAGGGAGGTGCCCAAGAACCCAATGGTCATTCTGACAGAGCTACAGCATTTCTCTGTGGAGAGAGGAGAACCTTCCAGAAGAACAACCATCTCTGCAGCACTCCACCAATCAGGCCTGTATGGTAGAGTGGCCAGACGGAGGCCACTGTACCATACAGGCTCAGTACATACAGGCTCAGTAAAAGGCACATGACACCCCGCCTGAAGTTTTTCAAAAGGCACCTGAAGGACTCTCAGACCATGAGAAACAAAATTCTCTGGTCTGATGAAACAAAGATTGAACTCTTTGGCCTTTGGCATGTCTGGAGGAAACCAGGCACAGCTTATCACCTTTCCAATACCACCCCGACAGTACAGCATGGTGGTGGAAGCATCATGCTGTGGAGATGTTTTTTAACAGCAGGAACTGGGAGGCTAGTCAGGATTGAGGGAAAGATGAATGTAGCAGTGTACAGAGACATCCTTGATAAAAAAAACCTGCTCCAGAGCGTTCTGGACCTGAGACTGGGGGGAAGGTTCATCTTCCAACAGCACAACGACCCTAAGCACACAGCCAAGATAACAAAGGAGTGCTACAGGACAACTCTGTGAATGTCCTTGAGTGACCAAGCCAGATCCCAGACCTAAAGCCGATTGAACATCTCATTGAGAGATCTGAAAATGGTTGTGCACCAACACTCTCCATCCAACCTAATGGAGCTTGAGTTGTCCTGCAAAGAAGAATGGAAGAAACTGCATAAAAATGGGTGTGCCAAGCTTGTAGCATCATACTCAAAAAGACTTGAGGCTGTAATTGGTGCCAAAGGTGCTTCCACAAAGTATTGAGTAAAGGCTGTGAATACTTACAGTATGTACATGGGATTCTTTTCGTTTTTTATTTTTAATACATTTTCAAAGATTTCAAACAATCTTCTTTCATGTTGTCATTATGGGGTATTGTTTGTAGAATTTTGAGGAAAATAATGAATTTAATCCGTTTTGGAATAGGGCTGTAACATAACAAAATGTGGAAAAAGTGAAGCGCTGTGAATACTTTCCGGATTCACTGTATATATATTTATATAAAATGTTTGGGGGTTCAAAGTAAATTTCCAACTAAAAAAAAATGTAGACTTTTACATGTATTTGAGAAGTGTCAGTGATACAAATTAAAACCAAACTCCAGCTAATACTTTATAAGCAGTTACAGCAACATTTATGGTTTTGGGATAAAGGTTTAAAAAAAATTAAATATATAAAAGCTGATCATTTTAAGCACCCCTGTCAGTGGTAAATGGCTTGTCTCATCTCTGTAACTGTACATTCTGCTGGAGAGTAGGGATGATCGAACGGTTCGGGTCGACCATCGGTTCGACCCGAACATTGACTGTTCGAGGTTCGGCCGAATTCCAAACTTTTTGCTGAAAAAGTTCGGAATTCGGCAACCAGAACCAACCAAAATGCAATGGGACAGGAACTGGACTTTAAAAGCCCGTGATTGGACCAGAACCATCAGTAAAAGCCAATTGAGGGGGCGGGAGAATGCTAGGAATGTGATTGGAGTGACTAGGGGGGTCCAGAGGCCAATCATTAGTGAATACGCCCCCCAGTATATAAGATAGCCCCCGCCAAATCTCTACCATTTTAATACAGGGCTGTGGAAGAGAGTGGAAGCAGTTCTGTTACTTCTGCTTCAAAGTGTCATTTAGCAATTATTAGTGTGAGGAAAGGGATATCTAGTGTAGTTAGGGTACTATTTTCCACTATAGTTAGATTTAATAATCTAGTTTCTGTAGGGAAAGTGTTAAGTGTAAGGAAACCGTAGTGTAGTGTAGGGTTAACTGACTCTGACTGCTATGGCAGGGTGACAAAACCCTTCCATGTCAGGGTGACCGCTATAGAGAAAAGATCGTTTCTCTTAGAACACTTATAGAACCGGATAGTGGCTTCGCCCCTGTCACCCTGCTTTTTGCTGTAGGCATTTTTAGGGCTTTTTTGAGGACATGTTTGGAGTCAGGCATGACATCTGAACTTCTGTGTAATGGTATACAGTGGGTACGGAAAGTATTCAGACCCCCTTAAATTTTTCACTCTTTGTTATATTGCAGCCATTTGCTAAAATCATTTAAGTTCATTCTTTTTCCTCATGAATGTACACATAGCACCCCATACTGACAGAAAAACACAGAATTGTTGACATTGTTGCAGATTTATTAAAAAAGAAAAACTGAAATATCACATGGTCCTAAGTATTCAGACCCTTTGCTGTGACACTCATATATTTAACTCAGGTGCTTTCCATTTCTTCTGATCATCCTTGAGATGGTTCTACACCTTCATTTGAGTCCAGCTGTGTTTGATTATACTGATTGGACTTGATTAGGAAAGCCACACACCTGTCTATATAAGACCTTCCAGATCACAATGCATGTCAGAGCAAATGAGAATCATGAGGTCAAAGGAACTGCCTGAAGAGCTCAGAGACAGAATCGTGGCAAGGCACAGATCTGGCCAAGGTTAGAAAAAGATTTCTGCTGCACTTAAGGTTCCTAAGAGCACAGTGGCCTCCATAATCCTCAAATGGAAGACGTTTGGGACGACCAGAACCCTTCCTAGAGCTGGCTGTCCGGCCAAACTGAGCTATCGGGGGAGAAGAGCCTTAGTGAGAGAGGTAAAGAAGAACCCAAAGATCACTGTGGCTGAGCTCCAGAGATGCAGTCAGGAGATGGGAGAAAGTTGTAGAAAGTCAACCATCACTGCAGCCCTCCACCAGTCGGGGCTTTATGGCAGAGTGGCCCGACGGAAGCCTCTCCTCAGTGTAAGACACATGAAAGCCCGCATGGAGTTTGCTAAAAAACACCTGAAGGACTCCAAGATGGTGAGAAATAAGATTCTCTGGTCTGATGAGACCAAAATAGAACTTTTTGGCCTTAATTCTAAGCGGTATGTGTGGAGAAAACCAGGCACTGCTCATCACCTGTCCAATACAGTCCCAACAGTGAAGCATGGTGGTGGCAGCATCATGCTGTGGGGGTGTTTTTCAGCTGCAGGGACAGGACGACTGGTTGCAATCGAGGGAAAGATTAATGTGGCCAAGTACAGGGATATCCTGGACAAAAACCTTCTCCAGAGTGCTCTGGACCTCAGACTGGGCCGAAGGTTTACCTTCCAACAAGACAATGACCCTAAGCACACAGCTAAAATAACGAAGGAGTGGCTTCACAACAACTCCGTGACTGTTCCTGAATGGCCCAGCCAGAGCCCTGACCTAAACCCAATTGAGCATCGCTGGAGAGACCTAAAAATGGCTGTCCACCAACGTTTACCATCCAACCTGACAGAACTGGAGAGGATCTGCAAGGAGGAATGGCAGAGGATCCCCAAATCCAGGTGTGAAAGACTTGTTGCATCTTTTCCAAAAAGACTCCTGGCTGTATTAGATCAAAAGGGGGCTTCTACTAAATACTGAGCAAAGGGTCTGAATACTTAGGACCATGTGATATTTCAGTTTTTCTTTTTTAATAAATCTGCAACAATGTCAACAATTCTGTGTTTTTCTGTCAGTATGGGGTGCTATGTGTACATTCATGAGGAAGAAGAATGAACTTAAATGATTTTAGCAAATGGCTGCAATATAACAAAGAGTGAAAAATTTAAGGGGGTCTGAATACTTTCCGTACCCACTGTATATACACACACACATGTATGTATATATACACATAGGGCAACGTGGGGGGTTCTTTACTGTTAGGGTTACAAGATTGTGGAATTCTCTACCACAAGAGGTGGTTTCTGCGGGTAGTATGGTGGCTTTCAAAAGACTCTTAGACTTACATCTCAAGGATCAGAACATTCAGGGGTATGTGAGATGAGTACAGCCACACACACCTACACAGGTTGAACTGGATGGACTATTGTCTTTATTCAACCTTACCTACTATGTAACTATATGTAACATATATAGGTGTAAAAATAGCAGAAACATATGCTTGCGCTAATGAAATAATTAACACCCATATGGCTTCTCTGCTATAACACCTAGGTGTGTTTTTGCAGCAGGCGGTTTTTTTGGGCATTTTTTTTTTACTTTCACACCTATATATGTGTATGTGTATATATACATACATGTGTGTGTATATACCCCTACACAAAAGTTGACAATTTTTAAGAACTTTTTTTTGTGTGATTAATAGTCCCTGGGGCATGACCCAGAACCCTAGGCACTTTTTAGGGGCATTTATTGGGTTTTAGGGCTTCAAAATTGTGTTTTTTGATTGCAGAAGTTCGAGTCCCATTGATTTCAATGGGGTTCTGAAATCCGGGCCGAACTTTCGGGAAGTTCGGTCGAACCGAACTTTTGAAAAGTTCGATCATCCCTACTGGAGAGCTTGTTCTTTTGAAAAACAACAGACTTACTGGCTGGCTCACCAGATCAAAACAGAAAGAAGAAAGTCTAAAAAATAAAATGAATGCAGCCATTGCATGTCAGAAATGGTAAGCTACAATACAATAAATGTTTGCTTTTGGGTTTATTACCACTTTAGGGCAGTCTGGTCACAAATGAATTCTAGTAATCATAAACCTGTGATGGAAGTTGCCATTAGCAGCACCTTTACATTGGTTGCAAAGTGAGAAGATGGTCGGGTTAATGTAATACAGCCTCTGAGGTATAAAATATATCTTATGTCAAAATTTCAAATCGGACAAATTTGTCCTTAGCAGAGATCCTGAGTTTAGTACAGTATATTGAGATATAGCATCCCCCCACTCCTCCTCTGAACGGGCAGGTTTATCATTCATCAGCTTCTGGAAAAAGAAAAAGCTATAGGGCCATGATACGTTACAAGATACATTATAAGATACGTTATAAGATGAGCATAAACTGAGGAGAGGCATTTGGTAAGATCACATGCCCTCAACATAGGTTTTATCGGATACTGTTGAAGGTAGGCATTTGAGGGAATTTGGCTCCAATGACATGCCTAAGTTGCTGATATCTTTTTTTTTTTTTGGTACAGTGTTGCATGACTGAGTAATTGTCATTCAAAGTGTGACAGCCCTGAAAGCTAAAAATGTACCTAGCCAGGAAGGGGGTAAAAGTGTCCAGTATTGAAATGGTTAAAGAAGAAGTCCCCTTCATAGCTCAGTGCACCTGTGAACATTTGAGGGGCAGATTAGCGAGCTCTTAACTGACAGTCACCGGCTCTCTGCTCAGTGAAGACCAAGAACTGAGCGATCAGCGGTCTTTGATCGCTCAGTTCTCAGTCTAGAGGCAGCATTGGACAGATGCAGCCTCGGACCGAGTATGGGTGTTTGTTTTTTTATTCCGCACTTCTCTTTTAACATCCTAGAATCAGAAATAAAGGGGGCTATAAAGGCTTCAAGAACGTTGTTTAAAGCTTACCGTTCACATTTCTCTTAAAATAAGTAAAGCCTGTATGTACAAGGGCTGTGTGTATACCCCATAGGTGTGCACAGCCTATAGCATTTAGGTGTGCACCCCAAAGCTCAAACACACATTCCTTTCTGGGAAGTGCTCTGTACTGAGCGGCTTGCTGTTCATTCACAAACTAAAGCATAGTAAACACAGTTTACTATGCTTAGGTTATGAATGAACACAGTGAGTGAGTGTGTTCCCTAAGTTCCTTTAGAAAAGGAACGGACCGGTAAATGTCATATTTATTAGCCCTTCCCCTGCTCTCCAAATTAAAACATCCCCCACAGCAGCCGGGAGGGGAGGAGGGAAACCAGCAACACTGTGGGGGGGGGGGGGGACGGAAGCCCGGGGACTAGAGGGAATCTGCACTGCACGTAGTGACCAGGGTGTGTCCAGGCACACCTGGAACAACCCCTGCGCATACCTAGGGTATATTCACAACAGTTTAGTAAATTAGCTGAATTTGTACATGCCACCTACTGGTTGCAAAAGGGTAATTATTAAGAAATATCTGGTATTGTATATTTATCCATCTAAAAAGATTATGGGAGTAAAGTGCTCAGAGCAGGGGATACTGGGAATACGTCTAAAGGACACCTTTATCAGCTCACTTCATGGTAGAGGGGGGGTCACGTCATTTAACTCGACTGAGTGTGTAGGCAGGTGCAGTCTGTGTTTCCCACTGCAGGTGGCGCTCGACCGCAGCGATAATGCAGGTGGGGGGAGCAAGTTGGGAGGAACCTGGTTCCTCTATGATTTCCTTAGTTACGGGAAGGCAGCCATCTGATTAGATGCTGACACCCCATGTGACTCTGTTGGCCATCTTGGGTCAGGCTGATCCTATTTAGGACTCCAGGAGGAACAGTACTAGGAGGAATGGTACTAGAAAATAGGGAGAGCTTCCAGAGGAGAAGGGACAGTGCAGGGCCAACGTCTACCTTTCGGGAAACCTTCCCTTTTGGGAGTGGGCTGGCCAGGCTGCATTCCTCCATGGCAGAAGCTTTTGACATCCTCTATTCTGTATCTAATGAGTTCACTGCTTTCTCAGTTGTAAGTGGGTCCAGGCAATGTGCTCCCTGCTGGGCCTATTGTTATGCTGAACTATTCTACAATACACTGTTATTGCCGGAATTGAACTCAGGGCATTTCCTACCCACCGCACAACACTGCACATAACCCACAAGTGGGAAATTAATATGAAAATCGAGGTACTTGTGAGTTTAGCTAGTTAAGGCCAAAGCTCTGTTTGAGAAAATGGATTCCTTTTTCCCTAGTATTTTCTAGTATCTCTATTAAATATGGCTTTCTCCCTCTACAGGTATAATTAAAGTAAAACCCCATACAATAATGCAACCCCATGGTGACCAAGTGAGCAGCACAGAGATAGTTAAAATGGAAGGAATAGAAAGAAAAGGGGTTAATTAACCCCTTTTATTTATGGGGTAGTGACAGGTACAGTTAGCATAGCATAGTTATTATAAGGACCATAGATGTAACTAGGGAAATTTGGGGCTGTGATCTCGTCCGTGAGGTCAGATTGGCTTCTGTTTCCTGTTACTAGCGGCCCCAGTATCTAGGTAGATTAGGGATCTTACCTGCTCTATCCCGCTTTTCCCGCTTAATTCACCTCAACCAGGATTGGTCCAGAGCTCCCCTTCAGCCTTATTTAAGGGGTCTCTCACTGACTGGATTTCAGATCGCCTCAGCAAGTTGAAGCCGAGCGGTGCCCCTCCCCTATTTGTCACGGTCAGTTTATTATTTTAGGGTCACCTTTGCATGCTGCAGAGGGGGACGTTAATTATTCTTGTGATTGAATGTTTTAAGTATGGAGTTGGATAATTATTTTGAAGTGTTAATTTGTTCATTGCAACCTGGGTCGTGTTGGCCGGGTTGTTCTAATGTTTTGTATTAATGTTTTAAAGTTATTGGTTTTAATTTCCAACCTTAAGAGGAGTGTGGTGTCATTTATTTTACACCCCGTTCACACTGGGGCGACCTGTCAGACGACCTGGACGCCTGACAGGTCGCCGTAGGTCGCTCGCCATAGAGAAGCTATGGACCCGTTCTAATAGGAGCGACACAAGTCGCTCCGACTTAGAAAAAGGGTCCGGAGCTTCTTTGGGGCGACCCGGAGCGACCTGCATAGACTTCAATGTTATGAAGTCCGTGCCGGCCTCTCCGAGGTCGCGGTGCGAGCAGTGCGCCGCGACCTATGAGATCGCCCCGGCAAGTCGGATCGCCCCAGTGTGAACGGGGCCTAAGTTTAAGTTATTTATTTATTTAGGAAATCCTGTCTACTACCCCAGAGCTCTTTGCTGGAGTCCCCGAGAAATATAACAAGTATATTTAATGCCAAATCACACCAGGGTGACCTGTTTTGATGAATTTACACATGCACATTAACCACTTGCCGACTGCCTAACGCCGATCTACGTCGGCAGTCAGCCCCTCACAGGCAAAGTGACGTAGGGCTACGTCACTAGCTTGTGAGGGTCTAGGGAGCGAGCGCGCGCCCCCGGAGGCGCGCTCCCGCGTGGTCACGGACCCCCCCGCGCGTGTGACCGGCAGACCCGATGTCCGCCGGTCACTCTGCGATCGGCGGGGGAGAGGGAGAAAGTCAGGCGGCTTGTGTAAACAAGCTGCCTGTCATTCTCCCCTGTGTATGAAGGATGATCATACGGTTCTACTATGTAGAACCGTTGATCACTCTTCATACACCTCAAGCCACAGCCAATCACAGTAGAAAGCACGCCCCTAGGGACACACATAGCCCCTCCCTTTCAAAAAAAGTTAACCCCTTCACTGCCAGTGTATTTTTACAGTAACAGTGCATATGTATAGCACTGATTACTGTAGAAATGTCACTGGTAACCCCAAAAGTGTCAAAAATGTCAGTCAAGGGTCCGATCTGTCCGCCGCAATGTCGCAGTACCGCAAAAAAAAATCGCAGATCGCCGCCATTACGCGTTAAAAAAAAAAAACAACAAAAATGACAAAAATCTTTCCCTTTGTTAGTAAACGTGATAACTTTTGCGCAAACCAATCAAAATACGCTTTTTGCGATTTTTTTTACCAAACATATGTAGCATAAAACAAATTGGCCGAAAATGTTAAAAAATTTTGATTTTTAAATTTTTTTGGGGGGAATTTCATATAAAAAAATGTAAAAAATATTGTTTTTTTTGCAAAATTGACGCCCTTTTTTTGTTTATAGCACATGATCAAAAAATCGCACAGGTGATCAAATACCTCCAAAAGAAAGCTCTGTTTGTGGGAAAAAAAGGACGCCAAATTCGTTTAGATACAGCGTCGCACGACCGCGCAATTGTCCGTTAAAGTCACGCAGTGCCGAATCGCAAAATACCCCCTGGTCGTTTAGCAGCCAAATCCTCCGGGGCTTAAGTGGTTAATGTATATTATGTCAAGCATTAACATGTGTAGCACTAAGGTAGCCTATGCATTTGAATGGGCTGCTAACACACCCAATGGAACAAATGGTCCTGCAGCATTTTTGCCAGTGCAGCGCACCGTACCGCAATGCACAGTGGTGTGTTACTGAGTGATGTGGAGCTTTGCTTTGACTTCACTGCTTCTCCCATTGCAGCCATTCAGAAAATGCAGAATTTAGAAACAGCGGGGACCTGACAGCTCTGTCTCCGCACACAGCGTGGAGACAGAGCTGCCATCCGCCAGCTCAGCGGGGGATCAGCGGATCTATCCCCCTGTGAGAAAAATGGAGTCTGCCGACGGACACCAAGTGTGAAAGGGGCCTAAAGGGCCATACACACGTGCAGATTATCTGCAGACTTTTTCCTTCAGATTTACCTTTTCTATGTAGTGCAAGGGCCTGCCGGATTGCATACAAATTGAAAGTGTTTAGGTTTGACCTCATTATATATGGTTTTGGTAAGTCTGCAGACAAAAGTCTGCAGATAATCTGCACGTGTGTACGGGGCATAACAAGCCGAAAATCGGCAGATCGGTCGTCAGACGAAAATTCCCGGCCGAATTTCGACGCGTGTGTACGGGGCTTTAGTGTTAAAAACTCAGAGATCTGACCTATCTTCAGTGGAACAGTGAAGAGGTTAACAATTTAGGTTAATGAGGTATGCTTGAACCTGTGTTTGGAGAGACACACAGAGGCAGCAAGAATCATGCAGCCAGCAAGGTAAAAGTTTATTTTCAGGTTTCTTAATTAAAAATAAGCATATTTTATATTAGTAAAAGAAAAAGAGGGAGAAATATAGTTTCCTTATTGATCCACAGTGCATAATATGCTTTTTTTTATCTTTACAAAGCAACTGTGCATTTAAATGGCATTTGTTACCTTTGTATCCTTTAGAGTCCTTTCAAACTGAGGTGCTTTTCAAGTGCTTTGGCACAAAAAAAAGTGCCTGAAAATCTCACGAAAACCTATTCCTATTAAAATCAATGAATGCTTTCACACTGGGGCCGTGCGGTAAAAAAAGTCCTGCAAGCAGCATCTTTGAAGCGCTAAAAAAACGCCCCTCTCCATTGAAATAAATGAAAAGCGTCTAAAATCAGTTCTTGAAGCATTTTTTGAGTCACGTGTCCTGAAAAAAAAGTGCAAAACTTACACCTCAAAAGTGTTGGGTAGTTTTCAAGCACCTCAGTGTGAAAGGGCTCTTAGTGCCGGTTCACATTTATGTGATCACAGAGATAGCATGTAATTTGGAGTGCACTGCTCCTAAAGTAACATGCGATCTCTGTGCGGTGCAAATTCAGCCATACAGTTTGTATGGCTGAATTCGCACCGCAATCGCACTTAACACGCACAGTACCCTTTTTTTGGTCTGCAGCAGAATCGGATCACATGGTGGTTCACACTAGTGCGATCCGATTCTGTGCTAACTCTCAGATCGCACTACGATATGCAATCTGATCTGGGGGTGTTGTTAACTTTAAATTGACACCCCCAGCGTATCGCATATGGCAGTGTGAACTGCCTGTGCTGCGGATGCGATGCGGGAGCACGCTGTATATTCGCAGCATTCCCGCATCGCATAAATGTGAACCGGCACTTAGGGTAGCAAATACACTGACTTCAGAAGACCCCAGTTAGCCTATTCAAAATGAATTACAAACAGAGGATTTGATGCAAAAACTTTAATCTTGTCAGGAGAAACATGCATGACACACAAGGTGTGAATTTAAGCCCCGTACACACGTACCGATTGTCGGCCATAAATATTCGGCCACCGACCGATCGGCCGATTGTAGGGTTGTTAGTATGATGCTTCCGACAGCCGACAGCGCATTTTCGGCCGAACAGAATCTGTCGTGCAGACTTTAAAATATTTGTTGGCCGTCACCAGAACGGCCGATTGTTCGCCAGTCAGTACAGATTTCGGCCGACAGACAGCCGATTAGCAAGACTGGGCATGCTCAGAAAAGAAAAAACACTCGGAAAGTTAACCATCACATGACATCACTTCTGCAGTCGGCTGTTGTTGGCCGACAAAATTCGTGTGCAGTCTTTAGCACTTTTCAGCCGACAGGACAGCCCTGGACAAAAGACGGCCGATCGTTCAGCCGACATTCCGTACGTGTGTACGGGGCTTTAGCCTTCGTTGTGAGGAAAGAAAAGCAGGTCTCCTGTTTCCAAACTCCTGAAAATTCTTGCATTTTGGGTGTTCTGCTGTACTGCTGGCTTTAATCTACTTTCCAACTCTTTCTCAATTAGAACCAAATCCTGCTGCCCATTTTCACCTTAGTTGTCCCACTTTTTGGTCTTCTGTATAGACCATTTATAAAAAAAAAAAAAAAAAATCCACAATTTAAGTACCAAAGAAGTTAAACTACACTTAAGCTGGGTTCACACTTATGCGATGCCAGACGTTGCATGTGATTCGCTCCGGATTTCTGTGCACGTCGCATGCAATTTCTGTGTGATGCGCATTGGACCAAAATAGTGCAGGACCATTTTTTTGGTCTGCACTGGAATCGGATGGCAAAGGTGTTCAGACCCATGAGTTCACACTGCGTTCTTTGAACCGATTTGTGGGTGTCATTAACCACTTCTGGGCCGGAAGATTTTCCCCCTTAATGACCAGGCCATATTTTGCGAATCGGTACTGCATTACTTTAACGGACAATTGTGCGATCATGCGACGCTGTACCCAAATAAAATTGATGTCCTTTTTTCCCCACAAATAGAGATTTCTTTTGGTGGTATTTGATCAATTGTACGATTTTTATTTTTGCGCTTTAAACAAAAAAAGAGCGACAATTCTGAAAAAAAATATATTTTTCACATTCTGCTATATAACACCCCCCCCCCCAAAAAAAAAAGTAAAAATCTAAATTTGTCAACATTTTAGGCCAATTTTTTTCTGCTACATATTTTTGGTAAAGATTTGTCATTTTTATTGTTGTGTTTTTTTTTTTTCTTTTGCGGGACTGCGACATTGCAGCGGACAGATCGGACCCCTGACTGACTTTTTTGACACTTTTGGGGGGACCAGTGACATTACTACAGTAATCAGTGCTAAAAATATGCACTGTTACTGTAATAATGACACTGGCAGGGAAGGGGTTAACAGTGCGGGTGATCAAGGGGTTAAATGTGTACCTAGGGGCGTGTTTCTAACTGTGGGGGGCGTGACTTGTGGAATGACTATAGAGACCTGTGATCCTATATAGAAGGATCACAGGGGCTCTCTGATCATTCCAGGGAGAATAACAGTCAGCTGTGTTTACAACAGCCGACCGTCCTTCTATCTCAGCGGGGAGCGATCGCGGGTGTCAGGCGACAATCGGAGCCGTGCATCAGGTTCCTCGCTGACAAGCAGGGGTGGGAGCGTTCCGGCGGCGGCGCACGCTCACCCCTAGCTGCAGGCACGCGACTGACGTAGACCTACGTTGGTTTGCCTGGGTGAGCCACACTGCCGCAGTAAAAAGGAGGCGTGTGGTTGGCGACTGGTTAACTTTACATTGACGCCCACAGCGGTTAGCAGAGAGGGGTGTGAATTACCTGCGAGTTAGATGCAATGGGGGGAGCCTGCACAGGAATCGCTGTGGTTCCTGTATCGCATTAGTGTGAACCCAGCCTAAGTGCCAATTCACACTATAGGGTCTTATTTACATATCTGTGACCTCCATTTTAGACATGCGACTGAAATTTTTAATTCATGTTGGACTTGGCTGGAAATAACTCACCTTTTTTAAATATGTGTCATTATCCTAGTGTGTTTGCTTTGTGAAATGAGTCCTTATGTTTTAATGCAACACATTGTGCACTAGGCAGATCATTAACCACTTGCCGACCGCTCACTGAGGTGGTACTGCGGCAAAGTGGCTCGTTATCGTCCAGCGACGTAGACCTATGTCGCTGGACAACGCCCCCTCCCGGCGGCGCGCTCCCGCTGTATTCAGACACAGCGGGAGTCGGGCCAGGGGCAGAGAGGCGGTGATCACCGCCGCTCTTCCCCGATCGTAGGGGATTGAGTGAGGAAATCGGCCCGCTTCTGTAAACAAAGCGGGCAGATCTCCTCTGTGACAGACAGTCACAGATTACAGGATTCAGCATAGCTGAACCTGCGATTTGTGTCTGTGTCACACAATCCCCTCCTACCACACACGTAAGTAAGCATGAGGCATACATTTAACCCCTTGATCACCAATAAAGTTAACCCCTTCTCTGCCAGTGTCATTTTTACAGTAACAGTGCATATTTTTAGCACTGATAACTGTAGTAATGTCACTTGTACCCCCAAAAGTGTAAAAAATGTCAGGGGTTCGATTTGTCCGCCGCAATGTCGCAGTCCCGCAAACAAAAAAAAAATCGCAGATCGCCGCCATTACTAGTAAAAAAATAAACAATAAAAATGACAAATCTTTCCCGTAGTTAGTAAACGCGATAACTTTTGAGCAAACCAATCAAAATACGCTTATTATGATTTTTTTACCAAATTATGTAGCAGAAAACAAATTGGCCTAAAATGTTAAAAAATTTTGATTTTTAAATTTTTTTTGGGAATCTTATATATCAGAATGTAAAAAATACTTTTTTTTTTTTTCAAAATTGTCGCTCTTTTTTTTAAAAATTAAAACTTGCACAGGTGATCAAATACAACCAAAAGAAAGCTCTATTTGTGGGGAAAAAAAGGGCATACATTTAATTTGGGTACAGCATCGCATGACCGCGCAATTGTCTGTTAAAATAACGCAGTGCCGAATCGCAAAATATAGCCTGGTCAGGAATGGGGTAAAATCTTCCGGTCTTAAAGCGGTTAAAAATACGCTCATTGAGAATTTTTTTGTCAAAGACATGTAGCTAAATACATTTTGGCCTAAATATATGACAAAGATTGAATATATTGGATATTTTTTAACTGTCAAAGTAGAAAATGTCAATTTTTTCGCAAAATTTTCGCTCTTTTTTTATTAATATCGCAAAAAATGAAAAGCGCAGAAGCAATCAAATACCACCAAAAGAAAGCTCTGTTTGTGGGAAAAAAAGGACGCAAATTTAGTTTGGGTATGGCGTTGCATTACTGCGCAATTGTCAGTTAAAGTCGCGCAGTGCCAAGTTGCAAAAAGTGGCCTGGACGTAAAGCAGGAAAATCCTCCGGTGGTTAATGGGCGTGTGCACTGTGGTGTGCTGCAATGCAGGTGCCTTGCACTCTATCATAGTACTAACTTGGGGTGCTATTCAAAATGAATGGCATTGCAACGCACTATACCATGGTTTGTGTTGCCTTTGCTTACATACTTTCTGCTGAAAGGTGTCCCCATTTGTCATCTCAAAAGGTTGGGAGGTATGCTTTAAGGGCTTGTTAACACTAATGGTTGGAGAGGGGCTGTAAAACCATGCAGTTGATCTGCATTTTTTTTACTGCCCCTCAACTGCTCCCCTTTTAACTGGAAACGCAGCAAACAGAGGTGCAGCCGGGATGTTTTACTTTTCTGGCTGAGGTCAGTGGGCACTACCGCCTGCCAAACACATCCCATTCAAATGACTGGGGCAGTGCTGCAACCAGGCTTAGTGCACACTGTAGCATTAGTGTGACATTTTAGAGAGTTAAATGGTCTCTGAAGAGCATGTCAAATGATCTCTAAAGATGAATCCAAACTTGGATTGCTCTTTAGAGAGCAACTTTTGAGTAAACTAGCCCAAATGCACTCTCCCTCACTGACCTAGAGCAAACATGCAGATTTGAAAAGTGTATAAATATGCTGCGCTGAAAACTATATAAAGAGTTTTTTTTATATATATATATTGCAAGCATTGCAATAAAAATCTCCTTAAAATGATATGCTGATATATGCCAAATGTGTCAATCACAAGGCCGGATCTGACCCACCAGGGCATTTCAAGTGGCCCTCGTACCCAGGGCATTTTTCAGCCGTAACAAGGTGAAACCCTGTTCGGCCACCTTCGTCTTTTGCCCTCCACTGCCCGCTAACCACTGTCACCTGTGAACACAGAAGCCTTCTGTGTTTACAAGAACCTTTTGCTCTTGGAGGTTCCCACAGATGTGTGTGTATAAAATTGACGATAATCATTTTATCTAAGAACAATCTGTATGCTACCCAAAACGGCTCATATGTTGCAAAAAATATATTGCTGAAAAATATTCAAATCATCCAAAAGTATGAATAGTGAGTGAGGAAAAACATAAATCCCAGTAGTGCAAAATAAGGCTTCTTCAATGAAAGTGAAGAGACCCAATCCTCCACCTTCTCCTAGACCTAGTGTGAACTATCCCCTCCAGAATTGAAAAAAAGGTGAGGTAGATGGCGCTGCCGTGGGTAAGTAAATAAATAATAGGTGTTAGACAGAAAATGGCAGATAGTAATGGTATAATAGGTATAGAGTTGCACAAAGATAAATGGTGCAATAAAGTGCAAATGCACACTATATGATATAGACAGATAAAATTCAATAGTATAAATTAATGCAATATAAGATAACGTAATCATATAAAATTCACAAATATGTGCAAGAGTGCAAACAAATGTGCAAATATGCAAAAACAATTGATGTAAATATAAAAATAAAGTGCAACGTGAGGCAAATAAAGGTCAGTGAATAGTGACTGACTTGGGGGAAAGGGAATAAATTAGTGCGAGGCAATCTAGAAAAATAGAAAAAATAACCACTACAGTGAACATGAATTCGTTTATAGAAGTACCACCAGGTAAATAAGTCTCGTATATAGAGACACTATGAGGTAGTGGCTGTGATAGTAAATAACAATAACAATAAATAGGTGATCAATCCAATATACAGTGCCTTGCGAAAGTATTCGGCCCCCTTGAACTTTTCGACCTTTTGCCACATTTCAGGCTTCAAACATAAATATATCAAACTGTAATTTTTTGTGAAGAATCAACAATAAGTGGGACACAATCATGAAGTGGAACGAAATTTATTGGATATTTCAAACTTTGTTAACAAAGAAAAAACTAAAAAATTGGGCGTGCAAAATTATTCAGCCCCTTTACTTTCAGTGCAGCAAACTCTCTCCAGTTCAGTGAGGATCTCTGAATGATCCAATGTTGACCTAAATGACTAATGATAATAAATAGAATCCACCTGTGTGTAATCAAGTCTCCGTATAAATGCACCTGCACTGTGATAGTCTCAGAGGTCTGTTTGAAGTGCAGAGAGCATCATGAAGAACAAGGAACACACCAGGCAGGTCCGAGATACTGTTGTGGAGAAGTTTAAAGCCGGATTTGGATACAAAAAGATTTCCCAAGCTTTAAACATCCCAAGGAGCACTGTGCAAGCGATAATATTGAAATGGAAGGAGTATCAGACCACTGCAAATCTACGAAGACCTGGCCGTCCCTCTAAACTTTCAGCTCATACAAGGAGAAGACTGATCAGAGATGCAGCCAAGAGGCCCATGATCACTCTGGATGAACTGCAGAGATCTACAGCTGAGGTGGGAGAATCTGTCCATAGGACAACAATCAGTCGTATACTGCACAAATTTGGCCTTAATGGAAGAGTGGCAGGAAGAAAGCCATGTCTTAAAGATATCCATAAAAAGTGTTGTTTAAAGTTTGCCACAAGCCACCTGGGAGACACACCAAACATGTGGAAGAAGGTGCTCTGGTCAGATGAAACCAAAATCGAACTTTTTGGCAACAATGAAAAATGTTATGTTTGGCGTAAAAGCAACACAGCTCATCACCCTGAACACACACCATCCCCACTGTCAAACATGGTGGTGGCAGCATCATGGTTTGGGCCTGCTTTTCTTCAGCAGGGACAGGGAAGATGGTTAAAATTGATGGGAAGATGGATGGAGCCAAATACAGGACTATTCTGGAAGAAAACCTGATGGAGTCCGCAAAAGACCTAAGACTGGGATGGAGATTTGTCTTCCAACAAGACAATGATCCAAAACATAAAGCAAAATCTACAATGGAATGGTTCACAAATAAACATATCCAGGTGTTAGAATGGCCAAGTCAAAGTCCAGAACTGAATCCAATCGAAAAACTGTGGAAAGAACTGAAAACTGCTGTTCACAAACGCTCTCCATCCAACCTCACTGAGCTCAAGCTGTTTTGCAAGGAGGAATGGGCAAAAATTTCAGTCTCTCGATGTGCAAAACTGATAGAGACATACCCCAAGCGACTTACAGCTGTAATCGCAGCAAAAGGTGGTGCTACAAAGTATTAACTTATTGGGGCTAAATAATTTTGCACGCCCGATTTTTCAGTTTTTTATTTGTTAAAAAAGTTTGAAATATCCAATAAATTTCGTTCCACTTCATGATTGTGTCCCACTTGTTGTTGATTCTTCAAAAAAAATGACAGTTTTATATCTTTATGTTTGAAGCCTGAAATGTGGCAAAAGGTCTAAAAGTTCAAGGGGGCTGAATACTTTCGCAAGGCACTGTATATAACTTAAACAATGTGACTATAAATAAATAAATCAAGTGGACCAAACATATATAAATGATGATTTAGGTGATTAAAGTGATGTGTGAAAAGTCCATATAATATTGTGGATGGTAATCTCATTAACTGAATTGCTCCTAGGTGATCCGTTTCTGGGGGTGCATGTGAGGAATGCAAAGTGCTCCCCTCACAATCCAGCCCGCACTCACCAGAAATTCCTTACCCCTACAGGGGTATAGAGTGTTGTACCCTCTTAGGGAGGAATTAGGGGGAACCTCTTTCTGGCAGGATCATCAATATAGGATAACCTAGGACTGGGACACCTCTCCACAAATGGTATAGCTCAAATGAATCCAGGGGACATCGGTAAAGGATCAGGGAAAAGAAGGAAGTACCGGACCATATGAAGGAAAAAAAGACCTCACATAGTGAAGTATTGCCAAACAGTAGATTTATTATAAAGCAAAAAGTGGTACTCACAATGTTACAGGTAAAATAAGCTTTAAAAGCGTGGAACCGCAATGCAGCCAGATAGAAAAGCAGGGCTTCCGGAAAGCCGTGCACCACAACAGCCGGAAATGCGTTCCAACGGGCAGCGGATGTGACGTGGTTACGTCTTACGCGTTTTTTCATAAGACGTCATCAGAGGCGTCACCTCCAGAAATTGACCCTAACCACAAATATTACTGTAGCATGTTGGCAAGCACCAGGACCCAGAGGATATCTTTAATTTGCTCCAGCTTGTATATGCATTAGATCAGAAGAATCACAAGACCCAACTTCACAACCATAATTACTTGATGAAATTAACCACAAAGGATATCAATCTCAATCCTCAAAAGGAAGAGAAGCAAATATGCTCACCACTAAACGGGGTACAGCGAGGATGAGAGGTATCTTTATCCAGGAGCAAACTTGAAGATTTGAAAAGCTAGAGTTCTACAGTCCTACAGTTGGTCAAGTCAGGTATTTAAAGTAATGAAATGAAAGGGTCCCTAATGATAACCAGGTTTTTTTTTTTTTTTTTTTTTAAAGACAGGCTAGCAAAGGGGATCTGAGTGACAGTTTTACATGCTACTGGACAAGGTAGGATCCTTAATGCCACAATTAAAAATTCAGACTTTGTATATTTGTTCTATCTAGTACTTTGCAGTACACCGAAACCTTAACATCTTTTAAGCCTGCAATAAAGCACCATGCGTTTCCCCTATTCTCCCAGGATCACGAGCATAGTATATACTGTACCTGTGTGCACACAGTTTCGGGATTAAGCTAGCCATACATGGATCAAAACTAGGCTGGTTCTGCAGAGACCAGCTGAATTTCGACCCATGCATGGACCCTGTGGTTGCTGACTTCTGTACAACCACCCTGTGGGGTTTTGCTGCTTGATCAGTGCCCCAGGCTACAGCCGCTAGCGCTGACCATTGTACTGTCAGAATACATTTGCTCAGTAGGAGGGTACCCCCTTCCACCTTAAATGTGTGGATGGGGAATCGGGTCAGTGTTTTTTTTTTTTTTTTTTTCCAATTCACTGGTTGAATGAAAAAAGAATGTATGGGCTGCCTTCGGTCTTTACAAATCCTCTGACCTGTACTGGTGTGTGTGTGTGTGTGTGGTGTAGCCTTCAGTGATTCCTATGGGTATCTGTCAACCTATTGATGGATTTTGTACTAAAATAAACATATAACCACATTATGCACACCTAAATTGAGATAGATTTCTAATGGTTTCAACCAGATCCTGTACAGCAGCAGGTCAGCCGCACAGTGAAGATCTCCAGAGAACAGTGTTGTAGGTAAATATGTCCAAGGTTCAATTTGCTGAAGGAGGGATGTAGAAAAGAATAAATGGGCTAAAATAGCACTTTTCCTTTTTCCACATTGCAGACAAAGGTGTACATTACGAATAAGAATACACAGAAAAAGGTCACTTGGAAGTTCCCAGCCCTGGACTTAAAGTGGATCCAGCAATATTTTCTTTAGTTTTAGACAGAGTAGGTAATGGTTAAAATGTTACTAAACGCACACTGATTAATTTACATTATCCCTTCTCTTTATGTATATGGATGATGGCACTGTATGTATTTTTTTTCATAATCGATATACAGGGAAATATCTGCGAGAGGAGCAGTCCCGGTTCACACTAGGGCGACCTGTGAGGCGACCTGGTCGCCTCACAGGTCGCCGCAGGTCGCCTCCCATAGGGAAGCTACGGACCTGTTCTAATAGGAGCGACACAAGTCGCTCCGACTTAGAAAAAGGGTCCGGAGCTTCTTTGGGGTGACCAGGAGGCGACTGCCATAGACTTCAATGTTATGAAGTCCGTGGCGGCCGGTCCGAGGTCGCGGCGCGCTGCTCGCACCGCGACCTCGGAGGTCGCGGTGCGAAGTAGCGTCGCCCCTATGTGAACGGGGCCTCAGTCCTCTGCTGCTGGTCACGAACAAAAAAAAAAAAACAGTCTTCAAAATACAAACGAAAGATATATATTTGATATCAAATGTTTTTAAAATTATTATACATATATGTATTTGATCACAATCTTTATTTTTGTGCAAAAACGTGCTATGGGCTATCTAGGGGTTTTTTTTTGCCAATCACAGCCTGTTTCACACCCCTCTAGCTTGTGTCTATTGTGTTTGTATGTGCTTAGAATTACAGGGAGCCGATATGTCCAATCAACATGTAATATACCACTCCATAGTATACAGCTGTTTAGTGGGCCTGGAGGAGGAGGGGTTGTCCTTTTTAACCAGAGTGTATATGCCCGCATGTTTGACTCTATAGTCATGTGGGCTACACAGATCTGAAAAAGGAGGGAATTAACAACTTAGAACTGAAACTGAATCATGTTCAGATGTGGCAAAGATGGGTCTGCACATTTTCAGGTTGCAGCGAGGAAACAGACGAGGAAGGAGGGACAGTGAACAGCAGGATCGACCAGTGTGTTGCAGAATACAGAAAACAAATCCCATAGTGATTGAGTATGAACAGCATGTACTGACAGTTTTTAACCACTTTAGCCCCAGAGGATTTGGCTGCTCAATGACCAGGCCCTATTTTGCGATTCGGCACTGTTATTTTAATGGACAATTGCGTGGTCTTGCGGCGCTGTACCCAAACAAAATTGACGTCCTTTTTATTCCCCAAAAATAGAGCTTTCTTTTGGTGGTATTTGATCACCTGTGCAATTTTTTTTTTTTTTTTTTCTTTTGCGCTATAAACAAAAAAAGAGCGACAATTTTGAAAAAATTACAATATTTTTCACATTCTTTTATATGAAATTCTCCAAAAAAAAATTTAGAAATCAAAATTTTTTAACATTTTAGGCCAATTTGTTTTCTGCTACATATTTTTGGTAAAAAAAAAAAAAATCGCAATAAGCATATTTTGATTGGTTTGCGCAAAAATTATTACATTTACTAACTACGGGAAAGATTTATGTCATTTTTATTGTTTTTTTTTTTTACTAGTAATGGCAGCGATCTGTGATAAGGGAGATTGACAGACGGCTGTGTCTACATCAGCCGTCTGTCCTTCTCTCTCTGCTGCGGGAGATCGCGAGTGGCTGGCGGCCATCGGAGCCGCCGGTCACACGCACTGGCTCCCCAGCTAACGAGAAGGGGTGGGAGCGCGCCCCCTAGAGTCTCCTAAGCGAGTGACGTAGTATAACGTCGCTTTGCCCAGGAGCGGCTGCCTGCCGCATTAAAACTGCGGAGGACGGACTTTATGTGGTTAATAATATGGGTTTAAAGACTGTCAAAAAACAACAAACAAAATATACCAGCTTACTTGCCAGCCTGCAAAAAACAGAATTGACCTTCTTAAACAGTTAACACTAAAACCAAGGGGTTTAGTTTGCACACATTTACAAATACATGCGTAAACTGCAGTGGCCACTTCACAGCATCCCGTTGTACTGCAGTCCTAAATCCTATCATTTTGAGTCTCCTGAGTTTGAACACATAATAATGTATAGATTACGGGCAGGTATGCCCACCCCTCCTTAAAAAGTACAGGGATGTACTGGACACCCAGCAATAGCACAATGGCAGTGATTCGGGAGGTTTTCATTCCTCTCCTGTCCCAGAGTCACAGCAGGAAGTAAAGGGAGATCACTCCACAGCAAGGTGGAGACAGCAAGAGCACCTCTAAGTGCAGTAATTTAATGGGTACAAAATTAACAATTGTAGACTCATAGGTAAAAAATGAAAGGCTCATTAGACGGAACAGGGCCCAGTGGTGATCGTAGCACGGTGTGGCCAGGATCCAAGACTGCAGCACAAGGATGTCAGCGGGAGACAGGGAGGGTACCGAGACGTCTGGAGAGAGGCTTGAATCACAGGGTTAGAGCGCATGACATCAACGGAGGGCGGAAAAGGAACACAATGCATTTCAGAGCATGCGCGACACTCCAAAGCAAGTGGCTATCCATTTTTAGATAGTTTTGTTGGAAGATTTTCACTCGCCTCTTGTCCCCTGGCAGTTCCATAATTTTGGATTTCCCATCAATTTCTTTACCGGAGACCATGTTCATGAGGACCAATTATATGGTTCCAGCCCTTCCACATTCTACCCAAAACGAAATAAATAAAAATTTTCAATGCATATTTGAAACTTCTTTTTTTTTTTTTTTTTCTCAGGCTTTCCTGGTCTGCATTTTAGTTCCAGTTTTACAACTCAAAAAGAACTGAATCCAGATGGTCAAAAAAGCCAGGGAACTGTCTTTTTTAAAAGCAGGTCCACAGTGGCAGCCGTCTTATTTATATCTTCAGACATGGGACAACTGCTGCAAATTGGCCAGATTAGCGGACAATCTCAATGGCATTACCCCCCCCCCCAGCCCAGTTAAACACTGTCTTAGGGTCTGATTGAGTGGACAGGCTGAAAGGAGTTTGATAAGCTTGGTTGATTAGTATTTTATCCCCAGCAAAAGCCATCATCAGCATCTTTTGTCTGTATTCCCTTCTCTATTCTCCTGTCTCCATTCGCCAAAGCTTGGGAAGCTGAGCATGTATTATTGAGATGGTTGCCCAAAAGACATGACCCTTAAAGTGGCCCATACTTAAAGTGACTCACTAGATTAAATTGAATTCTGGGGCTTCTTCTGTACCTGGGAGTAAATGGAGCAATGAGATAGCAAAGGAATTGTAAGTTTATTTTGCAGAGGGGTCTGGTTTTGGGCAAATAATGGGTTCGCTTAATCTTTAACAAATTCTTGTCACAGGAGTTGCAGGTAGGGGGAAGAATTATTTCACCCTGGAAAGCATGTTTTTAGACCTTGGTTGCATGTTGGGGATATGAAGAAAAAAAAGAAAACTTTGTACTAATTTCTTGCTTAAAGTAATTCAAACAAATGGCTGAAATTTAGAAAAACCACGCCATTGTATATTGTGTATATTGAAGCAGCTGACTATTCAGTAAAATAGCAGGTTCTTTCTGAGGGAATTCATAGAGGAAAAACAGGTTGAGTAGAACTGCAGCAGTCAACATAGACTTCACAAGCCTCAGGGGTATTTATTTTAGCTGTATGAGTGAAGCAAGCTGCCCTGCAGTTTCTCACCTTGTGGACACTAAGATAATCTTATATTGTGTACATTTGCATTTTATGTAATTTATGGTATGAAATTGGGTGACTTGTGAAAGGGGTAACCCATTGATGGGCAGATATCTCCCTTAGAACTTCAATGTTGGGACCTGTCGTTATAGTAGTTAGCAGATGGATATAATGTAGCGCTACTCCCTTAGGACCCATTTGTCAGGCCCTTCTGCTAATGACGACATGCCCCATACCTGGCTACAACAATCACCGACACCAGTAACAGTTGAATGGACTTTACTGAAACTAGTAAAAGCCCTGGAAGGGTGGTTTTGAGTTAAACAATTCAATTCAATACTTCTTAGATTTATCTTGTCCAATAATGTTTTTTTGTTCAATGGCTCCCATTACCTCCAGGTGCAGGGGGTGGCTATGGGGACTAAATGTGCCCCCTCCTATGCTAACCTGCACCTGGGGGGATGGGAACGTGATCTCTTCTCCAGGGACGATCTTGAATCATTTCTCTCCTGTGTGCTCCTGTGGAGAAGATTCATTGATGACATTTTTATGATTTGGACGGGTTCCCTAACTATGCTATTGAGATTCTTTGAGGTTTTGAAAACCAATGATTTTAATCTCAAATTCACGTATACATACAATCAAAAATCTTTGAATTTTCTAGACATTACAGTCTATATAGGTGATGATGGAGCCGTAGGTTCCACTCTTTTTCGTAAAACCACTGTAGGCAATACCATTCTGAGGGCAGATAGTTCCCACCCCCAGCCGCTTGTATTCAGTATACCGTATAGCCAATACTTAAGATTGCGGCGTAATTGCACTAAATCAGAGGATTTTGAGAGAGAGGCTAAAAATCTACAGAGACGACTTCTATGTAGAGGTTACAGTAGGGCTTACTTGAAAAAATCATATCACAGAGCAAAAAAATGGGACAGAACTGATTTTTAATTTTTGGCAAAAAAAATAATAAAAAAACAAACAATACTGATGGGGTATGTTTAATTACAGGGTACTCGGGTCAACATGACCAGGTACGATCAATCTTAAAAAAGTTTTGGTACCTTTTTGGAGGCTGATGAAAAGGTATCCAAACACATTGGAGACCGCCCCCCAGATAACATTCAAAAGATCTCGATCATTAAGGGACCAATTGGTCCATAGTCATTATTCCTCTTCAGGTAAATTCAAAAGATCGGTGACTGGTACACATTCTTGCAGAAGATGCAACTTCTGCAGATATTTACCTAACACCAGTGAAATCATCCTTCCAAATGGTAAAATATACAGACCCAACTTCTATGCAAATTGCCAAACTGTTGGGGTCGTATATATAATGTATTGTAGTTGTAAAGCTTTTTACATAGGAAAAACCAAAAGGCCTTTCTTCAATAGAATTTGTGATTATGTTAAACTTGTCAAAAACAAAAAGTTTGAAAGTCCCATTAGTCGTCATATGGGCCTCTATCATAGTTTTGATGATAAAATGATGACCTTCTTTGCCTTGGAACACATTCCACTCAATGAACGAGGTGGAAGTGTAGATAAAAACTTATTGCAAAGTGAAACTAAGTGGATATTTAATTTATCGGCCACTCAGTATCCTGGTATAAATGAATCCATCAGTTTCAAACCATTTCTTGGCTAGGGAAATGTCAATATAATTCATTGTTAGTCTCATCCAGAAATCTTGGTTGAAAACTAACAAATTGGATTTTGTACTTGTGCTATAAATCCTCCTTTTTGTCTTACGTATTAATACTGATGAATATATATTCTGTGTGCAGTTTGTCTGCATTGTATTTTTCAGATGTAGTTCATCTGCCTATGATTGAACAAAGGATTTCGCTTTGATTTAACCTTGTAACATCTTTCCTGATCCTTGCCGGTAAGTGAATGCAACTATGGGTGCTGAGCTGCGATGGTGACAATATTCCATCTGGTGGGAGGATCACTGGACTGAGTATAAATTTCCTGCCTCTATCATTGTTACCCATATGGGCACCCGTGGTGCCCTACCTTATTTCCGGGTATTTCGGTCCGACCTGGTTAGTAGAGGCACCGCTTTCTACTCCCAGCCTTTCCCCCATTGGAACCCTACAATATTCATTTTAATAGATTTTTTTCCCTCTACACTTGTCAAATGAGTGAATAGATCAACGATTTTTTATCTGAATATTCTTGCTTTGGATTTTTGTATGTGACGGAGTTCCTATAAAATCCTTTATAGTATTGATGCATTTCTGCTGGAATATAATTTCTGGCACTTTTTCTTGGTTTAACTTGATCCGCCTTGGACTGCTTGACCTGGTTCGAGGAATGATCTTCCTCCGCTTTGGCCCGTATTCCTTCTATATACTTTCCTGCTTACAGCATTTTACATGGTGGCCGGACCGGATGTTGTCATCCTCGACTTCCGGTTTCCGGTTTTTGACCATGTGATGCCGTCGCGCCGTAATGACGCACTTCCTCTTCGGGTTCCGATTGGTCGACTGGGTGTGCCTTGCTCTCACTCCCTCGGTGACGTCAGACGCCGAGGGAGTGGAGGAGATGTACAAATGCCGGCGCAACATGGTTATTATTCCACTAGACCACCGGGGAACAGGACACTTGTTTGGAGACCCATGCGGTAATGGAATCCTTCTTTTTAGACCTTCTCTTTACCCTTTGATAATGAAATATGGCGTCCTAACCGTCTTTTCCTATATATTCTGTTTTATATCTTGCGCAGCCTTCATACTGGAGCGCACTATTTGGAGACTCTTGTCGATTTGGGCAGGCCCTCATAGATATCTATGCATGGGAATTTTGATGTGTACAGCACTGGATCACCAGGGTAAATAGCATTTTTTGATATAATCAATACAATATTGGCAGTCTTTTCCTATGGAAGATACATACTGACAACATCCTTCTTTGTTGTTTTAAAGGGATATTTGTCTCTTTGGATTTTGTGAGATAACCTTTCCTTTCTCCATTTACTATTGGGGTACTCTTTGAGGTATCTTTACCCCTGAATTAAACTGGTAAATATATTCATGCTATCAAATTTGATACCTACTCCCTATTAGGAGATCTCATGCAATTTATATCTTCCAATGTATTCCTATATTGCAGTCTCTCATTACTATACGTGTTATACCTGACTTGGCTATCATCTCCTCTATGGGTCAACATTAAGAGGTCAGGTGTCTCCGTCCTCTCCTCTCCACTCACCCCGGTTTCTGCACCTTCGTTGTCTCCACTTCCGGCAAACGAAAAGGTTCAGGTCTCTTTAAGGTACATGGTGTCATTAGTTTCAGAATTATGACATTTATTTGGGCATTCAATATAGGACTATTGATATATGCCCCATTGTAATTTATATTTGTCCTACTTTTCATGTTTTTTTCTTTTGCAATTCAGAAATGTTCACTCTCGACAAATATCTATCAAAACTCCTGAAGAAGCTATTATGAAAATGGCGAAACATGTAGAGTTGATATTATCGAGTGCATTTTTTTGCTTTTAACATTTTAACCAATGTTGTGTCTTGTCCCAAACCTATATGTTTAATAAAATGGGTATTTTTTGAGAATTCAGATTTTTCTCCATCATTTGCACCTTTAAAGTCCCACCTAGCCCCCTCTATTGTAGTTCTCATTTGTTTCAGGGA
Organism: Pelophylax lessonae; assembly: GCF_965119305.1. Lineage (NCBI taxonomy): Eukaryota > Metazoa > Chordata > Amphibia > Anura > Ranidae > Pelophylax > Pelophylax lessonae. The sequence goes on from NC_138772.1 coordinate 328,098,686, forward strand.
TGTGGTGCTTCTCATTGTCATAAACCTCTAACAATATTTCCCAAAATTCAATATAGAACAATCTCAATTACTAGCACATGCAATATCAGACACGAAAAGACTCAAATATAGAATGTCCTTTCTATTGTTCTCTGTCCTTGACTAAGCCATTTGTATAACAGCCAATAAATACACAGTGGTAGTCCTTAATCCTTTTACCACTCTGATGCTCTGGTGACTTATTGAGTGCAGTCTATCCCTTAACAGCAACTTCTTTGGACAAGATGGATGTGGATTAGGCTGCAGTATCTTTGACTGGATGAAGACCTCTGTGATCTTGGCAACTAGAAGAAGTCGGGCAAAAGGCAACCCACAAGGCTCTGGGCTTCCCCCTCAAACCTACACCTCCCTGTTGGTGAACCATGGAACTCTATTCTTGTAATGCTGCCCTAACTTGCTCGAAGAGTTCCCTCTGAACCCTTGGCACATGCAGCAGCTCTGACCACAGCACAGCAGCAGCCTCCTGGTCTCTTCTTTCCTAGCAGCACTGGAACTGTAGTATGGCACACAGTCCTGTGACTACCCTGCAGTAGGCACCTCCACAAGCCCTTCTTTAGGCACACTTTTTTCCCAGCCACAACACACAGCAACCTGTAGAACTTTTGGCAGCCCTAAGCCCTGTCCCAGGGCACGCTTCTGGGTTTACAATTCGGACTATCTTCCAGCCCTCTGTTTTTAAGGCAGCACGCACGAGGTCTGATTTATATACAGATCTGTATTGTTAAAAACCTCCAAGCTAGCAAGTACACATGCGTTTATCTGTGTAGCACCCTCCTAAAGAAGGATGCTAGGCAAATTTACTTTTTGGCTCCTTCTGTAGTAGTTCTGCTTTTCATGGACTGGGAGTTCAAACTGCTTCCCCCCTGCCTCTGGAAGAAGCTTCCAGAAAAAAGGGAGGGAAATTCCCATTACGGCCTGGCCCATCTCTGAAGAGTGTCCAGCCGGTAGCTTGGGAGGTGATAAATTGTCTGAAGCACTGGAGAGATTGTTCCTTTCCCCAGGAGGGAGGAACCCTCAGACTGCTGCCCTGAGGTAGTCCATGGACTGTGTGGCTGTTCTTGAAGCCTCAGCAGTGTCAGGGCTGAGAGCTTGGATTGATCTCCTGATGAGCTGGATGTAGGAGTGCACCAGAAGAGATCTGGTCTGGGAAAGGATTGTCTCCCTCATCAGACTGTGTCTGGAGAAAGCCCCCTCCTGCCAGAACACAAGTGTCAGCGCTCGCACTGGCTACAAGCACTGATCAGATAAGTATTGGCTGTTGGTTTTCCAATATGCTCATTTTACCAAAGCAGTCCTGAGATCCGCTTCTGTCAGTCAAGGACCAGCACACACGGGCCTAAAGTCGGACAGTTTTCCACTGTATTGGCTGATTTCAGACGATATTCAGCCCATGTGTACAGGGCTTTAGGCTGTTCGTTGTCCCCCAGTTACCTCCAGAAAGAGACTAGGGAGAAGATTGTCCTCCTATTGCTTTTGCTGATTATTCTTTGGAGTATCCCATGTCCTAACCCCTCTTGTTTCACGTTCTTCAAGCAAAACATTTTAAAAAGACATCCCCCATAGACTGAGTTATTGGAGCCAGAGTGTGTGAACTGGTGGGCAGCCTGTGTACTATTAGGGAAAAACCAGCAATTACCAGCGGCCTATGTGGGGGTAGCACTACATCTGCTTTACACTCACATCCATATTATTCTCCCTATAGTAAGTCTTTTGAGGACTCATCACTCCCTCCACAGTTCTCTTGCTGAACCTAGCCAAAAATGTCCATCATCCTTCCACAGAAGAGGGAAATGTTGGGCATTGCTTGCACAAAGTCTACATCACCCAGAGAGGCAAGTTATTATAGGTAGGTCAGCAACAACCCAATCCTAACAATGCATGCTGAAATCGGGATGTCACATGTGTTGAACAAAGTGTTTTTTGACCATCTTTGCAGTAGAAATATTGATTTATTACTGTCAAAGCAGTACTGCAAACACGTTTTGAATTCCATTATGATTATTATGCTTGGTATGCAGAAGCTAAAAAAACTCCAAACTGAGGTAAAAGTGACAAGTGACAGCACTATGGACCTGTTAGAGAATAACAGTACAGTGACATTAATTGTTGACAAGAGTCACCTTGGAATATGTAAACTGCACACAATCTAAGACTCCCTTCTTACCTGAAGTTGTGTGGCTTCCCCATAAACTTTTACGCCCAGAATAGTAGTTTTTGAAAACGTAGGCATGGTATAATAAAAAAAAAACTCTCTAAAAATCACTCTAGCGGCACGCTAGATCCAGGGGTTTTGCTTTCACAGTGTTTCTATGCCATTTTAGTGTAAAGCCCTCCTCAGACTGTGGTATCTTCAACAAACTGAAAAAAAACACACAGGAAGGCGCAAACACCTTGTTCATTACCAGACATAAGTTTATTTCAACACACAAACAAATGGATACTCAGATAGTAAAAGCAATAAGCATGAATCACAAATGCTTTGTCCGAATGTGATTTGCCCATCTTAGGACCAATTCCAATTGAATGGCTGACACGTTTCAGGGGACATACCCCTTCCACAGAGCCAAAAATGGTAATGCACAAAGTGTTTGCGCCCTCCTGTGTGTTTTTATTTTTGTGTTTGCAGTATGGTACAATAATAGCATATAACCGGGTGGTACATATAGTCTCAACAATATATAGTCACAGTAATGTATGGCAAAGCCAAAAGTAAGCAGATAGTCTAAACAAAAAGGCGTTCCCTGAAAGATTGGAGGGAGTTTAAACAAACAAACCAAACTGGGCAGTAGTAAGCAGCAACAATTTTAAAGCATTGCATTAAAAAGGAAAGATATAATTTCTGGGCCGCCCATGGCTGCCAAATCCTATCGTACTTCCTAGGACAATCCCTTTTTAATATATGTCAGTTTATACATAGGCAGTACAGTGTTAATTGAATTCTCCCATTAAACCACAGAGGGAGGGGAGGATACATTCTATTTACAGAGTAATTATTTTTTAGCATTATACAATAAATGGGATACCAACACATTTAGTGCAACAATGCCTTCACTCATCATCCTGGATGCCCATTAACACCAACTTGGGAGACAAAGGGAGGGAAAGTTAAAGACTAACATTAAGTTTAAAGATATCCGTCCAGAATTGTGCCACCCTAGGGCAGCTCCAGAACATGTGGAAATAAGTGCCAACAGCCAATTGACAGTGCAAGCAGGAGACCTCTGGGGAGTGTAGTACATCTTATGCAAAAATGTGGCTTACATTTATTTGCCCCTAGAGGAGATAAGTAGTTTGGGGCTGTCTTCAAAACTACCCTCTGTCATCCCTTTCCAAAGTAGGGATGTCAGCCTCCACTCCTCCCACACCTTCTCTATCTTAGGGGACTCAAGACTGAGTAATGCCACATAAAGAGAGGGAAGGGGCTTGGGTAAAGACTTCTAAGCGGTGAGGTCCTCAATGGAATCTATCACCAACATGGGGGGGGGGGGGGTGCGGGAACTGAGCTCAAGCAGCTTGCCACAGCTGAAGATAGCGGGTTACCCCATGACGGCTGATATAGTGACCAATGATCAGGGTTCAAAAACCATCTCTTAGCCCACACTTTCCTTTTAGGGTGTGGAGGGTCAGCATAAGCCCTGGGCCACTGTACACCAGATTACTAAGCTCCTTAAGAGAACCTAACAGGGCAGCCTCCATACAGAACACTGCATCGGCCTGGGAGCCAATAAACCACCATAGGACTGAAGCCAAAATAGCTGCCCATTAATATACCAGGTAATTGGGCAACACCAACCCTTCACACCGTACAGGAAGACATAATGTAGATTTCGCCAGGCAAGAGAGAGCGCCCCCCAGATGAAAGGTTAAACACAAAGGAGTTGGGTACCCAGGTAGGAAAATTATGGCAAAGACACAGGGCACACGCCATTCCAAGGCCATTAAGGAATAAGTAATTGCATTGGGGAAGAGGAGGAGATAAATGCAGCCCATCAGGTTCAGTGATAGAGTACCCCAAGAGGAGCATCTGCCAAGTAACTGCAGAAGTAATGGTTGTAGATTAAGACCATAGAAACTCATTGAACCCAGGTATTTAAACCAGTCAACCCACATCAGTGGAGTGGCTGCTGCAGTCTCCTATGCCCCGAACAGACTATAACCAGTTGATTTGGACACCCAAAAACTGCACAAACTCATCGAAGAGTGCAAGAGCAGCCCATAACGAGGAATTTGCGCCCTCTAGATACAAAAGGACATCATCAGACTAAAGCAAAATCTTTTCCTCCCAGAGGACTGACCGGTAGCCTCTTAACAAGCGGGGACAGACCAGCAGCCCCTTAACAAGCCAGGAGCTCTGAACCAAGATGGCCGAAGGGAAGGAGACGGGGCAACCCTGGCAAGTCCCCCGCTGCAAAGGAAGAGCCTCCAGAGACCCTACCATTTGTATGTATACAAGCATGGGGCATTTGGTAAAGCATACCCAACCATCTGAGAAACCTAGGCCCAAACCGACGCATCACTTCCCAAAGGTATCCCAACTCAACTTAGTCAAACACCACCTTTGCATCTAAGGAAGCAATGACTCTTGTTCCACCATTTGCATGATGATAGATGAATTGAGAAAGCGGTGTCTGATCAACATTGTTACACCTATAGAAAGCACAGTCTTCAGGTTCCTTGCCTGGTATGGGTACCAACATAATGACCGGCTGCAGACATAGACTCAGGAATCTAGGGAGAACTGGGCAAACAAGGAATTGAGCTTGGGTGCTAGCAAGTCCTGATAGAGTAAAATTCCACAGGGACCCAATCAGGAACAGGGGCCTTACTGGGCTGGAGTTGAGCTATAGCTTCCTGTACATCCCTAAGGGATATATCTCGATCTAGTTTGGCACTAGCGTCAGGGTCAAGAGTGGGAAGGCCAGTCTGGTTGAGGTAAGTACTAACGTCTTAGAGAGGTTATAGTCTATGCGGGTGTAATATAGTGACTGGTAGTATTGCAAGAATATGTAGTTGATGCCTTGAGAGGCTGTAAGCTTACTGCCATTATGTCCCTAACCTACCAATGTGAGTATCTGAGAATTGCCCCTTGGCCAATTAGGCCAACAGCCTGCCATTTTTATAACCATAATTAAACGCCCGTTGGGCTGTGTAAAGCATAGATTTATGGATTAGTTCAACACAAAGTAACGCCACCTCCCTCAGGAAATGCTGCCAAGCCCGTAACCGGTACTACAGTGCATCTGGAAAGTATTCACATTGGTTCACTTTTTCCAGCCTTATTCCAAAATAGATTAAATTAATTATTTTCTTCAAAATTCTACAAACAATACCCCATAATGTGAAAGAAGCTTGTTTTGAAATCTTTGCAAAAGGAGCATGCCACAACATTATCAGGCATCCATACTGCACGTGGGAGCCATACAAACTGAATACCTTTTTTGAGTTGCTGCAATAAAATTTCAGCAAAATGGGCTAGCCTGCTGCATCATTTTTTCACTTTGATTTTCAGGGTGTCTTTGAAATACCACCTGTACCTCGAGCCACACCAGAGAGGCAGCGGGAGATTAGGGAAGTAAACAAGTGGCTGAGGAGCTGGTGTAGTAAGGAGGATTTCGGGTTCCTGGAGAACTGGGCTCTTTAGTAGGGACGGATTGCACCTAAATGGGGAGGGTGCAGACGTACTGGGAGAGAAGATGGCCAACAAGTTGGAGGGGCCGGTAAACTAGGTGATGGGGGAGGGTACAGATGTAGAATTAGTCAGAGGGGAGCAGTAATGGGGGCATTAGCGATAGGTTACTCACAGTTCCTAAACCCATGGTGGGTAGGAGGACAAATCGCAAGTGCTGCCTAAAAACATTGAACGAGGATACAGTATGCAACCGGACAAAATTACGAGGTCTGTATACCAATGCTAGAAGCCTGGCCAACAAGATGGGAGAGCTGGAGTTGCTAATGTATGAGGAGGATTTCGATTTTGTGGGAATTTCAGAGACTTGGCTTGACAGCTCTAATGATTGACTTGCAACCATTCAAGGGTATTCCCTATATCGCAGAGATAGAGACGGTAAAAAAGGGGGAAGGGTATGTCTGTATATTAAGAACAATGTCCAGGTAAATATGAGGGACGACATTGTAAATGGAGCAAAGGAGGAGGTAGAATCATTATGGGTAGAACTTTAAAGGAAAGGTGATATTGGGCATATACTATAGGCCCCCAAACTAGAGGGAGGAGGGGGAGGCAGACCTCCTATCACAGTTTGGAATGGCAGCAAGGATGAGAAATATCATTATAAATGGGGGACTTTAATTATTATTATTTATTATTATTATACAGGATTTATATAGCGCCAACAGTTTGCGCAGCGCTTTACAGTGTGGGGGAAGACAATACAGTTACAGTACAATTCAAAACAGGAGGAATCAGAGGGCCCTGCTCGTTAGAGCTTACAATCTAGAAGAATTATCTAGATATAGACTGGGCAGAAGGAACCGCGCATTCGTCTAAGGCTTGGCAGTTCCTAAATGTTTTGCAGGATAATTTCATGGGTCAGATGGTGAACGCACCGACAAACAATACGATACTAGACCTACTGATTACCAACAATACTGACTTGATCACGAATATAGAAATACAGGGCAACTTAGGAAACAGTGACCATAGATCAATTTGTTTTTTAGTATAAATCATAGAAATAGGAAATTCAGGGGGAATATAAGAACACTGAATTTCAAAAGAGCCAACTTCCCTAAACTGCGCTCTTTGCTAGACAATAGCAAATGGGATAGAACCCTAGGAACAAAGAACACGGCGGAAAAATGGGAGTGCTTCAAGAACATACTAAATAAAGGGATTGGCAAGTGCATTCCAAAGGGGAATAAGTTTAAAAGAGCAAAAATAAACCTTGGGTGGCTAAACTCCAACATAAAAATGCATTAAAAATAAAGGAAAGGACTAAAAGGCCTTCAAAAAATACAAGGCTGAGGGGTCATTGGCAGCATTCCAACATTACAAAAAGTGCAATAAGAAATGTAAAGGTGAAATCAAGGAGGCTAAAATAGAACACGAGAGACATATAGCGGAAGAGTAAAAAAAAACCCAAGTGAGCTCTACAGGATGTAATGCTTTCAGTCCACGCTCACTGAGAGAAAGTGGGGCAGTGCACGGACTCAAAGCAATACATCCCTGAGTACAGCTGGTGCCAGTCTGGAAATAACGCAAGATTTCTTCACTAGGCGATCCGCAAGGGCTGCTGGGATACATGATGCCGCTATCCCAGGAGCCCTTGCGAATCGCCTAGTGACATAATCGCCTATAGGCAGCCGGACTCGGAAGTGCGGATGAATAAAGAAGAAAAAAGTTATTTCCTTGCAAAAAAATAAAAAATAGTTTACATTGGTAAAAGCATTTTTAAAGGGGATTACGTATATCTAAACTTATTAAATGGGTGGAACTCCGCTTTAAACTACGTAAGGGGTTCTTTACTATCAGAGCGGTAAGGATGTGGAATACTCTTTCACAAGCAGTGATCTGCAGGGAGCATCGATAGTTTCAAAAAACTATTAGATGGGCACCTTAAAGACCACAACATACAGCGGTATACAATGTACGGTTAGCACTAAACACGCACGCACACACATTAAGAGTCAGTTTCAGAGAGAAACTTGAAAAGTTCAACAGGAACAGAAGTATCAGTGACAACAGTTGCCTGCCAACAATCGCTACGTTGAAGTTCTGGGGGGCCACTGCAGAACCCAGGAACAGAGTAGGCAATATAGTAAGGCACTGTAGGAAGGTCATCACAGCCATGGACTAAACTATGAATATCAATCGGTACCTTGGCAAATGAGGGTAAACAAGAAAAACATGGGGCAACAAGCACATTCACCTCAGCGGTGGTAGTCTCCAACCAGGTTGCAGAATCTTTAGGTGTGGTAAAGAAATGCACCTTCTCTCCATCCACTACCTGCAGCTTAGCTGGGACTAGGATACTATACTTTGATTCCCTTAACCTAGTCAAACGACCTGTGCAATTTCTGGGTCTCCACTGAGCAATCTGGGAGTAGGAGCAATCTTACATTTTGGTAGGAGAGCTCCCCAGCTGTGCAAGTGGCCCTCAAGATCTCATCCTAAAGAAATTTAGCAGCCGCAGTATGAGTGTACAAGGGGCCCAGCTGTGGCCCACTCCACAGTAAAATGGGGGGGGGGTGTAGAGCTGGGCAGAAGATAGCAGGGACTGCAGTAGCTCCTCCATGAACACAGTTGGGTTCTTACCCTCTGCTCTCTCTGCCAACCCCACCGCAGCCCCACAATATGAATTTTGTTATGACTGCTGCATTTTTTGTTTTGTTTTTTTTTAGCGCCTTCAGCCCGGTACTCCAGGACCTTTTTTAGTTTTCAACGTTGGGAAAGCTGTTGTGTGGACCCTTTGTTTTGCAGTGGCAAGCCAGGAACGGATCTTATCCAGATACTGCCTGATCAGGCCTAGGTTAAGCTGCACCACCTCAATATTGTTGGTAAGAGCAGCCTGACCAGCTGTAAAAGCCGCCATGACTTTGGGAATCCCAGGCAAAAAAGGAGCAGCATCCTCCACAGCATCCTCCACAGCATCCTCCCTTCTTTTTTTTTTTTATTGAAGGCCTAGTTGGAGTGTGTCCCTGGGTCTCCCGCCTCCGGATCTCCTAGCTCTTGGACAGGTGGAGGGCTTGTGAAGTCCAAGCACCAGTGGAGGGATAGGAAAAGTCTAGGCTAGGAGAAATAAACAAATCTCTCTCCAGCAGAGCTCCGGGAAACACTTCTGCAGTTCTGCTCACTACACTATATTGGTTCCCTATCAACTTTATAAAAATCGCAGCTTGCCACATATAAACACTACAGTACAGCAGCAGCCAGAACAGAGCCCTATACATAGGGAGCGATCTGCAAATCAGGGATAAGAAACTGAGTTAGTAGCAAAAGCAGCACACTTTGCACACATTTAACCCCTTGGTCCCACTAGATGTAAACCCCTGCCCAGCCAGCGTCATTAGTACAGTGACCGTGTATAGTATTATCACTGATCACTGTATTAATGTCCCTAGTCAGTGGCTCCCCCCTCCAGCTTCAGCGTCAGATTGCCCGTTGCGCTATTGCAGTCCCATTATAAGTCACTGATCACCCCCACTAGTAGTATGGAAAGATAAATTACAGGAACTGTGTGATGCGCTAAAGTGCGCATCACACCGCTGCTCACTGCAGTGGAAACGGACAGCGGCCCACACACTAAACTTCTCTCCTGTTTAGTGGTGCCAGCAATGTGAATGGGTCCTGAAAGCTTTTACTGCCATTAAAATATGTAAATAGCTAGGCCTGTTACATGTGTCCATGTGTGATTCACTTGGTCTGAGGGAGTGTCCCCACTGTATCCAATAGGGAAGTCTGTTGGACAGTGGAGGAAACCCAGCCAATGACACACAGGCTTTTGTGGCTGTCCCAGTCGGTTGGCAGAAGAGTGGTGTATTCTGGGATAGGTCATAAAAGCCAAGGGCACATGTGACAGGGCATCTTTGGGTGGGAAACCAGGTCCCAGGAGGAGGGTGACGGCTGTCTCTCCTCCTGTCAGTGTGGAAAGAGGCTCTGAAGAAGAGGCGATGCCTCGAAACGCGTAAGCCTATACAGCTTCGGGGACGATCCAATCTTGATCTCGATGCTGAGGACTCTATATTTTGTCTGATATGCTTTTATTAAGAACTCGTTTGTGAGTATTTTTATTTAATTATTTCAATAAACTTTTTAAGGATAATGCACTAGGCCAGTGTGCCCTTGTGTTTGTTTGTTTGTCGTTTATAATGAGCCAGTATGCATCGCATACTAGCTCATTATGAAATACTTACCTTAGAATGAAGCCCCGACACGGTCGTCTGGAGAACGCTGAGGGCGCTGTTATGTTCCCTCAGTGTCTCTTCCGGGTTTGGCGGGTTCGACGGCTCCGGCGCTGTGAGTGGCCAGAGCCGCAATGACGTCACTCCCGTGCGCATTTCACTTTCTTGCAAGCCCCGGCAAGGAGCTCTGAAGGTCCATTGGACCTTCAGAGTGAATGCGCCGCTGACGTCAGCGGCTGCATGCAGGTTGAATATCTCCTAAACCGTGCACGTTTAGGAGATATTAATTGTACCTACAGGTAAGCCTTATTATAGGCTTACCTGTAGGTAAAAGTCAAATAAAGGAGTATACTACCGCTTTAAACAGGGCTCTTGGTGAGACCCCTGTCTCTGTGTTGGGAGCGCTCCAAGCACAAAGGGAGATACACAAATATGTGGCCCCACGGCAAACTGCTTAGTCCAGTGAGGCCGTATATTTGTGCACGTGAAGGGGTTGATATCCATTGTCTGGGAACAGGTGCATTTAGTTTTTGGGAGGACTGACCCTTTGTTAGCAGTTAGTGTTTTCATTTCAAACCTATGTAAATAGTGCAATGTAAAGTAAATGTCATTTTTCGTTACGCTTGCAAACCTATATGATGATTTATTTTGTGTTTATATTTCTTTCAGGTCTGTAAAATGGAAGTCACCTCCAATCGGGTAACTTTTATTCCACTTCATTTTCTATGCGTTTATCATACCATGCTTAATGGTTAACTTAGACTATAGCATAATGAAAAGATTATGTATCTGTACATTTCATACCAAACCTTTTTGTCTGCACTTGTAACTAAAGGCAGCAGAGCAGACAAATGAGGTTTTTGTTTTGATTTACATGGATGAGCGATCTTCTTTAACTCTTTTGGTAAGTGAAGCATATATGCATCAAGCACTTTAGTTTTGTAACTTTTTGTGTAACTACGTGCCATTTGTTGCTAGCATGTGATATTGGTCTTTTTTCCGGGTTACAAGTGACACTGCTTACTGCAGAAGGCTCGTTAAATTTGAATCTTAAATTGTTAACATACCAGATAAATAGAAGAAATGTATATCGCTGAGTAGTCAGGTATTTACAGACTTACAATGCGGAAGCTGTGTGACATTTTGAGTGGCTGCAAGAAGGAGCGACACAGCTGGACTTTTTCCTCGGACATTGATAATGAGTAAGATAAGGTAGGTTTGTCAGCCAAGCAATGCAGTCTAGATTATGCAAACCTCTTTCATAGTGCAGAACACTAATAGGCGATAGAAGGGGATTTTATGAGTGTGATTTGGTGTTTTAATCACTGTCTAGCAACTTTTGAAATTTTGTATTCTATCCCAGACACAACAGAGCTACTTGGTGACTAGCCACTGGCCTCCGCCAAGGGAGGGGCGCCACTCCCTAGTAGTGAATGGAATTTGCACGGTTCATTGAAAGCTTCCTTCTTTGTTCATGTATGGGCTACACAAATACGTCACCACGGGCACTCAAATTGGATGCAGAATCTGTAAATTCAGTGATACAGTTGTGTTTTTTTTTTTTTTTTTTTTTTGTTTGCTTCTATCAAATCTGTAAGGAAAAAAATTCTCGGGTCACACTTGTGCAATGCGGGAAGGCTGCGAATTCGCAGCCTGTTCCCGCATCGCAAACGCACATCTGGCAGTTCACACTGCCATATGCGATACGCAGGGGGTGTCAATTAAATGTTAACGACACCCCCAGTTTGATCGCATATCGCAGTGCGATCTGACAGTTCGCACAGGATCGGATCGCACTAGTGTGAACCACTGTGCGATCCGATCCTGATACGGCTGAAAAAAAGGGTCATGTGCGACTTTTGTGCGGGTGCAGTGCGAATTTAGCCATACAAAGTGTATGGCTGAATTCACACCGCACATCCGATCGCATGTAATGAAGGAGCAGTGCGCTCCGATATTACATGCGATCGCCGCACATGCTATAGTGTGAACCGGCACTAACTTTGTGCTACAAAAAGGATATGCAAGCACAAACCAAACTATGGGCTGGATTCATTTAATTATCTAAGCTTAACTAATCGGTGTCATATATTTTTTATTTATTTTTTCATTAATTTCCCATTATTGGATGGTTGACGTAACTTCTTTGCACTTTAGTAAATCAGGCCCATATCATTACTCCCCTCCTCTTAAATCCACCACCGGTTATAGGGAGAGAGGTTTACTTGTCTGGCGGAAAAATTAAAAACTACTCCCTTTAGTAACTCACACCCTTGGTTGTAAAGCTGTGAGTCAGTCCCAGGGCTGGGCTCACAGGTAGTTTTATTGTCAGTGTAAAATAGGAAATAGCAGTCACCATGAAATAATAATAGTGTTTTTCATGTACAATATTCCAGTTTCGCCGGGTATGACAATCACTTGCTGTTAAGTCTAATAGTGAATTTTATTGAAACCACCAGTTTCATTTTTATGCCGGTTTGAAAAATATCCATGCCCTATCATGAAATGCCTTGTCTGCTCACCCTATTGATCACGGAGAAAACTTCTAAAAAAAAAAGTCTGTCTAGGCATTACTCTAGTGCAGCAATAATGTGTCTGAAAGGTTTGCAATGATTAGTCAAAAAATGTTAGGAGCTAAAACCAGTGCCATTCACACTTGTGTATTTATTTTTGTAAGTATTTGTACAGGAGTTGTTGAACATTTTGTGGGTGTCTTGGGCTTGATTATTTAAAAAAAAAAACATTTTTTTTTTTCTGATGAAAAGCTAGTTACGAGGCCTAAAACACTTGAAGCTTGTACCTTACCAAGAGCTCATGCACTTTTTTCAAGCCACAAGTTTCAGTTACTGCTATTTAAAGATTTTATTTAGCATCAACAGTTTAAAGCGGTAGTATACTCAATTTTTTTACTTTTACCTACAGGTAAGCCTATAATAAGGCTTACCTGTAGGTACAATTCATATCTCTTAAACTTGCACGGTTTAGGATATATTAGCCCTGCATGCAGCCGCTGACGCTAGCGGTGCATGCGCTCTGAAGGTCCGGCGGACCTTCAGAGTTCTTTGTCGGCAACTTGCCGGAAAGTGACTCCTGCGCGCATGGGCGGGAGTGACGTCATCGCGGCTCCGGCCACTCACAGCGTCGGAGCCGCCGAACCCGGAAGAGATGCCGAGGGAGCATGACAGCTCCCACATCGGTGTTTGTCTGTGTCGGGGCTTCATTTTTTTAGGTATTTCATAATGAGCTAGTATGCTATGCATACTAGCTCATTATGCCTTTTGTCTTGCAGGGTTTTTTTTTTTTTCGGCAGTATTCAACCGCTTTAAGTAGCACTTTACAATATGACGGGAGACAGCACAGCAAAGCAACAATACAATTCAATACAAGAGGGTTGGAAGGACCTTGCTCCTGAGAGCTTACATTCTAATAGGGAGGGGCAAGTGGAACAAAAGGTAATAACGAGGAAAGAATTGAATAAGGTTGGATTCATACCCCGCATCCAAATTGCATGACAGGAGAGTGTGACCGGCTTGCAATGGAGTCGGTTCACTCAGCTTCGGGACGGCTGCGGTCCAGATTGCAGAAGGGTCCTGTGGTCTTTGGCTCCATTTTAGGTATGAATTCAGGCAAAAATTTGGACCCAAGTCATACCTGAATCGGTAGAGGGATGCACCGGACCCCCTACTGTGAGCCACAGCCTCATCAGTGTGCAACCGGCCTTAAAGATTCAGCTGTTACCTGAAGGCAGTATAGGCTACCATGAAGAGATGAGTTTTCAGGAATTGCCTGAAGTGGACAGAGTAGAAGATAGCCAGACAGATTGGGGTAGAGTGTTCCAGAGGATGGGAGAGACTCTGGAGAAGTCATGGAGAGTAACATGGGAGAAGGAGACAAGGAAGCTAGAGTGCAGGTGGTCGTGGGAGGAGCGGAGAGAGTATAGTTTGGGTGACAGGTTGAGACTAGATTGGTGATGTAGTTTGGGCCAGAGTTGTAACTGGCTTTGTATGTTGTTAATATTTTGAACAAGACACCATAGGTGTGCCAGGTGTGCCTGAGCACACCCTAATTCTGGTGTTGGCAACCTGTCAATCACAATCTGTCGATCGTGGGCAGATGACAGGTAAACCACGATCCTTTCTTGCCGACCCCCAGAACCTGGACAGGAGGAGCAGCGGGGGTGTAATTTGATGAACCAATCTGTCTTTTCCTGCTGCAGCAGTTGGAAATAGGCTTTTCCTCCTCTCCCTCTCACCGACATTGAGCTGCCACAGGAGCAAAATACAGGGGATTGCTACCAATATATGCCACCTGTCCTGTCCCTCTTACTCTTCTTTCTGCTGAATGTGTCACCCGTGCTCCCCCCCTCCCCCCCCCCCATTGTTTCAGGATGGAGAGCGGGGAAGAGGCTGGTAAATGTCGCACCTAAAGCTGGCCATAGACAGAGCGGTTTGCACCTGCAGGAAAGAATCGCTAGATTCCCCCATCAACACAGCCAGTGTGGGGGAATCCCTGCCAAGGAGTCATTGTGTTCTCCAGATGGAAGGGCAGGAGAAGCCATCCCCGCAGGGAGAACACAGTGATTACCGCTAATGGCTATAATTGCAGCTAGGTATATTCGCATGTTAAATCCAACAGGCTGGTTGTACCCAAGTTGATCGATCAACTTGGGTACATTCAGCCTTGCCCATACATGGTTCGAATCTCGGCTGGTCCCTGCTGAACCGGCGAAGATTCGAACATTGTATAGCTGGCCTAAAGTAGGCGTAAACTTGTGTCTGCCATTTTTACCTACATGCAAGCTATTATTAAAGCTTACCTGTAGGTAAATCGAATATCTCTTAAACCTGCACAGTTTAGTAGATATTCCACGGAGCAGCTGCTGGTGACGTCACGGCGCATGCTCTCTGAAGAAATGGCATACCATGCTGTTACTTCATAGGTCTGTGCTGTAAACAGTTATGCCAATGCGCATGCACAGTAGTGACGTCATCGTGTCTCGACCAGTCAGAAAGCCAGAGTCTGCGAACCTGGTAGGAAGACGGGGTGAAGATGGAAGCCCTGTCAGCAGTGACAGTGCGCCACTGGAGGGATTTGTTTTAACCACTTCCATACCGCGTCATGTAAAATTACGTCGGCAAAGTGGTTGTGAGGATCCGGGCCGTCGTCATATGACGTCGCCCGGATCTCCCCTCTACTGCGCGCCCCCGGGGGCACGCAGCGTGGCGATCGGGGGTGAGGCTCGTCCCTCGGACATAGCCCATCCCTGATCAAGGTAAACAGCCAATAGAAATTGGCTGTTTACCACGTGATCGGCTGTGTCAATCACAGCCGATCACATGAGCGGCTCCAGCACGAGCCGCTCGTTCTCTCTGCAATGCGCGCCCCCGGGGGCGCGCAGAGCAGCGATCGGGGACAAGGCTCGTCCCTCGGACAGAGTCGATCCCCGATCTAGGTAAAGAGCCAATGAAATTGGCTCTTTACCACGTGACCGGCTGTGTCCAATCACAGCCGGTCACAAATGTCAACAGAGAACACGGTAACTAGCTGTCACCGTGTTCTCCTCCTCACACACTGATCCTGTGTGAGGAAGAGAGTGTGGTAACAGCTAGTTACCAATCATAGTGCACCCCAAACACACTGATTGCCCCCCCCCAATAAACAGCACCTGTCACTAGCCCATCAAAGTACCCGAGTACCTGTCACCAGCCCATCAGGTACTCGGGTACTCTGATGGGCTGGTGACAGGTACTCGGGTACTCTGATGACAGGTACTCGGGTACTCTGATGACGGGTACTCGGGGACTCTGATGACGGGTACTCGGGTACTCTGATGACGGGTACTCGGGTACTCTGATGTCGGGTACTCTGATGACAGGTACTCGGGTACTCTGATGACGGGTACTCGGGTACTCTGATGACGGGTACTCAGGTACTCTGATGACGGGTACTCGGGTACTCTGATGACAGGTACTCGGGTACTCTGATGACAGGTACTCGGGTACTTTGAGTACCTGTCAACGGAGTACCCGTCATCAGAGTACCTGAGTACCTGTCACCTACCCATCAGAGTACCCGAGTACCTTCCACCTGCTCATCAGAGTACCTGACGCCTGAAGTACCCGAGTACTTGCCGTCTGCTCATCAGTACCCATCACTACTCATTAGTACTCATCAGTACCTATCACGTATCAGTACTGATCATCAGTACCCATCAGTACAGTATCACCTATCAGTATCAGTACTACTCATCAGTACTTATCACCTGCCTGTCACCTGCCCATCAGAGTACCCGAGTACCTGTCACCTGCCTATCGGAGTACCCGAGTACCTGCCACTTGCTCATCAGTACCAGAGTACCTGTCACCTGCCCAACAAAGTACCCGAGTACCTATCACCCTTCATACAGCCACCATGTCCAAGTCCAAAAAGGTTTATATACGTCCTCCGTTTAAACCTAAATACCGGTGTTATGGCAGCAGATAGCTGCCATAACCCTGGTATTTTTTTAAACGGTGGACGGTTGGCTTTCCGATAAGGGTGGTCCCAGCAGCGGATTCGCCGTGGGATCACCCTTCCGGGATGGCGGAAGAGGCGCCCCCCCTCCCGCCACGTTCCGGTCCTTTTCCCCGCTTACCGGACCCGCCGGCAGCGGGGAAAACGATCCGGTCCCAGATCCTCACAGACAGGATGTCGAGTGAGGGCAAGCCTGCCCTCACTTGACTCTATGGTCTTGGAGGACCGGAGCTGCCTAGCAACCGGTTTAAAGGTCCTTTTTTTTTTTTTTTCATTTTATATAATAATTTTTTTTTTTCTATCTTTTAGTGTACTTGTGAGATCTGAGGACTTTTTGACCCCAGATCTCACAAAAAAGAGGTCCTGGCGTGCCTATTTCTATTACGAGGAATGTTTACATTCCTTTTAATAGAAATAAAAATGATCAATTTTTTTTTTTTTAAACGGTGTAAAAATAAAAAATAATAAATAAAATAAATAGTAAAAAAAAAATTAAAGCGCCCTGTCCCCGTGAGCTCGCGCGCAGAAGCGAACGCATACAGAAACCCCGCCCACATATGTAAACGGTGTTCAAACCACACATGTGAGGTATCGCCGCGATCGTTAGAGCAAGGGGAATAATTTTATTCTCTAGGGTCTCTGCTAAAAAAAAATATATAATGTTTGGGGGTTCTAAGCAGTTTTCTAGCAAAACAACTGATTTTAGCTTGTAAACACCAAATGTCAAAAATAGGCCTAGGCAAGTGGCTAGGATGCATGATGATGCGCCTTGGATGTTCGGCCCCTCTATATGGCTAGGCTTTGAAAAAGTCTCACACATGTGGTATCGCCATACTCAGGAGGAGTGGCAGAATGTATTTTGGGGTGTCATTTTTGCTGTGTACATGCTATGTGTTAGGAATATCCTATAAATTGACAACTTTGTGTAAAAAAAAAAAAGAGTTTTCATTTTTTTCCCACATTTTCCAAAAACCTGTGGAAAAAAATGATATGTTCAAACGACCCATAATGCCTCATAGAATATACGTTGGAGTGTTTGCTTTCCAAAATGGGGTCATTTTGTGGACTTTTCCATCGTATTGGTGCTCTAGGGCCTTGAAAAGTGTGATAGGTAGTAAGAAAGTTTTATGTGTATTTATGCTCCTAGAACGCCTGAAGGTGCTTCTTGGACGTGGAGTCTCTTTTTGTGGCCAGGCTGTGTAAAAGTCTCACACATGTGGTATCGCCATACTCGGAAGGAGTAGCAAAATGTATTTTTGGGTGTAATTTTTGCTGTGTACATGCTATGTGTTAGAAATAGCTTATAAATTGACAACTTTGTGGGAAAAAAAAGAAAAAAATTTTTTTTTCTTCATTTTCCCAAGAATTGTGGGAAAAGATTACAACTTCAAAAAACCCACCATGCCTCTTACTAAATACCTTGGACTGTCTACTTTACAAAAAGGGGTCATTTGGGCAGTATTTGTACTGTCCTGACATTTCAGGGCCTCAAGAAAGGAGATAGGCCGTCAGTACATCTGGTGTGATCAATTTTCAGTAATTGGTACCATAGCTTCTAGACTCAATAACTTTCACACAGACTAATATACACTAATTTGGGTTAATTTTACCAGAGACATGTAGCAGTATACATTTTGGCCCAAATGTATGAAGAAAGATTAATTTTTTGCAAAATTTTATAATTGAAACTAAAAAAAAGTGTTTTTTTTTCAAAATTTTTGCTCTTTTTTTGCATATATCACGAAAAAAAAAAAAAACCCAGTTGTGATCAAATACCACCAAAAGAAAGCTCTATTTGTGTGAAAAAAATGATAAAAATTTTGTTTGGTTACAGTGTAGCATGACTGAGCAATTGTCATTCAAAGTGTGAGAGTGCTGAAAGCTGAAAATTGGTCTGGGCAGGAAGGGTGTCTAACTGCTCTGTATGGAAGTGGTTAAGGCAAGTCTCTCCTAATGTGCTAGCACATTATGACATTGCCTTGCAGGTTACATTTTTTTATTAAAGCGGAGTTCCACCCTGGATTTTTATTTATTTTTTTTAATACCCCCGGGACAGTCAGGGCTAGTGCATTCCACAATGGCTAGCCTCTGATCTGTCCCGGGTTGCACTTACCTGCAAGACGAAATACTTACCTTGCAAACGTCTTGTCCAGCGCTGCCATCTCAGATGTGGGCAGCTTGAAGCCAGCGCGTCCTCTTCGGCGTCTTCTTCCGCCTTCTGTGGTCCCACGATGCTCTGCGCCGGCCCCGACGTCACTTCCGGGTCGCGCGCGTCACCCCTCCACAGCTTCTGGGCATGCCCAGAAGCTGTTTAGAAGGGGATGACGCGCGCGACCCGGAACTGACGTCGGGGCCGGTGCAGGCGCAATGATTCCTGGGAGCTATGACGTCCAGCTCCCAGGAATCATTGCAGAGCCAGGAAGTGACGACGGGCCGCGGCCGAGGAAGGAGGAAGAAGGAAGTAAGGTAAGTATATTTTCTTCGCTACGAGGTAAGTAAAAAAAAAAAAAATATGCGATTATCCATTTCTTTTTCAGGTGACCCGGAGCGAGAAGATGGAGGTAAGTATAAAAATAGGGTGGAACTCCACTTTAAGTGATTTATTTATTTTAACAAAGTTTTACTACCGCTTTAAGTGCTGTGTTTTTTATTTAATGAGGGTTTTTTTAAGGCCCCTTTTACGTCAGGCGGACTCCGTATTTCTTAGCGGGGGATCGATCTGCTGAGCTATGGTTTCACTGCCCCCTGACTAGCAACATAAACTAGGACCTGCAGACACTCAGGGCTTTACACATATTTCAGGAAAAATGTAATGACGTCGCTTTCAGCCGGTGATACCGCTGGCAAAGGGGACCCAATCAAATAAATGGTGCCCCGCAGCAATTGCAGTGCAATTGCAGTGCAATTGCGTGCAAGGTATGCAGTTGTGGCACGACAGGTATCACCTCTTCACTGCCTGTCAAACATCCCCTAAAACGTGATCCCATGCAGTTTAACAAATTTCTTAAATTCTCCTCTGTGCTGCTCTTTCAAAAACCAATGTGACACCAACTATCCACACTATCCTAAAAACAGTTGTCAACACCTATATCCTATCTCACTTACTGTATGTACAAGACTTTTTTTAACCTAAAAAAAATGTAGTGCTATAATCACAATATCCCAAAAACAAGGGTCCATGCGCAAGAAGTCTCTCAAATCTTCAGTCCTTAGTGCACATTCATTACACTTGTTAACCTTCAGTGCCAAACATCCTCCACTGGGTAAATGTATTACCCACACTTTTAATATAAGGGTCATAAATGGCTTGTGTCCCTTTTTAAATGGGACCCTTCTTATTCCAACTATTTTTCGCCTCTCGCACTTCAAGAGGTGTGTGGTCCCTTTTTATAAATGCAATCCTCTTTCTGCACCAGGTGTCCTTACTCCTCTGTTTCTTCAGGATGTTAAGGGATCACCACAAAAAAGAAAACTATATAGTGCTTTTACCTCTTTAAAAACAATTTAATCATGTCCATTTTACATACTATACAATCCCATTCCAATGTGCATAAACACATTACTTGTTACAGCCTTATAATTTCAGAATTCCATACTATGCAGTGACTTCATCCAAAAGCTCCGCCCAATGCGTTTCATCACCAACACCTGTGCACTCCGTAAAGGTGATACTATTGGATGACCGTTCTCTCCTCCTTATAGCCGCAAATACTTGCATCATTTTTGTTGGTGACCGCTTGTTCTAACTGCAACAATTTTTTGAAGCTCCCAACTTATCTTTATTCACAACTCCCAGCACCATTTTCTAGTAGATCTTTCTCATTATGATCTCTAGCCTCCTACATAATTGCATTTGAAGGTTTTATTTAGCCATTTTTTCTGAGACTTTTAAGCCTTACGCCATTATCTGTAGAGCTACACTATATGGTCAAAAGTATTGAGACACCTTCCTTTACACGCACATAACTTTAAAGACATCCCAGTCTTATCCATAGGGTTCAGTATTGAGTTGGCCCACCCTTTAGCAGCTAGCTATAACAGCTTTAACTCTTCTGGGAAGGCTGTCCACAAGGTTTAGGAGTGTGTCTATGGGAATGTTTCACCATTCTTCCAGAAGCACATTTGTGGGGTCAGGCACTGATCTTGGATGAGAAGGCCTGGCTGGCAGTTTGCGCTCTAAATCATCCCAAAGGTGTTCTATGAGGATGAGGCCAGTCAAGTTCCACCCCCAAACTCTCTCGCATCCATGTCTTTTATGGACCTTGCTTTGTGCACTGGTGCGTAGTCATTTTGGAACAGGAAAGGGCCATCTCCAAACTGTTTTCACAAAGTTGCGAGCATGAAGTTGTCCAAAATGTCTTGGTATGCTGACGCCTTAATAGTTCTCTTCACTGGAGTGAAGGGGCCATGCCCAATCCCTATAAAACAACCTCACACAATAATCCCCCCCCCCCCCCCGACCAAATGATTTGGACTATAGCAGGAGCTTTGTGGTTATATTGGTTAGGTAGGGGTGTATTTTGGAGAGGTTACGGAGGTTGAGGCAGCAAGCCTTGGAAAGGGATTGGATGTGGGGCCAAAAGGAGAGTTCAGAGTCCAGGATAACACCTAGCACACTCTGGCATGCGGAGATGGGTGGATGGTTGTGCCATTGGTCTTGACAGAAGTCCAGGGAAGAGACATGTGGGGGAGGAAATATTATGAGCTCAGTTTTTGACAAGTTGGGTTTGAGGAAGTGGTGTGACATCTAGGCTGATGTCTGTTAGTAAATTATTGATGCGTGAGGAGACTGATGGAGTGAACGGAGAGATAGATTGAGTGTCATCAGTGTAGAAATTATATTGAAAGCCATGGGAGGCTATCAGCTGACCCAGGGAGGAGGTGTAGATTTTTTTTTTCTGCACCCCGTAAACTCCCCAGCATGTTATCCTATGTGTCCTTGCACACATAAGCAGTTATCAGCGTTTTTTGGCAGGGGTGTTTTCTGGCTGGGAAAAAACCCCCAGAACTAGTGGGTTTAAGGAGGAGTTTTTTTAGGTATAAAAACGCTCCTAAAGGTGATAAAACCTTACAAATGCTATTCTGCATTTCTCAGAGTTTTTGAGCCATAGGCTTTTGTGGGAGTATAGTTTTGCTAAAAATGCTGCAGCTAAAAAAAACTCTGAAAAACGCTACAGCAAAAAACACTGCAAAACTCATTTTACAGCTTTCTACAGCTAACATTACTGGAGTTTTTAGAACGTCCAGTGTACATGAGGCCTAAAGAGGAGTTTACAGCTGTAAAAACTTTCTAACTTTAAAAAAGCTTAATGCTGATAAACGCTAAAAATTGCGACTATTCTGCGTTTATCAGTGTTTTTTGAGCCATAGGCTTTTCTGGGCGTATAGTTTTTGCTAAAAAAAAAAAAAAAGGTATACACTGCAAAACTTATTCTAAGCTTCCTACAGCTAACGCTACTGGCATTTTTATAGTGTCTAGTATCTAGCCCTGTAAAGAAAGCAGTATAGTTGCCTTTTTTGAAGCCGATCTGACCTGATCTCCAGTGGCGGAAACTCTGCAGAGGGCATGGCCGACAACGGGCATGGGGAAGTGACGTCACCCATAAACTTCCATTGTCGGCCATGTCTTCTGCACCCGCCTCCACAGCGAAGCTGGGGTTGACTGCTCAGCGTGGGATTGGCTTCAAAAAAGGTGTGTGTACTGATGTGTTTTTTTTTTTCCTTTACAGGGCTAGATAGGTTAGTGTTAGAATGTGGAGATCTATACATGCAGGGATTTTAGTGTTAGGGTGGACTTCTCCTTTAACCACTTGCTGACCGCCCCACGCAGATTTACTGTGGCAGAGCGGCTCGGCTGCGCATAATCACGTAGATCTACGTGACTATGTATATGTGGTCTCGACAGTGCCGGGACAAGGTCATCCAGCGCCCAGGGCAAGGATGCCGAACTGCTCCCCCCTTCCCTTAGGGTTAGGGTCAAGGCGCCCCCCCATCCCTGCAATAAACCATTGCGCCCAGGGAAACCGTCCCTCCTGCCCACCCCTTGTCCTGGCTCTGGGTCTCGATGGCATGCACTCTCCCGGAGCCTCACTCCCGCTGTGAGGAGACACAGTGGGAGCCAGACCGCGGGATGAGTGGGCGCGATTGCCGCCAGCCTCCCGCGATCTTCAGGGAAACTGAGAGGAGAGCTGCCTGCCTATGTAAACAAGGCAGGCAGCTCTCCTGTCAGCTAAGCAGAAACACTGATCTCTGTGTACCTGTCACAGAGCGTCCCCCCACCCCCCCACCCACAGTTAGTAAGCACAATTTAGGCGCACACTTAACTCCTTGATCACCCCCAGTACCTTCCCTGCCAGTGTCATTTATACGGTAACAGTGCATATTATTTAGCACTGATCACTGTATTGGTGTCACTGGTCCCCAGAAAGTATCACTTAGTGTCAGATTTCTCCGCCGCAATGTCGCAGTCTGACTAAAAATCGCTGATCACTGCCATTACTAATACGTCCAAAAATCTATCCCATAGTTTGTAAATGCTATAACTTTTGCGCAAACCAATTAATATACGCTTTTTGGGATTTTTTTTTGACCAAAAATATGTAGCAGAATACATTGGCCTAAACTGATAAATTTGATTTCAAAAATTTTTTATTGGGAATGTTTTATAGCAAAAAGTTAAAAAAAATATTGTTTTTTTTTTTTCAAAAATTGTCGCTCTTTTTTTTTTTTTTTGTTTATAGCGCAAAATCTAAAAACCACAGAGGTGATCAAATGCCACCAAAAGACGCTTTATTTGTGAGGGGAAAAAATGGACATCAATTTTATTTCGGTACAGTGTCGCGCACTAACGCGCAGTTTTCTGTTAAAGTAACGCAGTGCCGAATCGTAAAAAATAGCCTGGTCATTAATGAGCAAATCCTTCCGGTCCAGAACTCTCTAAAATGTAAAGGGAAATAGTTATTATATTATAGATTATTTTACATTAATTACTGCAGTTTACCATATGCCAATATCTTGTTCACAATCGGAGGAAGCCCTTTCGAATAAAAAGAAAAAAGGTCTGAGTGTGTGCTTGAGGGCACTGTGCATGCATTGTGCAGAATTTGCTGTGCTCAGGTGAATGGAGCTGTCATACCAGAGGCAGAGCTTAGGACAACAGATATTTAGGGCGTCACCAGCAATCACAATACTTCTGGGAAAAAAAAGAGAGAGAGAGAGAGAAAGAAAGGTGTGTCTGGCTTTTCACAGGAGAGTGCTGGATAAGACCTGCCACCTCCTACTCCTCCCCCAGTCTCTGGCTTCAGGCTCTCCCTGTTCAGAGGCAAAGAGCTGCACAGCAAACAGGACGAAGCTCCTCTGCTTGGTTTTTGTCCATCCTGCACATACAATAGATTTATTTTGGCTTCATTCTCTTCTGGTTTCCAATTTCTCGCCATACCTGGGAATTCTGGCCTTGGGCTGGGCAAGCCTACCTGTCTAACTACGGACGCATATGCAACTTCTTCTTTTCTTAGGGCAAATGCTTTGCTAGTTGCTGATCTCCGAACAGAATGAGTCTTTACGGGTCCAACAATCGGATCAATACCCTAGGCAAACTGACCAGAGCAGAGTCTGGCCAGGATGTTTCCGGCAGGTATGATATGATGAACAACCACCACAAGATAATTACTGGAGCAGGAGCAGGAACAGGAGGGATGCAGAAGATGTACTATGCCCAACAAAGTTACAGCGAACAAACCGGAGATAGCTACGGGTGAGTGAAAAAATGACAACAAAATTTTGCTTTGCACCAATTGTGCATGAATTTGCAAATATTTAAAGGGAATGCATCATCAATTCAGCTTTATTTACATGTATGTGAGATCGACATGTAAACAAGATTAATATAATACTACTATTACGCTGGCCATACATTATACAATTTTCTTATTCCATTTCCTTTAGATTTACTCGTGTAGTACACGAGCCTGCCTTATCGCCAACAAATTGAAAGTGTTTAGTTTTGACTTCCTATATGGATTTGGTAAATCTAAAGGAAAATTGTACTAGAAAATTGTCCTAACATTTATAGGTAAAGTTGATCCAGGGAAAATCTGAATGCCTCTGGGCGTATCAGGATTTTTTTCCTACTGTAGCAAATTGGATCATGCTTTGCTGGGGTTTTTCACCTTCCTCTGGATCAACTGCGGGTATAGGATTGTGTGATTTATTTATTTATTTATTTATTGAATTAGATAGACTTGTGTCTCTTTTTAGAGCCGGTTCACATACAGGCGACCCGACTTGCCGGGGCGACCTGTGAAGTCGCGGTGCACAGCGTGCACCGCGACCTCGGAGCGACATGCACGGACTTCATATCATTGAAGTCAATGCAGGTCGCCCCAAAGTAGTACAGGACCCTTTTTCTAAGTCGTATCGACTTGTGTCACTCCTATTAGAACGGGTCCTGTGCTAATCTATGGCAGGCGACCCACGGCGACTTGTCAGGCGACCAAGTCGCCTGACAAGTCGCCACAGTGTGAACCGGCTCTTAACCTGACTATGTATGTGTAATGTATGGCCAGCCTTACTACTTCTACAAATAATAATTCTATAGCACTGTGCTCCCAGGGTTCTCAAGGCACAGGTTGATGCGATCTTTGGAATGAAGGATTGGTCAGTTGTTGTAAAAAGTGTTGTAAAAAGTGTGACTTGAGGAGTCTTTTAAAAACTTCCCTAGAGAGTGCTTCCTGAACAATGGATGACAGCAAGTTCTGTGTTGTGGGTGCTGAATGTATAAGATCCAAAAGATTTTAGGATAATTATGGCCAATATTTCCTTTCTCTGAGGAGTAAGCGTGATCTATAGAATAGTAATAAAATGTGTTAATGTTTTAAATATTCTGTATCTTTGCAAAGTTGTCATTGCGAAGCACAGTGGAGCAGCCATGTTTGCTTGTTGCATAGGATCCGATTCCAGCTATGTAGTACAACACATTGGTTGTATTTTTACTACTCCTCGTCACCGTGCCAATCTATGAAAATCATGCACTTCCTATGTGGCTGATATCTTAGAGTTTGGTGGTGAGGCTAAGCAACTGTAGTGAAATACAGAGCTCCCTCTAGTTGCTAAATTTCTATATAGCGTGGTTCATGAAGCATGTAGAAAAGTAAATGACGCATTAAAAAAAAAAAAAAAATGACCTACAGGAAAACACTGCGATGATAACTCAAATATGTGCTCACTGCAGATTCTCTAAATTGTCTATTGCCATTGAAAAATGATGTAATTTCATGCACTTGTAGTGTGCTGTGGAATATGTGAAGGTAGTAACATTGATATTACCAGGGAATGCCATCTAAACCAGGGATAGGGCATTATCATTTAGAAGTTTCGATTTGCAACAAGGAAATAGTTTGCCACCTGTAAACCTCACAGTTATCACGCCTAGACAGATAGAGTCTGCATCTTTATTATTGTGCATTCACTATACACCTACTTTATGAAAAGAAACTTGTAATTAAAGTGGTTGTAAACTTCAATCTTTGACTTGTACCTATAGGTTAGCCTTTTTATAGGCTTACCTATAGGTACTGTAAATATCTCCTAAACGTGCACCGTTTAGGAGATATTTACCATATATCCAGCCAAAGACGTCATCGGGGATGGGCTCTGAAGGAGCTGCCGCCTGGGCAGTGTGCGGTTGATGGCAGCTCCCCCACGCATGCACAGGAGGGACGTCATCACAGCTCCGACCAATCACAAAGCCGGAGTCCGTAGACCCGAAAGGAAGATCGGTGAAGATGGACGCGGCCTCCAGCAATGACGTGCATTTTGCAGGTAAGTTTCACATAATGTGCTAGTATGCGATGAATACTAGCACATTATGGCTTTACCTTGCAGGTCAGAAAAAGTCACCCAGCGGCTTACAACCACTTTAAAGTGGTAGTAAACTGTTACACCACTTATACCTACAGGTAAGCCTATAATCGGCTTACCTGTAGGTACTGTAAATATCTCCAAAACTTGAACTGTTTAGGAGATATAGAGTGCATGCAGTCGATGACGTCACCGGCGCATGCGTTTTTGAAGGTCCGACTCACGGTGCCAGACCTTCAGAGCCTGTGCCATTAATGGCGGCTCCCGCATGTATGCGCGGGAGTGAAGTCTTAACGCCCATGGCCATATATGAAGCCGGGGGCGCGAATCCCAGAAGGAAGATGGAAGCCCCCCTCAGTGGTGACAGCACGGCGCTGAAGGGCTTCATTCTAAGATACGTTTTTCTGCATACGATCACATTAGGCCATTGCCTTGCAGGGCGTTTTTTTTTTTTTCCCACCAGCCGCAGTTTACTACCGCTTTTAAGCTTGCCATACACTTTTCTTATTCAATTTCCTTTTTTCGTTTTGGGATTCAGAGCAAGGGACACTTATTAGCAAAAGTTTGTAGGCATAGGACACACACCCTGACATGCCCCCCTTTAAAGGAGGATTATACAAAAAAAATGATTCGCTAACCCACAAGTGTTTGTTTTTTACCTCTACTATTCCTTTTATACTGGCTTTTGACATTTACAAATGCAGCAATTTTAAAATTGGGTGAAAGGTCTAGCAAAGAGAAACACTTTTTGAAAGATAAAAAGTGCATTTTATATACAACTATATAGATCAGACCAAAATGAGGGACAAGTGTGGAGGAAAGAGGGACAGTGGGACTTTGTTCCGAATCGGGGACAGTCCTTTGAAATCAGGGACCGATTATGGATATGGTATAGTACACCACGTATAAAGGAGGCCTTATTTCTGCATGCTTGTTCTGGGTCCTTGAAAGAATTAAAGCCAGAGGCAAACAAGGAAAAAGCATCTCCAGAAGGAGCTGGCAGTCTCTTTACCTCTCTTAGCACAGGTTTCTTTTAAACAAAGTGGTCCAGTGTATGGGTCAGTCATATCCGTTTTAGGTTGTATTTTGTTACTCTTGAGTCTTGTAAATGTATATTTTGAAGGTGGTTTACAACCTACTGACATTTTTCAATGCTAGGCCTAGAAGTCTGCAACTGACTACTATCATGGTTGGCTCAAATTGTTGATTCCTGCTGAAAATTCAATCAGTGGGTGGCCCTGTGGGCATCAACTAGCTCGACAAAACAGCTGATACTTAGTATCTGAACCTTCTCTCTGGCTTTTCATCTCACACAAAAGTGAAACCATGCATGGTGTGCATGGACTGTTCATCCCCTCCCTTTCTGTACACAGGTAAATAAACAGGTTCTGCATAGTGCAGCTCATTATTTTAGATGAGTATTTGCATGTGTATACATCAATGGTCATGCATTTACATGTATGTTACACAAGCTGCAGTATAAATGGATTATATACACAGTAGCTGCATACTTACCCATGTACAGGAACAGCAGGTATACAAAAAAAAAATGAACTTGTAGTGGACTTTTGGCCTTCTTCTTTTAAGAACTCTTTTAAAGAGTTCTTATTACTTTGGAAAGTGTATACTTATTTAACGGAAGCACACAAAGACCCACCCAAGCTCTACTGCTATGTTGAAGAAGAGTATATGAGCAGAGTTTAGGTGCTCTGGCTAGGGCATTCACTGCAGATCCAAAGGAAACATAAGCCAGCAACTTGATAGCTTCTTAATGAAACAGTTTATTTTTGCACTACAGCAATGGCAGAATCCAACAGATGCTAACGCGTTTCGGCCAAAGCCTTTCTTCTATGAGGAAGACTTTGGCTGAAACGCGTTAGAATCTGTTGGACTCTGCCATTGCTCTAGTGCAAAAATAAACTTTTTTTCACCAAGAAGCTATCGAGTTGCCAGCTTATGTCTCTTCTACTTCTCATTTGTTTCCTTTTGGGCTGGTTAATATACCATTGAAAGTTTTCGGTTATATTCTTTGATTAAGATAGCTCTTTATCCAGCCAAAGTCTTGTGAATGATACCTTCTTGTACTCTCTGCCTCCTGACTGTTGCCAGCATTTTTCCTGCCAACTTTGTGGACTACAAAACACCTCCTTCTGTTATGGAGCAGAGAGGGAGATATTATGTAATCTTAAACTCCCTGTTCAAAGGGGACAATGATTCTTAGTACAGTTGGCACCCTAGGACATGGAAGTATGTTACCAGGTTCCACCACATCTAGGAATTGGTAATCAATTTTTGTTCTTGGGTTTAGATACGCTTTGGGTACCCTTATGAATAAGGTTGTTTGGTAAATGCTAATGTGAACATTTCAAAGCGTCTATATAAATATTTTAGTATTGTGATACCAAAATATGACACTGGGCTCGTTTATACTGAATATGGTTGGAGAGCAGTACAAATGGATGGTTAAGCCACATTTTTACCACCTCCCTTATTCTGCAAAGGTAGCTGGATGGGGTTATACACATGCTGTGGCAAAAATGTATGCCCCCCCCCCCCATCACATTTGGTGGGCAGTACCACTGCTGAATGCAAGCCATTAAAGTAAATAGGGCTACACCACAACCACCCTGCAACTGTGTATAACCCACACAATTTTGGCATGGTGCTGTGGTATTTACAGGGTTACATCAAGCAGCGAGGAGGTGACCTATTGCTTCTTCACTGCCTGTCAAACAACTCTGAAAAGAGAATCTGCAAGAGCACATCCAAACTTGGCCTGTGCTTTTTTTTTTTTTTTTTTTTATAAAAACCTTTGTAGACAGCTTACATTTACATTGTTGACATTGTTTAATATGTCAAACTGTAGTCAAACTACAGAATAATGATACATGTATTTGTATAGAAAGATCTAAGAATTGTTAGTTCCACGCACCACCTAACTAGTCTTAAAACCATCTAATACCCATCCCCAGTGGTGTATTTTGGTTTTGTGCTGCCCTAGGCCAGACTAAAACTGGGCACTCCCTCTCCCGCTTCTATGTAAATTTTCCAAACCCTTTCCTGTTTAACGGATGCGACTACAATTCCAAACAAGAACCCCTGAGATCTCGAGAAGGGGGTGGGCGGGAGAGAGAGAGGGAGAGAGAAGGGGGGGAGGGGAAGGGGGGCAAGGGGGCAGGGCGTTAAAGCTGTGACATCACTGGTTGCTAGACGCCTGGTGGCTCTAGCAACCAGTGGCCAATAGAGTCTTATGTGGAGGCGGGGACGGCTATTTTGCTGCCACCCTAGGCCTGGGCCTTGTCGGCCTAGGCCAAAATACAGCACTCACCCACCCCCACTTCCTACTCTGACTAACCGGTGTAAGAAAGATCTGTAGACTTGCCTATTTTCAGGTCGCTTCAGTCCGGTCATGTGACTCAGCTCCCCTGTGTCAGCTATTGGTGCTGCAGGGGAGAGGGAGTGCCGACAGTAGATGGGCCACTGAAGCCTATGGGTGATCATGTGACTGGACCAGCCTGGAAATAGGTAAGTGTACGGATCTATCTTACAAAGGTTATATAGAATAGATGTTAGAAGGAGGCGGAGAAGACCATTTTAAGATAAGTTAGGTGGTGTCTGGAATTTCAACTTTAAGCGATGTTTACATATCAGTCTTTTGATGATCTAGCTAGAAAAGGACCATTTGAATTCCCAGCAGTCTTGTTCATTTAGTTTAAACACATAAGGTTCAACACTGCAGGTGCTGACTCGTTTGTTCCCAAGCCCAAACTTGGCAGCAGTGGCGTAGCGTGGGGGGTGCAGGGGGGGCGGACCGCACCGGGCGCAACATCTGGGGGGGCGCATCAGCAGTGTCACTCTGTCTGTCTGACTATGACATACACAGTTCACACACTGTCTGTGGCTGCCTCCATCTTTAGGCTGGGAGATGTCCAGCGCGGCCGCCCTATGGCTGAAAATGGCGGGGAGGAGCGGGGAGGGGATGGACTGTGCCTCACCTGTCCATTGGTGTAGGGTGGGGTGGCGTTGCAAACCAAGCCCTGCCTATGCCGCCTCTCCTCACTGCTCAGTCAGTTTAACAGTGAGTCAGCAGCCTGGTGCTGTCACAGAGTGGGTTTTTTTTTTTTTTTTAATCACCTGATTAGAGCCAGAGGCTCTAATAGGCTTCAAAAAAGAGTGGACCCAGGGCACGCTGGTCTCTCTGCATTGAAAGGGGGCACGCTGGTCATTCTGCATTGAAAGGGGGCATGCTGGTCATTCTGCATTGAAAGGGGGCGCGCTGGTCATTCTTCATTGAAAGAGGGCACGCTTGTCATTCTGCATTGAAAGGGGGCGCGCTGGTCATTCTGCATTGAAAGGGGGCGGGCTGGTCTCTCTGCATTGAAAGGGGGCACGCTGGTCATTCTGCATTGAAAGGGGGCATGCTGGTCTCTCTGCATTGAAAGGGGGCACGCTGGTCTCTCTGCATTGAAAGGGGGCACGCTGGTCTCTCTGCATTGAAAGGGGGCACGCTGGTCATTCTGCATTGAAAGGGGACACGCTGGTCTCTCTGTATTGAAAGGGGGCGTGCTGGTCTCTCTGCATTGAAAGGGAGCACGCTGGTCATTCTGCATTGAAAGGGGACATGCTGGTCTCTCTGCATTGAAAGGGGGCACGCTGGTCATTCAAACTTGTATTTAGATGCATTTTACTTTAATTACATCAGTATTTTCATAACAAACAATACATGTGCTTAGGGGGTAAGGGTTTCTTTAACTAATCTAGAGGAAGAGACTCGAGTGCTAAAATCCTGCGTCTTAGGGGGCGCAAATTACTTGCCTTGCCCCGGGTGCTGACAACCCATGCTACGCCACTGCTTGGCAGGCCAGGTAAAAAAAGCACACAGTGCTCCCAGCCTCCAACCCCCCCATCTAGGTAAAAGCTGCAGGTCAGGTGACCACTGTTTTGTGATCACAAGGCCTTATTTTCAAGAAGTTGCTAAGCAGACAGGAATTTTTTTTTTTTTTTTCTTGCTCCAGGCTTCCTCACAGGGCAGATGCGTAGGAGGTTTGGCGGGTTTCCTGTATCTCTCCTTTCCCACAAGATATGAAGCACTCCCTCACCTATCAGACAAATGTGCAGACATTGTTGCATATGATTCACAGTAGATAATGTGAAGGACAGGTCTACTTTATTTGGAGAAACTAATGAGTCATGTGTAACAGTATTTGTTATTCTTTCTCAAGTCCGAGTCCTTGGTTTAATGATCTAAACGTAGTTGAGCAGCGGCATCTTTGGTTGTTAAGCTTTTTTCAAAGGAAAGCTAGGTACTAGGAGGAGCCGATTGTTAGGTATTCCTATTGAAGTCTATTGAGGCCAAAAGCGTGCTAAACTGTGGGGGACAGAACATGCTTAGATGTTAACATAAAATAACATGGAAAGCTGAAGCACTTTTGCAAATGTGCTCCAAATATCTCAGCTACGGATACAGGCTTTGTGGTGGATTGGCCATTGAAGCTATAAGATTGTGCTCTGCTGATACCTGACCCTAGGGCCTGTCTCAGTACTAAAATAAGGGAGAAGCCGATTTATTGCCTTCTAACATGTCAAAATGATTAATTCTGCACAATAAAGACCTGTTGATCCTTTGTTTTGGGGTCTTGTATCTTCTGGGTGGATTCTCTCAGATATTTAGTTCTAATTGTGCCAGTGTTGCCTTGCAGAGCACGCCATGCATTTGTAGTAGTTATAGCTTTTTAGGTTGACTATACCCGTCAAATAATGAAAATTATTTCCCTGGACAATACTTTTTTTTCTCTATCAGCAGAGATTTGGGCAAAAATGTATAGTAATAATAAAAATTAATCTTGCTCAATCGCTTAAGCCTCAGACCTCATCTCCCCAATAAAGCTGGATACACACTGTACAATTGTCTTTAGATTTTTTCCTTTAGATTTAACAAAACCATATACCGTATATACTCGAGTATAAGCTGACCCGAGTATAAGCAGAGGCCCCTAATTTTACCAAAAAAAAATGGGAAAAATTATTGACTCGAGTATAAGCCTAGGGAGAGAATGCAGGGCGGCGGGCATGGTACAGGAGAATGCAGGGCGGCGGGCATGGTACAGGAGAATACAGGGCTGCAGGCATGGTACAGGAGAATGCAGGGCTGCGGGCATGGTACAGGAGAATGCAGGGCTGCGGGCATGGTACAGGAGAATGCAGGGCTGTGATCATGGTACAGGTGTACCATGCCCACAGCACTGCATCCCTTGTAGTATCCCCGCATAATGGCAGGTAGTACGGCTGGGTTTCACTTACCTGTTCCAAGGCGCCTTAGATTTAAAAATGGTGCCGCCCGGCGCCAACACGTCATTGTGCATGCGCCACCGCCGCTCGGGAAAGCTCGTATAAGTTCGGCTTGTCCCGAGCGATGGTGGCGCATGCGCGGTGACATGTTGGCACCATTTTTAAATCTAAAGCACGTCGGGCCGGCTGGGGACATTTTTTTTTTTTTTTTGACTTGAGTATAAGCCGAGGGGGACGTTTTTCAGCACAAAAAATATGCTGAAAAACTTAGCTTATACTCGAGTATATACGGTAATATGAGGTCAGACCTAAACACTTTAAATTTGTATGCAATCAGGCAGGCCCTCGCACTACATAATTGAAGGTGAATCCAAAGGAAATCTAACAACAAAAGTTGTATAGTGTGTTTCCAGCTTTGGCTTTCATGCCATTCACAAAGAAATTGTTGGATGATAGGTTGTCTTGTGCAACAGCGTGTGTGTTACCATAAACAACCATATATTGAAGAACAAAACAAAAACAGGTCTGCCAGAAACTTTATTGTACTACCAATAAATCATGATACTAATGTGAACTACATGCATTTACATGTCTGCTGTAAATGTATAACCCAACTCCAAAAACGTTTTTTTATAGTTTTGGATAGGGCAGAGAATGACTAGAGCCTGTTCAAATTTTGTTGCTGTCTGAAATGGGAAAACTCTTCAATTGGGCCACATATAGAAATAAAAACATGGCAGAAATTCTACATTTTTCCTATTCTGACCAAAACAAAAAAGTTGGAATAAGCTTTAAATCAGTTTGCTTGTATATTTCTGTACTTTGTCAGCCTATGAATCATCTTCACCCTAATTAAAGGCACAGGTTTATCAATTTTGATTGTATGGATTCTTCTTTATACTGTAGAAATACGCCACTTTGAAATGCAAAACATGAACAGAGATTCTTAGTTTCTTTGCAAAGCATGCAAAAATATTACATAAAATGGATTTTGGAAGTTTCTTAATGGCAGGTGGGCAGTTTTTTTTTTTCTTTTTTCATTTGTCTTACTCCCCCCAACCCCCACATGTTTAGAAGCAAGTTAATCTCTGCATGTTTGGATGATGTTTCTGAATGTGTTGCTGCTGTTAGGGCGACCTTACATTCCAGGACAGTACTCGCCCTCCCCGCCTCTAACAAAAGAATGTGTCCAAGGCAAAAAGGACTGCACTAAATCTCAAGCCACTTTTCTTTGTTTTGCAAACTTTGTGACTTTGGGATGCATAGTAGTTGAAAGATATTCAGTTTTGAGTTGCAGTAACTGAATAAGGCAATATTTTCAAGGCTTTTACCACTGCTATAGCAACCAGTTTCGGTTTTACGCACAACAATCCTTTAATTTGCTTAGTTCAGCACATTGAACTTTAATGTATCACAAACTAGCTCTAACGTAATGAAACTGGAATGTGATCTTTGTTCACTGGCTTTTACAGATTCTGTGATAGTTGAAAAATTCCCAGCACGGGCAAATCAAAAAAAAAAAGATAATCTTGAATCCCAGGTAGCTTTTAAATAAGTGGCATCAATATAAACCTGAGTTTACAATACAAATAAAATACAATTTCCAACTAAGTTAGTAGTGGTTACAACCATTTCAGGTAATGAGACTGTGAGGGCCATTCATTGACGTGGTCAGCAGAGAAATGCAATGGAACTGATAAAGAGCAACTCTAATAAAGATAAGTCACCAAATATCTGATTGAGCTGTAACACCTGCAAGGAACTTAGCAAAATGCTATTGTGAGAACATTCGAAGAGGATCATAGAGATAAAAAAAAAAAAAAAACTTGTGCTGAATGAAGTTTGAAGACTGCCTTTGGAAACCCTATCCTCTGAAAATGTTATTTTGTCCAACTATCATTATGCTCTAGCTTCAATGTTTTCAGTCATTGACCCAGAAGGAGTATTTTGATTCCAGATCAGGGAGTCAGAAATTGCAGTAGTCAAGATTACTTTGACTAGCCATTTTTGACCAGATTGTGTGACAAACTAATGTCCTGGATGGAGCCTGAGTCGGTTCACACTAAGGCGACACGACTCTGTACTACTTCGGGGGCGACTTGTGCATTGCCATGCACCACGACTTCGGAGCGACTTGCAGGGACTTCACATAATGGAAGTCTATGCAAGTCGCTCCGAGGTCGCCCCGAAGTAGTACAGGAGCCTTTTTCTAAGTCAGAGCGACTTGTGTCGCTCCTATTAGAACGGGTCCTGTGGCGGTCAATGGACCGCGAGGGAGCGCGACTGGTCAGGCTGACAAGTCGCCTGACAAGTCGTGCTAGTGTGGACCGGATCTTAACTTCACTCTACAGCTATTGTCTGTTGGAAAAGTTCATCAGCTAGGTTAGAAAAGATGTACTGATAACTATTCTCGCCATTAGAGAAGTGGTGTTGTAGGCATCATTCATCTCCTCCCTTTCTTGTCCAATAGAAATGTTTTGCCAGGCAGACAGCATTTGTTTATTGTTCCACCAGCCAATCTTGATGGGCAGACAGGTCACTTATGCAGCCAATCTATCCTCACAGGTCTTCGGGCAGCCCAGCAGATAGGACTTTAGGTATTTAGCTTGCACAAACTTTTGCAGGAAGGACATTTTCTTTGTCTGGAAGCAGGTCAAGTTGGGAAGAAAGAACCCAAGAAAGGCCAATTATTCAAGATGGAATTTCCCTTCAATTTTGTTTGGAACTATAACTATGGGATTTATTTACTAAAGGTAAATAGTCTGTGTACTTGCTCTAGATCAGAGGGTAACTTGCAAGTTAAAAAAGTTAAAAATTTGGGTTTGCAGATGATAGAAATCGGCAGAGCTTCCCCTCGGATTTAGAGCAACTGCACATATGGGTGCAATTACAGTGCACAGTACATTTGCCTTTAATAAATTAACCCCTATGACTATTTAAAGGGTTCCCTACGTCTCCACCTCCAATTCAAAGACCAATAATTTAAAAGTCTAATGAATTTCAAAGCAATCTTATACAGGTTCCCAAACTTCCTATACATAAATGTTGTCGAATTACTACTGCAACTGTTTACTTCACTGTGCAGAAGGGCAGCCAAAGTCCCCCGGTGCCACTGGGCCCTGCATGTGAAAAAAACAGAATGCAATGATTTGCAATCTCCTAAACCCATATTTTATTTACAATAGAAAATAGAAAACATATCAAATGTTTAAAATGAAAAAATGTACCATTTTAGAAAATAAGTAATTTTGATGGCCATAACACATTTTTAAATGCTTTCCAATTTCTATTC
Source organism: Pelophylax lessonae (assembly GCF_965119305.1). NCBI lineage: Eukaryota > Metazoa > Chordata > Amphibia > Anura > Ranidae > Pelophylax > Pelophylax lessonae. Next base: position 328,134,534 of record NC_138772.1, read on the forward strand.
TATTTTTTTATTGTTTATAAAATATGTTTAAGAGATTTGCAAAACATTTGCAGTTTGTTTTTATGTCGATTTTACAGTGTTCAAACGTTTTTTGGAACTTGTGTTGTATAGGGCCATTGTCAACTTCTCACGTACCTGACTGATGAGTCCGATAGTGCCGAGGAAGGCCTCCCTTACGTATCTGACTCGCAGCCCCTGGTAGAGTAGACAGGTGGCATGGAAGAGCAGAATGGTATGAGGGCCTGGCAGGTCAGCTGTTGGACGGGCAGCTCCAAGGTCCCAGATACTTTAGAGGAGATAACCAGCTGGTAGGAGGATCCGAACAGCAGGCAGGCTGAAGGCTGGAACACCCGAGTCCACACTCGCGCACACCCAGAAGTAAGATCTGGTGGCAGACAGTACATAGTTCAGATGGGTGTGGATTCAAGCGGAGGTAAGGAGGCCGGTAGAGCTCAGACGGAAGATGCTGGAGCGGGGCCCACAGGCAAATGGATCAGAACACAGGCTGGGTCAACAACTGGCAGGCGGCGTGGAATCCAAAGGAGCAGGCAGATTCAGGGTCAGAGGTGAGCCGAGGTCAGGTACAGACAGAAAGCAAGGGAAGTCCAAAAGTCAAGCGGGGTCATACAGGAGATCAATCACAGAAGCAGGCAAACAGGAGCAGGGGTCACAGGAAGATGCAGATCAGACAGCAAAGACACAGTGCTGCTAAGGTGTTTAAATAATGCAGCCTGTTGCCAATCACTGAAATTAGTCTGCACTAAGTTAACCCTTAAGTGGCAGACCCATGACAGCCACTCTATGCTTTGGAGAAATTTCCCTTTAATTTTCTGTTGTGTTTCAGGGAAATTTCCACAGGAGGTTTAACCGTTCCCTGCTATAATTTTTGACTTTATACTTCAATAGTAATTAAACCATGAATATTGCCTTTTTATAATTACAAGCTGTTGAAAACACAAAACTGTGCTTTACATAATGTGATGCAGGTCTTTAAACCAGAATCAACATGCACTGTAACCTTTGTAGGAAAGGCTTTCATTACTCCCACATCCTGCTTATTTCCTACCCCTGTCTAATACTGGCAGACAAATACACTTTACATCATTTACACAAGAATATTTGATAATAAAGCCCCAGAAACTTCAGTGGACTTTATATAATCTAGTGTATCTATGATCAAAATGTAAAATCATATCTTCATTTCCACATTGTATTTAGATTATTTCTAGCCTATTTCTAATAAGAATAAAAGTGCGGGATTACAAAAAAAAACTATTTATACTCCCCTATGTGGATGCAGCATCGGTCCCACGCTGCCTCGAAGACCGAGAACTGTGCGGTCAAGCACAGCTGATTGCTCCGTTCTTAGTCTTCAGTGAGCAGTGACTGTCACCGGCTCTCTGCCCAGCCTCTTCAAATCTCACTAGGGTGCTGGGCTGTGGAGGGGGCAGGAGCGGCATCTGGGTAGATCCCAACATTGAAGTCAAGATCCCTCCAGAGTCTGGAGCAGCTGAGTGATGTTAGCTGACAGTGGTCTTTAGCCCACTCTTGGCTCAACCTGGGTTACAGGAGTGCAGAAATAAGTGCACTCCTGTGACCCACAGAACTAGGGCCAAAAAGCGCTTTGGACCCGCTGCTCTTTTTAATTTGAATGATCTTTAGGTTTGTAGACTTTCTGAAGATCCCCCCACACAATTTCTTCCTTAAATTTAGCATAGTGAGTAAGCACTGCTGTGTCACAGAATTCAGAGCCTGTCTTCTGAACTACAGAAGTGCTGAGAGAAGGAGTTTCAGGAGGCAGAATCAGTACAGAAATCACAGCTTGCAGGTGACAGCAAAGTACCATGGGATATGTAGTCCTTAGAAATTAAAAAGTAAACCGCAGAGGAAAAGCTGCAAAGCATGCAGGGAATCCAGGACGTTGTGGAAAGAGATGGCCAGCAGACAGGCAGAACTCAAAACCCCACAGAACATTTTTCAAGTAGGCTTATATTGGATTGTCAAAACAAACTATTGTTGTTTGTATTGATATTTCAATGCTGATATTATAAAATGAAAGTGTACACTGTGGCTATAAACTTCCTTTAAAGGATGCCATAAGGAAGGAAAAAATAGAAGATATGTGTGTATATGTATGTATATATAATATATGTGTGTGCCAGAAGGTTTGCTGTGTCTCCTGGCACAGTCTGCAGAGCATGAAAGAGATTCCAGGAGAAAGGCAGTTACTCTAGGAGAGCTGGACAGGGCCGTAGAAGGTCCTTAACCCATCAGCAGGACCAGTATCTGCTCCTTTGTGCAAGGAGGAACAGAATCAACACTACCAGAGCCCTACAAAATGACCTTCAGCAGTCTCTGACCAAACCATCAGAAACAGACTTCATGAGGGTGGCCTGAGGGCCCAACATTCTCTATGGGCCCTGTGCTCACTGCCTGGCACCGTGGAACCGTGCCATTGAACACAAGAATTGGCCGGTCTGCCTCTGGCGCTTTGTGCTTTTCACAGATGAGAGCAGGTTCACCCTGGGCACATGTGACACACTCAAAAGAGTCCGGAGAAGCCGTGGAAAATTTTATGCTGCTTGTAACATCATTCAGCATTACCGGTTTGGTGGTGGGTCAGTGAAGGTCTGGGGAGGCATATCCATGGAGCTAGACAATGGCACCCGGACTGCCATTGGGTATTGGGATGAAATCCTTGGACCTATTGTCCAGCCCTACACTGGTGCAGTGAGTCCTGGGTTCCTCCTGGTGGACAACAATGCCTGGCCTTATGTGGCTAGAGTATGCAGCCAGTTCCTGGAGGATGAAGGAATTGATACCATTGCCTGACGTAACTCCAATAGAACACCTCTGGGACATTATTTTTCGGTCCATCCAATGCCTCCAGGTAGCACCTCAGTCTGTTCAGGAGCTCAGTGATGCCCTGGTCCGGATCTGGGAGGAAATATCTCAGGACACCATCCGTCGTCTCACTAAGAGCATGCCCCGATGTTGTCAGTCATGCATACAAGCACGTGGGGACCATACAAACTACTGAGTACCATTTTGAGTTGCTGCAATAAAATTTCAGCAAAATGGACTAGTCTGCTGCATCGCTTTTTCACTTTTGGTTTTCGGGGTGTCTTTGAATTCAGCCCTCTGTAGGTTGATAACTTTCATTTCCATCAAACTATGTGGCATCCTTTCATTCCTAACACATTACCCAGTCCATATCAGTATAGATATCCAGCATGATATTTTTCTTCATTGAGATCTGATGTGTTTTTAACGTGTACCTTAAATGTTTTTTTTGTGAGCAGTGTGTGAGTGTGTGTGTGTGTGTATATATGTGTGTATATATATGTGTGTGTATATATATATATATATATATATATAATATACAGTGGGTACGGAAAGTATTCAGACCCCCTTAAATTTTTCACTCTTTGTTATATTGCAGCCATTTGCTAAAATCATTTAGGTTCATTCTTCTTCCTCATGAATGTACACATAGCACCCCATACTGACAGAAAAACACAGAATTGTTGACATTGTTGCAGATTTATTAAAAAAGAAAAACTGAAATATCACATGGTCCTAAGTATTCAGACCCTTTGCTGTGACACTCATATATTTAACTCAGGTGCTTTCCATTTCTTCTGATCATCCTTGAGATGGTTCTACACCTTCATTTGAGTCCAGCTGTGTTTGATTATACTGATTGGACTTGATTAGGAAAGCCACACACCTGTCTATATAAGACCTTCCAGATCACAATGCATCCTCCACGATGACATCACGGAGCTGGTGGATGTTAAGAGACCTTGCGCTCCTCCACCTTCCATTTGAGGATGCCCCATAGATGCTCATTAGTGTTTAGGTCCAGAGAAATGTTTTGCCAGTACATTACCTTTACCCTCAGCTTCTTTAGCAAGGCAGTGGTCGTCTTGGAAGTGTTTGGGGTCATTATCATGTATGTATACTGCACTGCGGCCCAGTCTCCGAAAGGAGGGGATCATGCTCTGCTTCAGTATGTCACAGTACATGTTGGCATTCATTGTTCCCTCAATGAACTGTAACTCCCCAGTGCCGGCAGCACTCATGCAGCCCTAGACCGTGACACTCCCACCACCATGCTCGATGCAAGGCACACTTGGCTTTGTACTCCACACCTGGTTGCCGCCACACATGCTTGACACAATCTGAACCAAAGAAGTTTTATCTTGGTCTCAGCAGACCACAGGACATGGTTCCAGTAATCCATGTCCTTAGTTTGCTTGTCTCCAGCAAACTGTTTGCGTGCTTTCTTGTGCATCATCTTTAAAAGAGGCTTCCTTCTGGGATGACAGCCATGCAGACCAATTTGATGCCTTGTGCGACTTATGGTCTGAGCACTGACTGGCTGACCCCCACACCCCTTCAACCTCTGCAGTAATGCTGGCAGCACTCATACGTCTATTTCCCAAAGACAACCTCTGGATATGATGCTAAGTATGTGCACTCAACTACTACATGGCGAGGCCTGTTCTGAGTGGAACCTCTCCTGTTAAACCGCTGTATGGTCTTGGCCCCCTGTGCTTCAGCTCAGTTTTAGGGTCTTGCCAATCTTCTTATAGCCTAAGCTATCTTTAGGGGTGTACTCACTTTTGTTGCCAGCGGTTTAGACATTAATGGCTGTGTGTTGAGATATTTTGAGGGGACAACAAATTTACACTATTATACAAGCTGTACACTCACTACTTTACATTGTAGCAAAGTGTCATTTCTTCAGTGTTGTCACATGAAAAGGTATAATAAAATATTTACAAAAATGTGAGGGGTGTACTCACTTTTCTGGGATACTGTGTGTGTGTATATATAATTATACCATAAGGCAGTTGAGTAATTTTCCTTTAGGAGAGAATGGCTCCTCTCTCACATTCACACTTAAAAATGCAGCAGACCACTAATAAGATAAAATAGCATATTTCTAAGTCTGCCATTGTTCCGATGAAAGAAAATCCCCAAAGGAAACAATGTAGAAACCTTAATTGACCCTTTTTTAGAACATTGCACTGTAGGTTTAAATAACCCTCTCTGTGTACAATTCGGCCTTATGTATCAACGTGTTAAAGAGTTGCAGATATTTCCCCAGCACCAGTCTAATTCAGACTTTTAGGCTAGGTTCACTCCTTTCTGCACCCTCCTATATATAAAAAAAAAAAAAAAATTCACTGCTGTTTAGCAAATGTATGGGGTTGCCATTAATCATAATGGCAACCCCATGCACTGGAAATTGCAATGTGGTCTGCCGTGCTGCGAACCGCACAGCACTATGGCTGTGTTTTTGGAAAAGGTAGAGATCTTTTCCCTGCATTTTCTGTAAGTACATTCTAATGAATGGGCTGCTTTGCCCGCACCAGAGCAGCCACCAAAAAACTGACATAATGTGAACCTAGGGTAGGTCTTATGCTACCCTAAGCCTAAGATTTGTCATCTTGTACCTATTAAATTTTATACCATGTGATTTTTAGTGGACCATTATATAAATATAATAACCAATAACGGTCCACCCCATGGATGTTCCATATAGAAGTGAGTGCCTGATCAGCAGCTGGGGAAGGGGGGGGGGGGGTTGAATCACTATCCCGGGCTTGTATAGCCCTCTCCCTAGGGCTGGCGTCCGAGCAGCTGCCAAGGCTGCCTTATGTTGCTGGCACCGACCCTGGGCAATGGTTAACAAAAAAAAAAAAATACAGATGGGTGCCCCTCTAGGAATGGTACGTAGGCACATACCTACAGTGCCTGTTTGTAAATTCGGCCCATTACTCAAAGGAGGGTAATAATGCAAACAAGTGAATTCTAATAGAAGCATAGAGACAGAAGGGGCAATCTTGGTTCTGTGCTTTGATCCTCTATTAATTCAATGGCAAGAAAAGCATTACCATGCCAAAAGCAGTTGTCCATGCTAACCATGCTCCATGCTAACCATTATTTTGCTCGGAGCAAGTGACACTCTCAAGTTGTCTAGGTTAAAAATGTAAATCAAGACACTGTAGTAGCAGATCTTTGTACCTTTTTATGATTGTACACCTTTTATAAAGTATTACATCATTCCTCCCCTGCAGATAACTTTTGTATTTATGGCTGTGAGTAACCTACCTGCCTCCACCCCTGTAAACGAATCCTCTATTACTCCACAGCGTGCATTGCTGTGAATCACCATTTCTCGGGGTTGTAACTCCCTTAGAATCAGTTTCACAGGCTCTATGTTCCACATGTGTTAAATGTAAAATATCTGGATTATTGTTAGTATAAGTGTGAAGACTGTCCTATTCACAAGAAGCTTTCCGTGGATCTGTTACAAAGGTAGAACTGGACAAACTGGCTTTGTATATTTGTTCCCACCATAGGAAATGGGCTATGGCTTATAATTTTGTATGAAGGCTTTACTTTTCGATTTGCTAGTAGTTTTACTTTTTTTCTTACTTTGATTATGTGATTCTAGAAGATGGACCTTCTGATTAGTACCCAGAAAAGAGATAATAGAATGTCTGTAGCTATAGGACAGGAGCTATAAGACGGGAGCAAAAATGTTTCCAAAAATCTTCTAATATATACAATTAGCCTACAGAATTGTTTCCCTTTAAGTGACTGCCCCACCCTCTTAAAGGGACAATATATTTACCCAGCAGTCCTATCTGCATCTTTGGATAGTTTGCATGTTGCCAGAGATTGAAAATCGTTAAACGTGTGCTTTATAGCCGTGATCTCGCTCTACCTTGGGTTAATATTACATTGCACATTTATATTATGAAGGCAATGGTGTTTACATAGTGAATGTATAAACGGAAAGATTTTCTTTTCCACTTTGTTCTATAAGCTGCATGCAAATGTGGCAGATCTCAGGGAAGGTTTGCCTGCTGTTTGTTTTAGCAAAGTTTTTGGTTTCACTGCAAGTGGTATCCCTGTCCTAAAAAGTAGTATGTGACCAATTTTTATGGAAAATGACATTTGCACACTGAGCACGTGGTATCTGATTGGCTTCTGAAGAGCGGAGGAGCAAAGCTATAATACTTTTACAAACAAACATGTGAGCAATTTATTTATTTATTTTTTTTTTTTTTTCATAGGGTATCAGAATGAGCAGTGCTGGCATGTGAAATGCAGTATCCCACAGCAACCAAGCTTTAGATTATTGTTGTAAGATCAGACATGATCTCTGATTGGGTCCTATGGGATGATACATTTTGCAATCAGTAATGGTCTTTGTACTCCTTTTACTAAACAGGCCAGCTTGAGTGCTTTTTACAAGTTTTTTAAACTGATGTTTTACACAATTTATTTGTAAAATTTTTAAAATTTGAATTTTACAGATAAGCATTTAAAGTGTAACTAAAGGGAATATATATATATATATATATATAAAGGGAATATATATATATATATTTTTTTTTTTTTTTTGCAACTTTAACGTAAATGTCACAAAATCTTGGTGTCTTAATATCACTTTACCAATAATTGAAGAAGAAATGTTAGAAGATTAACTTCCCATTCCAATGGGAATTGCAATCTCCTAAATTTTGGGGTGAATATTGCCCCCTCAGAAGAGAAAATGTATGAGTTGAATTATCTTCCTATGTTGAGCTCTAGGGCCACATGGAAACACTCTTGGCTAGGGAGAATGGCAATATACAAGATGGATATTTTACCTTGTTGTACCTTTTTTCAAATGCTACCTATAGTCCTTCCACGGGCTTCTACTTTGGTATCTTTGGCTGATTTTCTTTTGCTAGACTTTGCCACGATATTTTAGTAAAGCGGAAGACAGAGGAAGGGAGCAGGCTTACCGTATATGGAATTTTATTATATAGCATCAGTATTGACTAAAATATTCGACTGGTTCCATGACGGGCGAGCAAAACCATGGGGTAGCTATTGAACAACAAATAACATCTGTCCCCCTGACCTCTCCCCTCTGGATCATGTTTAAATCTCGCCGATCTAGACAAACACTTTCTCCTTTGACCCAACATCTATTAAAAGTTTGGGACTGGACTGTTCGAAAGTGGGGTGTTTCCTCATTACCAGGCCCACTTACCCCGATTATGGGCAATCCAGAATTCTTTTGCCGGGTCTGTTGTCGGATAGGTTCCTACGATTGACACACTTTTGGCTCCTTCCCCTATTAAACAAGCCCTTGCGCCTAAAGGACTTCAAGCGTTCAATTAAATAATGACTACAGAGTGCAATTATCCGGGTTGTTGGTTTCATTACTTTCCGCTCCAGCACTTTTACATACATCAATCTAAAACGGGCTCGCTTCATAGAGACCCTAAGTTTGTTTGAGTCTCTCTGTAGTGGGCATACAGTATGCTCTCGCACTAGCTCTATGATATGGCATACTTCTATCCCATGCATTTCCTTTCTGCCCATATTATATCAGAAACTGTGAGAGAGAACATGATCACTACAGAAGAATGGAAGAAATCTTTCTTTCTGACTTTTAAATCTAGTTTTCCAACTTGTATACAAGAGAAGAAGAACTATAAAAAATTTTTTTTTTATTTTAAATATTTTTAGATTTTCCTTCGATATATATATATATATATATATATATATATATATATATATATATATATATATATATATATATATATATATATATATATATATATATATATATATATATATATATATATATATATATATATATATATAATGTATGTATGTTATAATGTGTTTTTTTTATTAATTTTTATTAATAGTGTTTATTGAAGTTTTAAGGCACATTAATAAACATACATGCAGTCTTGTATAACAACAGAAATGAAATGCAGAAACATCAACTGCTGGGAAATCTTCTTTTTTTTCAATTTTGTAAAGAATAAAAATTGGGGGGGGGGGGGGTTATAACCTCAGTCAGTGTGGTGTGTGTTTGTTTTTTTTTTTTTTTTTTTTACATCTGCCTTGTGTATCCAATAGGAGATTTCACTTCCTGTCCCATGGCTAAACAGGGAGTGAAAAGAAATTCCCCCCCCCCCTCCCAAAAGTGAGGGAATCCAGGGGTGCCACCACCAGAACTAGTGTCCCCATTGGAAGATATTTCCTATTACCATTTATAGCGATGAGACTCTAAATCAGTGGTTCTTAACCTTGTTGGAGGTACTGAACCCCACCAGTTTCATATGCGCATTCACCGAACCCTTCTTAATTGGGAAAATTAAAATATGATTTTTTTCAAATTCAAAACATAGGTATATATTTGGGTATATATTTATACATAGGTGCACAAAATGAACAAAACCGTTAAAGAACAAAACCATGATTAAAACATGATTTTCATACAAAAACAAAAACATAATGAATATTTACTGCAAATCAGTGTGACTGGGGAGGGTGGGAGGGCATACCATTGGGGTGTCAGGAGGGCACACACTGGGGTGGGGTTGGGAGGGCATATAATGGGGTGTCAGGAGGGTACACACTGGGGTGGGGCTGGGAGGGCATACCATGGGGTGTCAGGAGGGCACACACTGGGGTGGGGTTGGGAGGGCATACCATGGGATGTCAGGGGGGCACACACTTGGGGGGGGGGGGTTGGGAGGGCATACCATTGGGTGTCAGGAGGGCACACACTGGGGGGGTTGGGAGGACATGCCATGGGGTGTCAGGAGGGGTGTGTCTTGACCTCCGCCGAACCCGCAAGACTGACTCACCGAACCCCTGGGGTTCGATCGAACCCAGGTTAAGAACCACTGCTCTAAATAGTTAATAATTATGTAGAAGGGGGTGGGATTAAAAAAGTGTATTTCTTCTTCCCACTCCTCTTCGGAAATGTAAACAATTTTTTATAGGTTTTTTTGTTTTTTTGTTTTTTTGTTTTAAGATTGTCTACTACTGAATGATTACTTTGTTTGTTTCGCTTTTATCTCTCTTTTTTTTTTTTTTTTTTAATTTTTAAATTACTACCGTAAAATTTCTGTTCTGATGTCAACCTAAAATTTGGGATTTTCTTTTACCTTTACAAAGAGGGAAAATCTCCCTAACAAGCACAGACCGAAATAAAAAGTGACAGATGATCTAATCCCTCTACACTCTATCCAGAGGTAAAAAAAAAGTTTTGCCTGTACTTAGACTTTTTAATACAGAGTGCACTCATGACACTGGTTTGGCAGGGCATTCTGTTCTCCAGCATGCACAGCAGCAGCTTCTCCCTTTGTGGATGTATCTAATTGAAATGACTTACAGAGATGTACATAACAGGAAGGGAGGCAGGATTTCATTTAGTTGTGTGTTTGTACTTTGAACTTCATCTGTTTTCTTGTCGGCTGGCAGATCATTTTCTCTGAAGTTCAGGAGTTTTCTTTTGCATTTCTATGTCATATTAAGAGACATTGCCCTCCTCCCTGTGAGAGAAAAATTGCATCATTCTTGCTAGGTGTGTCCTAAAGCATTTATAACATGGGAAACAAAGCTGTAAATACTAGCTATAGATCAGCCATGAGTCTCAAGCACTATACAGTGATTGTCACAATTCTTAGTTTTAGTAATGCCACCAATGCTGTACGTTTTATCAGTGATGTATTTTCTTTTAATGAAAGTTAAAGTGGCATTCCAGACATGACTAACCATGCATGGAAGGCACATATGAGGGCTGTTTTACCTGCCTTAAGAATTTTATTTCTGTCTATCCAGTTCTGAGAATCATACAGCTATGCCACACAGCCCAGCCCTGTCTGGTACAGCAGGAGACTTGATTTTTTATTCTGCAGTACTACTACTACTACTTTTCAGGTTTTCCCCCTTGCTCAGCCGATGACCACACAATAAAAGGAGAAGCAGCGAACTGATCTCACTTTTCTTCCACTCTGAACTCCCCCCCCCCCCCCCACCAGCCTGTCCCCTCTTAGCATATGAGAACTGCAGCATAACTGATAAGCTCACTTGCTGCTTCTCCCTCCTCCAGTCTAAGCACTGTTGTATAGGGGATTCCAAGAGTCTCGTACAAAGGCAGATTAAGTGGCTTACACTACTTGCATCTTAAGAAATACATTTTACCAATACAATTAAGGAATATCAAGATTTAATTTGTGAATGTGTGGCATCTGTCTGTAGTTCTGCTTTGGAAAATTGGATAGAGAGAGGAAATTACAGCAAATATCAGGAAATTTCTTCTGTAAGGACAGTCACAAATAACAAAAGTTCTAACATTTTCCTACTATTGCCTAACCCCAGATCTAGATGCATATCAACTCTCCTGGTGTCTGGCTCTTGGGGCGGTGTAATCTTGGCATAGGGGATACCAGTAGAGGAGATGGCTATGCACAGCTTCATTGCTAGTGCAGCCCCAGATTAGGAAATCATTCTAATGGGCCCCTAGTTCCTCTAGCCTGTAGGGTAGACTTGTGCTTGGGCAGATGTTGGTGCCAAGTTTTACAGTTCCTGCCCCACTTTATCTTAGCGCACCCATTTTCCTGCCTTGGTAGCCACCACATTGGACACACATCTCCTGGCCATAGGGCCACTCACCGCATCCCTGTCCAGAAGCCTTAATGTTCAGAATAAAGGAATGTCCACGCACAAATGCATTTTCAGCACTTTACTGCAACTTCACATCTTCATGGAACTTCCTGTGACTGTTCACATTTGACATGATGTCAGAATCTTTGGCTCGGATCATCACGTGTAAGGTTGAACATTCTAAAGCCGTCATTTCAGTGCAGCGCACAAGTACACATCTTAGTTAAGCCAACTTCCCTTTTCTGCCTTGGGAGCACCATAGTAGCGGGACCACCTCCCGGTGTGTACTAAGTTTACAGTCTTCATCTTCCATCACAAAGTCACAGGACCCACAGCTGAGGGTCTGGAGGGGAGCAAGGTGCCTCCATTAGTATACCCATCTCTTCTCAGTGTTCCTTCTATAGCCTTGCCCAGCCAGGTATGCTCCCAGATGACCATCCCATTTCCAGGCTTCCACCACTACTCACATATGAGAACTGTGTTCCAGCCCCTATGGCCTTGAACACCCCTTTTACAGGACCTGCAGAAGGAGGTCAGGGAGACAGGACGACTTCTTCATCTATTCCTCCCATGATCTGTACCACCTTAGGACAGCGCCTGCCTCCCAGTTCCCAGAACTTGCCAGAGGAAGGTGGGACGTGTCTGTCCACTGTCCATCTTTATCCCTCTTGCTGGTGCTTGCCTCTGGCAAGTACTGGGAGCTAGAGACAGGCACTGCAAACCAGCTACACCCTTGCTGACCTCACATTTAGTGTTACAGTGTAGGGCGATAAGACAAGACACTACATTACTTTGTAGCATCAGGAACTCTATAATATAGAAAAAAAAAATCTTTCTCTATGGAACATGGTGATGTACTTTGTCAACCTCTGCCTTCTGACTAGACAGTGAAAGAGCATCACAGAGTGAGTCCCTTTCCTTTCTCACTCTGTTCTCTCCTGCTTTCAGCATGTTTCTTGTCTGAACATTTGCATACAGGACACCTGATTGGCTCCCGGCCCTGCACCTCCCTCTTCCAGACTAAAGCCCTGTACACACTGGCCAAATCTTGGGACACAACAGTCGGTTAAAAAAAAAAAGGCAAACTTTCGGCCCGTGTAAATGTTGGACGTGCATGTTGGAAAACCAGCATCCGACCAACTCCCGATCAGCGCTCTCAGCCAATGGCAGAGAGAGCTTATCGGTGTGTTCTGTCAGAACACAACAGCTCAGTGGGGGATATCGCTGAACTAACCTCGCATGGTTAGTACAGCGGCTGCGACCAGAGCTGACAGTCTTTTTTTCGGGAAACCCATGGTCTTGCGTGAAAAAAAAAAACAATAGTCTGTACCCGGCTTAAGTGCTGTTGAGAACACCCAAGTATAATTCAGGTACTTGCGCTGCTACTATTAAAAAAAATTATTTTTATCATGTGCTAATAAATATGGAGCAGCGCGTTTTTTGTCTTTATATTTGGCTGGACATCAGATATAAATTAAAACAGCGGTATGAGGGAATTCAAGCTGAGATGTTTGTATTCCTTATTATACTGAAACCTGCTGTGCACAGTTTTGATATAAGCCAAGTCTTGAAAATAGTAGGTTTCCATGAATTTGTTGTACAGACAAGAAGTGCTTGGCACATAGACCTGGGTAAGCAGCACACTTCACAGTTGAAATTCTCAGCACAGCTGCCGACCTTTTTAGATCTATTCTCCATAGACACACCTTTAATATATTCTATAGCAAAAATGGAGTACGGCATATAAAATGTATATGACTTTTTTATATTTTTTTTTGTTAAGGAGGGAGCCAGGCTATAATTGGCTTTCTAATGACTAGTTTTTACAATATTCACTCACGCAAGTATTTTTATGTGATTTTATATTCTTGATAATAAGTGGTTATGCATCCCTGTAATTGCAGAACTAGACGCAAATCAATATGGACATTTTTTTATTTTAAAGCTCAGTGTATGCAACTACAAAATGACTATATGGATTTCAAGGCTTTGTCTAGCAGGGGAGATTATTCTAAACAAATGCTATGTGCCAGTACGGCAAGGAATGGAAGAGACTCGTACAAAGGCAGATTAAGTGGCTTACACTACTACTACTACTTGCATTTTAAGAAATACATTTTAAAAATACAATTAAGAAATATGAAGATGCTTTAATTTGTGACTGTGTGGCATCTGTCTATAGTTCTGCTTTAGAAATTAGATGGAGTGAGGAAATTACAGCAAATATCAGGAGATTTCTTTTGTAAGGGCACAAATCACAAAGAACACAAATACAGCAAGCAATAGATGCAACATAGTAAACCTATGGGTGACAAAGCAAGAGAGAAGGTGCTTCTAAGTGCAGTAATAAAAGGTTTTAATTTCCAAATAAGGTTAAAAACACTTACAAGAGGTATGCCGTGTACAGGCTCATAATAATAAAATATGGCGACCAGCGGGGGTGTCTCCTGAAGGATGTGACCACTACAGGTGGTAACCCAGCCGGCCAGTGGTGGGGAGCTGTGTAGGACACAATCCAGGAAGTGCAGCTGCACTGTCGGGACCAGTGTGGAACGCAGATACCCCACCAAAGTGATGTCAAAAGGGGGCGGTGCCGCGTTTCGGAGCATGCATGTTCGCTCCTTCTTCATGACCATTTGTCCCCCCCCAAGAAGGTCATTTTGTTACCCAGAGCTTCCTTTTATTCTCTTTAGCCTATGGGTGAAGTCCTTGCCCAGACCTGCAAAGAAAAAGTACATTGATTTTTATTTTTTTTGTAAAGGTGATCCTTAAAATGCTGTGTTAAGGTAGCCTATGCATTTGAATGCATCATAGTAAACAAAAATGCACCTATACGTTTTTTACCCATGATGTATCTCAGTGCTGGTGTCCAGAATGCATGGCACACACCAATGCATGAAAAGGCATTAAAGCAACACAGTGGTACAAAGGGGTCCTAAAAGTAGTATAAGTATCTGAATATGTCTTGATATAACATTTTTGTAATTCTTTGAACAGCAGAGAAGTAGAGTAAGAGAGAAAAGGGCATTACTCAGAGACAGTCAGGTCTCTGATGCTTTGCATATTGCTGGCAGTTCTGCTTATTTCCTGAGCATGCTTACAGAAGTGAACAGCAGGGATGACCTCATCACTGAGCTGCTGTGTTGTCCAGTCTTAGGTTGGAATGGGTAGGTGACAGTTCACTAGTACAGCGTTGGTGCCTTGTAGGGGTGACTAGACTAGTTGTTTTATATATGCACATATATTTAACTGTGCAGTAATAAAAATTTAACTGTGTGATTAGCCATTTACTTGAAGTTCATTTTAAAGGTGCTGTGAATTTAATCTGTTAAAATGTTTTCCCTTGATTTTTTTTTCCTCCCTTTTCTAATAAATCTATCCTCTTTAAAATTTATAATGCATGGAAATCCCTAAATGTCAGCAGTTACTGGGTCCCTGGGAACAGGCATGTGTCTAAACTCTAACCCATGTCTGCCTGCTTTATGTTTTGAGTTGCAGCTACATGATGTGGCCTTTGCATTATGGAGTAGGTGTATGTACCAAACTAGCCATTGTGGGGTCGATTTACTAAAGGCCAATAGGTTGTTTACTTTGCAAGGGAAGTTGCACTTTGGAAGAGAATTCCCCCCAGAGCTTAGCGAATGTGGGAAAAAGGGCACTTAATAACATGACCGTTAACAAAAAAAAAAAAAAAGGCAAGCTCTGGGGAACCTTGCCTTGCAAAGTGAACAGTCTATTTGGCTTTATTAAATGAACCCAAGTGTGTGTGTATGGGACATGATGCATTTTTAATTTATGATCCATTGTCAAACTGAAAATCATAACCCAGCCTTTCTCAACATTTTCAACACAGAGGAACCTTTGAAATAAATTTCTGGTCTCGAGGAACCCCATGCTTAAAATTAAAAGTCTACAACTCATGACACATTAGTGTGACAGTCAGTGGGAAGAATGCTCCTTACTCTTGTCATCATTGGGAAGAATTACCCCCTTTACAGATTGCTTAAAGGAACAATGGTGTAATTGAGAACTTATCTGAGAGGCAGAAATTGCCCTTTTCTCAAGGAACCTCTAGCAACCTCAGGAGGAACCCTTGAGTTTCACAAAATCCTGGCATAACCTATGGCTTTCAAAATTCTATCTAAGCAACCGAGATTCAATTGATGTGGTGACCATGCAGCGAGCATGTGCTCAGCAGCAACGAACATATTCTGCAAATGAACACTAATCTATACTCTGGTTTCTTGACATACCATATTTAAGGTTACCTAGTTTGAGGTTATTGGATAGGTTTATATTATAAAAACATGACCTAAAAAAAAAATCTGAATTTTTAAGGTTTTTCCTGGTGGTTGTTGGACTTGCCTGAATACTGATCCTTTGGCACCTTTTGGAGTGTGGATGTGGTGGGGGAGCATGGATGGGTGAATATAGTTAAGTGGGTGGGGTGGCCTATTCACTGTCACTTTGCCTTGACGTTCAAGTACCTCTAGTATTTCTATAATATACTCCTCCTTGGTTTCAGCTACAGGCATAGTTATGGTATAGGTAGGTAGATGGACACACTAGCAGGTGCCGATGTCTTTGTGATCTATTTACAAAACATACCTACCTAATGACCAATAATAAAGACCAATAATAAGAAAGAGGAGTGTGTAGAAAAATCCTGCATAAAAGTGGAGCATTGAAATTGGGTAGCTGAACAAATTCTCCTATTGTGATTTTAGCAAAACCTAAGTCAGGAGTTTTCCTTTTTTTGCCAATTTATGCTCAGATTTGTTCTTCAAATCCTTCATTCGTTTCAGCACTAGTTACTTAAATATGGGTGTAATTAAAGCAGACTTTGCTGAATATTCTAAAGCTCTTCTAAGCGGCACATCTTTTAAATGAGTCAGCATAATAAATCAGCCTTTTGTTGCTTGCAAGTTGAGACATTGTTCAAATGAAACTATGCCCACCCACTGCAAACCAGCAAAGGCTTGTTTTGGCAAATGTGTAAGGCCTCTATGTAAGGTGTTTAACGTCGATGACAAAGTGGAAACCTGCATAATGTTCGTGTTATTGTGTGACATCATCCAAACGCAAATGGTGCAGCAAGCTCTTCTGTATTATAATTTTTTAATTTTGTGTCTGTTATATTTTTTTAATTAGTATATCGTAAATAACTTAAGTTTTCACGTTTAGAAATTTTGAAAGCATTTTACCAAATTCTTTTTGTAAAACTCACTTAAGAAAGTTGAAGCCAAAAAATATATACTTTTTTTTTATCACTGTATCAAAGCATAAAATAAAGCAACTGGAGATATATTTTGTAACACTCCAGCTTAAAAAATGCCTTTCACAGGCGTTTGACGTGTTTTTTTTTTTCTTCTTTCTTCTGCCCCAAGGCTGCATTCACGTATTTGCGTAGCAAGAACTTTTTTTTTTTTTTTGCAATTTTTTCTCGTGTTTCTGTTTGAATGGGCTGTCCTACGTCCTCCAGGATCTTTTTATGCATGGCGCTTTTTTTTAGTGCGGCAAAACAAGCCTTTTTTAACTGTACTTGGGGTGCCATTACCAATTAGCAGTGAATTTCCGAATCGCAGGCAAAAACCTGCATTTTCTGTGTACTTTGTCAAATGTTCCAGAAACACCACATTTGAATGGAGCCTAAACATCCCCCATGCCTGCCTATGTGCCCATGTACACAAAGGCATTTACAGGTGTTTAAAAATACTGTATCACTTATGCATTCAGAGAGGAGTGTTTTGGCAGAGAAAAATGTACATGTTTATGCAGGCTTGTGTGTTGATGCGTTCAAATGGCCAGAATAATTTAATATTCTAGCCAATGGAATGCATTAACATCCGCTTGTAAAAAATGTGTCTTACATTTGTTTGTGGTTTATTTTTTTTATTTTACAGATGCTGTTGTAGTTATTTACAAAGTTAGTCTTCAGCATGTACTCTAATGGCGCTTTTCCACTGCATGGAACCGTACCGGTTCGGCACGCTTTTGTGCTTTTCCACTGCTGGTACCGCATGGTATAGGGTCGGAACGGTTCGGTACGGTACGGTATAGGTTTGCTTTTCCACTGCATGGAACCGAACGGTACGGTACGGCTCTGAAAAAACAGTACCTACTCGATTGTGGTTCCAACAGGTACCAAACTGGTACCATATCCCACGATCTTTTGCATGCAGTCACTACTAGCCACTGATTGGTCAGAGAATCCCACCCACCCCGTTGTTATCCCACCCACTTAACTTTAGTACTACTTTAATGGAAAAGCAAACCTATACCGTACCGAACCGTTCCGACACTATACCATGCGGTACCAGCAGTGGTAAAGCAAACCGGGCCGAGTAGAGCCGAGCCAGTACGAGCCGGTACTTGCAGTGGAAAAGTGCCATTATATATGTACTAATGATGCAGAGTCATTTTAACACCAACATTTTTTCGCTGTATAGCCAGTATAAAGGACATTACAAATAGGGTAGTTTTGATAAGTTGGTCACTTAGAAAGGTAAATAACTCCTAGGAGGTTATGTTGGAAAACCCTTTCTGGCTCTTATCCTCCTTATTATGTAAATGTGGGCAGGGGTGGTTTGGTTAAATTTATTGCAATTCACACTTTCTCTTAAGACAAACTAGCTGACTGGCTAGCAAGCTAAATAACTAGCTTGTAACTAACTTTTAAAGGTGCAAATTCTGGGGCTGGCCTCTATTTTTGCAAATTACTTGTAAGTCATAGACCTGGAAATCCTTTTTAGATGGCTTTGTTTACTTATGTCTAGTAGCAGAGCTGTTTAGCTTTCTAAAATATGTAACCTACAATTTTTTTTTTTGTTCCTGCTGATAGACTGACTGCTAATTTGCAAATTTAAATTGACTGAACTGGTCAACAAGAAAGACTTTGTTGCGTATGCCCATCATCAAAAGCTACCATTGTTGACTTGGTTGGGAATAGGTAAATTACCTGTGTTTGACTTCAATACTTTGAATACACATGAAGCAAACATGCAGAAAGTAAAAGTCACAATTCCTTAACTCTGTGTTTGTTCTAGGGTTATGGCTATCAAGACCAGTTTTCTTTTTGCTTAGGTGGAGCTAATGGGAAACCAGTTCAGGCTGCGAATGTTGCAAGCAGTACCTAAAACCTAACTAATCTCTTCTTGTCCTCACAGAAAGCAAGGGGGAGTCTTCCTAATATCGATGTATGTGGATAGCAATAAAACAACTTAGTGTCACTGCCTCCTGATGGCCCACCTCCCTGCATGGTATACTGACTTGTCACTTGTTGCCTTCCTGCTTTGTCACTATAATGCATCTGAGATTCTGGGTATGGAGACGGAGAGCTTTCAGCCTATTCTTTATGACTGTGCTCGAACCCATGCAGCCTTTTTCCAGGCACAAACACGGTCATGTGGGTGATGAGCACAGTGAAATCCTATAGTAACCAAAACTGGACCTTACTCAAGTAAGGCTCCTGCGGTGTAGAGGTGGCAAGATTTGTGAATACAGCTTGCTGGGGGAGTAAGCTATCAGGAGGCACTGTCCATCTGCCCTTATTGAGCAGGCAACAAAAGGTCTTTAAAATCATTTGCTTAGTATATGTGGTATATTTAATATAGTTTTTGGTATTTTATTTCCAATCATCTTGTGCTAATTGTCTTTTTTATTTTTTCTCTTAACAGACAAAGTGGTACTATGTCCCGACGGCCCAATACTGTTCAGGATATGCTGCAGAACATATCCAGCAGCTTAGCAAAGGCAGAGATAATTATGCAGCAAGTAAGTAATCTGATTTAAAAATACGTTTTTTGTTTTGTTATACCATTTATTACTGCCAGTATGCCAGTAACTTCAAATACTGATGTGCTAGTGTGGTCTGTAGAATGCTGGTGCTTGATTACCGTAATTATTTTGAAAGCCCATGAATAGTTTTCTTTCCATATTTTTTTTTATGTGAATTATGTTAGAGTAAAAAAAAATGTTTTTGAAAATATTTTTTTTAATGCAGTCAGGTACATTGGAATTATTGCATAATATGTACCCTTTTGCAACCAATAGGTCCTAATAATTCAGGTGAATGAGACCTCACCAATTCTCCTAAAGCTGGCTATACATTTTTCATTCGAACATTCATAGAAACATCAGCTGTCCTGTTCTTCTTGTTATCTTTGAGTCAACTAATTTCATTTGAAAGCCCTTCGACTTCTGATTTGACCCCCTTAAAGCATTCGAAAATCAAAGGAACTTTCTGAAAACAAAGACTTTCAAACAAAATTCTACTGGTGTATGACCCTTTTTAAGAGGAGCTCTCTACATCTTCAGTTTACAGGATCAGTTATTAAATGCAGATATGCTGGGTTGATGAAATATAGATTTGTAGAATTAAGATTTTATACAAATAACAAAAACAGGGATAAACAAATATCAGTTTAACTAAAACAATAAAGCACAAATTCATTAAAATAATGATCATTTCTTACTATTAATATCCCCTTAGATGCAAGAATTTAGCAGAAATCAACGGGTAATTCCATATCTTTACATGTTTTGATTTGAAGAAAATTTGCTAATCTTTATCTGCAGATTGGAAACCAACTGACACAGTACATAGAGAATAAATCTGTAGTAAAGGTTAAAAGCAGCATGTTGTCATTGCCGCAGAGGCTTCCATCTTCACCTTGTCTACCGGGCTGCGGCCGCTTGAATAGCTGAGCCGCGATGTCTCTCCCGCTCATGGGCGCGGGAGTCATGGCCATGGCATAGAGCTCTGAAGGAATAGCACAGGTATGCCATTCCTTCATAGCGCATGCGTTGGTTGCTGTTGCTTGCTAGAATAACTTCTAAGTGGTTCATTTAACCTACAGGTAAGCTTTATTATATTACCTGTAGGTAAAAATAAAAATACAGAGTTTTCTACTACTTTATTGTCAGGGGGCAGTGGGCCGCATTGCCTGCGGTTCCGGGCCGCATTGCCTGCGGTTCCGGGCCGCAGGTTGGACATGCCTGCCTTAGAACAAAGTCATCCAGCGGTGCGCTGTCACTGCTGACAGGGTTTCCTCCTTACCCCAGTCTTCCTTTCAGTTTGACGTCACTCCCGCGCATGTCCTCAGCTACAGCACGGTATGCCGGATCTTCAGAGTGCATGTGCCGTTGAAGTTACCGGCTGCATCCAGTGTGAATATTTATTAAACAGTGCATGTTTGGGAGATAATCACTGTATCTACAGGTAGGCCTTAATATAGGCTTACCTGCAGGTACAAGATACAAAAAAGTTTAATACTGCTGTAATAAAAATATAAATATATACATTTTTTTTTCTTTTTGCTTCTATATCTCATTAGGAAGATTTCCCTTCATTTTCTGTCCTGTAGATCCAACAGGAAGTGAGAGGATATTTTTCCAATGTTAGAGAAAACTTTCTAGTTGTCACAAGAACAAGAAGACTTCCCTTCTTTTCCTGTTTTGGTAGCAATGCAAAATTTTGGATTTACCATCGCTTTCATTCTAGCAACATTGGTGATCAGGATCATTAGAGCGAATATTCATAATGACAATCGACCACAATAAAAACCTGATGGTGGTTCTAAGTTTCCTTTTCAGTGCTCTTAGAAAATGAAGGATAATGTAACTATGGAAACATGAATATTGTGAGTGAAATTTAGCATGCTCCTGTGATAGTTTGGAAGATCAGCCTTTGATAACATTGTGTACATGAGACTTTTAGTATAGTACAGTGGCATTTATAAATCCACATGCTTCGTGCAACAAAAATGGCCACTGGTTGCTTGTAGTATGACTGTTTGTGCTCCTACTGCCTTATAATCAAATTACATCAAGAGTTTTATAACTGACCGTAGCGGTTTGAAATCTCTTTTCTAGTGTAATTTCCCCATGCTGGCTGCACATCACAGATGGAGTGCAACACTTTTCACAAAATTTGATTTAACAATATCCAATTAACTGTAATCTACCGTATTTATTCGAGTATAACGCGCAAAATTTTCTACCAAAAAAAGAAATCAAAGTTTAGGTGCGCGTTATAAACGAGGGGTGGGGTGGCAGTGGCGGCCGGTCCATTGAGGGCGAAGGCGAATTGTGAGTCCGCACTGTGCCTTTTCCGGGCTGCAGCCGCTCACTGTACGCAAGAGCGAAGAAAAAAAAAACGTCCCCTCGTCGCGTACAGTGGGCGGCCCGAACTGGGGGTGAGAATTCTTATTATCCGCTGTATGGTCGCCGCTTCATTTCCTCGCCTCGCCCACACGTTGCGGTAAGCATTGCTTTTGTACAATTCAGTGTTTTGCGTAATAAATATTGTTACCGGTAATTTTATTTCGGTATTGTGTTTATACCAGTTTACGTTGTCAATAAATTATTTTTATCATGGCCGCACGTGTTCAACAACGTTTTTTTGTCAATTACAATGCTTGGTGTGAAACAAAATTTTATACCGATTTTTTAATCGAAAATTAGGGGTGCGTGTTATACACGTGTGCGCGTTATACTCAAATAAATACGGGTATATTCATCCAGAACTTTTTCCAAAATAAAAAACGAAGAAGACAAATTAAATAGAAGCGCTTTTAAATAGTGTTGTGAATTACATTTCCTATATTTCAACTGCAAATGATTTGAGGGCTGTAGAGTGTATCGCCTATGTGTCACATTCCTCTTACTCCCTTGGATTTTAAGATACAATTCTTTCCAAGTCTAAAGCTGATTTGCAGAATTTCACAAGAAAAGGGCCAGGTGAAAGAGAAATGTTGTCATTGTTAGTAATTTAGGAGTGCATGAATACATTTAAGTGCACTGCGCTAGTTAAAATAAAAAGAGAATTTAAAGTGTGGGTATCTAAATAAACAAACCAAACAGTCCTGGCATTGGTCCTATGGACAACCTCCTGTAGGATAGTGGGAGTCCGTAGTCCCAACAGTTTAATAATAAAAATAGAATGTTACACGTAATGCTGCCAAATCCCTGACACAGGATGATGTGTATAATGTAGAAAGGCTGGAAGAAGGGATGGTGCACAGCCGTGTAGTATAGAACTGTTCCTCTTGGATAAACCAACTGATGGACATTGATGACAGGAATGACAAAAAAGTTTATTGGTAACAATTATTGATAAAACCACCAACCAGTCCTGGGGTCTTCGGCATCGCATAAGGCATTGTGGGGGTCCCACTCAGTATGGTCAAAAGAGCAATATTCCAGATTCAAAGGAAGGAAGAGGAAGGGGATCCGGAGGATCTCGGGGACGGATGGGTGAAACCGCACGGCGCATGTTTCGGCCGTAACACAAGCAAGGTGCCGGACCTCTCGTCACTTCCGGGAACCTCCTACTGCACAGGGTCACAGGAAGTGGCAGCCGAGACAAAGATGGAGAGCGGACCAGCGTGGAACTCAAGCTTCAGGTTGCTGTGCCTACATGTTTCGCGTGCATGCGCTTTGTCAAGTCCAGGACTCTAGATAAATTGATTGCCTAAATAAATATATAAATATCAATAATCAGTAAAGTTCTCAAGCGTGCTTCACAGTCCCATTTTTCTTGCATAAGTTCCTATGCACAAAAATGCTGCTAATAGTAAACCGTTCCCACTGTTTTGTGTCACAAAAAAACAGAAGGCAAAAAAAAAAGCATAGGAGATTATAATAGATATATTTATATCAACTGTGATGTACGCTTATGCACTTTAGGCTTCATTCACACCTGAGCGTATCAATTTACTGGCGTTTTCTTTTATGCTTTTTTTTTTGCAGCTTTTTACAAGTATGTCTAAAATGTTTTAGAAGTGTATTACAAGCATTTTACAGCTTCAGCCTTTTTGCTTACCCAATCGAAAGCTCTAGGGGGAGGAGAGGGAGAAGAAATTAGCTATTTGAGCGTTTTACAAGCGTTTTTCTGCTCAAGTCAGGTGTTTCTATAGGGCCAAAAAGACTATGGGACCAAAAATGCTTGTAATCTGCCAAAAAGAAGCCTATGTACTTTTTTTGAGCTTCAGGCGACCGACCACCCTTATGTGAACACGGGCCATTTTAATAAATGGGCGTTTATGTAGCTTCAGAGCTGAGCGTTTTACAAGCTTCTGTGTCTTATGTATTTTTTTTCTGCATTATTTATAATGTAATTTAGACAATCTATCTAGAATGTTGCA
Organism: Pelophylax lessonae; assembly: GCF_965119305.1. Lineage (NCBI taxonomy): Eukaryota > Metazoa > Chordata > Amphibia > Anura > Ranidae > Pelophylax > Pelophylax lessonae. Next base: position 328,158,164 of record NC_138772.1, read on the forward strand.
CTTTATTAATTACTCACATTGGATGTTTATTTGGATACCCACTTGTAACTTTTATTATTAGTTAAGTTAGAGCTCTGCACTTCTGTTTATTCAGCCATATTGGATATACTAGGTCAGTGATGGCGAACCTTGGCACCCCAGATGTTTTGAAACTACATTTCCCATGATGCTCAACTACACTGCAGAGTGCATTAGCTTAATGGGAAATGTAGTTCCAAAGCATCTGGGGTGCCAAGGTTCGCCATCACTGTACTAGGTGTACAATTAAGTGCAGCAGCTGGGTAGTTATAGGTTTTGGGGGAAGTTTGGATGAGTGCAGGTGTCTTATTGTATATTAATTTAGAGCGCATGTCAAGGCAAAATAAAAAAGTATGTAGTACATATCTGAAATACATGTGCATTTTCCCATGTTGTATACCTCTAATGACCCTACAAGTACAGAAAAATACCTGGTAATCTGCCAGATATGCACTCCACTATTAAACTTTTCTGAGGACTAAGTGTTATCATGCCTGCCCATTGTCAACCTACTCAACCACTCCCACACTCTCTCCGATCTCTACAATATAAAGTTTGACCATTCTGTAGTTCAAGATAAGAACTAGGAGGGCTCTTTGAAATAACAAAGAATAGCGCTGAATTTCTGACAACATCTACAGGTTTTTTGTACTTATCAAGAAAATCAAACCGAATGCTTCCAATGGTAATTAAACGTGCCAAAAGAAAGAAAATAATAGAAGTTAATTTTTATGGTTTGCATACACTTAAAACATAGCTCCCAGCTGTTTCTGATTTGGAGGGACTGTCCTTGATTTGGAAAAAAGTCCCTCTGTCCCTCATTCCTCTCATTTTTCCCTCATTTTGGTCTGATGTATAGAGTTGTAAATAAAATGCACCTTATATCTTTCATAAGGGTTTCCCAGTTCTAAACCTTTTCATCCAATTTCTAAGCTGCATTTGTATCCTCCTTCTTTTTTTTGTATAATTCTCATTTTAAGAGGGAGTGGCAGGGGATGAGTCCTATGCCTCCACACCTTTGCTAATAGGTGTTCTTAGTTCCCATTTCCAAAAGTTGGGAGGTATGTTAAAAGTAGAATTTCTGCCTAACACTATTTTTTTTTAAATGTTCTCTCCCACCTACCACTAACTATGTTGTCTAACCTGTGTAAAAAGATGTGTATATTTAACCATTTTCAGCCCAGTTTGGTCACATGATTTAGCCGCTCCAGCTTCGCTGTCAGGCAGGGGTGGCTGCAGGGGAGAGGAGGGAGTGCCAACAATGGCTGAGACAAGGGAGCTTATTAGCCATGTTGCGGCTCCTGGAAGTCCCAGCCATTGTCGAGAGCTCCCCCCTCTCCCCTGCAGCTGCTACTCATTGATATAGAGGATCACGTGCCTGTACCAGAGCAGGCTAAAAGTTGATATACACTTTATTATTTGTTTTATTTTTTTGAACACCAGTTAGGTTGCAGGAGGGGGGGAGAGGGGACATTTTTAAACACAGTTGGCGTTAGGCAGAAATTCCACTTTCAGTTTCTAATTCTACTTGAATGTTTAAAAATGACAGCCGCAATCTAACTAGATGCTACTGGAACTACCTCTCCTTCCTTTTGTTTTTTAAATCAGCCTGAATAATTTATGTACTGTTTTTACTGTTTAAGAAGTATAGTGAAATGTAACCTTTGGTGCATGCTTTTTAAAGAGGAAGTAAACAGTAAAAAAAAAAAAAAAAAAAACCTGTAAAGGCAAAGGCATAATGAGCTAGTATACATTGCATACTAGTTCATTATGAAATACTTACCTTAAAACGAAGCCCTCGCAATGCCGCCCGTTCAGCTACAGGGCAGCTGACATGTCCGGCTGCCCTGCTTCCTTGTTCGCATCCTCCGGCCATCTGATTGCCCGGAGGCGCGATTACATCACTCTCGCACATGCGTGCGGGAGCCTCCGTTCTCGGCACTGGGCTCTGAAGGAAAGGCACAGGTGGCCGTTCCTTCAGAGCGCATGCGCCGATGACATCATCGGCTGCATGCACTGTAAATATCTCCTAAACGGTGCATATTTATAGCACCTATAGGTAAGCCTTAATATAGGCTTTCCTATAGGTAAATGTCAACACAGTGGGTTTACAACCGCTTTAATATACAGGGGCTATTTCCTCACTAAAGTGAAAAATTCATGAAGTTTGAATGAGAGCATTTTTTTTACTCAATCCTCATGCCTTGCTTACTTACAGTTTCCACATAAAGGTAGAAATTCTCTGAATACCACTCAACAGTTAAAAGGGAGGTCCAGCTTTGGAATATACTACATGTGGTCCTCAGAGCAGGTCTTCCATTGAGTTCTGAGCCTTTGCAGCCTTTAACCAACATATATGCATGTCTTTCTGATCCCCGCAGGGTCAAGCTGAATAGAACAAATTAAATTCTCCATCTCAGAAATCTGAATATTCAGTCATCAGTGCATTCCAGAAAAAAAAAAAATATAAAATATAAATGCAACCCATACATAGGTATTGTTTTACCTGCCAGTGAATATACATTTCTTTCCATTCAGTCCTGGGATTTACACAGCACTGCCACACAGCACAGCCAGGTGGATGACATGACTTTCTCTGTTTCATTTAAAGTGGTTGTTAAGCCACTATGTGATCTTTACGTCATCCCCTCTGTTAGATTACAAACTGTATCCTAGTGCCTGTGCTTTAATAAAAAAAGCCAATTTCTACCTGTTTTCACAGCTCCTATCAGCAATCACGTGACTCCCGGCTCTCTTCTCTCCCTGTGTGACATCCCCAGGGGGCAGGGTCAAGAACTTCCTCCGATGTTAGCCGGGGAGGCGGGAAAGAAAAGAGGAGAGAGCTGAGAATCACGTGATGGCCGAGCGGCGCTGTGAAAACTGGTAGAAATAGTCTTCTTTTTTTTTTAATAAAGCACAGGCACTAGGTTTGTAAATTTGTAAACTACAGTTTGTAATTTTACAGAGGGGATGACGTAAAGATTACATTGTTTTATAGCAGCTGGAAGGGGAGCAGAGAAGCGCTAGTGAGCTGACAGGCAGGGAGTGGAGGGGGGAGGCGGGCTGCGGATGATGGAGGCACGTACACTGACCACGGTGTCAGGACTCAGCAGCCATGATGCACCATGGTCAGTGTACAGGGAGGAGGGTAGAAATTGGCAGGATCAGCCAGGTTTTTTAGGTGATAGAAGGGGCCAAATTACACAGCACAAGTACTGTGCTGTATATCATGCTTTAAGGGAACAGGATCGTTTGTTACCCTAAAAAAAAAACGCTTTAAGGATCACAGTGGTCTCACAGCCTGGTAATTGAACAATAAAGGAACACCAGCAGACTGTTCTTTTAACATGTAATAGTTAATAAATAAATACAGAGCTGGATTTATGGATCTGCCTAAAGTTCAGCCCTAATCTTTGCTTAGGTGTGATTTTCTTTTTTTTCCTTGTTTTTCAGGAACTGCAGTATGGAGATGGAGGATCCTTGATTCGGAATAGGGAACTGGAAGAGTGTCTTGGGGGTGCTCATGAGCAAATGGAGATAGTGGAGGGATTGATCAAGGAAATGCGTGTGATGGGACAGCCAAGCGATGCATATCATAGAAGGTATCTTGAAAGTACAAGTTTTTGCACCACAATTAGAGTGACAAGAACATTTTATGAAACTAATTCTGGGTGGACCCTCTGCACACTGCTACACCATTTCCAGCAAACTATGCAATGAAAAAACAGGGATTTTTAGTTCACACATATTGCAAAACATGCTTAAGCTGGTGTGTCAAAGTAATCCCTCTTATGGCCAGTCCTACACTGCTTTGCCACTGCAAATGCTGAACATTTTATGGACACACAGTAATTTCTTGCTTTTTTTCTAGATTACTTCAGTATTACGATCAGATGCGTGCCATTGATAAAGCCATCCAGGCTCCACGCATGCGCAAGGGATCGAAGGGAGGTGGTGGATATTCCTCTCAGAGTGGCTCAGGATGGGATGATTACACCAAACGTACAACTACAGAAACCTTGAACCAAATCCGACAGCAAAGGGTAGGTACAAAAATGATCACAAAGCAGAAATCTCATTTATGCTGATTGTAAATGAGTGCTTATCTTTGCTTTTGCATGGTGCATTCATTATATAGAACATGTATAGCATACCATCACGTTCCCGTAGTAAATTGCTCTCAAAATCTTGTAGTAAATTTGTTTCAAAATCTGTCTCAATGCTCTTTTTTAGCGTTGCCTTGCTGCGTGACAGAACAGATAATGCCCTCCCTGTGCCTTGCGGTGTGGTGGTAAAATAATGCACCTGTGCCATTTTTTTCTATGTCTTGTGAGACATTGAAAGGCCATTCAAAAAAATTGGGCTGCCTTAGAAATATGCATATTAAGGATGGAAACAACATATGTAAATGCATTGCAACAATGTAAATAGGACTTCAGACACCCCTACAACAGTCCAAACCTAATAATGTATTCCATTATCTTGCTGTTTTTCACAAATCCAGTACATGGAACAGGTGCCCTTTAAGATCATACAGGAGCCGTAAACTGCGTTAAGGAAGTTTTATTTTTTTTATACAGGCCATCAGTTTTTATTTTCACTGTCACGGTTCAAGTTCTCACTCAGGTTGTAGAAATGCTTTGTGGTGGCAGCTTCCAGAGCTGTAGTCCTACAACAATGACCAGTAGTTTTATGTGTAAATCGTGAGCAATCTCGCCAATGAGCCAGAACATATGACTCCAGTCTAGTCTGTCCTATGTGTCTCTGTATGTGCGGAATGGCTTCCCTTGTTGGAAAGGTGCCAAAACTCCTGCAGGTATGGGTGTGCCTGTGTACAGCATGTTGCTTCAATGCAGCAATTACTGCTTTAAATTATACATTGATCACATCCCCACCCATCCTTTTAATTTCAGTGCTACTAGAAATATATATATTTTTTTTGCTACAATCTGTACAAAACTCCCAGATTTTAAGAATGTACCAAATGCTATGCTGGTTAAAAAAAAAAAAAAAAATCTAGTCCCACATAATAACTCTGTTACTTAAATGTTTTGCAGTACTGATTTGCGCCTAAGCCCTCGTTCACATTGGAGCAAATTGTCATGCCATTTGACAGGTCAAATCGCATGACAAGTCGCAGCCTGCAATGGCAACGTTCCAATCAGTGCGACGCTGACTTTGCAGGGCTGCACCGATTCCCAAATTAGTTCCTGCAATAATTTTGGCAATTTCAGGGGCGACTTCAATACACATCAATGCATGAAGCTGCACAGATGTCTTTTAAGTTGCACCTGAAGTTTCACTGTAATGAGGCTTTGAAATTGTGCTATTTCAAAGCAGCGTTCAATGTGAACGAGGGCTTAGGCCCATTTCACGCACTTGTACCGATCATATCCGCCTGTTAGTTTTTCAGGCAGACCTGATTGGAAGGTCCATTTATCCCTATGGACAGGTGGGTGTAAACTAACTTGTCTATTTACACCCGCATACCTCCAGATCCATTTTTTTTTTTTTTTTTTTTTTTTTTTAGCAAATAAGAAGTGAAAGGGATTCGTTCTCTTCCATTTAGGCGGATCAGAGAGTAGTTGGGTGTAAACACAGTGGAGTCTGTTTACTACTGGCGACATGTAGAGCAGAGCAAGCAGAGTCTGTCCGTGTCTGCCCTGCAGAAATTAAGGGGAGACAGATGCGTAATCCTCCCACTCTGCTCCAATCAGCAGGGGGATCTGTAAGCTGATCCCCTGCTAATCTTCACAGAATCCACCCCGTATGAAAGGGGCCTAAAGTCCCATACACACAGGCCAAATGTCAGGAGACATCGGCCAGTTAAAAAAAAACCGCCGATATTCGGCCTGTGTTTATGGCACCCTGTATAGTACACAAACAGCCGGCTTCTGTCAGACGAGCTTGCTGGGAAACCAGCAGCCGACTGGCTCCCGATCAGTGATGTCTGCCAATAGTGGAGATCGCTAATCGGAGTGTTCTGGCTGGGCATCTCAACAGCTCAGCAGGGGAGATCACTGTACTAACTTTGGATAGTTAGTACAGCGGGTCCAACTGGAGCTGTCCGTTTTTTTTTTTCATTCAACCCGAAATGTTGTAGCAATTTATTAACTTTAAGCCTCAGTTCACACTGGACCGCATGTGAATCGCTTAGGAAGTGCACTAAATTCCTCTGCAATTCACATACAATTCAGGGCAGTGCGATTCAAAATGAATGGGCTCAAATTTCACCGCATCGCACCAAAGATGTGCATGCATCTTTTTTTAGAGCTGCAAAAACTCCAGATCGCATGAGTAGTTTGTACCATGCGATCTGGTACAGGCAAGCGAGTTTAGGATGTCGTTAACTTTGTATTGACATTCACAGCGGAAAGGCAGTGCAATTGGAATGTGGTGTGGGAAATGTGCATGGATCTCTGCGTTTCCGACACCGTATTGGTGTGAACCAGGGATAAAACATGAAAAGCACAACTCTAGATGGCTTTATTTTTTTTCTTTTATTATGGTTTTTGTTTTCTATTTTTTTTTTTTTTAAAGATACAATGTATGGCATATTTCTATATAACAGACAGAGTGTATTTTGTACCAATAAAATTGGCAAATGGCCATTTATTATATGTTTACAGTTGTGTGTATTTTACCCGTGAACATCCTTAAGTCAAGCACAGATTTTGTCAGGAGGAATCACTCAATCAAAGATTTGCCTTGCATCTTGAAAAATTACTAAAGTCTTAAAGTATGCATTCATATCTTAGTCCATCCGTGTTTTCATAGAAAAAGGAATTATCAGTGCTATATAATGTGGGTGGACATATTGGCCTTCTATTAGAGAAGCTAAGAATATGAGTTTGTTAGTATTCTTGGTGACCCACACTGCATTATTTTAATGAATTGTGGGTTGAGAGGAGACTTCTGAAGTGTGGCCTATGTTGGCAAGTAAATCGCTGAGTACACTTGTATCTAAAATCTATTCTTCATCTTGCATGTCCATTATATAAGGATCATATTGCCATTACCTAAAACGTCTAGAAAAGACCTGGGGAATAAATTTAGCAATTCTTGCACGTGCAAGAATTTCCCCATGACTAAGCTCCAGGGGGTTGAGCAAAACACGTTGGATCATGGCCTGCCCAGAGTCCAGGCTGAGGTTGGCACTCCACTTACCTTCTTAGAATTCCTCAGATGTGCAGCACTAGGGGACACCCCTTCTCCTTTTGAACCACTACTGGGGCCAGTATGGGCTCCATCCCCTGCCAGCACTCCTAGCAGCAGTTGTGGAGGCACCTGTTTGTATATCCCCTGTGTATCGAGCCTGAGCGATGCACATCCAGAGCTAACCGGTCAACATGGTATTGTAATTGGCCTCTACTAAAAGTATTTTTAGATTTTTTTTTTAATGATTAGCAGCCATCCTATGCCACGCTTGTAGCACAAGGTCTGCGTTAAGATTGGATTCCCATTGGTTCATATAGGACAAATTTTGGGAGGAAAGCTATAGCTAAAAGGCCATGATATGTGATGCTTTGTATTCGCAATACAGCATTGGTAAACACTGTGATTAAAATTCATTTGATCTCTCGTTTGTATTTGTAGCGTCAGATGGAGAGTGTTGATTGGGGGTTTGACGCCTCGTCTGTGGAACAGCAAATTGGTAACCACAGAAAGTTTCACAATGCAATCGCTGACTATCGCTGGGAACTGGACAAAATTAAAGCAGATCTGGTAAACATTCATTCTTCTCCTATACTTAAGCAGCTACCAAAGTGTTTTTTTTTTTTTTTATGATCATAAAGGCTGAATTTTTTATGTGGGTTAGCTAAAAGTGTCTAGGGCTGCAATAAAATGTTTAAGTGTGGTTTACAATTGTAATGATGTATATCCTTTACTTGTAAAACTCTATTCATGTGTTTAACTGTCAATTTCATACCTCAGTATCCCCCCAAAATAAATGGCCATTGTGACCCTTACCTTCATCACCATTGAACAAATCCATGGTCCCTCATTCCTCCACTCTTGCTGTCCTTCTTTCTGGTTGCAGGAAAACCAGCACCCTTCAACCTTTTCCCCTTGGCCCTGACTAATATATATATATATATATATATATATATATATATATATATATATATATATATATATATAATATGCCTCCTATAGTCATAAGAACTAAAGCGTGCATCCCTGTGCTTTCCTTTCATCAATGGCCACTTATGTCTCTCCTGCAGCCCCCTGCAGTGATGCCAGTGCGTCAAGCAATGTTCAAGACGCATTTTTCAGAAACAATAAGCAGGAAAATGTGCAAGAATGGTAGTGGAAGGAGGCAGTGTTGGGGGTAACTAGTTACAAAGTAACTGATTATAGTAACTACATTACTTTTTTTGGTAACTAAGTAAAGTAACTAGTTACAATACTAATATTGGTAACTACACTACTTTACTAGGCTATAGGAAGTAACTACACTACTTTACTAGACTATAGGAACGCGCTTTCCTGCGTTACCCAAGCCGTGCGATACAATCGTTATTAAGAAGAATAGAGAGGGATGAAGTTTATGACTTTTTGTTGCACTTTGTTTTATTCTGTTTTTTTCAGGTTTTGTTCTCATGTTTCCCAAAGCCTGTGTTTATACAATAAACTCTATGCAGAAAGAGTGTCATGTATCTTCTTCTACACGGTCAATTAAGAAAGAGTAAAGTAAAGTAATAAGTAGTGAAGTTACTTTTCAAATGCAGTAACTAGTAAAGTAATCTCATTACAATTTACAGAAGTAACTAGTAACTAGTTACATTTTTTGAGTAACTACCCCAACACTGGAAGGAGGCTATGGTATATTATAAGAATCATGGAGCAGGGCTTTATTGTACCACCTTTACCATAATGGTGATAGACAAGGTGTTGGCCCCATTTTAAGCCATTAGCCTGTGAGAAACTTGATACATACTTCCCTGGCATATTTGTCAAAAGTACCCATGGCAGCATTGACTAAGGATACAGTACTACTTTGCCCTTGTTTTTAGGGAGCCTACAGTGGCCTCATCAGTGTAATGGATTATCATCAATAGTCCAACGAACAGGCAGGATGATACAGTTGTAAAGCTGCAATAGGAAAGAGTACATCCACATCGAAAGCAAGGGTGTGTGAATCTCGAGTGGCAATACAGAGTTAGGAATATATTAAAACCTGTATAAGTTTACTTCTATGCATTTTAACGCTGTGTGTACTGTTTTTTATATAGCTGTTTTACAAAAAGTTTTTTATTTAAGTCTTCTTTTTTTTTTTTTTTTTTTTAAGGATACTTGCAGTCTATTTAACATGCATTTCTTGATATTACAATATATTTAACATTGCTAACAAACTCATTTTTATTTTGTCTTTCTCACAACAGAGAGAAAAAGGAGCAATTTACCAGCTAGAGGAAGAGTATGATGGATTGCTGGTAAGACTTTTAATAGCACCACCGTGATCCTGTTCTTATGGATTATAAAATTTAGATATAACAAAAATGATAAAACTGATTCAAATTGCATCTATATTGCTTACGGATCTCTTATGGCTCACTTTCTTTATATACACTAGAAAGTAGTACAGTTTTATATATACTACTGTGCAGTTTTCAGGCAGGTGTTAAATATTTTAGATTATTTTTTAATAATAAAAAAAATGGAAAGTAAATGAACAGAATAGAAATCCAAATCAAATCAATATTTGGCTTAAAAATGCCATCAATGCTAGGCAAGGTACACTTGCAAACAGTTTTTGAAGGAACTCGGCAGGTAGGTTGTTCCAAACATCTTGGAGACCTAACCACAGATCTTCTGTGGTTGTAGGCTGCCTCAAATCCTTCTGTCTCTTAATCCCAGACAGACTTGATGTTAAGATTTGGACTCTGTGGGGGCCAAACCATCACTTCTAGGATTTCTTGTTCTTCTTTATGCTAAAGATAGTTCTTAATGACATTGGCTGTATGTTTGGGGTCATTGTCCTGCTGCAGAATACTTTTGGGGCAAATTACACATCTCCCATGATGGAAAAGTATCCGCCTGTATTTCTGATCCTGAGCAAATCTCCGACTCTGGTTGCGGAAATGCAGCCCCAAACTTGCAGGGAACTTTCACTGTAGCTTGCAGACACTCATTATTGTACTGCTGTCTAGCCCTTCGGCAAACACACTGCCTCCTGCTACAGCCAAATATTTCAAATTTTGACTCCTCAGTCCAGAGCACCTGCTGCCATTTTTCTGCACCCCAGTTCCGATGTTTTTGCGCATTGTTGAGTTGCTTAAGCTGGATACACACTATCCAACTTTTGTGGTTAGATTTCCTTCAGATTTACCTTTTTCTATGTAGTGCAAGGGCCTGCCAGATTGCATACAAATTGAAAGTGTTTAGGTTTGACCTCATATTATATGGTTTTGGTAAGTCTAAAGGAAAAAGTCTTCAGAAAATCTTATAGTGTGTATGGCCCATAAGGCTTGTTTCTACATCTGATGTATGGCTTTTTCGCTGCAATTCTTCCATAAAGACTACTACTGGACAGATGTCTCTGACCATTAGATGGTCGTACCTGGGTCCCACTAATTTCCATTAGTTCTGTGATGATGGCACTGCTGAACATATTCCAAAGTTGAAAGAAAGTAAGCATAATGTGTCATCCCCTGTTGCATTTCCAAGTTTCCTTGGCCGACCACTGAGTCCTTAACATTGCCGTTTCTTGGTGCTTCTTTAAGTCTGCTTTCAAATCTTTGCCAAGGAGAGACGTTGCTGATGCAGTATAATTACCTTATCTTGTTGCTGTGCTTAGCCCTGCCATGATGTATGAACTGTGACATGAAACTTTCTTCCACGACCTCAACTTAGTAGCAGAGTTTGGCTATTTCTCCCCAAGTTATAAGCCTGCTACACAGTTGTTTCAGGTAATGGTTGTTTCAATCTACATATGAAATTGATGATTATTAGCACCTACATGGTATAGTTGATTAGTCATACACTTGACTCTAATCCTACACAATCCCTGACTTTTTGCAAGTGTACAAAGTGTGCAAGTGTAAGAACTGATGCCAAAGGGTAGTCTCACTAAATATTAATTTGATTTAGATTTTTCTTCTGTTGGCTTATTTTGTATTTTGTAAATTGATAAAAAATAAACAACTAAAATGTATATTTTTGAAAGAATTCTTGCTCTACAGTATTTCTTCACACCTGCCTAAACTTTTGCACTGTACTGTATGTTGCTGTAATGTAAATTGTGCAGATCTATTTGTAATGAGCCTGGTCCTATGCCATTGCCAGAAACATTCTCATAATCGGTGTCCAAATGCTAATCTCTTACCACCAGTTAGAAGTCTTTCTTCAAGCCTTCACACTTGTCTGTTTTCCCACATTAAAGTTAATGTCCTTTACTGCCTTTTAAGATAAAATGGCATTCAGTACTATGTATCTAGTTCACATCTACTGCATTCACATGTTGCAATAGATGTAGTAGTATCTAGTTCACATGTACTGCAGTATAACATATATATTATCTTTTTGATATCCTAATGTGTCTGTCCTACAGAACATATTAACAAAAACAGCAAAAATTTGATTTGTATGTTATTTTTAGGCCCATGTTTAAAGATTTAAATGTTATGTTAAAAGTATACCTGACCACCATTATCAATGATGATATTACTTCCCAAGTATAGGTAGCTTAACATTTTATGTATTTTTATCATATATAAATATATATAGAAAGCTTCCTTTGAAAGAATGGACCAGTTGCGGCAGCTGCAGGGCATCATTCAAGCCACTTCCAAGGAGATCATGTGGATCAATGACAGAGAGGAAGAAGAACTGGTCTATGATTGGAGCGACAAGAATAGAGACATTCCAAGTAAACAAGAAGCCTTTTCTGTAAGTTACATGTGTGTCACAATGATTGGGAAACATGGTGTCCATTAACATTTTGGACCTCCTTTTGTGTTAGGTTACCAAATTTACCATAGTTAACATAAAATAGAATTTAAATTTGCAAACAAAAATTTAGAAGCATTTCATTTAAAAACATTTTAAAAAGCACGTCCTATATGATTTTTTTTTCTTTCCAGAAACTGATGAGCCAGTTGGAAGTAAAAGAAAAAGACCTTAATAAGGTGAAGCTAGACAGTGACCAACTGATTCTCAACCAACACCCAGCAGCAGACAAGATTGAGGTAATGCGAAATGTTTTCATACACAAGATTATGTATGCCTACCTAAACATTATTCTTGGGACAAAGCTAATGATTAGGGTCAGCGATCTGAAACTTGCCATGCCAGACTATTTTCTAATAAAGAAAACCATGAACATTGATTGTCTAATCAATTTTGGTATCTACCTTGAATAATTACAACCCATGTAACTAAAAATCAGACTGGGAATAGAACAGACTCCTTTCACTGTGCTCCCAACACACCTTATACCTTCTGTCGATACCATAGGGTCTATAAATCTATACCCTTAAATGATTGGACCTGGATCCCACTTTATTCAGACTTAAATCATACGTGACATTTACATAAATGAACTGTATACATGAAAAAATGGTTTGCAACCTAACATTTTGCATACGAATAAATATATTCAACATTTTTGATGTATGTCAAATCCAAGATTATTATTATTATTATACAGGATTTATATAGCGCCAACAGTTTGCGCATCGCTTAACAAAATGAGGGCAGACATTACAGTTACACTACAATTTGGAGCAAAAGGAATCAGAGGGCCCTGCTGGTTAGAGCTTACAATCTAAAAGGGAGGGTCAATTGATACAAAAGGCAATAGCTGTGGGGGATGAGCTGATGGAGCAAGTGAAACAGTGTTATTAGTTAGTAGACGGATAGGCTTCTTTAAAGAGAAGGGTTTTCAGGGATCGTCTAAAGATGGATAGATTAGGAGACAGTCGGACAGATTGGGGTAGAGAGTTCCAAAGAATGGGAGAAGCTCTGGAGAAATCCTGGAGGCGAGCATGGGAAGAGGTGACAAGGGAGCTAGAGAGCAGGAGGTCTTGGGAGGACCGAAGAGAGCGGCTTTGTTGATATTTTGAGATCAGGTTAGTGATGTAGCTTGGGGCAGAGTTGTGGATGGCTTTGTAAACTATTGTTAGCACTTTGAATTTTATTTGTTGGGTGAGTGGAAGCCAATGAAGGGATTGGCAGAGAGGGTTGGAGGACACTGAACGGTTGGTAAGGTGGATAAGTCTTGCAGCAGCATTCATTATGGATTGAAGAGTGGATAATCTATGTAAGGGTAATCCAATGAGGAGGGAATTGCAATAGTCGAGGCGAGAGATAACCAGGATAAACTAATGTGCACTCTTAGTTGGCAAAAAACAAAATCTCTAACATAAAGTTAACCAGTACTAAGGTGTACTTGCAAACGTGATACGGGTGATAAACACCAGAAGCTAAACAAATTTTCAACAGAAAGGGATCAGTGAAAGTAATCAGTAAAGATGTAGTAGAACGGAGTCCAAGAAAAAGCCTTCCTTAAGACATTTGTACTGCCTGAACTGGCTGCTTCATCGGGAGCCTTTCCAGACTTGTCTTAAAGTTTTTTGTGAAGACATGGACTCTGGCAAACTGGTATGCAGAGTGGAAAGTCAAGGTTGCGGAAATAATTTTATCTGCAATTGTGGGCTTCAGCACCATTTTAGTATAGTCTGTGACCTGCTTTATTGGACAAGATCTACTCCGGTGACGAAACACTGGCACTTCTACCTATTCCCATTAGAGGTCCATCTCTGGAGGTCTGTTCTCCTTTGTCCCCCGTCTTTCTGTTTAATGTTGATTTACTGCAGTCTTTACAAAGGCTTTCCTCTTTAAGGCATACATGGATACACTGCAGACTCAGTGGAGCTGGATTCTTCAAATTACCAAATGCATAGATGTCCATTTGAAAGAAAATGCAGCATATTTCCAAGTAAGTTAACAATTACAAGATTTACACTTTTCAGTTTCGGAGTCCTTCTACTCCATATGCAGTATATGTGTTGTTCAGTTTTGGAATACTCTGATATGACTCCTGTCTTTTTTAATTTACTTCACCAGTCAGACAATTAAATATTTACTTTATTAGCCCTTTTTTCTGTTCTAAAGTCTGAATTAAACCTAGGACTATGAGCTAGCATGATGTAGAAAGTCAAGGTTTCAATCATGCCACATTTGTGTGTTTGTGCGTGTATGTATGTATATATGTGTGTGTGTGTGTGTGTGTGTATAGTACCACTATTATTGCAACGATATATTTTCTGAGCACTTTAGTGTTGTGACTGGAAGCTGTTAAAGTGAGCTGAAACCACACTAGGTGTTGCGTGCAAGTTATCTAAAGCAGATGCAAGCCCTTCCAGCTGTATCATTGGTTCAACTTGGGTACATTCAACCTGCACATACATGGTTCGAATCGTGGCTGGAGCCTGCTGAACCTGTCGAAATAAATGATCCTTAGCTGAGGATTTATGAGCTTTGTTGTATTGTAACTAAATGATTCTGTTTATAGGATAATCAAACATAATTCAGAAGAGGTATGGAGATCAGTGAGGAATGGGGTGTAACAAAATAATCAATGAGCAGTAAAACGCCTGGACTTCTAGTGTAGGATCTTTTACTATTACTGGTAAAGGATATATTGCTAAAAGAGAAATTTAAAACATTACTGTGGTATACACTTTAATCTTAGGATCCTAGGAATTGAAATACTGACCACTTTTGAGAAGGCAGGAAATTGTATGTAATCCTTATAATGTATATGGAGACTTGGGAAACCTGTATGGTAGAGGACATGCCTGATCACGTGAAAATGATCCGTTAACAATGCAAGACTGAAAAAGCAAAGTAGTTGTAAAAGCAACATCTGGCTTATATGATAAATTGCATTGTGGCTTGCTATAGAATTTATGCAGACATATAAAAGATAAAAATGAAGCTTCTTGTTCTTACTCCTAAATTCATTTCTATACAGTTTTTCGATGAGGCACAAAGCACAGAAACTTACTTGACAAATCTTCAAGATACGATCAGGAAGAAGTACCCGTGTGACAAAAGTATGCCATTGCAGCGTGTCTTGGAGATGATTAAAGATCTTGAGGTATTTTAGGATTACCATACATTGACTGCAAACTAAGGAAACTGGTTGCTTACTAAGAGTTGAGAAAACAAAATTACTTTTAATACACAAACCTCTATCTTAATATGTATTGCTTTTGGTACACCAGCATCTATCCTAATGTTTATGACCCATTCCTTGATCTAGTTTGTTACCCTGCATATATTAGGGACAGAAACACCCTACGAGAAAACCAATAAGAAACTGTTTTTTTTTTTTGTTTTGTTTTTTTTTTTTGTGATTAATAAAGTATATCTTATGAAATGTTCAATGACTAATTTTTAGATGAAGCTTTTTATTTTAGTTTATCTGGTAAAGTGATTGTGAAGTCTCATTTTTATCTATTTTTTTTTCTAAATAACAAACATGTTATACTTACCTCCTCTGTGCAGTGGTTTTGCACAGAGCAGCCCGCATCTTCCTCCTCTTGGGTCCCTGTCTGGAGCTCCTGGTCCTTTCCTCCTGGTGAGTGTCCCCACAGCAAGCAGCTTGCTATGGGGGCACCCGAGCTGAGCTGCAGCGTCGTGTATCCATTC
This sequence comes from Pelophylax lessonae, assembly GCF_965119305.1. Lineage (NCBI taxonomy): Eukaryota > Metazoa > Chordata > Amphibia > Anura > Ranidae > Pelophylax > Pelophylax lessonae. The sequence continues at coordinate 328,173,842 of NC_138772.1, forward strand.
AGACGCAGAGCTGCTGTTCTGCCCTGCCCCTCTCTCTCTGATTGGCTAACCAAGTTTGACAGCAGCGGGAGCCAATGGCACCACTGCTGTGTCTCAACCAATTAGGAGAGAGTCCTGGAAGGCTACTGTTCAGGTAAGTATTAGGGGGGCTGAGGGGCTGCTGCACACAGAAGACTTTTTATCTTAATGCATTAAGATAAATAACCTTCTGACTTTACAACCACATTAAAGTGGAACTTTAGGCAGAATATTAAGTCAGCTAGATCACTTCAGGCTTGTCCCTTTTGCAGGTATAGCTGTAAAATATTAACAATAAGTGCCTATACTGTTTAAAATCCAATCCAATGGTCTCACCCTGCTCTGCACATGCTGAGACTCTTTATTTTCTGTACTGTGTCAAAAATAGAGCCACTAGAGGCCGATCTGATGATGGTCTAAAGATTTATTGCTCCTCAGGAGCTCTGGGCTTCAGCAAAATGGCAGCTTCCTGCAAGAAGAAAGGGGAACAATGCTGGAGGCAAATTACAGCACACACTCATTTTGGTAGCATAATTATTATGTCAATTGTATGATCCTTTCTAAATAACATTTATTTTTTAGTAAAGTTCCACTTTAATATTTGGTCAATAAGCATATATATAGATTTTTTTTTTTATGTATGCAAAAGGGAAACCTCCAAAAAGTGGAATACCTGGTGAAATTAGTAAATGATTGTAGCAATAACTGTGAGACTCTTTAACATATCTCCTTATAATTTCTATTGTACCTCTTGGGCTCACAATCTAGTATGACCTGACACTGAAAACTAGCTATAGGATGTTTTTCTTACTGCCAGGTGTCAGTGGGAAAATATGGTTTCCCAGGTACAACTTTCACACTTTAAGATCAATATAGATAGATATATTATAATTAAGATATTTGTATGCTAAATATGTAACTGAGCCTGTAAACATTAGTAGTAGCACCTTTGACAAACTGTAACCGGTGAAATCGGTGGTTAGAAACAAATAGGAAAAGCATGTGTATGCTCCTCCTAGTACCAGAGTCAGTAAAAAAAAATAAGTATGACCGAAATGATGTAGTAGAGGGAGAAACTCACTATACCTACCAGCTAGGGAGCCCTCGTGGTATAATTGCAGTCTAAATTCGTTATCAAACTTTTAAATCTTTTTTAATCTTTATTTAAATTCCAGAAAGAACGAGATAAAATAAATGAGTACAAGAGGCAAGTTCAAAACCTAGTCAATAAATCAAAGAAAATAATACAACTAAAACCACGCAATCCAGACTACAGGAGGGAAAAGCCAATTGTTCTAAAGGCACTCTGTGACTACAAGCAGGACCAGGTAATATAGCTTTATACTTATTATAAGATTTTTTTGTGAATAAGAGATTTGTTGGTTTTTTTTTTGTTTCCATATTTGTATAAAGTGCATTTTTAATCTTAGCAGGAGAGGTATACTGTACATTTTTTTTTTAAATCGGGGAACTTTAAAAAAAAAAATAAATAAATGGATAGTGCAAGGACCAAAGAGCTGGAACCGTTTCAACCAGTAATTATCTGCTGTATTCTGATATTCTGGATTTTATGGATCTAGAAGTTGGTGTATTTTGCACCTAATATCTATACTTTACTCTTTTTACCCTGGTAAGTGAAAACCTTGCATGAACCCACTGAAAAAGCGGATGGGCTGGCAAAGCTGGGGAGGGATTATTTGTACTCACAGAATCTAGTAATATGTAGATTAGATCCTTGGATCCAGATTAGTTTTTGTGATCTTCCATTAAAAGTTTTATTTTGGGTGCAATATTAAGCATTTTCTTTTTTTTTGCTTGAACTATTAAATCTGAATAAGGAGAGGAATTTTATCTTTTTTTTATTAGGTTACTTTCTTATGGAATTTAAAAACTATACAGCAGAAGTCATGTAAACAATATAAAACTGTAATTTAGAAAGTATATCTTTTGTGTTAGTTTTTATGCAGCAATTTATACATGCATGTGATATAATTTAGTGTTTTCCAAATTAGTGTTTTGGAAAAATAACCAAAGCCTTACAACTTTTACACAGAAAGTAATACATAAGGGAGACGAATGCATTCTGAAGAACAACTCTCAACGAAGCAAATGGAATGTGACTGGTCCCGGTGGGTTGGATATGGTTGTTCCTTCTGTCAGTTTGATTGTCCCACCACCAAACCCAGAAGCTGTGGATTTGTCTTCCAAGTAAGTTTTCAGTGAGGGTTCCAGTGGCTCTGTGTCCATTTGTGTTACTTTAAAGTAACCCTGTTGGGGGATTAAGAAAAAAAGAAAACCGCAATACCCTGTGAAAAAAGCAGTGTTTTTTTTTGTGTTTTTTTACCTACCTGTCCAATGGCCATTTGCTGAAATTTGACTTTGTTGCAGAGCTCTGGACTCACCTCTTGTCTGTCAAATAGCATGCCCCCTGCTTGCCAATGTGGTTTACCTGCTGACACTAGTCCCTGCAGGACACTGTAGTGATTTAAGAGTTTTTTGGAGGAGCCTCAGTCAATGCACAGCACTTTTGAAGAGAACAAGGGATTCTTAAATGAGCCACTGGACAGATGGGTTTAAACCATTTTTAACAGGATAATAATAATCTCACTTTTTATACCTTTATCACGGTGTCTTTAAAGAAGAAGTAAAACAAAAAATGTTTTCTTTTTGTTTACCTGCAAAGTAAATGCATAATGTGCATACTAGCACATTATGTGACGCTTACCTGCAAACGAAGCCCACGTTGTCCCCACTGGAGGCTGCATCCATCCTTGCACATCTTCCTTCCGGGTCTGCGGACTCCAGTTGTGCTACTGGCCAGAGCCGTGTGACGTCACTCCCACGCTTGCGCGGGGGAGCCGCTGGTCACAGCACAGGGCTCTGAAGAAACTACACAGGCGGCCGTTCCTTCAGAGCGCATGTGCCAATGATGTAAATCTCCTAAACGGTGCAAGTTTAGGAGATATTTACATTACCTATAGGTAAGCCTATAATTCCTACTTATAGGTACAAACATTACAGGGGGGTTTACAACCACTTTAAAGTATAACTCTTGTGGATGACTGGATGGTTTAACTTTTTCATTTTATGTAATTTTGTTTACGTTTTGGATAGGTGGTTGTTGTTGTTCAGTCGTTTACTCGTGTCTGACTCTGTGACCTCATGGACCATAGCTCGGCAGGCTTTTCTGTCCTCCACTGCCTCCTGGAGCTTGCTTAACTTCATGTTCATTGTTTCGATGATGCAATTTATCCATCTTGTTTTACGTCCTCCTTTTTCCTTCCATGTTTTCCAACATCAATGAGTCCTCCCTTCTTATTAGGTGGCCAAAGTATTCGAGCTTCAGGTTTTGTCCTTCCAGTGAATATTCAGGGTTGATTTCCTTCAGGCTTGACAGGGTTTGATCTTCTTGCCATCCAAGGGACTTCCAAGAGTCCTCTCCAGCACCACAGTTTAAAACCAATTCTGCCTTCCTTATGGTCCAACTTTCACAGCCATAGGTTAATAATGGGAATACCATAGCTTTGACTATATGGCACTTTGTCGGTAGGGAGATGTCTCTGCTTTTTATAAAGTTGTCTAGGTTTGCCATTGCTTTCCTCCCAAGAAGCAAGGCTACAGTCACTGTCTGCTGTAATGTTGGAGCCTAGGAAGATAAAATCTGTCACAGTTTTTATTACTTCTATTTGCCGGGGAGTGATGGGACTGGTTGCCATGATCTTAGTTTTCCTAATGTTCAATTTTAGGCCAGCTTTTGCGCTCTCCTTTTTCACTTTCATTAAGAGACTTTAGTTCTTCACTTTCTTTGGATAGGTTAGGGCATGGCTAAAGTAGAACTAAAGGCTTCTGTAGGACAGTCTAAACAAGTAGCAAATCTAGGTACTATGTAAAGCACAAGCCTAATAAAGTAAACAAAAAATGCAACCTACCTTCCCTGACTGAGGCAAAGCCACTTTCATTTGTATCTTACACGCTTCCCCTCCCAGTCACTGCAGCACACAGTGGGAGGGTTTCAGCAACACAAGCAGTGCTGTGAATCGAGAAAGCAGCGGGCAAGAGTAGATGTGGCCAGGTGCTGATTGACAAACTACATGCTTGTAAATCAGCAGTGACAAAGCTGAAAGCCACTCTCCCAACAACATTCTTATTTCATTGTAGTGCAAGAAGGCTCAGCTTTCAAAAGTGCAACATTTGCTCTGAATGCAAGAGCAGTGCAGCATTATTGCCACCCCATCACAAGAAGCTGCATTAGGTGGACTTCACTGGCAGGTTAAACTGGTATAAGGGTGAATTGGGTGATAGAGCATATTCTTGAACAGATTTCCAATAGCTATAAATGTAGGTTGAAGGATATCTCCCAAAAGTAAGGGGAAATGTAGGCAGTTGCTAAATGTACAGGCACTGTATCTCCAACTGACAGAAAAAATGAATGTCACTGCTTTCAACCATGGGAGAGGTGGAGGCATTCTGCAATTCTTGATTATGTGATTATTAGATTACTGCATTTCTAGTAGATTTTATAGGTATAAATCCCATACACAGTTTAATTTTCCCATATACCGTTATCTGTATTTTATAAACTTTTTTTTTTTTTTTTTTTTTTTTAGAATTGAGCAATTTTATGAAGCAATTCTAACTGTGTGGAGCCAGCTATATATCAACATGAAGAGTTTGGTATCTTGGCATTACTGTATGATTGACATTGAGAAAATTAGAGCCATGACACTTGCTAAGGTATTACATTTGTCCTAATATTGTGATTTCTGGTGTCTGCAAATATATCTTTAACTATAATCTGGCATTTTAGTAGCCCCTAAGTTATTATAGGGTATAAATCTCATGGTTACTAAATGCATTATTTGATGTTACAGCTGAAGACTATGCGCCAAGAAGACTACCAAAAGGTGGTTTCAGATCTGGAATTGCATTACCAAGATTTCATGAGGAATAGCCAGGGCTCAAACATGTTTGGCGATGACGAGAAGAGGAAAATGCAAAGTCATTTCTCCGAAGCACAGAATCATTATCAGAAGTTGGTGGTACAGCTCCCTGGGTACCAAACGCGAGAAACCACTACAGTTATAACGAAAAAGCCACCCCCACCTACCACTAGTACGTAGATATGGATAATATGTACTGCAACATTATTAAAGACTGCTTCAAGACTGTTACATATGTGTAGATGAATGCATTTTTAAAGATGCATTGTAATGCTGAGTGGTGTTTAGAGGCATAGTTACAGGTCCGTGTGTGTGTAATAAATATATATAATATGTATATTGCTCAAAAAAATAATGGAACGATTTGAAAACACATCAGATCTCAATGGGGAAAAATATCATGCTGGATATCTATATGGACTGGGTAATGTGTTAGAAAGAAAGGATGCCAAATCGATTAATGGAAATTAAAATGATCAACCTACAGAGGGCCGATCAAAGACACCCCGAAAATCAAAGTGAAAAAATAATGCAGCAGGCTAATCCATTTTGCTGAAACTTCATTGCAGCAACCCAAAATGGTACTCAGTAGTTTGTATGACCCCCACGTGCTGACAACGTTAGGGCATGCTCCTAATGAAACGAAGGATGGTGTCCTAGGGTATTTCCTCCCAGATCTGGACCAGGGCATCACTGAGCTCCTGAACAGACTGAGGTGCAACCTGGTGGCATCAGATGGATCAAAACATAATGTCCTAGAGGTGTTCTATTGGGTTTACGTCAGGCGAGCATGGGGGCCATTCAATGGTATTAATTACTTCATCCTCCAGAAACTGGCTGCATACTTTTGCCACATGTTGCTGGGCATTGTCGTGCACCAGAAGGAACCCAGGACCCACTGCACCAGTGTAGGGTCTGACAATGGGTCCAAAGATTTCATCCCAATACCTAATGGCAGTCAGGGTGCCATTGTCTAGGCTGTGGAGGTCTGTGCATCCCTCCAATGAATATACCTAACCAGACCATCACTGACCCTTCACCAAACCGGTCATGCTGAACAATGTTACAGGCAGCATAACATTGTCCATGGCTTCTCCAGAACCTTTCACGTCTGTCACATGTGCTCACGGTGAACCTGCTTTCATCTGTGAAAAGCACAGGCTGCTAGTGGCAGACCTGCCAATTCTGGTTCAATGGCAAATGCCAATCGAGCTCCATGGTGCCGGGCAGTAAGCACAGGGCCCACTAGAGGACATTGGGCCCTCCGGCCACCCTCATGAAGTCTTACTGATTGTTTGGTCAGAGAAATTCACACCAGTGGCCTGCTGGAGGTCATTTTGTAGGGCTCTGGCAGTGCTCATCCTGTTCCTCCTTACACAAAGGAGCAGATACCTGTCCTGCTGATGGGTAAAGGGCCTTCTTAGGCCCTGTCCAGCTCTCCCAGAGTAACTGCCTGTCTCCTGGAATCTCCTCCATGCTCTTGAGACTGTGGTGGGAGACACAGCAAACCTTCTGGCAATGGCACGTATTGATGTGCCATCCTGGAGGAGTTGGAATGCCTGTGCATCCTCCATAGGGTCCAGGTATCCCCTCCATGCTACCAGTAGTGACACTGACACTAGCCCAATGCAAAACTAGTGAAAAACAGTCAGAAAAGAGGAGTAGGAAAAAAAAAAATGTCAGTGTTCTCCACCTGTAAAACCATTCGGTTTTGGAGGTCATCTCATTGTTGTCCATCTAGTTCCCCTGTTAATTTCATTAATGCCAAAGCAGCTGAAACTGATTAACAACCCCCTCTGCTACTTAACTGATCAGATCAATATCACAGGAGTTTAAATAACTTGATGCTATACTGTGATTTCGAAATGTACCTTTTTTTTTTTTTTAGCTGTGTGTGTGTATATATGTGTGTGTGTGTGTGTGTGTGTGTATATGTATGTATGTATGTATGTGTGTGCATATATATATATACACACAGAGCCGCTGATAGGGGGGGACCACCAGCCCTCTTGTAGGGGGCCCGAGCAGGGGGGCCCACACAGAGAGGGGGATTAGTGGTGGACAACAAATACAGAAAACTTCCTCCAGCACCTGAATCTGATCTGTCCCTCTCCCTGCTATCAGCTTGTATCTGTTGAGAAAGAGACAGTTGTCCCTCACTCCCTTGTGTGGGCGCCCCTTCCAGCACTTATCTCTGCTCAGGAGTTTATATGTAAATTGGAACTTTGTTTCTCTCTCTCTGTCTCTCTGATCACTGAGCTCCAACTTGCCCAGCCTGTATATTTTTCTCATCTCATCTTTTTTATTTAACATATGTTTTTTTAGATTTAGCAGGAATTATGCAAGTTATGTTATATTCGTGTCTGCTAATAGTGATTTTGTTGTAATTTTAGCTAAATATATCTTTAATATTTTCTTGGGGGGGCCCTGCCAGGTAGTCTGTACGGGGTCCCGCGATTTTCTAACAGCAGCCCTGTATATATATATATATATATATATATATATATATATATCTCCTAAATGGGCTCTGTAATGTAAACATGATGCAGGCCTGTTCAGGTGCACTCATTCAGATGTTGTGGGAACTAAAACACGTCAGATGTAAATTACAGTCTGCAAGTCCATGGAGGTAAATGCACAGTGTACAGTATGTACTAATGGATGTTGATCATCTGTAGAAACACACCCAGTTATGTTTGTTCAGTTCACTTAAGCAACTACTCCTTTTTTATAAAGGGGTGGTGGAGAGGGTTTATTTATTTTAGCTGTATGCGCATGCATCCATATCAGCTCTGTTAGAGTTAATTCAGAACTTCAAGCCATCTGCAGCAGTGGCTGGATAGGAAACTTTGAATGATGTGGCTGTGTGGGCGGAGCCCCGCACATCTGCACTGTTTTTGAATAAGGACAGTGGGTAGAGGATCCACTGCTCAATTTTGCACTGAGGGGGGATCTGAGGTTAGAGGCGGCAGGAGCTGGAACTGGAACATGTTGCATATTACTCCCTAAATATTAGTGGATTATGTAACATGTTACAAAAGGTGAACTTATCCTTTCAACTGGGTACCTATTACATTTAGTAATAAAGAGTAACTTTGAAATACATTTCAGAAATCTGATGAATATCTACATTTTTTTTGTGTTGGGCAGGAAAAAAATTTGTTACATAAATGTTTTTATTCAAAATATTCTGTTTTTAATAAAGATATTTTGTATTTTTTTTTTTTTTTTTTGTCTCTAAGGTGAAAGAATAGAATACGTCACACCGACACAAAGTCAGAATGTGAAAAGCAGTACTGGTAGTATCGGAATAGACCAGGAGCGGCTGAGGCAGGAAAACCAGCTGTTACTGGAACTGCAAAGGATCCGCCAGCAAATGGAGATCTATGAGACTCGAATACTACAGAGAAATGTCTATAATGTTGACCATGATACACTCCGCGATCTCTCCGGCAAAATAGATGATCTAGAGGTACTTATATACCAATCTTTACTTTTTTTTTTTTTCTATGTCCTTTTTTTTAATTGTTCCCCTTTTGTATTTCCCAAAGTACTTTGCTTGGAACGGTTTTAACCTTGGTGTTGTCATATAGGATTAATGAAACAAGGGGATCATTTCCTGATCTGGCCAGTTTAATCCAGATAAGGGACTTCTCTTGAGTCTATGGTAGTTTCAGACACACCTAGCTATTCATTCTTTGAGAACCAAGTGATCCGTTAAGGCCCGTACACACGTAGCGATTGTCGGCCGGAAATATTCGGCCGCCGAACGATCGGCCGATTGTCGGCTTGTTAGTATGATGCTTCCGACAACCGACTGCGACTTTTCGGCCGAACAGAATCGGGTGTGCAGGCTATAAAATTTTTGTTGGTCGTCACCAGAACGGCCGATTGTTCTCCAGTCAGTACAGAATTCGGCCGACTAACAGCAGATGAGCAAGACTGGGCATGCTCAGAGAAGAAAAAACACACGGAAAGTTAACCATCACATGGCATCACTTCTGCAGTCGGCTGTTGTTTGCCGACAAAATTCGTGTGCAGTCTTTAGCACTTTTCAACCGACAGGACAGCACCGGACAAAAGACGGCCGATCGTTCGGCCGACATTCGGTACGTGTGTACGGGGCTTTAGTCTACAAAATGTAGTATGCATGTTTGGGGAACACAAGCATGTTTGCTAATAGAAAGATCAATTAAAGAAAAATCTTTGATTAGTCGGATCGTGTGCACCAACCACAAATTCATAAGGTCTAGCTGTATCCTTCTCAACCAGGTGTTACGGAGTCTATTTGTTCAATTTTAAGCTTAAAAAAATGTATCAACAGGCTTTGGAGCCTGTGACAATTGATGGTGGGCTTTTGAGATCATTTAGAACACTGATGGGTATTTTTGGCCTGCAGTTGATTTTTTTGCAAAGCTGCTTTTGTATTTTCTATCAACTTGTACAGGGAGATAAGTAGTTCTGATGCATACAAAAGCCCGCAGAGACAGGTCCTAACTCAGGTCAGCCCAAAATCTAAAGTTATCTTCAATTACCTACAGCAGCACAATAAACCCTATATAGTAAAAATGGCCCATATGACCTGGACTAATTTGAAAAGCTCTGAAACACTGTTATATTTTAAAGCTTGCTTGCCTCTTACTGCCTTTAGCACATTCATATAGGCTAGTGAGACAGCCCACCATTGTGGACTAGGAAGTGTCAGCTATGCCAATTAGAACATCCTTTTAATCAGTCATAATGGCAAGATCTTGAAGGCTGCTACAGGTATGTCACCAGGGTTGATATCGAACATGAAATGATACACTGTACAAATTTTGAGAGCGTGTTATTGTTTCATAATTAGAAATGCCATTAACATAAACCTTTTGATAAGCTATCTGCCTATAGCTGGCTATAAACATATTGGGGGAGATTTACTAAAACTGGTGCACGCAGGATCTGGTGCTGCTGTGCATAGCAACAAATCCGCTTCCAGGTTTTATTGTCAAGGCTCAATTGAACAAGCTGAAGTTAGAAGCTGATTGTCTACAATGCACAGCTGCACCATATTCTGTGTTCCAGTTTTAGTGGATAGAGGTAACCCTATCTGGCTATGCGGTGTGTCAGGCAAATATATATACCATAAAAGTGATTAAGCATTATCATAAACGTTTTGTCAACTATAGTTCATATTTACAAGTTTTTTGTGTGTTTAGTGGCCTTGCTTGAACATACCATACAGATATCGGCATTATAACAAAGTGATTTGGAAGTGTGGAAGTGATGTGTTCCTAGAATGTGTTCTTTGCCTTTGTTTAATAGAAAGTGTCTTGTGCTTGCATTTATCAGGCCCTGAGAGGAGAGGGACAAGGATTAGCAACACAAATTAGCAGAATTAAAGAAATGATTTTGAACTTAAAGGACTCTGATAAGTCTTCATATCTACAATCGGAGCTGGCTGTGCTGCTAAAGAAACTGGAAAATATTCAAGGCTTTTCAAAAGATCACTCAGAGAGGTATGATAAACATACACAGATCAGTCATAACATTGTTACCACCCATTGAAACATGGAGTCCACTAGATCTCTGAAGGTATGCTGTGGTATCTGAGACCAAGCTGTCAGTAGCAGATCCTTTACGTCCTGTTAGTTGCAAGCTGGGGCCTCCATGGATCAGGCTTGTTTTGTTCCTCAAGCCATTCTTGAATTAATCAGACAGGCCACCTATGGCGCTTTTCCACTGCATGGAACCGAACGGTTCGGCTCGCTTTTGTGCTTTTCCACTGCTGGTACCGCATGGTACGGTGTAGGAACGGTTCGGTACAGTACGGCGGCACTTTTCCACTACATGGAACTGAACGGTACGGCTCGTTAAAACAGTACCACCTCGATTGTGGTTCCAAGAGGTACCATACCGGTACCATATCCCACAATCCTTTGCATGCAGCTGACTGTTTGTCACTACTAGCCACTGATTGGTCAGAGAATCATTGTTATCCCACCCACTTACTTTAGTACTACTTTAGTGGAAAAGCAAACCATACTAAACAGTACCGAACCATTCCAACACCGTACCATGCGGTACCATGCAGTGGAAAACCAAACCGGGCCAAGCAGGGCCGAGTAGAGCCGAGCCGGTACTTGCAGTGGAAAAGTGCCACTACATCCTTTGCTCCATGGTCCAGTTCTGATGCTTACATGCCTATTGTAGGTGCTTTTGGCTGTGGACACAGGTTAGTATGGGCGGCCTAACCAGTCTGCGACTGCACAGCCCCATACGCAACAAACTGTGATACACTGTGTTCTGACATGTTTCAATCAGATCCAGCATTCACTTTTTGAGCAATCTGAGCTATAGTAGCCTTTGCATACCGCATTCATCAATGAGCCTTGGCCACCCATGACTCTGTTGCCAGTTTTCATTCCTGGGAACACTTATGGTAGGTCCCGACAACTGCACACGGGGAACATCCCACAAGAGCTGCCATTTAGAGATGTTCTGACCCTGTTATCTTGCCATTACACGTTGGCTCTTGCCAGAGTCGCTCAAGTCCTTACGTTGCCCATTATTTCTGCTTTTAACACATCAACTTCAGGGACAGCATGTTCGCTTGCTGCCTTATATATCCCACCCATATTTAGATGCCAACAAGATAATCAATGTTATGACTGATGGATGTATATTGCTACAATAAACGTATAAACACACAAAAATATGCAGTTGCAAAACAAATGTATAAAACGGTTGTGAGTTCTGCATATATGGCTAATAAAGTATTTTATTTTTCTATTCCTATTGATAAATGCACTTATACATGTTACAAAGAGGGGCTCCACCTGGACATGTGAGGATTAAAGTAAGCAGCTACAGATACTGCTATCTTGGCTTTGCAATCCAGTTGTCACTTTCTGATGACTCACAGCTGGCCCCACGCTAAGCTTGGATGAGATCGAAGGGACCTGTAGCTTCCTGGAATGTAAGACGTTATCAAGGAGGCTACAAAGTGGGGGATATTCCGAGGTGACGCCCGCTTCGTGAGGATTTGGGAAGTGAGAGCCAGTACCATCACTAGAGAAATTTGCTCCCTGAAAAATAAAAACAAAAAAATACAATTTTGTTAAAGGCTGGGGGAGGAATAGAATGAGGATTCATTTTTTTTATTTTTTGAATAAAGGTCCACTTTACCAAACACACAATAATATTTTAAACTGACATATATTTTCTACATAAATGGCTTAAACAATTAGGGTAATTTATGGAAAAAATACCACTTCTAGCTCATCTGGAAAATCAGGTGAATGTGGTTGGAAATTCTAGTCTACATTCCACAATTTTGGTTTTCCGCTCTTCACAACACAATTCTGTTAAAGTGCAATGTGGCCTGATCGAAAAAGATTTTAAAGCTCTTAGAGGAACAGAGTTACAAACAAAGTTTCCAAATATGAAGGTCTGCGTTGAGGAAATAGCTTACAATTGGAATATATTTACCACCCTGGCTTCTCGCACCAGGAGTTGGCATGCCACAAAGATCAAGGGCACTCTGTTTAATCTTCACTCTGGTATCAATGAAGTTCTTTTTCTTACATTATATATTTTAGCATTCAAATAATAATTTGATAAATAAGATATACTTTTTTTTTCTTTTCTTTTTTTTTTTATCCTATTTCTTTTTGTTAGACTTAGCTACTACAATTTTCATGATTGGAAAAATGCAGCTATGTCACTGTTATGCTGAGCCAAACTGCCTCTGACCTGAAATAATTATGCAGATCTAGAAAGTTAGAGAAAAGTTACGAGTCTTTAAATGTTTGTTGCTGCTCTGTGACCTGAAATACAACAGGGTCAGCTTGACAGCTAAGGAACGAAGAATGAGAAGTCCGCAATGGCAGCCTTCTTGCTATCTCATGACGGATATGTTTTCTTAACAGAAGTAGTGAGAGCAGGTCAGATCTCTTGGTCTGCGTATTCTGAGTTAGTAACTCAAGGATTGAAGCTGCTGTTCTTTAGCATGACAGCCAGGCAGCTGGTATTAGAGGGAGAGGTTAGAAATGGTTACCACTGGTTTCCTTTTAAAGATCTCCAGTGTAGAAGCTGTGCCCAGAAAATGCAAGTAGAGGACAAAGGACTAGTCATCAGTATATTTCCTGTTGTCTACCGGCAGATCCCTTTACACAGAAAGTAGTCCTTGCTGTCCCACTGAAAAGCGATCTGAGGTGGAACAGGAGTTGCTGTCAGACATTCAGGAAGGGACATTGCCACCTCCTGATTGTGTTATTTATCTTTGACAGCTAAATAGAGGTTTTAAATTAGAATACTATGCTGCAACTGCAGGCTAATCATTTGGCTCCTGGTTGCAGCACAGCCCTATTCACATCCGGCAAATGTGACATTTCTGCAGAATGTGTACAGCCCTGTATGGTTGCCATTGTAGCTTAAGAGCAGCAGTCTGTGGTTGTAAAAATGTGGCTCAACTATCTATTTTCACTGCTCCCCAGTGGGCTGTGTGAATGAGCCCTGCAGCTGACCTTTTTCTTACTACTGGCTTAGTATGAATTGTTCCACACAGTTTCTGTGTAGAGGGACCCCATCCTGGTAGAGGCAGGGCTTTTCCTTCTGGTGTAGAGTTGCCTTCTGATGGCGGGTGGGCGAAATAAGAAGCAGCAGTAGAGGTGTAGAGGTGTATCATTACTGTTTAACATGGAAGAAAATATTCTGTTTACAGTCTACAAAAGTATTGAATTTCTTTAATGCATAGTGACCTATCTAACCACAATTAGAATTACACAAGAATCACAAGTACAAAAGAACTTTCATTGCACAGAGATACCAATATTTGCTTAAGGTTTTCAACTAGGTAATACTGGGAGTTATTTACTAATGCTGCATGGTGCAAAATCTGGTGCAGATTCGGCTTTCAAAGCTTATTTGAATAAGTTGAAGTTGGAAGCTGATTGGCTACTATGCACAGCTGCACCAGATTCTGAGTGCAGCAGTTTTTGTAAATATCGCCCACTGTGTTAATGCTTTATATACTTTATTTTTTTTTTTGCAAATCCAGTAATTGGCGCTTGTAATTTATTACAGTCTACTAGAAAAAGAGTGTTATGAAATACAATTACTATTCTCATCCTAAATTTGCAGCCAACAATATTGTTTTGATTACATTTCTTAAAAAAAAAAAGATGTATTGCTTTTCAATGCCTTCATGTGTTTGCCTTTCAAGACTCCAGGCCCTGACGAATTTGCTTCAGAGTATTCTTCAGTTAGAAGATCTCATTAAGGTTTATGAAGCCAGATTGACTGAGGAAGAAACGATTTCCCTCGACCAAGCAAAACTTGAAGCATATAGAAATGCCTTAAAAGTAAGGACAGAATGGAATCTTTTTAAACAGAGAAAGTAACTTGAACTGGTCATATATATTGCCATTACGATGGTCATGTATGCTATTTCTAAAGTATAACCCAATAATAATGATATTTGAAACTAAGTATTAAAACTGCCTCTGTATTGCAGCAATACCAGTTTTTTCTCAAGCATTAAAGTGATTGTAAAGTCTCGTTTTTTTGTTATACTTGCCTCCTCTGTGCAGTTGGTTTTGCACAGGACAGCCTGGATCCTCATCTTCTCGGGTCCCTTGTTCCTGCTCCTGGTCTCTCCCTCCTATCGAGTGCCCCCACAGCAAGCACCTTGCTATGGGGAGACCCAAGCCAAGTCACAGCGCCCTGTGTCCATTCAGACACGGAGATAACATTCGGCCCCACCCCTTCTCTCTTCTGAATATCTCACTGACTTTGATTGATAGCCAAGGGAGCCAATGGCCCTGTGGCTGTATCTCAGCCAATCAGGAGGGAGAATTCCAGGAGACAGCCGAGGGACTCGTGGACATCGCTGGACAGAAAAGGGGCACATGTAAGTATTAGGGTTGCTGGGGAGGTGGGGTTGCTACACCCCAGAAGTCTTTTAACTTTAACTTTTGACTTTACAACTCCTTTATTGCAAAAAATACAACTTAAAATCAGCTTCACATATATTGTATGTCTCATGGTATTCAATAACTGTAATTACTGTTCTAGTGTCAATATTTTATTCTTTTCTGAAGTTGCTTTGCTTGTTCTAAGAATTCGATTTTTTATATTTTGCTTAATTACGAGAACTTTTTATTGACCTGTGACATTGACATAAATATTTAATGTTTAGAAAATGAAGTCTGAGCTTGACCAGAAAAAGTCACAACTGAAGGGGTTGGATTCGGACCTGAATACGGCTCTACAAATCAATGCCCGTGCTTGCCAGGCCTATCCTTATTGTGAAGTAGACATCTCCAAATTCTCCAATAAGGCTAATCAACTGACAGACCGCTGGCAAAGGATAGAGAAAGAAATAGATGACAGGTAACTTAGAATGGCTTATATTTTATGTTTAAGTTTGGGTATTCAACAAGGCAAAGGATGATGTGCAAAATACAGGAACTCCGCAACCAATTGGCATTCGTCAATAAGTGTCCTGACTGAAGCTAGTAAAAATGGATTCATTTGGGCTATTCCCCCTTTACACATTGTTTTCTGCTGTAGGGATCATTCACATCATAGCACATGCACCAGTACATGTATAATCTCCATGTGTTTTGTAACTTGCACTGCAATGTACTGCGGTGGATTTTTTTTTACTACCCTTCTGCTTTGTAATGCAATGTTGTTATAGTGCGCAGTGCAAAAAAACCTGCTACACCAGTGCTGTGTGAACTGAAGCCATAGGGCAAAATACTTCCTTTTTTTATTTTTTAAATACTATATATACATTATTCTTTATCAGGTTTAATTATGGAACCAAGTTTCCACTGCAAGACCATTTCGATGCTAGTAAAGAAATGGCCATACTTTTTGTCTTTTATGATGGTCTTTGTTTTTTTTTTTCCGCTGTTAAATGTAAACCTTTCTCAAAATTGAGCATTATAGCCTACAGTGAAAACAAAAAAAAAAATAAGCTACAATTCATGCCCCACAAAGTAAAAGTAAGGCTGCTTTCACACTGTCGCATTGCAGTTTTGGCCACAGCGCAGGTGTACCCACAGTTTTGTGCGGTTTCCCATAGACTTTCTATTCTGTCCCATGTTTTGACGTGATTTCCGAAAGTGCACCTAAAGTCCTGCATGCTGAATCTTTTAGAAAATGCACCAAAAATGTGGGACCTAAATGAAAGTCTATTGGAAACAGCAGATACACCAAACCGCTTTTAGCTGCTCTGCATGGTGTGTGGTTAAAATGGATTTGTTTTCTTTCAGGTCATGGGAACTAGAAAAACAAGGAAAACAGCTAAAAAATTATAGAGATATGTACCAGGGCTTAATGAGGTGGATTGGTGATACCAAACATAAGCAGGATACCCTTGAGTCTGGCAAGCTAACAGATGCCAGCTCTGTTGCAAGATACATCAATGAGCAAAAGGTATGTATCACAGCAATATAACCAAAGTAAAGGGTAACCCAGAACTCCTTGGATGTACTTTAATGAAATTACTTCCTTTTCCTTTATAAGGGAGTAGGTTACTGTTCATCGAAAATGCCTTATGTACATTACTTTTTCATGTTTGTTTTTTTTTTTATAATAGAATTTGAATATAGAAATAAAAGGCAAGAGAGATAATCTCGAAGAAGTTGTAAAGACGGCAGATCAGTGTGCATCGGGCATCAAGGTAAGACGAGGCCAAAGCATGCATATTTTGCAGTACCTGGCAAATACATTTGTTAGATGTTTCTACACTAGAAAATAGGAAACCAAGTACAACAATGTAATCACAATCCAAAGTTATTAGCCATATGGGTATCAAACTAAGGTACTTCATTTTACCTGGTTAGACTATATGGTAATTAGCCTGTCCTATTGAGTTTTTTTTTTCTGGTTTTGCACATGTGACTATATTTAATGTGCAGTACTACACATAAGACTATATTTACTTTCAGATTGTATATTGACTCTAACTAGCATATTAATTGTATTGAGTTGGGCTAATATGAGAGAACGTTGCTTGAATTAGGTTTTCACTTAGCTTTCCCACCTAGTCTTCAAGCTGCAGAATGCATTACAATATGAATGTAGATTCCCTGTTTTGATGTATTTGCTTAATTTTGTTTTCACCCCCAGGATTATGAGCTACAACTGGCATCTTATAGCTCTGGACTGGAAACCCTGCTTAACATCCCAATAAAGAGGACCATGGTTCAATCACCATCTTCAATTTTAATGCACGAAGTAAGTGCACCAAATGATTTTGTATATTTCTGGTTTAATAGCTTGTATTGCAAATATGTCCAAAATTTTGCAGTAATACAAAAAAAAGCACCTAGTCCGCCCAAGCAGGGGCTACCACTGGTGACCTAAAAAAAAAAAACCTATAGATTCATACACCTAGCATAAGCGAGGGAGGGCGGGCCTCCTTCTCTAACAAGCACATTAAATCCAAACAGAACCTATGTGAATTTCAGGGGGAAGACCCCAAATTTTGCCAAAGTAGCCAGGACCCACCCATATATCAACAACCCCATGTAAGTGGTCCTGGATGCCATTAAACAATTTGAGGCTAAAAAGTCCCGCTAATGAAAAGAGACAAAAAGCAAAGACAAAGAAGAAAGGGAAGAGTAAAGCGTGTGTAAGGGGGGTTAGGGAAAAGGTAGGGACCTGGGGTTGCCTGAAACATCTGTTGAAGTCAACTCACGCTCGTCAGAGGAAGGTCAGGGAAGGCATGTCAACTATGGCTCCCAAATCTTAGGGAATTTGGAATGCATGCCAGTAAGGATACATGGGTGATTTTGAATATTTTGAACATTTTTTAATCCTTTCTAGGACTGGTAAAAGCAGTATCTTTGACTATACAGTAAAACCTTGGATTGCAAGCATAATTCGTTCCGGAAACATGCTTGTAATCCAAAGCACTCTTATATCAAAGCGAATTTTCCCATAAGAAATAATGGAAACTCAGATGATCCATTCCACAACTATTTATTCATAAGTCTTTCAGTTTATAGTCTATATACAAAGATTATAGCATTGTGATAGGTTGTGTCATCATACAATGTCCATCCACAAATGGCAGCCTCCACAAGGGGATTAGAAGCAAAATCCAGCAGGAGCTACAGAGTATAAAAGAGAAGAGTGGTGCCTCGAAGTGTAGCAGTATGGGGACATTTAATGAAGGTACAACATTTAGCAAATCACATGGTTGATGATTAAAGAGGCACATCTAAGTATGCAGGCATCCGGGATAAAGCTGTCCACATAGACCATCTTCTGAAACACTGGCTCTCACCGATGTCAGTCTGCAATTGTGATTGGGAAGACTAACCTGCAGTAGAGTGATCTGAAAGCGAGACTTTGGAGTGCAGCGTGGAAGGGTGTGATGAAGATTACAGTGCGGAGGATGGTCTATGTGGAAAGCTTTACCCCGGATGCCTGCAAACTTAGATGTGCCTGTTTTAATCATCAACCATGTGAGCTGCTAAATATTGAACCTTCATTGAATGTAACAATATTGCTACACTTAGAGGCGCCTCTCTTCTCTTTCATACCCAGTTGTGACATGACGCTACTTGTATATCAAGACATCGCTTGTATATCAAGTCAAAATTTAAAAAAAAAATTTGCTTGTCTTGCAAAGCGCTCTCAAACCAAGTTACTCTTAAACCAAGGTTTTACTGTATTTGATAAAATGAATGCAGTTAATGTTAAAAAACACTGTATTATCAAGTCCTGCTGCCTGCCTTGCAGATCTGTGCTCTCTACTACTGCCAAAGAAACCTGGGCATCCACCATACACTTCTGGGTGTGTCAAATGCCAGGTTTCCTGTGTACTGTGGTTCCTTCCACCAACCCATATGTCACTACTGTGTCCAGTAGTGACACATGGGTTGGTGGGACAGTTCAGAGCAGAAAGTGGGAACAGGTATCCAACACTCCAGGAAGTGTTTGATACTGAAGATATTTCAGGCAAGGTAGCTCTGCAACATTGCAAAGATTGGTAGCACAGGCCTCTGGACACGCAAGTGATAACTGTTCCTATTATAGGCACTGCATTGTTTTAAATTTTGTTTTGGAAGCGATGATCACTTTAGTAACAGTAAAAGCTTGATCCAGTAGTAGTTTGCAATGTGGTGTTGAATGGCTGTGAACGCTAAACATTCTAGTAAATTCGCACAAGGGCTCTGATTCTAAAAGCAGCTGATCATTTCTGGCATAATAAAAAATGTCCTTCCAACATTTACAGTTATGGTTATAACGTGTGATTCATTGAGAGAAATCTTTGAAGCATTAATAAAACCCAAAGTTTTTCAAGGTAAAAACTTTGTGTTATTAGGGCATGAAAGTTTTCCTAGGCAATTTTAACACCTGAATAGCAGGTTTTAAAAAAGAGTTCTGAAATTGCTTTTGCTTTTCACCCGCTGCAATACAAAAGCTATAAGGGTCAATGTTTTCTTATTAAGAATTTGTTATTTCCTCACCAATCAAGTTAACACTAGATCAACTAGATGATCTCTTAGGCATTATTCACACTGGCACTGTCAAACCTGCATTTATAGGCGTTTAGAAGACATTTCAAAATGAATACAAATGCATGTAATAATTTTCAATGATGCCATTCACACAGAGTTTACCTTGTTTTCAGTGCAATCAGTTTAGCTGCGTTTAGAAAAAATATAATTCTGTACGTGATCTGATTGGACACACTGAAGGCAGCTAAACGCATGTAAACCGACTTTAGAGCAGGAACCTCAGGAAAAAATTATCTTGGTGGTATAAAAGTTATTTAGACTTTTCAGATTACGCTTTCTGCATTTCTAAATGCTAAATCCAGGAGTGCCAGTGTTGGAGGTACTGCAAGGGTTAATTGCTCATTTGGTCTACGAGATTTGGAAAATAAATTTTTACTTACCCAATCCTCCACTCCAGCAGGCTCCTCTGCTCTGCTACACTGGTCCTGCAACCTTTTCTTTCCTGCACTCTTAGGCCCCTTTCACACTGGGGCAGAAGTGGATCCGCCTGCTCAGTAGGGGATCTCTCCGCTGATCCCCTCTGAGTAAGGGGATGACAAGTTCACACAGCCCATTGCGCCCTATGAGGCGATCGGATGGAAACGGACTACACGTCTGTTTCCATCTGATCCACCGGTCAGATGGCGAACGTATCCCCATTCCATTCTTCTGTTTTTTAGCAGATTTTATCGGATCATATGCTGGCGGGTGTCAGCGGACACATGTCTATAGAGAACAGCTGCCCTATAGAGAACAATGGTCTGCCTAAAAAAAAACAGACCGACAGACCCGATTTGTCCACTGGTGTTAAAGGATAAATTCACATTTGAGAACATGTTACATGTTCCACGCATTTTTAGTGTGGAGCATCTAATCCGCTGTCTGTAGTGACAGCAAGCTGGGGATCTTCTTCCCGGTTTCGCTATCACAATTTTAAAAACCCTGTCCACCTGGCGGCATCATTTATTTCTGTGAATGGGAGATCTAAAAGTACTGACAGCCTTTGTGGCTGAACTACCAGGACCTGATGAGAACTCTAGATAGTTAATTGTTCATATTAGCATGTAACAGCCTGCTTGTATGAGGTACAAGCAGACAGCTTACATAGACAGTCTGTAAGACACACAATTCTTATTTTGCATACCCCTATAGCCCCTGACCTAATACAGTGTTTGTTTGAACTTAATTGTACCTCAAACATTCCAAATCCCACAATGTAATGTGGGGGTTTTATATATATATATATAAAAGGGATAGACCGATTATCGGCAAGGCCGATATGCACTTTCCCCGATATATCGGTATCGGCCCCGGAACTGGCCGATATTTTTATGACGTCATTCTGCCGCCTTAGTCTTCCTCCCTCGCCTTGGACAGCCTCGTCTGGAGTCGGGACTAATCTCGCGGGAGTGTATTACAGCCATACACCCACCCACATCAGCCCTGTATCAGCCAGCCACAGGCACTGTACCAGCGAGCCAGCCACCCACAGGCACTGTACCAGCCAGCCACAGGCACTGTACCAGCCAGCCACAGGCACTGTACCAGCCAGCCACAGGCACTGTGCCAGCCAGCCACCCACAGGCCCTGTACCAGCCAGCCACCCCAAGCCCCTTTGCCAGCCAGCCACCCACCCACCACAAGGTGCCAGCCAGCCACCCACCACAGGGTGCCAGACAGACAGCCACTCACCACAGGGTGCCAAACAGCCAGCCACCCACAGACCCTGTACCAGCCAGCCACCCACAGGCCCTGTACCAGCCAGCCACCCACAGGCCCTGTACAAGCCAGCCACCCAAAGGCCCTGTGCCAGCCACCACCTACTACAGGGTGCCAGCCACCCACCTACTACAGGGTGCCAGCCACCCACCTACTACAGGGTGCCAGCCACCCACCTACCACAGGGTGCCAGCCACCCAACACAGGGTGCCAGCCAGCCACCCACCACAGGGTGCAAGCCAGCCAGCCACCCACCACAGGCTGCCAGCCAGCAACCCACCACAGGGTGCCAGCAAGCCAGCCATTAAGCATTAAACAAAATATAACATGTTCAGAACCATATTTGTGTCAAAAATTGTCTTTATTTTTCAAAACTTTAAATGTACAAAATATCGGCCGATACCAATAGGTTGTGACCAAAATTTCGGTATCTGCCCTGAAAAAAACATATCGGTCTATCCCTAATATATACAATATATGCGCTTGTGTGTGTGTATATATATATATATATATATATATATATATATATCTATATTCGTCTTAGCAGCAGTTCTTCTTGTAAACATATGGCCTAAAATATAAAAACAAATAAAATAAAATAAAACCTTATGCTATTAACATATATATATATATATTTTCTTTCTTTAGTCTGCTGAAGCCCAGGCTCGCTACATAGAACTCCTTACCAGAGGAAATGATTACTACAGACTTCTACATGAAATCTCAAAGAGCATGGAAGACCTGAAGGTAATTAACCTACAAAAAAACATGATCTCTAAACTCCGGGGACTAATGGAAACACGGATCAGCAAGTATAATTCCTTTTCACAAACCCAAAAAAAAGTATTTTAGGCCGCCCATTTGAAAAGGCTTGCAATGCACCAGAAGGAACCATTTTTTGCAAAGCAGAGCACCACAACGCACCCCAATGTAGGGGTGTTGGGGGGGTCATGGGGATGCACCAATCCACATATTGTGTTGCTTGTTGCTGTATTGCACTTGTTACCCCAACACATTAGCATAAATGGATTCTTAAAACTGCAGAGAAAGGGGAAGTTTGCTATAGAATCGACTACCCTTATTCCTTTATGGACTTTGCCCAAGTGCAACCCTGCTATATATAATATTTAAATTAACATATTACAGTGCTGAACACACATGCACTTCGGGATATTCTGATACTTTGATAGCCAACTAAACCAGTGCATTCAGGATAATCACCAATTTGGACAGATCATCTGTTTTCAATCACACTGCCCTCATTGTTTCAGTTGTTTATCAAAAGATACCGCAGACTTTTAAAGCACTACTTGTAAATTTTGGAACCCGTGATTGTTGGCCTACTAAACACATCCCTAACACATGAAATGACTGCAAAGGTTTAGTTTTCTAGATAGAAAAAAAGCTACTTAAGCTGGCCATACACGGCTCAAATTTCAGCTGATTTTTGCTGAAAGATCGAAGGAGTTGGGTGGAAAATTGTCAGCCATACAGTGACTACTCCTTATCAGATACAGTCACTTTTGGTAATTTAAGCAGCCATTGGGTTTTAGTAACTGCATACAATAGCTGGCAGCAGGGTTTCCTTCATTCACACTGTTAAGCATGGATAGGAAACCTATTACATTTCTCTCGTTCACCCAGGGGATAATTGCGAAAAATAAGTGTGAATGGCTAGCCTTGAAGGAGAAGTATGGCTAAAGTTATCTTGGTTATACTTTTTCTGTAGGTCACAGAAGTGCAGTTCAGTCTTGGTGGGGGTAAGGACTCCTTCTACTCCCATGTTTGGGTGGATGGAGGAACCCTTTTTTTTATTCAGCCTACTGGATAAACAAAAATTACTAAACTTATATGGCCAGCCTTACAAGTACTTATTCTAAATTGTATATTTTTTGTATTCCTTTCCTTTGAAACCATAAAATGATTGCTCTACTTATCTCCTTCATTTTTTTTCCAGATGAAAAACACCAGGATTGAGCTACTTGAGGAAGAACTTCGACTTGCCAGAGATGCACACAGTGACCATTCACAGAAGAATAAATTCCTTGATCAGAACCTACAAAAGTACCAAATAGAATGCTCAGAATATAAATCAAGACTACTTCTTTTGGAGGACATGAAGAGGAAAGCTGAAATGGATGGGTCTTCTGCTAAACAGAACCTTGATAAATGTTACAGTCAGATAACTGAATTAAATGAGAAGATAACAAGGCTTACCTATGAGATTGATGATGAGAAACGTAGGAGAAAAGCCCTGGAGGATAGATGTGAGCTTCAAAAGAATGAATTTGATCAAATACAGCAAAGAAGGCAAGGTGAATTAGAAGGTGCCAACCGTCATAAATTAGAAACTGACAAGACAATCAAAGAGAAGGAATACGAGATAGAAAAACTAAAACTTCTGCTTCAAGATGAAGGCCACAGAAAGAGGGAATATGAGAGTGAGCTGTCAAAGGTAAGGAAGCAATATAGTGACGAAATTAGTAGTTTGAGGAACAAGTATGAATCTGAGATAAACATTACGAAGACTACCATACAGCAAATTACTGTTCAGAAAGAAGAGAACACTTATGAACTCAGATCTCAACTCGAGAAACTAGCCAGAGAAAATCGTGACCTCACACAAGAAATTACCAGACTTAATGAGACCATTGTCCAAACAAATGAGCAGCGTAGAAGGGCAGAAGAAGATGTTTTCCAACAAAAGGCTTCAGGGTCTGAGCTCTCTCAGAAAAAGCAGCAATTGGAAACCGAGTTACAAAAAATAATCCGTGTTCATTCCGAGGAGACAACAGGGTACAAGAAGTCATTAGAAGAGGCCAGTAGGACAATTCAGGACAGAAACAACGAGCTTGACAAGCTAAAGTATCAACTTCAAGAGGAAGCTGCACGTCAGAGACAATATGAAAACGAGCTTATAAAGGTAAGAAACAATTATGATGAACAGATTATAAATTTAAGGAGCAAGTACGAGACAGAAATTAATATTACAAAAACCACCATCCACGAGATAACTGTTCAAAAAGAAGATAACATTAGCAGCTTGAATGACCAAATTGACAATTTAACAAAAGACAAACGGGATTTGTTGACAGAAGTCAATAGACTAAAGACCTCTCTCACTCAAATAACAAATAATCTTAAAAAAACTGAAGATGATGCTCACCAGCATAAATCCTTTGTATCAGAACTCACTCAGAAAAGGCAACATCTTGAGACTGAAATGCGACAGCTCAGTCTTTTAAAGACTGAAGAGCAGCAAAAACACAAGAAATCTCTTGACGATGCTGCCAAAACTATTCAGGAGCGCAACAAGGAAATTGAACGTCTAAAAAAGCTGATTGACGTTGAAACAGACCAAAGGAAAAAACTTGAGGAGGAGCATATTAAATTACAGAGATCCCAGTTTGACTTGCAGAAAGCCAACAGCACTGCCACAGAGACCATAAGCAAACTGAAGATACAGGAACAAGAGCTAATAAGACTTAAAACTAATTTTGAAAAACTGTCAACAGAAAAACAAGGAAAGGAAAATGATGTCAACAGGCTTCAAGTCAATCTGAAAGACCTACAGACACAAAAGCATAAACTAGAGGAGGAAATAAATCGGCAAAAAAGAATTGCTTCAGATGAGCATACAAAAAATAAAAAGCTAGAAGAAGAGCTAGAGGCACTTCGAAGAACTAACAGTGAGCAACTGAAAAAGATTACTACTCTGACCCAGCAAATCGAACAAATTACTATTATTAAAAAGCAAACCGAAGACGACTTGCGCCAGCAAAGGGAATCTTTAGATGGTCAACTGAGAGACCAACAAAGAAATATTGATGAGCTGAGTAAACTCGTAGCTGAGGTGGAAAGTCTACGCCGTCAGCTACATGTAGAACAAGAAAACTTACGCCAAGCTCATATTAGAAATGAACACTTGCAAAAAACTATTGAGGAGAGAAACAGAGGTTTAAATGAAAGCAAAATAGAAATAGAAAGACTGCAGTCAATCACAGAAAATCTGACTAAAGAGCACCTAAGGCTGGAAGAGGAGCTGCGCTATATTCGACTGGAAAATGAAGAAGTCAAAAAGTGTAAAGATGAAGTGGATGGTGAAAAAAGTGCAACTATTACTGAATTAAAGAATCAGCTACAAATCAGCAACAAGCGATCCCTCGAGCTTCAGGGCCTTATTAATGAGTTGCAGAAAGAAAGGCAAAATTTGAGACAGGAAATTGAAAAATTCCAAAAGCAAGCACTAGAGGTATTCAGATAAATTTCCTTAATTTGTCTTCAGATTAATTGGTAAATTCCCTGATCTATATAATCTGTTACTATCAGAGCCAGATTTATATCGTAGATATTACACGTATATTTACAGGTGCTTTGAGGACAAGGGCACCTGAGTTAAGTTCAGTGTAGTTCATTTGCACTAACCTGTTTGGCGTCCTGATATAATATCAATTATTAATCATCTTAAACAAATCTATCCAAATATCAGGTCAAATCTGTTTAATAAACTAATATTAATTGTTTATTAGCAGTTGGAAAAGTGAAACAAGACCAATGGGAATATGAGGTTTAAATCTGGCTCGGTTTACTAACATGTCAGGATAAATTTATAATTCAGTGGGTACCTTAGAAAATAACTCATGCAGACTTGGTGTATATCTGAAAATATTACATTCTACTTTTACTGGTGTTGTAACAGTTCACTTTATTTAATAGGGGCATTATATTTTATGCATGGTTCATGCACTTTGAACAGGATTACATGGTCATCAGTGTAGTAGTCAATGTTTTTCTTGTAATCTCAGATAAAGGCAGCTATTGCTTTTATATATTTATGTATACATTATATAAAATCTTATAATGCAGATAAGATTTTAGAAAAATAAAATATGCTTTTAAATTATTTATACTACCAATATTCTGCACAATATATAAAAATCAAAAGTTTTGATCTCAATATGAAATATACTAACATTGTAATCCTTTTTATCATCTATCCTTGTATGTGTTGTGATTTTGATTAGTTATTTTTTTACTCTTGTTTTAATCATATACATTGTCTGTCAATTGTTGGTGAAGTCCATTGTCTGTTTTCATTAAATGTTGTCCTTCAGAGTTTGTAATTTTATTATTTTTTATTATTTTCGGTTACTTTGCTAATGATTCTCTAATCCTACTACTAGACTAGAAGTTATAAAAGCCTTAAATTGCCTAATAGCTGAAAATCATTTTTCCATTTTTTAAAAAGGACAAAATACAAACCACAGAATAACAATTTAATTAAAAATACAGGATTTAGCCCTAGAAGAAGGTTGTTTATGCTACAAAAAAAAGCTATAGTGTTATTGGGGATATGCATGTTTGCTTTTGGAAGCAGTGTTAAAAATGTAACTAACAAACATTAAATGTTTAGACTTAAAGTTTTAGGTTGGATCAATAAACATGTTTATATATATATTTTTTTTTTCTTTGATCTAGGCAACTAGTAAGATACAGGAATCAAGTAGTAAATACTCAGAAGTCTTTCAAGAAAAAGAAAGCCTTCTTGTGAAACTAAAACTTCTGGAACAAGACAAGATGAGGCTTCAGCGTCTGGAAGAAGAACTTAGTCGTGCAAAGGCAGCACTAGATGCTGAAGCACGGAACAAGCAACGTCTAGAAGATGAGAAGCAGCAGATTAGAAATGACTTTAATCAGTGGAAGAGTCAGTATACCCGTAAGGAGGAGGATGTAAAGAGGTTTGAAAGTGAGTGGGAGAGAAGTGAAAGGGACAAGGCATCATATAAAATTGAAATTGACAGATTGCAGGCAGAGATAAAATCAATTGAAGAGCGGTACAGGCGTAAGGTAGAGGAAACTCATCGAACTAGCCAAGCTGATTTTGAAGCACAGAGACTGGCATTGCAAAGGGAAATGGAAAATCTAAAGAGGCGTCCTGCTGGTTCCAGTAGACAGACACAGACTGATGAAGACATGTCAATCGATCCATCTAAATTTGTTTTTGATGGACTAAGGAAAAAGATTACAGCTCATCAGCTTCTCGAATGCCAAATAATAACAAAGTCAACATTTGAAAAATTAATAAAAGGACAAAAATCACTGGAAGAGGTAGCTACAGAGATTGAGCCCTACCTGAAAGGTGCCGGTGCAATTGCAGGTGTGTCTGTTACACCTAAAGAGAAGTATTCATTTGTGGAAGCTAAGCGGAAAAAGCTTATTTCACCTGAAAGTGCAATAATGCTCTTAGAAGCTCAAGCTGCAACAGGAGGCATAATAGATCTGCAGAGAAATGAAAAGCTGACTGTAGATAACGCTGTTGCTAGGGATCTCATTGATTTTTCGGACAGAGAGGCGATTTATACTGCAGAGAAAGCAGTCACTGGCTTTAAAGATCCTTTTTCTGGAAAGACAGTGTGTGTTGCAGAAGCAATTAAGAATAATTTGATCAGCCGAGATGTTGGATTGCGGCTCTTAGAAGCCCAGTTGGCAGCAGGTGGAATTGTTGACCCAGTGAACAGTGTCTTTGTACCCGTTGAGGTTGCATTATCACGAGGCTTGATTGACAGGGATTTGAATCGATCATTAAATGATACCAGTGATCAGGCAAAGAAATTCATTGAACCTGTCACCAAGAAAAATGTCAGTTATGCACAACTTAGACAGAAGTGCAGAGTAGAACCTCACACAGGATTGCTTTTGTTGCCAGTAATGAAGAAAAGTCTCTCATTCCAAGGTATTAGACATCAAGTGCCCCTGACTGAATTAGTAGAGTCTGGAATTATTCGCTCTGCCACAGTAGATCAACTAGAATCTGGTCAGATATCTGTCGAAGAGGTCAGTGAAAGGATTAAAGATTTCCTGCAGGGATCAAGTTGCATTGCTGGAATCTATAATGAAGCTACAAAGGAAAAATTAGGAATATATGATGCAATGAAAAAGGGTTTGTTGAGACCTGGAACAACACTTGAACTACTAGAGGCTCAAGCAGCTACTGGATTCATAGTGGACCCTGTAAATAATCTAAGGCTGCCAGTGGAAGAAGCCTACAGAAGAGGTCTTGTTGGAATTGAATTCAAGGAAAAGCTTCTGTCTGCAGAAAGAGCAGTTACTGGTTACAAGGACCCAGAAACCGGGAATATAATATCACTCTTTCAAGCTATGAACAAGGAGCTAATTGAGAAAGGACATGGAATCCGTTTGCTGGAAGCCCAAATTGCCACAGGTGGAATCATTGATCCTAAGGCAAGTCATCGTTTACCAGTGGATGCTGCTTATAAACGTGGGTTCTTTAATAAAGAAATGAATGCAATTCTTTCTGATCCAGATGATGATACCAAAGGCTTTTTTGACCCAAACACAGAAGAAAATTTGACATACCTACAACTAAAAGAAAGGTGCATTGTTGATTCCCAAACCAAGCTTTGTCTACTGCCTCTAAAAGAAAAGAAAAAGTTGGTACAAGCTTCACAAAAGAAGACTTCCAGGAAGCGTAGAGTAGTCATAGTTGACCCAGACACAAACCGAGAAATGACAGTACAAGAAGCATATAACAAAGGACTTATTGATTATGAAACCTTTATTGATCTTTCAGAACAGGAATGTGAATGGGAAGAAATAACTACTACAGGTTCAGATGGTTCAACGAGAGTTGTCCTGGTTGACCGAAAAACAGGAAACCAGTATGATGTCCAAGAGGCTATTGATCTAGGTACAATCAGCAAGAGCAATTTTGAACAATATCGGGCTGGAACACTAAGCCTTACTCAGTTTGCAGATATGATCTCCAATAGAAACCTAATCGATGATGTGTTATTTACCGCTAGACAAGATTCAGTTTCTTCCGTTTCATCCCTTGCATCCCTGTCCTCGCCCAGTTTTCGAACCAGTTCATGGTCTAAAAGTGGTTCATTTTCAGACACTTTAGAAGAAACCACACCTATTGCAGCAATATTTGATACTGAAAACTATGAAAAAATATCAATATCAGAAGGTATCAAACGTGGCATTGTAGATACAATTACTGGACAACGCTTACTGGAAGCACAAGTTTGCACTGGAGGAATTATTAGCCCTAATTCTGGGCAGAGAATTTCCTTGCAAGATGCAGTTTCTCAAGGCGTAATTGACCATGATATGTCAGCGAGGCTAAAGCAAGCTCAGAAGGCCTACACAGGCTTTGATGGAGTAAAAGGACAAAAAAAATTATCTGCCGCAGAAGCCATGAAGGTGAACTGGTTGCCTTATGAAGCTGGACAGCGTTTTCTTGAGTTTCAATACCTAACAGGAGGCCTTTTTGATCCAGAAACACAATCAAGGGTAACCACAGAGGAGGCTATTCGTAAAGGCATGCTTGATGGTCGAGCCGCTCAGAAACTGCGAGACATAAACAACTACCCCAAAATTCTGACATGCCCAAAAACTAAACTGAAAATCTCTTACAAAGAAGCCGTAGATCGATGCATGGTGGAAGACATAACAGGTTTGAGAATGCTTGAAGCTGCTTCAGTGTCTTCTAAAGGCATAAGTAGTCCTTACAATGTTTCCTCAGCCCCAGGATCTCGGTCAGGATCCCGCCCTGGGTCACGCAGTGGATCTCGAAGAGGAAGTTTTGATGCTACAGGTTCTTCTTCTACTTACAGCTATTCCTTCCAGTCTGTTAGTAGTGGCTCTCTTGGAATCTAGGTGGCGATTGGTTGGGTTTGTCTTTTAAAAAACAAAAAAATAAAAATTAGTGAAATTACATGTTCCCATTTTGAAAAATTGTAAAATGTGCACTGACTATGGGAAAGATTTTTGTTTCAATATGGAGAGCTTTGTATTTTTTTTTCTAAATTCTCCTTTAGAAAAATGGTTTAAATATTTTGTATGTGTTTAGCAAATATGTAGGGGCAAAACAATGTTTGCATTGTAGGTAAGAATTGCTGTGCCTTTTTTCTATGAACTCTAATCTTGTAAAAGAATCGGTACTGAATAGTTCCCTTCTACTGCTCTAGTCTTCGAAATGCTAGGAAATAACTAGCATTAAAAGCATTTTAAATGGTAAAGGCTTCATTATTTTATTTCAACACCTAAAAAGACATGTTTATTAATAAAAGGTAGCTCTTTTTATGTAATATTTCACTTTGTGGTGCTTTTGGATTTGCATCTTTTTTATACTTTTTCTTTGCTTGTTATATGTGCTGGCAATAAAGTTTAAAGCTTTACATTTTTTTGATCTTTGCTTACATTTTTGGTCTTGGCTCCAGGCATAAAAACATTCATATTCCTCAGTAGCCACAAAGGATCTACATCTAATTTGCTTGCACCAAATGCTTTTTTACATTATCACTGTACTGTAACTAACCTATGCAGAGAGCAGAGCTATGGGAGAGACCCAGCAGGTCCACCCACTACAGGCTGCCTGGAGTAAACTATGGGCAGATAGACCATTCACCGTGCACAAGGATAGCGAGCAGCAGTAAAAGGTCTTTATTTTAAAAAGCTTATGCACCCAGCAAAGGTTCACACTGGATTATTGCATAGGTCTGAAAAAAAAAATACACAAAGCACACCAAGTTGTAAGTAATATGCGCTAATATCATAAAATAAAAATGTATATTAAAAGACGAAAAGCAGCCAACACAAATCTTTAATTAAAAGCAGATCAATTAGGTAGTAGTAAAAATGTGGCGCTAATCTGAACACTGCTATCACAAGATGTTTATGAATCGTAGAGGGAAACAACAGTCCATAAGTGTCCAATTCAAACAGAGGTGAAGATCCACAAGCCCAGAGAACCACCACCAGAAAACAGTTCACACTGCCTCTTACCAGACATGTATGACCCTCATTACAAAGGTCATATAAAGCATGTTAATCAAAGTACAGGATGGTCCTCCTCTCCTCTCTCATGTAATGGCACACGATCACCTCTCCAACCATATGTAGGCTCAAAAAACATATAACAAAACACTCCTCATAGTGTATACTGTTTCCATAGTTTATTCAGCGCAAATGGTTAAAAATCACTTACAGAATCGCATAGATAGTGTAGCGTTGTGTTTTTCCTCTCATAGCCGTCTGTTGTTGCCGATATCCCACTGACAAGATGGCCGCCGTGTCTCCTCCACGTGTGGCGTGCGTCGCCGTAAGTTCCAGCCGACACGTTTCGTCATAAGCTGTGAATAATACACATGCCGCATGACAATATTTGCTTTTGGGAGTTTCTTCTTTAACCACTTAAGCCCCGGAAGATTTTACCCCCTTCCTGACCAGGGCCTATTTTGCGATTCGGCACTGCGTGACTTTAACGGACAATTGCGCGGTCGTGTGACTCTGTACCTAAATGAATTTGGCGTCCTTTTTTTCCACAAACAGAGCTTTCTTTTGGTGGTATTTGATCACCTGTGAGATTTTTTGATAATGCGCTATAAACAAAAAAAAGAGCGTCAATTTTGCAAAAATAACAATATTTTTCACATTTTTTTACATGAAATTCCCCAAAAAAAATGTAAAAATCTAAATTTTTTAACATTTTAGGCCAATTTTTTTTTTACCATATGTTTGGTAAAAAAAAAATCGCAAAAAGCATATTTTGATTGGTTTGCGCAAAAGTTATTGCGTTTACTAACAAAGGGAAAGATTTTTGTCATTTTGTTGTTTTTTTTTAGCGCGTAATGGCGGTGATCTGCGATTTTTTTTTTTTTTTTTTGCGGGACTGCGACATTGGGGCGGACAGATCGGACCCTTGACTGACATTTTTGACACTTTTGGGGTTACCAGTGACATTACTACAGTAATCAGTGCTATATATATGCACTGTTACTGTAAAAATGACACTGGCAGTGAAGGAGTTAACTGTATTGGAGAGGGAGGGGTTAAGTGTGTCCTAGGGGTGTGCTTCTAACTGTGATTGGCTGTGGCTTGATGTGTAAGAACAGTGATCAACGGTCCTACATAGTAGAACCGTTTGATCATCATTCTTACACAGGGAGAACTGACAGGCGGCTTTGTCTACACCAGCCGCCTGCCTTTCTCCCGCTGTCACGGACGATCGTGAGTGCCCGGCGGACATTGGGTCTGCCGGGCACACGCGCGGGGGGTCCGTGACCGCGTGGGAGCGTGCCTCCGCTCCCAAAACCCTCACAGGCTAGTGACGTAGCCCTACGTTACTCTGCCTGTGAGGGGCTGACTGCCGACATAAATAGTCGTGCGGCAGTCGGCAAGTGGTTACTGTGTTTTCACACACACCATTGTAACTATCATATTTCGAAAATGCATTCTAATACAATTTATTTATATCACTTTATTGAAGAGAAACATTCTGCAGAACAAAAAACAAAGACCAACTCACGATCCCTAAAGAATGTTGTATTGTGAAGTTGACACCACACCCATACAGATACACACATATTAAGAGATAAGTTCACCTTTTGAACATGTTACACCTGTGTTAAAGGTGTAACATGTCCAGCATCCCCCAACACCCCCCCCAGCTCTTCCCTGTGACAGTGAGTGGGGGTTGTTCTTCCCCCACAGCCACTGTCACATTTTTTAAATTGGCATGGCTGGCCTGGGCTCCATCTGCACCTGCATTAAATTACAAGTCTCATCTTCCACTCTTCCACTGTGGCATACAGATTTTAGTTTCAATGCTGCTCAGTGCATTCACCCCCCCCCCCCCCCCAGCTTTCAAACTCACCCTGTACAGAGGTACAAGCAGAAAGCTAAAGGGAGAGTGTGCAGGGGCCTGACATTGCACCCCCCCATCCACTGATTGCAGGTGCAATACTTTGCAGGCTCCTGCAGGAAAAAATAATACATTTTTTGTGAAGATGCTAAAGTGAACTTAGCCTTTAAATTCTATTGGGCCTCTTTCTAGGATTATTAGGAGTAAGCAACCTACAGTAAACAATCAATTCAACCTTGTACTAGAACATGGCAGTTGGAATGCAACAGTTTGAATCTGATTAATTTAAAGGGTTAGTTTATCTTTACCATATATCTTCCTAGGGAGATAAGGGGTGTCTGTGGATAAAAATAAAGTTTGCAGCTTTGAAAGGTAAATAATGCTCTTGCTTTAGGTGTAGGCCTTTTACTTACCACGTGAAGCCTGGCAGAAAAAAAAATCCTATGACGTTAGGAGAGGCCCAGCTATTACTATACATCTTTACCATCACATATAGGAGCTCAGAGCTAGTGCATCAGGGGAGATAGAGTGCATTGGGGGCGGTTTGAATAAAAAAAAAAGCTCACTCTTGTGAAGGTGAACATTAATAACTGGACCTGTCATGTAACTGGTTAAAGAGTCTGACATGAGGAGGAAGGCCTCTTACAACTCCGGTTAAGGAACCACTGGGAGTGAGAAAGTGGCTGGGGGAGCACAGTGAGATACGAGTGCTTGAGTAAGTCCAGTAGCCCTGCGTAGGTAGCCGACACACAACTGGGACAAGCCGGAGGCAGCTGACAGCGGACAGATACAGCAGGACCAGAGCTGGCTGGTAGCAGACTGGCAGGTACTAGGCTGCCTTGGCAAAAGAATGCAGGTGCTCGAGAATCAAGTGGAAACTTACTGGTCAGGAGGCAAAGTAGCACACTGGATGAGCAGGATGCAAGGTCAGACGTGCTGGGTCAGATCAGGCATAAACAGCAGCCAGAAGAATGATCAGGACACAGGCCAAGGTCCAATGGTGAGGGGAATCAGGCAAAGACAGAAGACAAGAGCAGAGTCTTGGGTACAAGCACAGGGAGGGTAGTGTTCAAGTAAGGTCGAGGCAGGCCGGGTCAGTAAACAGAAAACTGCCTGGGGCCTCTGAAGGCTCACTTCTTGTGGTTGCTGCACCTTTGCATTGCCCCACCTGTGGCACCTTACCTCCATAGTCCTGTTGGGCATCTACAGGCCCTATGGTCCTCTATGTATTTATTACTCCGGCTTGATCCTTACCCTCTTGGAGCTACCTCAACTGTATTGTTGACTGTTCTTCAAAACTATCCCTCTTTTTCCTGGCGCCACATCGTAAGTTTTACTACTGCCACTCTTTGGAGAGACTTGAAGGAGGACAGAAGTTCAGATAGTTACAGATATTGAACTGACTGGCAGAATTGCTTGGGCCACCAGTCGGTAGGGGGGGTTCTCAGGTTCATGTAAAAACTTGGTTCCAGACAGACCTTGAAGACCTTGGTTATTACTTTAGGGTATAAAACTGACCCGATTTTTGTTGGTGCATAGATGGTCTGTAAGGAGTTAAAGGTTCTTTGGTTTGTGTTACCGTATGCTCATTATACACTTGAATTCAAGTATGTGTTTTATAATCTTCACATGCAGGTTGATCACTCCGTGATCTGGTGGGAACTGGCTCTCATACTCTAATTTTCCTTCCTTATCCATTTCTTATACCTACCCCACATGGAGCTGAAGGTATTATCGTTGAATGTCAGGGGGCTAAAATTATAATTTGAAAAGAGCATTAATATTCAAATGCCTAAATCATCATAAACCTCACATCCTAAGCAACAAGATCTTGGCCCTGCGTAGACCCTGGGTACAACAAGCATTTCATGCAATGCAACTTAATTCCAGCTAAGCGAGGGGAGTTGTCATTCTTTTAAACAAGTCACTAGCGTGCAAAGTTTTACACCTTCTAACAGATCAAGAAGGAAGATATGTCATACTCTTACTAGAGGTACAGGGAGTGGTGTATGCCCTAGTCCATGTATACGTTCCCCCTCCCTTCAACAAGCGGGTATTATACCTTGTGTATGAAAAACTAGCCAGGTTGCATTTTTCCAGATTATATATAGCTAGGGACTTTAATTGTACTTTGGACCTGTGCCTAGACTCCTCTAATCCGCATAGGACCTATACTCCTTACTTACTCCACTGAGCTTGGACATTCCATTAGAATTAAATCTGGCAAAGGAAACATTAAGTCTCCAGGGCATACTCCAGTTTCTCTACAACACACAAATCCGATTCCAGAATTGATTTGACTTTTGGTAATGCCCAAGCTATAATGGCAGTGAGGGAAGTAGAGTACCTTGCAAAAGTATTTATACCCCTTGAAATTTTTCACATTTTGTCATGTTACAACCATGTTACAACAAAAAACGTAAACTTGTTTTATTGGAATTTTACGTGATCGACCAACACAAAGGGGCACATAATTGTGAAGTGAAAGGAAAATGATAAATGGTTTTCAATATTTTTTTACAAATATCTGAAAAGTGTGGCATGCATTTGTATTCAGCTGCCCGGATTCAATACGTTATAGAACCACCTTTGACTGCAATTACAGCTGCAAGTCTTTTTGGGTATGTCTCTACCAACTATGCACATTGTGCAAATTGTGTGCAAATTTGTGCCCATTCTTCTTTGCAAAATAGCTCAAGCTCTTTCAGATTGGATGGAGAGCATCTATGAACAGCAATTTTCAAGTCTTGCCACAGATTCTCAATTGAATTTAGGTCAGGACTTTGACTGGGCCATCTAACACATGAATATGCTTTGATCTAAACCATTCCATTGTAGCTCTAGCTGTATATTTAGGATCATTTTTCTGCTGGAAGATAAACGTCTGCCCCAGTCTCAAGTCTTTTGCAGACTTAACAGGTTTTCTTCTAAGATTGCCCTGTATTTGGCTTCATCCATCTTCCTATCAACTCTGACCAGCTTCTCTGTCCCTGCTGAAGAAAAGCATCCCCACAATATGATACTGCCACCACCATGTTTCACGGTGGGGATGGTGTGTTAGTTTTGCGCCACACACAAAAAGTTCAATTTTGGTCTCATCTGACCAGATCACCTTCTTCCACGTGTTTTCTTTCTTTCAACGATGGCTTTCTTCTTGCCACTCTTCCATAAAGGCTAGATTTGTGGAGTGCATGACTAATAGTTGTCCTGTGGACAGATTCTTCCACCTGAGCTGTGGATTTCTGCAGCCCCTCCAGTGTTACCATGGGCTTCTTGGCTGCTTCTCTGAATAATGCTCTCCTTGTTGGTTTAGGTGGATGGCCATGTCTTGGTAGGTTTGCAGTTGTGCTATACTCTTTTTATATTTTCAGATGATTGATTTAACAGTGCTCAGATGTTCAAAGCTTGGGATATTTTTTTTAAAAACCTAAACCTGCTTTAAACTTCTCCACAACTGTATGCCTGACCTGTCTGTTGTGTTCTTTGGCTTTCATTATGCTGTTTGTTCACTAAGGTTCTCTAACAAATCTCTGAGGGCTTCACAGAACAGCGATATTTATACTGAGATTAAATTACACAAAGGTGGACTCTTTACTAATTAGGTGACTTCTGATGGCAATTGGTTTCACTAGATTTTAGTTAGAGGTATCGGAGTAAAGGGGGCTGAATACAAAGGCACACCACACTTTTCAGATATTTATTTGTAAATAATATTGAAAACCATTTATCATTTTCCTTAAACTTCACAATTGTCACTTTGTGTTGGTCTAGCACATACAATCCCAATAAAATAGTTACATGTTTGATTGTAACATGACAAAATGTGGAAAGTTTCAAGGGCTAATTATACTTTTTCAAGGCAATTTATCTTACCTTCCGTCCTACCTTTCTGTCCATGCCTCCTTGAAACTCGGACTAGTTATCTTGGAGGCCTGGCACCATGACTGCTGGCATTTAACACCTAAATGGATACAGGATCCAAAGGTTAAGGAGCTGTTTTCACCTACACTGCCGCAATATTGGAGTAATAAGGGTACGGCCACAATCCCTATGGTGTGGGAGGCCTTTAAGGGCCCATACACGTGTAATATTTTTCTGCCATTAAAACAGTTAGGAACAAACTATCCTCCCATTTCCAGCAGCTGGAGGCTAGTGCGATCTTTCAGATTCCCAAACTCTAACTTCTGCACACACTGACACTAGACAAGCCTTATCTTTTACACATTACTGCGACCACTTACTTAGAATTAAAATCTTTGTCTGGCCGTGTTTTCCAGTTGGGGGATGAGAATGGTAAATTGCTGGCTAATTCAGTCACAGTCCTTCAGGAGCTGTCAGGGTGCCAGGAAACCAGACCACACAGGGATGCAGGTACAATAAAGCAGTTTATTGGAGCAAAACAACAATAAACGAACAGCAAGAGTGGAAAGTGAAATGAGGAACAAGCCAAGGTCGAGTCCAGAAGCGGGTAGTCTGTCGATGCCGGGTCGTCTGCCGATGCCGGGTCGAGAGCCAGGAGAGTCGTCAGCCAAGTCATACACGGAGGAACATGGAGAACAGAAGACTGCTAGCAGAGATGCACCTTGGAGTACAAATGCAAAGGCGAGGACTGCAACCCTTTAGGTGGTTGATATAGTCAGGTGTGCAGCATCATCACTGTGCGACACCCAGGCAGCAGACAAGTGATGATGCAAGCAGAGTTTATAAGAGGCAGCAGTCTGCACATATCCAAGATTGCTGCCAACAGGAGGGCAAGGTAAGACCTTGACAGTACCCTCCCCTCAACGGCCCCTCCTCTGTGGAGCAAAAACCATTTTCTGAGGAAAGCGAGGCGAAGGGAGGGAGCATAAACCTCAGCGGAGGGAACCCAGGAGTGCTCCTCAGGACGATAACCCTTCCAGTGCACCAGGTATTGAAGCTGACCGTGGAACAGACAAAAAAAGATGCCGCTAACCTCATACTCCTCATGTCTGCCCACAGGCTTAGGACACGATGAGGAAGTGAAGAAGTATAGTGATTGCAAACCAGTGGCTTCAAAAGTGAAACGTGAAAGACATTGGAGATATGCATGCCAGGGGGAAGACCAAGGGCATAGGCCACCAGGTTCACCTTACAGAGGATGTGAAAAGGCCCATCCAAATGGGGTGCTAGTTTTGGAGTGGGCACCCTGAGGCTGAGATTGACAACCACACCCTCTCCCTGACCTGGTATGAAGGAGCAGATAAATGTGTCCAGTCTGTCTGGAGCTTCTGACACTGTGCAGAGACCTGTAAACACTCTTGAATCTGCACACAAGTGAAACGGAGAGCACAAAGAGGATCCTCAACAGCTGTGATGTCCTGTGGCGAGAACGACCCAGTGGGTTGGAACCCATAATTGGCCATGAATGAAGACATTCCAGAGGACGAGTTGATGGCAGAGTTCCTGGCAAACTCCACCCAGGGTAGCAGATCAACCCAATTTTCCTGATGGTCTGAGATATAGCAGCAGAGAAATTGCTCCAGAGCTTGATTGGATCGCTCAGCGGCACCATTGGACTGCGGATGGTAGGCCGAGGAGAAGGAGAGTCCAATGCCCAACTGGGAGCAAAAGGTGTGCCAGAAACTAGAGACAGATTGGCTCCCACAGTTTAAGACAATCTCCTTAGGCAACCCCTGTAAACTGAAGACCTACCTGGCAAGCTCCTTAGCGGTAGGCAGCCTCTTAAACGGAACACAGTGGCACATTTTGGAGAACCAGTCAACAACCATGAGGCTAGCCGTGCAACCACGAGACGTGGGAAGCTCCACAATGAAATCCATTGCCAAGGGAGACTAGGAATGCTTCCCATTGGGAATGGGATGCAGTAGACCCAAGGGAATGTGCAGAGATTTATTATGGGCACAGACCGAACAAGCAGCCACATACGCAGCAACATCAGTGTGGAGAGATGGCCACCAGAACTGACAGGAAATAGCCCAGGACATCTGATTCTTACCAGGATGACCGTCAGCCTTGGAATTGTGGTACGTGCGTAAGTCTAATCCGCAAACCCCTTAGGTACAAAACATTTGCCAGCAGGTCTCTCTGTGGGAGCGTCAGGTTGGGCAGCCAAGATCTGTTCCCCAAGAGGAGAGGATAAGTTGCTGAAGATGGCAGCCAGGATACGATCTGAAGGTATGACCGGTGTCGGCACAGAGTCCTCCCTGGACAACTCGGAATACTGGCGAGACAAGGCATCAACCTTAACATTCTTGGAGGCAGGCAAATAGGAAACCATGGAGCCGGGCAAATAGGAATTCATGTAGTTAAAACGAGACAAGAATAAGGCCCATCTGGCCTGACGGGGTGTGAGCCTCTTGGCCCCTAAGAGCTATGTCTGATTCTTATGATCGGTGAGAATGAGAACTGGAACCACAGAACCTTCGAACAAGTGTCTCCACTCTTTGAGAGCCAAGATAAAGGCCAAGAGCTCTCTGTCTTCAATTCCGTAATTGCATTCAGCTGGCAACAGCTTCTTGGAGTAGACCTCACAAGGAAGTAAGGGTCCATCAGGTGTCCAACGCTATGACAGGAGGGCGCCTTCTCCCGTCTGACACATCCACCTCTAGGACAAAGTGCAAACCAGGATTGGGATGAGACAGAATGGGAGCCGAAGCGAAAGCAGACTTGAGGGCCTCGAAAACTTGGATGGCAGCAGAGGTCCAATTGTGGGAAATGCTGCCCCTCTTGGTTAGATCTGGTTAGAGGTTTGGCCAAAGATGAAAAGTTCCTGATAAATTTATGATAGTAGTTGGCAAAGCCAAGGAAACGCTGAATGGAACGAAGACCACTGGGGCGAGGCCATTGTAGAACAGCCGAAACCTTCTGAGAATCTATGAAGAACCTTTCAGCAGAAATAATGTAGCCCAAGACGGCAACCTGAGACAGGTGGAATTAACATTTCTCCAGCTTACAGAAAAGCCCATTCTCCCGTAACCGTTGCAGCACCCATCTAATATCCAGGTAGTGTGATTCAATGGAGTCCCAGCAACTCAACATGTCATCCAAATAGACTACTACGCATTGCTGCAACATATCATGAAAGACGACATTGATGAACTCTTGGAAGACATCAGGCGCATTGCACAAGCCAAAGGGCATAACCAGAGATTCGTAATTCCCAGTTCTGGTAAAAAAAATCTTCCACTGGTCACCCTCCTTGATCCTTACGAGGTTCTACGCGGCCCTTAGTTCATGCATGGTAAAGACCATTGCTCCCTTGAGGAATCAAAGGAATTGGGTATGCATTCTTGACCGTGCTGCGATTGAGGCCCTATAATCAATGCAAGGTCTCAACTCATCCCCTTTTTTCTTTACGAAGAAAAAAAACCGGCACCCGCTGGAGAAGTGAACTTGCGAATGTGACCCCCAGGCAAGCGCATCCACAACCTACTCCTCCGTGGCCTTATTCTTTCACAACCAAAAGAGGATAAACCCTGCCATGAGGGGGAATGGCACCAGGTTGCAAGTCTATAGCACAATCGTACGGACGATGAGGAGGAAGAGTACCAGCGTGCACCTTGTAAAATACATCTTGATACTCACGATATTCAGTAGGCAACACTGAATCCGAAGAGGTACAAAGTACCTTAACAGGTCCATGGATACAAACCGCACCACACTGTGGAAATCGAGATGCTCCCAACCGACTGTCAATCAAAGGTCGGTAAAGAAGCCAAGGCTACCCCTAAACAATGAAGTAGTGTGGGGACAAAATAACCTGTAAACAGGTCGACTCCCTGTGAACAGCCCCTATCTCCATATCAGCTGGAACAGTCTCGTGGGTAACCTTTCCCGATTGCAGGGGTCTGCCATCAATCGCCTCGATAACCAATGTAAAAACATGAAGCTGCAAGGGCATGGAATTCGCAGCAGCTAACATACTGTCAATAAAATAACCGCCAGCACCAGAGTCTACTGACTCCTGAGTAACCACTGAACCTGCTGCCCAAGAGAAGACAACAGTGACTAGTGGTTTATCTTTGGGGGAAACCGGGGACGAGGAAATTCCACATAAGGTCTGCCCCGACAGGACCTTAGGTGCAAACGTTTCCCGGACGAGTCAGACAAGATTTCAGAAAATACCCACCAAGACCACAATACAGGCACCTGCCCTCCCTCCTAAAGGCCCGCTCAGCCTCAGAAAGGCGAGTGAACCCCGGCTGCATGGGTTCACAGCCAGACGCACCATTCCCAGGAGACGTGGGAGGCGAGGGGGGAATGGGTGGGAAAGAAAACGTAAGAGCCAATCTGGTAGGAGGCCTCCACAAGCGCTCCTTAAACGATAATCTCTCCCTGATCCTGGTATCGATCAAAATCAGGAAGGAAATGAGAGCCTCAAGCTCGTCAGGGAGATTCTTGGCCACAATCTCATCCTTAAATGCATGGGAGAGACCATGAGAAAATACATATACAAGTCAGGTATGACCAGCCCTATGGAGGGCCTAAGTAAAAAAACAGGTGTAAGCTGCCACCAACCCACCCCCAATGAATCAGGGGTGTAAGGAATGTGCATACAGTTTAGGCTTAGCGCCTTATGCCAAAGCCTAAACTGTATACACATGAGAAAATACAGCCGCTAGAGCCTCATTATTCCAGTCCACCTCTGCTGCCAGGGTACAAAATTCAATGGCATACTCTGCAATAATTCATATACCCTGTTAAAAGGACAGGAGCAGCTTAGCAGCAGAGGCAGAGCAAGCAGGCACATAGAATACCCTACGAAATGAGGCAACAAAACTTGGATAATCGAGTATCACAGGATTATCGTTCTCCCATAAGGGATTTGCCCAGGCCAAGGCCTTGTCCGAGAGCAACAAGATTAGGAAGCCCACCTTGGACCTTTTAGAAGGAAATTCCTGAGGAACCATCTCATAAGAAATGTCCACTTGGTTTAGAAAGCAACGACACTGACTCGATTTACCCCCCCAGAAGCAGGTCGTCTGCTGATGCAGGGTCGTCTGCCAATTCAGGGTCGAGAGCCAGGACAGTTGTTAGCCAAGCCAGGTTATACACGGAGAACAGAAGACTGCTAGCAGAGATGCACCTTTGAGCACAAATGCAAGGGCAAGGACTGCAACCCATCAGGTAATTAATATAGTCAGGTGTGCAGCATCATCACTGTGCAACACCCAGACAGCAGGCAAATGATGATGCAATCAGAGTTTATAAGAGGCAGTAGTCTGCACATGTCCAAGATGGCTGCCAACAGGAGGCCAAGGTAAGACCTTGACATGAGCATCTCACTGCCCTTAATTTGCCCACTATCGACAGCTGATCTTGAACTTCTGGACAACGATTTTGCAGTCGAAGTCAAGACCGCCATCTGCTCCTTTCCTAGCTGCAGAATGCCAGGCCCACATGGTTTGCCTAGGGAATGATATTGTATATTTGCACCATTAATTGCACCTAGACTCTTAAAATTGTACACTACTTGTAAAGAGCAGAGTACTACTATGTACCATGTACTATGTACATGCCCCTACTATGTACCAGGCGCATGTTGTTCCTATCTCCAAACCTGGAAAAGACCCGAAGCAATGTGCCTCCTACACGTAGATTTCCTTACTGAACTACGACTTGTAAGTCTTCACGAAATTGCTTGCAACCCGATTACTGATGGTCCTCCCATCAATAAATAATATAGACCAAACTGGCTTCATGCCAGGGAAGTTGACCGACCTCAGCTTGCTAAGGGTCTTCTTTACAACTGCCCCCAGCCAACTCTTCCACTAGAGTATTGGTGGCACTGGATATAGAGAAGGCTTTTGATAAAGTAGTTGTAATAATTGCTGCGCTCGGCGAAAAAATGGATTATAATGTTAAATATTAACCACTTGCCGACCGCCGCACGACTATTTCCGTCGGCGGTCAGCCCCTCACAGGCAGAGCAACGTAGGGCTACGTCGCTAGCCTGTGAGGGTCTAGGGAGTGAGCGCGCGCTGCCGGAGGCGCGCTCCCACTCCTGCGTGGTCATGGACCCCCCCGCGCGTGTGCCCGGCGGACCCGATGTCCGCCGGTCACTCGCGATCGTCCGTTAGAGCGGGAGAAAGGCAGGCGGCTAATGTAAACAAGCCGACTGTCATTCTCCCCTGTGTAGGAATGGTGATCGTACAGTTCTACTATGTAGGATCGTTGATCACTGTTACTACACCTCAAGCCACAGCCAATCACAGTTAGAATCACGCCCCTAGGGACACACATAACCCCTCCCTCGCAAAAAAAGTTAACCCCTTCACTGCCAGTGTAATTTTACAGTAACAGTGCATATGTAGAAATGTCACTGGTAACCCCAAAAGTGTCAAAAATGTCAGTCAAGGGTCCAATCTGTCCGCCGCAATGTCGCAGTCCCGCAAAAAAATCGCAGATCGCCGCCATTACGCGTTAAAAAAAAAAACAAAAATGACAAAAATCTTTCCCTTTGTTAGTAAACGCAATAACTTTTGCGCAAACCAATCAAAATACGCTTTTTGCGATTTTTTTTTTTTTTTTTTTTTTTACCAAACATATGGTAAAAAAAATTGGCCCAAAATGTTAAAAAATTTTGATTTTTACTTTTTTTTTTTGGGGGGGAATTTCATATAAAAAAATGTGAAAAATATTGTTATTTTTGCTAAATTTACGCTGTTTTTTTGTTTATAGCGCAAAAAGTAAAAATCGCACAGGTGATCAAAT
Source organism: Pelophylax lessonae (assembly GCF_965119305.1). Lineage (NCBI taxonomy): Eukaryota > Metazoa > Chordata > Amphibia > Anura > Ranidae > Pelophylax > Pelophylax lessonae. The sequence goes on from NC_138772.1 coordinate 328,217,386, forward strand.
ACCACCAAAAGAAAGCTCTGTTTGTGGGAAAAAAAGGACGTCAAATTCGTTTAGGTACAGCGTCGCACGACCACGCAATTGTCCGTTAAATTCATGCAGTGCCGAATCGCAAACTAGGCCCTGGTCAGGAAGTGGGTAAAATCTTCCGGGGCTTAAGTGGTTAAAAGAAATAGCAGCTAGCACAATATCGTCAATCACCAACAGGATACAAAATATAAAAAATGGTGCAGCGCTAAATTAAGCAAACAAAGTCCATAGATGATGAACAGTCCATAGATGATGAACCGTCCATATGAAGAAATTATAAAAATCAATATAGTTCAGTGAGATAGCCTTCACCAACACCCGATCACACAGCTTCTTACCAGAGAATGCAGAACCCCACTACAGAGATCTACATGGGCATGATGGAAATAGCACTTGGCCACAGATACACAATGTCTCAATGAAGATCCAGATGCAGGCTCATAGGCAAATGCTCAGCATTCAGCTATATCCAAATTCCTCTCAAGAACCATAGACAGCCATATCAGCACTCAGTGGATATATGTAAAAAGACGATAGAAACCTCTCATAGTGTATCTGTGTAATTTTATTGTAAGCAATATATAGCCACTCACAATAAGTACTGGTGATCCTGAGGGGTATTAGTCAGTGTGGCATTTGAAATGCAGGGGAAAGCTGCCAGATGCCAGCAAGTGCCAGTGTGGTGCGAGCGTCCCAAACTCTTCCTCCCTACCGGTTTCGTCACAGAATGTCATCGGGGGTGTGACGACATCATTCTTTGACGAAACTGGGCGGTGACGCCATTCCCCTCAGCTGTCCAGAACACGGGAACTTACCCGACACCTGCGGTCTTAAGTTTGCATGCTGGCGGCCATATTTGGAGTCCAATCCAAGTCCACCCGCATTCCCATGCTCTGATTCAATAGGAGGAGATCCCCCCTTTTTTTTGGGAGCCGTGAGAACGGCCTTATTTTCGGTGGAAGATCTGCAGCATACAGGTGCTTGTTTGCCTCCTCAACCATCACCTCATATCTGGTAAGAGACATTCCTCATTCTATTTTGTCACGCCAGACACTGCACTACTTGAACCAGGACATTATCTGGACTGTTTACATATTTTAACTGGTAAGTGACACTGGCTCATAGCCAAAAGTAACCAGCTCTTCATGAGGTATGGAACATTGAGGCACTACATAGCTATGATTACAACTTTGGAGGGACAAACTGAAGTCTAATGAGCTCCACATTTGACTATCTGTATGCTCCCTTAAAAACTGTCTGGAGGATGGATAAGTGATTTAAATATATTCTTATCATTGTTATTTCCCTTTGGTCGCCCTGCTTTTACTATTTCCCAGTGATCTGGATGTTACTAATGCAGCTCATTTAAGTGTCAAAACCGTTCTAGTTTGAATATTTGTTTCCATCTAAACATCGGTTTGGAATGCGGGAATAGATCCTTGTGTTGGTTATCCAATTAATATATTTCATTGGACTACCCATCTTCCCCATCTGGGCCACACGGCCCCCTCGACCCTATACAATCCTATCCATTGATTTAGCCCATCAGAGCTTTTAAAAGGAAAAAGGGGATTCTCTCCTGACATCATCTTGGATTTGGGTCCCTATTCTGGGGAGATTGGTTTAGAGGGGAGGCTGTGTGTGACCTGGGTGTGGGGTGGAATGATACAGAGGTACATTGTGTGTTTTTAATGACCTGGGACGTGGTTTATTCTGGGATAGTGTTCACAGGCTTCTGAACATACCCAATATTGTGTATATCTGTTCATATGGTTCTATATCTGTTACAATCTCAATAAAGTGTAATTTTACCATTTTTTTCTACAAACCTGTGTTTGAGCCATTCTTTGCAATTCCTTTTTGTTCTTTCTACTTTAGTACTTTGTTTAGTTGCTTGGCTGTTCGGTAATACTACCGTTAGGTATGAAAACATTATAGGTGTCACATCCCTGCCTTAACTCTTACAGGGCAGGAAGTGTTTACCCAGGGATATTTTACCCCCTTCCCCTTTTTTGTCTTCTTGGCAGAGTCTCAGGCATGTGGCTAGGCCCCAGGCTTCAGGCCTACCCAGCAGCAGACACCGCAGCACACCCCCACCCCATACGGGGGTCTGGGTGGCAAGAGAACGATCATTGGACTTCCCCCAGATACATAGCCTCTCCCAGCATGCTCCAGCTGCAATGTAATTGGCTAGGAGACACATACATATTTATAACCTAATTGACTGTATTTATCACTCTAATGTCCAAGGCAACAGTGCTACCTACTGACAGAAGGGAGAACTACAGCCAAACCCAGATTAGAAGGAAATCCAATTTACCACAGTGCTATAATCAACAAGGCTAGCTATCCCCCAGCAAACTAAATTTTACCAGCAACCCTGCTTATGACAAGGGTGCTACACTTATATTTATCTTTTGATACAGTAGTCTGGTCATATATGTTCACTGTCCTGGAGGTCATGGCATTTGGTGTGGAATTCCGTAGGAGGATGGAGATTTTGTATAGGTCTCTGACAGCCTAGATCAAATTCAGGCGGGTGGGAGGGGAGGCTCTTTCTAGTTGTTTTGCTGTGCACAGGGGCACGAAGCAAGGTTGCCCACTGTCACCAGCACTTTTTGATCTGAAGATGGAGCTGTTAGCCACAGCTCTAAGACGCTCACCAGCAGTAGCAGGTATTTGAGAGGGCTCCTTTTGAAGAGAAGCTAGCCATGCATGCAGATGATTTGATCCATTTTCTTAATGATCCAGGCACTTTAATGTAAAACAGAGGTGCTGCGCTATTCTGAAGTAATAAATATATGAATAAATCTATCAAAGTGGCAAAAGTGCTGTAGCATTCAATAAATATATAAATAAATCAATCAAGGTGGCACAGTGCTGTAGCATCCAATAAATGGATATAAATAAGAAATTGAAATAAACCTTCCAGTGGTGAGCAAATTGAGTATCAGTTTGACAATAATAAAAAACAGTGCGTTGTATAAAGCATAAATGAAGATAACCAATAAATATTTTCTCAAATCCTCATCTGTGAAAATAAATAATACGTGTGATAAAACCACAGTGCCTGAGTGAATAATGAGTGGCAGCAAAGCACAGAAACTCTTTACTGTATCACCAAAAACAGTCAGTTTGGGTAAATAAATTCTCCATCTGGTGGAGAGCCTTGCAGGGCTCTGTTCGGTTCCGATGTAGAAAAATTGAAACCCATATACTCTCTGTCAAAATAGAAGAGCCTCGGCCAGGCAGGGGATGGGGGAGAGCAGAAAGCTATATCAATAAGTAGATGATCCTTGGTGATTCTGGCTGTGCTAAATCCTTAACTCACAGCTGTAAAGTGACAGCATGGAAAGCCAGAGGGATAATAACTCCGCTGTGTCTGGATCCTGTTGTTCATGCCAAGATGTTTCCCAGGGGTCACGGTAGTAGTCAGTAGATGCCGGTATCCTCTCTGCTCCTGGCGTGTGTAAGTGACCTTTGAGAAGTGGATCGCAGGGGGGTGGACAGGAGAGAAGGGGGCTCCTATAGTGTAGTATTTAAAACAATTTTATTACAAATGCAATAGAGCACTCACATTAACAACTCCAGCGATCAGTATGTCCGGCCGGCTTGACCTCCGGCAACACTTCCGTATCAGCCAGCTGCCCAAGGCCCAATTTACTCACCATTGAATGATTCTTTCACCTTGTTATTTAGATCCATTTATTGGATGCTACAGCATTGTGCCATCTTGATAGATTTATTTATATATTTATTGGATGCTACAGAACTTTGCCACTTTGATAGATTTATTAATATATTTATTTATTACTTCAGAATAGCGCAGCACCTATGATTTTTCACATATTTATTTTCACAGATGAGGATTTGAGAAATTACTTATTGGTTATTTTTATTTATGCTTTAAACAACGCACTGGTTTTTACTATTGTCAAACTGATACTCAATTTACTCACCATTGGAAGTTTTTTTCACTTTATTTATATCCATTTATTGGATGCTACAGCACTCTGCCTCCTTGATTGATTTATTTATATATTTATTGGATGCTACAGCACTTTGCCACTTTGATAGTTTTTATATATTTATTTATTTATTACTTCAGAAAAGCGCAGAACCTCTGTTTTTACATTAATGATTTATTTGACATAGGACTCTGTCATTTTGGTGTATGCAGCAATTCTTTCTTTGGCGTCATTATTTTACTTCTGGAGCCAGATAGCGTGTGGGTACCACCCCCCCTCCTTTTTTTTTTATTTCAGGCTCTTTGCTTTAGGAGGCCCTTCTAATTCTTTCACATTTCTCTGAACGCTTCGGGTTAAAAGGTAAACTGGTAAAAATCTCAAATTCTGCCCAGTGACACAGAGGCTAGGCGCTTGGCTGACTCCGACCTCCCATTGGTATGGATGACCAGGATTAAATATCTTGGCATTGTAATCACTCCATCAACTTCTGATTATTGCAATTTAAATTTATCCCCATTGATACAACACATGAAAGCTAAATTGAAGGCCTGGTTGCATCCTTCCTCTTTCCCTGATTGGACACATACATTTATTTAAAATCAAACCTTTTTATATGCCTTCAGTCATTCACCTGAATGGATTCCCCAATTTTTTTTTTTTGACCTACTTATTCTTGCCTGGTCTCTTTCCTTTGGGGCTTGGGTCAGCCAAGATCAAATTGTCATTCCTTCAAAGACCCTGGCATCAAGGGGGTTTGGCTTGCCCTGATCTCCATAAATATCTGGCCTCCCTATTAACACATGCTCATAACTGGCTACTTGCAGATGTTTCTAATGCTGCAATGGTGTTGGAGGCTTCCAGTTTAGGCAATTGCAAAGCTTTGCGAAATCTATTGTATCAAGATCCTGTTTCCTCTCTTCCACTAACTAATTCTATGAAAATGGTCTTAAAAGTTTGGTCAGTGGTCTATGCCACCCGTCCTAACCCTCCTGTGCATCTCTCCTCACATACTCCCCTGTGGTTCAACCCCACATTGCTGGAGTTCTGGTCCATTTTTGATCTACACCTATGGGTATTGAAGGGCATAAAATACCTAGACTAGATTTGTTTAGAGGGAAAGCTGCGGGCCCTTGATAGCTTAAAGCAAGCTTATGATCTACCTAAGTTGTATATATGACATGCCTTCCAAACACAATTTGATGAACAGCCAGTCATGGACATCCGCAGGACTTTTTCCAGGCGGGGGCATCATTTTAAGGTCAGTCATGCTCAGCCCCTTTTCAAAAATGTCATGAAGGGGAGGGGCTTGGTCAATATCACATAAAGAGCAGGCATTCAAAGGTTTGAGAAACCTGATGCAAAAGCAAAGCTGACCCTCTCTGTTTTGGGTCTGTGCAGGCGGCGCATGCATGCACCTGACGTCCGTATGTGCTGTGACGTCACATGCCGTGCCTCTGTGCACGGGGCCACAAATCTTAATTTCCTTGCCCTGTGCTCCTCCTCCCCTGGAATGATAACACCAGGGCCTGGAGCTGAGGACAGTGGTACACGCTGTAATGATATCTTGCGTTGGCACTCTGGTTTGTCAAGCCGCCATTTTGTTCAGGCGCTGTCACAGGCATCCATCTTGTGTTACAAGCTTAGCTGACAGTGTTAAAGCCAAATGGGTCTTATTAGGGGGTTTTTTGGTGCCTCAGGCCAAGGGGGATTGGGACTTTAAGGGCAAGTGCATAAATATAGAAACAAGTATATGAATATATGATAGATAATGTTCCATTTCAAATAAAACAAAATTTATTTACAACAATGTAAATCCATATATTGTAGAAGAGACAACATATATAGGTGAACAAGGTGCTTGGGGGTAGAGACCCCGGTGTGAAGGAAGTAATAAAGAGGTTGATTCAGAGATGAATCAGTGACAGTGGTGAGAAAAGTGACTTTTTGGATAGGATTTCCACAGATATTGAGTGGGACATTGGTCCCTTAGGAGAATCCTATTGCTGACGCGTTTCGGCTCACTTGGAGCCTTTCTCAAAGCGTTGAGTCACTCTGTACTTCAGTCTATGAAGATAATATATAATATAAATAGTTTAGATCTTTATTCATGTCAGGTGTAATTTCAAAAAATTATTGATAGCAAATTTTACCTACATGGATATAGCTGACGGTTACTGCGCATGGCTCCCTTCATCCTGTTGCAAACGCAGCGGGATCAGGCTATGCATATTGCCTGGGATGGGTGAGATGGTATTAATAGGTGTAAAACACATAGTATCTTTATGTTTGTGGAATGGGTAAAACCACTTACATTTACTGAAGGAGTTAAAGTATTTCCTCCACGGGGAATAAATTTCCCTCTCTTGTTTTCAGGTTGTTTGATCTTTTCATATCGGAACACCCACAGATCACATACAGGAAAGCGGGATCTATGAAGCAATCGCTCACCCACAGTGAATACAAACAAACGAGAAAAGACCCCCTGTAAACAGAAGGGCACATTCCCATGCGGAAACTGTGGGCAATGTGATGTGATTAAAAAATGCACAACCACCACACTCCCCAATGGAGAGCTTTTTACACCCCGACATTTTGTTAACTGCCGAACGAGAGGGGTGGTCTACCTGATGAGATGCCAATGCGAATCCTTTTATGTTGGAAAAACAAAACAAGAATTTGGAAAACGTGTAAACCAACACATCAACAGTATGGAGATGTGTAATTTCTATGTACCACTTGGCAGGCATGTGGCACATTTCCACAAAAACAAAATGCCTAATGTTACATTCTCAGCACTGGAAAGGATACACATACCGTGTAGAGGGGGCGACTGGAACAAACACCTGCTACAAATGGAGATGAGATGGATAAGACGTCTCCAAGCCACAAAACCACCTGGTTTAAACGAAAACGAGAGTTTTCGCCCCTTTCTCGAAGGGTTTGCATCAGGAAAGACAGACTAACCAAACAAAAACGCATTACTTTATAAACAGTTGGGACCTACTGGCATAATCACTGCCTTCAGATATTCTTTCTCCTACAGTTAGGTATCTGCCTCCCCCCCAATTGAGTTGATATGGCCTATGGCTATCCAATCCATAAAGATCCACCCATACTTCTCCCCTTATGCGTTTCTTTTTCCTTCACCATTCATAGATTTTATTTATTTTTCATTTTTTATCTTTTATCTCTCTCAACCATACACCTCCCAACTAGGAATGAGATATTTAAATTGTCTCTTGCAACAACCTAACGAGTCCCATGAATTAGTCATATATACCCTATACATCCAATCCTGCTTAAACATGATCCAGGGACCATTCTGGATGACCGCCCCATCGAGATTTTTCCCCCCCAATCTATCAGATTCACTGAGGCAAAGTCTTTATTACTGTTATTCTGCTGTTTAATACTCATGCAATATTGTATTGTACCTTGCTTTGTATACATGTTCATTTCCAAGACCCAATACGGTCTCGATACACTATAAAGCTGAATATACCTTTTACAATAAGATGTACTACCAAATGATTACAATTGCCCGCATGGTTTATAAGCTGTCAGCGCTGCAGATCGGCCCCCTCCCCTTCATCCCTGACAATCGCACCCAGCACGGGTAGCCCCTACGCATCATCGTAGGGGCTGTCCGGGACCCATCCAATCACCCACGGGGAAAGGAGGGCCCCTCCTCCCGTGCTGGCGGCCAATGAGCGTCTCTACTCCAGCGCCTGCGCGCGCATCCACTTGGCGCAGGCGCATTACAAGGTGCCACGTCACGCTCGAACGAACCCTCCGACGTGCAGCAGTCTACTGCGCATGCGCGGAGGGCTTTAAAAGGCCGGGGATCAACGTCAGGTCCTCACTTCTCTCCAACCGAGGGAAGAGGACGGACGGACCTGCGTTTAGCCGGAAGGATCACCTCACCTTTCTCTTCAAAATGTAAGCTCCTTGGACCGCTTCACTGTCCAATAACTATGGGCACCAAAAGTCACTTTGTATTGTACAAGCACTAGGAGGCTATACACCTCCATTGGGAAAAGTCACTCTTTATGTTTACACCATATGCAATTTGAGGTAACATAGACTAATTCTCTAACATAGATCAAACAACCTGAAAACAAGAGAGGGAAATTTATTCCCCGTGGAGGAAATACTTTAACTCCTTCAGTAAATGTAAGTGGTTTTACCCATTCCACAAACATAAAGATACTATGTGTTTTACACCTATTAATACCATCTCACCCATCCCAGGCAATATGCATAGCCTGATCCCGCTGCGTTTGCAACAGGATGAAGGGAGCCATGCGCAGTAACCGTCAGCTATATCCATGTAGGTAAAATTTGCTATCAATAATTTTTTGAAATTACACCTGACATGAATAAAGATCTAAACTATTTATATTATATATTATCTTCATAGACTGAAGTACAGAGTGACTCAACGCTTTGAGAAAGGCTCCAAGTGAGCCGAAACGCGTCAGCAATAGGATTCTCCTAAGGGACCAATGTCCCACTCAATATCTGTGGAAATCCTATCCAAAAAGTCACTTTTCTCACCACTGTCACTGATTCATCTCTGAATCAACCTCTTTATTACTTCCTTCACACCGGGGTCTCTACCCCCAAGCACCTTGTTCACCTATATATGTTGTCTCTTCTACAATATATGGATTTACATTGTTGTAAATAAATTTTGTTTTATTTGAAATGGAACATTATCTATCATATATTCATATACTTGTTTCTATATTTATGCACTTGCCCTTAAAGTCCCAATCCCCCTTGGCCTGAGGCACCAAAAAACCCCCTAATAGCACATACAGGGACGGAGGCAACACCTACTTACCTATTATTTTTCAAGCAGCCTAAGGAAAAATACCCCCCCCCAAAGCCAAATGGGTCATTCTTTCCAGCTTCATCCTCCAGCCTTTTGGCAGTTTAATGACCCCCTGGGTCACTATATGCCAGGTTCCTGCTAAGCTGACATTTTTCACACCTTTACTATACACAAGCAGAGTGACCAAGCAGGAGTTGTGTCTCCGCGGACAGCAGGGGGTCAGATTAGATGTCCAGTGAAATCGCTTTGTACATTCTCAAAGCCAAATTGTTAACTTACATCTCACCATCCGTGCTCAAATCATATATTTTTACCCAAACATAACATATTAACAAAAAGTAGATATTTGAATGCCGCATGGCACGCTGATCGTAACGAGACCGCACATGGTCATCCTGTAGTACAGGAAAGTGAAACGATCGATAAGATACCCCTTCTGTGATAAAATATATTCATGTTTGATATTGTTTGAAAGCAAATGACATGCTTAGTTATAAAATATCAGGTTCCAGAATCTAACCCTTACATACGTCGAGATATTAAGAGTGGTATGACTCTGTCCACGAAGTACATTTGAAAGAGTCATAAACCACAGGACAGCCCTTTTTGCCACTCTGATTATAATTGGTCAGGGCTGCCCGTCACCACCCCTTTTGAACTCAGGGAAAAGGACAGGAACTGATAGAGAGCTGAGTTCTCATCCTAAGATCGATGGCATAACACCGCCCCAAGGAGAACCAAACATACCTGTTCAACTCTGACACTTAAGGTAATACCAGGACTGTTTTAATGCAAGTATTTTCATTCTTTTATTCTCCTATTTCTAAATTGCTGTATATTGTGTCTCCATTTCGTTGTAACCCATTTTTCTGTAAATATTTTTATTCGCACCAATTTTTCACCTTTCTATAATTAAACCTTATTTTGAAAAGTGTTAAACTTTGTCTCTAAGCTCTTGAACGCAACTTGACCCAAACGAATCTGCCTCCTGAAGTGCGCTATTGTGTGTTATAGACAGTTATTTTAAAGTCATAATTGATATTTGTACTGTTTAGGCTAACCTATCTGAAACATTCTTGTCAGGTGACAGTGTGTGTTACAGACGGTTATTCTAAAGTCATAATTGATATTTGTGAAATCAGGAGCATCCGCTAAGCTCAAACGTAGCGGTGGTGGCAGTGAAAGGGTTAATCATTTAATTAACCCGGTGACAATCGCTCTCAGTCTGCTGGCATCTAGATTGCGGTCCCGCAAGCTGGACAATCTGTGTGCTGGGTGCAGCTGAGAGTGGCATTGTTACGCAAGTGACGGCAGGGTGTGAGATTGCTTGGTCTTTGGTCACGAGGTGGATGAGAAGGCCAGGGGTCTGATACCCGTATCCGTCACATATTGGCTGGCAGCGTACGTGGGATAGTCTTGCATTTAAGAGCATTCAGTGCACTGTTAGGAATTAGCTCTGAACTGAAGGATTGTAACGGTTGAGGAAAGCAGTCCTTAGAGACAAACTGGTGCATATTTTTGTTTTTTGAAAAGAGACACACAGCAATCTCTACTTTCTACAGCTCCTTCCTATCTTTGCTTTCTGTTCTATCTTTTCTGCTTGCAAACATGCCTGGTTTATCGGAATATAAAAAAATGAACAAAAATGAACTTGCTACCGAGTGCACATCAAAAGGACTTGACGTCAGTGGCAAAACTCGGGAACTAATGATTCAGGCCCTGCAGGAGTATGATATGCAGGCAAGCCGACATCTGGCAGAACCAGAGGAAGAGGCTTCCATTTCTTCAGAGCCCAGTGATTCAGGCACGGCCGCGCAGGATGGGCCAGCAGAGACTGACACTGGAATACCACTGGATGTCACCGCCACTCCACAGCATGAGCAGACCAGCCCCAGCTTGCCTGCAGCCAGCATAGACTCTCCTCTAATGCAGGAAACGCTGCAACGTGTCAAGGAGATGGATCCTATGGCTTACCTGCAGTTTCTAGAACGCCAGGCTGAAAGAGAGGCTGAGAGAGCAGAGCGCAGGGCTGCGAGAGAGGCTGCAGAGCACCGGGCTGAGAGAGAGGATGCACAGAGGGAGGCTAATCGTCGGCATGAACTGGAGATGGCTAAGCTCCCGCTGAAGCCCCAGTCTCAGAACCTCGGATCCCAAGAGCACAGGGACACCTCTTTGCTTGTGAGCCCGGCAGCCAAATTTCCAGTCATGGAAAAGGACAGTGACATTGATGTGTACCTGCTGTCGTTTGAAAAGACTTGCCGTCAGTACCAGTTGCCCCAAGCACAATGGGCTCGGTACCTGACGCCAGGGCTGCGAGGCAAGGCCCTGGACGCTTACGTCGAATTGCCAACGGAACAGGATGGTGATTATGAGGCCATCAAGGCTGCAATCACCCAAAAGTACCAGTTAACCCCGGAAGTGTACCGGAAGCGATTTAGGTCCCTGCAAAAGGGACCTGGGGACTCCTATATGGATGTGGTAAGCCGCTTACGCACCACGTTCCGTCAGTGGACTAAGGGCTTGAAGGCCATTACGTTTGAGTCCCTGGAGGATCTCATGATTGGAGATCAATTGTTGCACATCTGTCCTACAGACGTCAGACAGTTTGTGCTGGAACGAAAGCCAGCCTCTGCCCAAGAAGCAGCAGAAGTGGCAGATGCCTACATCCACACTCGGGTGTCTGACCATCGCAAGGCTCCTCTGTATGGCGCGAAAGGAGGGAAATCGCACATGGAAACACCTCCTGCACCTAGGAGTCACGTTCACCAGCAACCAGCCCCTGCAGTTCCTGGTGTCACCTTCCCTACAACTGACACCCGCAGATGCTACACATATGGAAAAGCGGGACATCTCAGGACACAGTGCCCTGAGCAGAAGCAGATGACATCACCTGGTCAGCAGGCCAGCAACTCTTCCTCCGTGCTGTTTGTCCGCAGGAAATCCCGGGTGACCGCCGCCAACTTGCAGCCCGTCACCGTGGGCAACCGGACTGTCACTGGTTTCCGGGACACAGGAGCTGAAGTCACCCTGGTGAAACCAGAAGTGGTAAGAAGAAGGGACATCATCCCTGGAAAGTTTTTTACCCTCACTGGAGTTGGGGGGACCCGCTCACAAGTACCCCGTGCCCGTGTTTTCCTTGATTGGGGTGCTGGGAGTGGGATGAGGGAGGTGGGAGTCTCTGAGGAAATCCCCACAGATGTTTTGTTGGGTGCCGACCTAGGCACCCTTGTTTCTTACTACACCCCTGCTAAAGGCACCCTGGATGCCTCCACGGAACTCTCTGGACTTGAAAAGGTACTGTGTGCAGATATTGGTTTAATGTCTGGGCAACCTATGGATGGACAGAGGGAGGGGGAGGGGTGGAGTGGTGTTAAATTACAAGGTCCTCCATCTTTTGAAGAAGGAAAGGAGGCCCTCTTGCCTGTGAAGTTACCAGGGGTATGCTGTAGTAATGCTAATGATGATGCAAATAATGTTGATGATGATGATATTAATGATGGAAATGTTGATGATGAAAATGTTGATGCTAATAATGATGGAAATGATGTTGCTGATAATGTTGATGGAAAGGATGATAATGCTAAAGATGTTTTATCAAAGTTGGTGGTCCATCGCAGTGTGGCAAAGGCAGGGGAGATGCAGGCCCTGGTCGCAGAGCAGCAGGAGGAGGTCTCTATGTCCTCTCCCTGTTCTGACCCAGTGGACTCCACCTCTGTTAGGCCTCAGCAGCTGTCTTTGTTCGCCACAGGACAGCTGGCTGGGACTTATAGTACTGCCTGTCAGGCAGCACTGCGGATCGACCAGGCTATCCGATCACTTAGGACTGGAGCTGAAAGGCCCCCAGCTGTGATGAGTAAACACCAGCTTGACTGGGACAATGGGCAGATATGTGTGACAGGACAACAGGCAGGAGGCCTGGAGACTGAAGGGGTTAAACAGCTGTTCATTGTGTCCAGTCAACTTCACAGACATGTATTGAAGGTGTCACATGATCTGTTTTGTAAGGATCTCTGTGAGATCAGGCAGGCAGGGCCTGGAGTGAAGCACCAGGGTTTGTGGCTTGACCTGATCCTCACACAGCATCCTAGCCCAGCACATGCCAGGGACAGAGTTAGTACCCCTGAACTGGGAAAGACAAGTGTCCTGTTAGCGGTCGCTGACACTCAGGGAGTGGGTTTGGGCCTTCAGCTAAAGCCCCCCTTCCCCCTCCAGGTATCTATGCTGCTGGCAGGGCTTACTGCATGCCGCATCAGAGATATTGGAGACCCTGGGAAGACACACCCTGACGTCCACGAGATGGGCGCCTGGGTGTCCGCTCCCCCCATACCCGCGACCTCTCCTGTCTCACAGGAGGTGCAGGCCGATGGGGAACAGGAGACCGAGAGAAGGCTTTGTGGAGCCTTTAGCAGGCTGAAGGTCAGCCCTGCGATTGTGGCCTACCCCGTGCCCAGGAACCATGAGGTGTTAAAGCAGCTGGCTGGGGCCCGCTGTCTAACCATCCTGAACCTGAGCAGGGGGCGTGGACCAAACCTTCTAACCTGGAAGGCTCAGGATGAGCCAGCCTTCCCCAACCCATGTGGCTTAACTGCGTCTACAGCAATGCTATATGGGGTTGGGAACACATCAGACACCTCCCTACGGGTCACGTGTGATCCACGGGGAGAGGTCGAACCTGGTGCAATGGCCTGCTTTAGGGGCCTGGTAGTGTTTGGCCCTGTCTGGGTGGAACACCCAGAGCTCTTGTCCACAGTCCCAAACGTTCTGGCACGGCTTGGTTTGACAGTTCTGCATAGTAACTGTCAGATGGACCTGTCAGCGGTTTTGTTCTGGGAAAAGCAGGGAGGAGTAGGCACCCAGAGATCCGGAACTGAGGATACCAGGACCTGGCCTACTCCTCAAACCCCAACTTTGGTTACGTCATTCCTGGGTACAGCTGGCCACAGGAGGATGCTGGGATGCGACGAGAGTGGCTCAACTGAACCCTTGACTGGCCTAACCAATGGTATCCTGGGTAAACTGCCATCCTTAGCGCCAGTGTGGCAGAAGGACCGTCCGGCCCTGACGGAGGTACTGGCCCGTGCACCTGGGACATGGGGCCCGGAATTTAAATGCCCAGTCCCGGCACCCCCCTATGCCATTACCTTTGGGCCAGATCCAGCCCTAGGCCGGAGGGATGCTAAAGGAGAGGAAACTCTAATCCTCTATTTGAGCCGGAAGCTGCTCCCCAGGGGAGTAGCCTCTGTCACCCAGCAGAAGAAAGGTAGCACCCATGGCAACGCTGATGGGTTGTCACGTCAAGCCGAGCTGCAGGAGACGGGTGCGTCTGGAGGGGAATTGTGCTTCCCCTCCTATGCACCCACAAGAGGGGGAGGTGTAATGATATCTTGCGTTGGCACTCTGGTTTGTCAAGCCGCCATTTTGTTCAGGCGCTGTCACAGGCATCCATCTTGTGTTACAAGCTTAGCTGACAGTGTTAAAGCCAAATGGGTCATTCTTTCCAGCTTCATCCTCCAGCCTTTTGGCAGTTTAATGACCCCCTGGGTCACTATATGCCAGGTTCCTGCTAAGCTGACATTTTTCACACCTTTACTATACACAAGCAGAGTGACCAAGCAGGAGTTGTGTCTCCGCGGACAGCAGGGGGTCAGATTAGATGTCCAGTGAAATCGCTTTGTACATTCTCAAAGCCAAATTGTTAACTTACATCTCACCATCCGTGCTCAAATCATATCTTTTTACCCAAACATAACATATTAACAAAAAGTAGATATTTGAATGCCGCATGGCACGCTGATCGTAACGAGACCGCACATGGTCATCCTGTAGTACAGGAAAGTGAAACGATCGATAAGATACCCCTTCTGTGATAAAATATATTCATGTTTGATATTGTTTGAAAGCAAATGACATGCTTAGTTATAAAATATCAGGTTCCAGAATCTAACCCTTACATACGTCGAGATATTAAGAGTGGTATGACTCTGTCCACGAAGTACATTTGAAAGAGTCATAAACCACAGGACAGCCCTTTTTGCCACTCTGATTATAATTGGTCAGGGCTGCCCGTCACCACCCCTTTTGAACTCAGGGAAAAGGACAGGAACTGATAGAGAGCTGAGTTCTCATCCTAAGATCGATGGCATAACACCGCCCCAAGGAGAACCAAACATCAACTCTGACACTTAAGGTAATACCAGGACTGTTTTAATGCAAGTATTTTCATTCTTTTATTCTCCTATTTCTAAATTGCTGTATATTGTGTCTCCATTTCGTTGTAACCCATTTTTCTGTAAATATTTTTATTCGCACCAATTTTTCACCTTTCTATAATTAAACCTTATTTTGAAAAGTGTTAAACTTTGTCTCTAAGCTCTTGAACGCAACTTGACCCAAACGAATCTGCCTCCTGAAGTGCGCTATTGTGTGTTATAGACAGTTATTTTAAAGTCATAATTGATATTTGTACTGTTTAGGCTAACCTATCTGAAACATTCTTGTCAGGTGACAGTGTGTGTTACAGACGGTTATTCTAAAGTCATAATTGATATTTGTGAAATCAGGAGCATCCGCTAAGCTCAAACGTAGCGGTGGTGGCAGTGAAAGGGTTAATCATTTAATTAACCCGGTGACAATCGCTCTCAGTCTGCTGGCATCTAGAT
This sequence comes from Pelophylax lessonae, assembly GCF_965119305.1. NCBI lineage: Eukaryota > Metazoa > Chordata > Amphibia > Anura > Ranidae > Pelophylax > Pelophylax lessonae. The sequence goes on from NC_138772.1 coordinate 328,232,877, forward strand.
TGTGGTCCCGCAAGCTGGACAATCTGTGTGCTGGGTGCAGCTGAGAGTGGCATTGTTACGCAAGTGACGGCAGGGTGTGAGATTGCTTGGTCTTTGGTCACGAGGTGGATGAGAAGGCCAGGGGTCTGATACCCGTATCCGTCACACACGCGGCTTATGGTGTCAGTCACCGCGCATGCTGCGGTTCGGGAGTATTTATTTTTAAAGGGGAAAAATAAGCCGCTCTTTAACAGTTTTCAGAGCGCTGACCGCCCCCCCATGTGGATGCCCATGCAGCCAGTAGCTCTTTATACCCTTGAGAAATTATTTGAGTCTGAGTCTATGACTAAGCCCCTATTCACCATCTACAAGGAGTTACTTCCCTCCATTCATGTTGGGCTTGAATCCCTTAAAGCAAAGTGGCTCACTGACCTCCCTGAGCTAGATGAAGAAGACTGGGAGGAAATGTGGGAATGCTTCTTTTCCCAGTTTGTATACACTAGAGATAAACTTGGTGCTAAATCTTAAATTGGATCAGTCTATCTTATTCCCGTGTGACTGCATGGGATCTATCCATCAGCCCCTGCTACTTGCTGGAGGTGTCTATCAGACTCTGCATACTTCATTCATGTTTTCTGGCAGTGTCCATTAGTCCAGACATTCTGGACAGCTATAACTTCTGTCATCCTCTCGGTACCACCATTCAGGTGCCATTGATGTGTGTCTGTGGAGTCTGAGAGATTCCCTAGCTCATTGTAGAGCCCCTAGGACTCTTTTGAGTGTTCTGCTATTTAAAGCTCATAAAGCAATTGTGCTTAAATGGAAGTCTTCCTCAGCCCCCTTGTTGAATTATTGGAAGCACCTAGTTAATTCAGCCTTACCACTATACTCAGCAACCTATTTAGCTTGTGGCTGTGCTAAAATGTTTCATAAAGTTTGGGATATATGGATAGATTTCCCATCTACGAACAGTGACTCTGTCCTACCCAATAACTGATGGTCAATTTTTTGTGAAGTTGAGATAATGATGACTACGGAGGGTTGACTGTTTCGGCCCAAGCATGAGATCAGGCTGAACATTTGCCTGTTTAGCCTGTCGCCGAACACTCAAGTTCGCCCTGACGAAACCCTGCAATGAACTGAGTGCTGCACAGTTCATTTTGTGCCCTGATTGGGCAAAGCTTTGTGTAAGCAGTGTAAGCTGGTTGTTAAGGAGCAGGGCTTAGAAGATGGCTGCAGCATCCTTAACAACCGATGAGTCATCAGCTGTCATTGGGTTTCCCCGCTGACGGCTAAACAATAAAAAATAAAAACGGCATGGGGTCCCCCCCCAAAATTCATACCAGACCCTTATCCAGGCATGCAGCCTGGCAGGTCAGAAAAGGGGGGGAGTGACCCTTTCCCCTTCCTGAACCATACCAGGCCACATGCCCTTAAGATGGGGGGAGGGTGTTGGGGACATGGGTCTCTTCCCAACAACCCTGGGCTGTGGTTGGCAGGGTCTGCGGGAGGGGGCCTTATCAGAATCTGGAAGCCTGCTTCAACATAGGGGCCCCAAGATCCCGTCTCCCCGATGGGAATGGGTATCGGGTGCATAGTACCCCTACCCATTCACCAAAAAATTGTCAAAAAGTAATAAACACAAGAGACCGTCAAAAGGATTGACAAATCCTTGAGGCCGGGCTTTCAGATTCCGGTAAGCTTGCAGAACCTGACAACCATAGTCCAGGGCCATCGGGAAGAGACCCTTGTCCCCATCAACATTGGGACAAGCTGCTTGTCCAAAAGGCTCCTACCCCCCCTGTTGAGGGCATGTGGCCTGGTATGGTTTAGTAGGGGGGCACTCACTCATCTTCCCCCCCTTCTTTTCTGAGCTGCCAGGCTATATGCCCAGATAAGGGCCTGGTATGGATTTTGGGGGGGACCCAAAACTGTTTATCTTAAAATGTTGGCATCTGCTATAGACTTGGGGGGGGGGGGGGCTAAATTGTAACCACGAGTCATTTTAAATGGGATTTGATTCGTTTTTTTCTTTTGGAAATGTCATTTTTTCTGCAGCATGTTTTATGCATGCTACAGATGCACCACTTTACAGGCACATTAAGGGGACCCCCCATGCACTATATTTAAAGAAATGTTTTTATTGCTGCACTTTAAGCATAATTAAAATCATTGCTCCTGGAAAAAAAAAAACAATCTTTTTTATTTTTTTTTAATTGATACATCTCCCCCAGGGCAATACCCAAACCCCCATATGGCCTTTTATGGCCAATTACTTGCTTATAAACCTTCAAAATGGGTACTTTTGATTTTTCCTGTTCAACTCCCATAGACTTCAATGTTTTGGTTCCTATTTCACATTTCCCCTGTGCGGTAGTTCTGCTGGGAAACGAACAGGGGCGGTGATCGACCCATCCCTAAGGCCCCTTTCACACATACAGTCCGTTCAGTTCATCAGTTCAGTCACGTCAAATGTATCAGTTTTTCATCCGTTTTTCATCAGTTTTTCATCCGTTTTTCGTCAGTTGTCATCAGTTTTTCATCCGTTTTTCGTCAGTTGTTATCCGTTTTTCATCCGTTTTTCATCAGTTGTTATCCGTTTTTCATCAGTTTTTCATCCGTTGTCGTCCGTTTTTCATCCGTTGTCATCAGTTGACATCAGTTTTTCATCCGTTGTCATCCGTTGTCATCAGTTGACATCCGTTTTTCATCCGTTGTCATCCGTTTTTCGTCCAATCTGTTTTTTTGACGGATGAAAAATAGGGCATTCATCCGTTCAAAAAAACGGACATTGACGGAAGTGGATGAAAACGGATGTTAACTGATGATCATCAGTTGTCATCCGTTTTTACATAGAGATGCATTGATGTCCGTTTTTCATCCGTCAACGGATGGATGAAAAACGGACAAACGGACAGCATGTGTGAAAGGGGCCAAAGGGGCCTAATGGGGACATGCTTATTTGCTTTCTGTGCATGCCTTAACCTAGACTGGTGCAGAGTTTTAGGGTAGTGCCAAAGAGGTGATTCTTCCATTTGGAATTTCGTCACCCAGAGTCTTGAATTAAGAGTACTGTAATTTATTCTGCTTTGGTAGTTTGAGCGCACTTTTTTTTTTTTCTTAGTGTTGTTTTTATTTCATTGTAATGTTTTGTTAGCCTAGGTATGCGCAATAGGCTCTTTTTTGTATGTTCCTTAAATTGATATTAAAAAAAAAAAAAAAAAAAAGCAGCAATGAGCCAGTGCTGCAGCCCTGTTTAAACAGCCTGTTTGGTGCCAGCATTAGTGACACTCATGCTGCTGCATGCATGTGCCTATGTGGATGCCGGCCCACATCTGCTCTGACATTTGCTGGCCTTCACATGTTCGCACACATAATTGTATTAGTCTGGCTGAAAAAAGAAACAAGTCCATCTAGTTCAACCAATAGAGGGAAAAAAATAAAAAAAATTAAAGAAACACTTTGAAAACGCATCAAAACTCAATGGGGAAAAATATCATACTGGATATCTATATTGATATGGACTGGGTAATGTGTTTGGAATGAAAGGATGCAACATTGTTTGATGTAAATGAAAATTATCAAACTACAGAGGGCTGAATTCAAAGACACCCCAAAAAATCAGAGTGAAAAAATTATGCAGCAGACTAGTGCATTTTGCTAAATTTTCAATGCAGCAACTCCAAATGGTACTCAGTAGATTGTATGGCCCCCACGTTCTTGTATGCATGCCTGGCAATGTTGGGGCATGTTCCTAATGAGATGACAGTTGCTGTACTGGCATTTTCTCCCAGATCTGGACCAGGGCATCACTGAGCTTCTTAACAGACTGAGGTGCAACCTGGTGGCGTTGGTTGGACCGAAACATAATGTCCCAGAGGTGTTCTATTGGATTTAGGTCAGGCAAGCATGGGGGCCATTCAATGGTATCAATTCCTTCATCCTCCAGGAACTGGCTGCATACTCTCACCAAGTGAGGCCTGGCATTGTCGTGCACCAGGAGGAACCCAGGACCCACTTCACCAGTGTAGGGTCTGACAATGGGTCCAAGGATTTCATCCTGATACCTAATGGCAGTCGAGGATTCATTGTTTAGCCTGTAGAGTACTGTGCGTCCCTCAATGGATATGCCTCCCCAGACCATCACTGACCCACCACCTAACCGGTCATGCTGAACAATGTTACAGGCAGCATAATGTTTTCCACAGCTTCTCCAAACCCTTTCACTTCTGTCACATGTGCTCAGGGAGACCCTGCTATCATCTGTGAAAAATATAGGGCACCAGTTTATGGACCTGCCAATTCTGGTGTTCGATGACAATTGACAAATGCAAATGGAGCTCCACTGTGCTGGGCAGGGAGCAGAGTGCAAACTAGAGGACGTCGGGCCCTCAGGCCACCCCCATGAAGTCTGTTTCTGACTGGTCAGACACATTCACATCAGTGGCCTGCTGGAGGTCATTTTGTAGGGCTCTTGCAGTGCACATCCTGTTCCTCCTTGCACAAAGGAGCAGATACCGATCCTGCTGATGGGTTAGGGACTGTCTATGGCCCTGTCCAGCTCTCCTAGAGTAACTGCTGGTCTCCTGGAATCTCCTCCCTTCTCTTGAAACTGTGCTGGGAAACACAGCAAACTTTCTGGCAATGGCACGTATTGATGTGCCATCCTGGATAAGTTGGACTGCCTGTGCAACCTCTAGGTTTCGCCTCATGCTACCAGTAGTGACACTGACCCAAATGCAAAACCAGTGAAAAACAGTCAGAAAAGATGATTAGGGAAAAAAATGTCAGTGGCCTCCATCTGTAAAACCATTCTGTTTTGGTCAGTCTGTCTCATTGTTTCTCACCTAGTGCACCTGTTGTTAATCAATCCCCTCTGCTACCTAACTGATCAGATCAATATCCCAGGAGTTTAATTGACCTGATGCTATACTCCTGATTAAAAAGTGTTCCTTAATTTTTTTTGAGCACTGTGTGATCTATATATGTATGTGTATATATGTGCTTGTGAACGTTATCTGCGCTGCACTGTGAGCAAGCCTTCCCTGACATTTCCCCTGCCCTACAGGCAGCCTCTGGATGCCTAACTGATGCCTTTTCGGTGGATGACTGCGGAAGAAAGCATAAATCAATTCTACAGCATACACATTGTGTTCAGGCTCCCAAGAATTTCCCTGGGGCAATATCCTTTCCATTCAATCAAGAACAGGATCTGGCCCCTTCTTCTGCAGTACAGAATAGACTTTACCTCATGCTCCTCATCCCTATTATTAACCACAGGTTCGGAAGGCCCTGATTTCTGATCAGGAAACGGATCTAGCACTGCGAGTTTCAGAAAAGATATATGAAGCACCAAATGGATTTTAAAAACTTTTGATAATATCCATTCATAAGATACATCATTCATTTTTCTTCTAACTGGAAATGGTTCTACAAATTTAGGTGCCAACTTATTTGAAGACCAGACTAGCTTTAGATTTGTCATAGTCAAACTCGATCTCCTAGCTGCAGGATAAGCTCCCCCCTTCTCTTCTTATCAAATGATCTAATTGTGCCTTAAGTGGGGTACACACTAGTAGAAAATCTGCTGAAAATTCCCGTCCGAGGTAAAATCGTACGATTTTCGGCTAATGTGTAAACAACTTTCAGCAGCCGATGCAGACATTTTTAACGGAAAAAAGCGGAGGGACAAACATCAAAATTTTTATCGTCCGTCCCCAGACGACCAATTTTCATTTAATGTGTATGCAGTATGTCCGCGAAAAATCGGATACAAAAGACCGCACATGATCTGAAGTTGCTGACGACCCGGAAAGTCTAGGAACAAATGTCCCATAAAAAAAAAAAATAAATAAAAAAATCGGACGAGAAATTTTGTGAACATTATCCACTGTCAACTAAAAACGGTTATGATCGCTGAGCATGAGAGAGAAAAATTGGAGGATATTTCAACCGATTTTCGTCAAGTGTGTACGAGCCTTTAGTCACTGCTTAATGCAACAACTTATTGTTGTGAGTGAAAAAATCCAGTGTTTTGGACAGCCGGAACCCAGGACTCAGGAACGAGATCAGTTAGAAGGATGGAAGCCATAATTAGCAAAAAATGGGGACTACTTAGTGGCTGGAGATTTTACTAGCAAATTCTGCTAAGGGTATAAGTGACACCCAAACATCTTGAACAAAAGAGGTAAAGCATCGAATCTACTGCTCAAGGGTTTGATTCATCCTTTCTGTCTGCCCATTAGACTGTGGGTAATAGGCTGAAGACTGCAACAAATCAATTTTCAAGGTTCCACACAAGGCTTTCCAAAACCTTGATGCAAATTGGACACCTCAATCCGAGACAATATTTGTGGCAAGCCGCAATCCCCATTGTAACGGACCGTTTCAGCAGACAAGGGGTTAAAATCCGTTTAGGCGATATGCCCCTTTCTGAGAGACAGGCACAGCTACTTGCAGGACACCAAACTAGCGAACTGGATACAAAATAGCACTCCAACCTGGAACCTCACGAATAGCTGCTAGCAGACGAACAGGAAAAGCATACATCAGCTTACACTCCTAGCAATCAGTCTCCAACAGTATACAGTGAATCCCCCCCCAAGAACGAGACAAGGCTCCGAGTTGAGGGTAAAACAGTGGTCAACAACATTTATTGGAAGAACACAGCACACTTTTATACAGAAATTGGAACATCCTTCCCCCAACAACCGCTTTCCCATTGGTCAATTTCACAGTACCTGCAGTTCCCAATAAGGTCCTCTCCAGCCATGCAAATGAGGGCTTGAAAATGAGTCAGCAGTGATTGGTCAGATAACTTGACCAGAAGGACTGCCTGTAACGCTCCTGCGTTTTTATATGGTGTGGATTTTCAGCTGCAGAAATAGTTCCACGTCAGTAGTCATGTAAGAGATATGCTGAGATACCATTCCCAACCTCAATGACTCATCATGTGTGGAAGGTCTTATTTCAGCCAGTAAATACACACAATTAGCAAGCTGGTTCCTAGAGTGACTTTATATATGTGGTAACACAATGATGAAGGTTGAGGGATAGGTTGAGTGGAGGTGGTAGGTGATAGACACTTGAAGGTGAGACAGTAGCAGATGGATGCAGGAAGGTTTAGCAATGTTGTATGATAGCAGATGATAGAATAGCAGGTGGACATACAAAAGTGATCAACCCAGTGCAGAAAAGTAGCAGTAGTCTCAAGAGCTAGAAATCTAGTTTATGCAGATGTGATAAACAGTCTCTACTATGCAGAGCTAGATAGTGTAAGCTTAGTATAAGTTTATAGAGAATTCCCCTGCGGGGTACTAAGCACTATTAGCGATACAGCCGAAGGGTGATTCAGGAGAGGCGGATGATCCAGTAGCGGGATACAGGGATCAGCGCAGCGAGGTTCCGTCAGCGAAGTAAGCTTGCAAGCATGGAAGCTTCAAGCAAGGTTAGCATCCAGATAAGGGTGTTTGAACGAACACATGTGAGTGAGAACCGACGCCTTAAATAGCCATCTAGTCCGGCGCTGAGTGATGACAGCTCCAGTCTTAAAGGTGTATGCGCACCTTTCCAAAAGTAAATGGTAGGGCGCATACACTTGTGGAAAGTGTAATTTAGGGTACCAAAGGTACCGGAACATTACAATACCCCCCCCCTTAAGGCCTGCTCCTGAAGGCCTCTGGAGCTGGTTTGTCTGGGTATCTCGCATGAAAATTGCGGATTAATCTAGGGGCATGTATGTCAGAGGTGTTTAGCCAGGTGTCGTCTTGGGGCCCATAGTTCTTCCATCTAACCAAGTACTGAAGTCTTCTTCTGTAGATACGAGAATCCAGAATCTCTTTTATCTCGTATTCTTCTCCACCTTCAACTTGTACAGGAGGCGGAGGTGGAATATTAGGCCTTATTCCTTGGTCCGGAACATGGGGTTTTAGTAGCGACACATGGAAAATGGGATGGATTTTTAGGTCCATTGGCAATGTAAGCTGCCCTGCAGCTTTTCCAATAAGTTTCTTGATTGGGAAAGGTCCCAAGAACAGAGGTCCAAGCTTTTTGCTAGGGATCTTCAGTCTCAAGTTTTTTGTTGAGAGCCAAACGAGGTCCCCGATAGTATACTGTGGAGAAGGTCTTCTACGAAGATCATAGTACTTCTTTTGTTGACTGTGAGCGTGTGCAATGGTAGTATTTAGTAAACTCAGAGAATCCTTTATTTGGGAAAGATAGTCTGAGGCTACTGGGTTATTTGAAGGAAGGATGCGTGGAGGGAGAATAGAGGGATGGAACCCATAGTTCAAGTAGAACGGACTCTGCTTGGTTGTACTGTGAGTTGCGTTGTTGTAGGCAAATTCTGCCAGGGGGAGAAGATCCAACCAATCATCCTGTTGGTAAGAAGTGTAACAACGTAAATACTGCTCGATGCATTGGTTGACTCTTTCAGTCTGTCCGTTGGTCTGCGGATGGTAAGGAGAAGTGAGCTTCCGCTCAATCCGTAGTATGTGGCATAGTTCTTGCCAGAATTTAGAAATAAATTGGGATCCACGATCAGACAAAAGAGTTTTTGGGATACCATGTAATCTGAAGACATGTTTCATCAGGAGTTCTGCCGTTTGTTTGGATGAAGGTAGTCTGCGAATAGCAATGAAATGTGCCATCTTTGTCAGATGGTCCACTGACACCAAGATGGTATTAAATCCTTTGGAAGGAGGCAATTCTACGATGAAGTCCAATGACAGAACCTCCCATGGAGTTTGGGGTATTGGTAGACTGCATAGTAGACCGGATGGTCTCGTAGTGTCAATTTTGGACCTGGCACAGACATTGCATGAAGAGACAAATTTTTGTATAGATGTTTTCATGTCAGGCCACCAGAATTGCCGAGAAATTAAATTGAAAGTCTTTGTCATACCCATATGTCCTGCCATCGGCACATCATGCGATAATTCCAAGATCTTGGTGCGTAGGGTAGGTGGTATGTAAAGTTTGTCGTTGTAGTAGAGGAAGCCTTCTGCATCGGTATTTAGTTGTGGTGGGGGTGAATCCAACCTTATACCATGCAGAACCTCTTCCTTCAAGGAACGGACAACTCCAATAATGCGTTTGTGAGGTATTATAGGAACGGAAGGAATTTCAAAGTAGTTTTCTTCAGTTAGTCGTGATAGTGCATCCGCCTTTTTGTTCTTATCTGCAGGTGTGTAGGTCACTAGGAAGTTAAACCGTAGAAAAAATAGTGACCATCGTACCTGTCGATGCGAGAGAGTTTTGCTAGTCTGAAGATATTGGAGGTTTTTATGGTCCGTGTATATAATTATTGGTAATTGGGTGCCTTCGAGTAAATGTCGCCAATTCTCCAGAGCCAATTCCATAGCAAGCAGTTCCTTTTCACCCACGGGGTAATTTATCTCGGGACTGCTCAGGGATTTAGAAAAAAAGGCGACTGGATGAAGTGGTGAAGTGTGGGTTGGTCGTTGGGAGAGTATTGCTCCTACTGCCATGTTTGACGCATCTACCTCCAGAATGTATTGGAGGGATGGGTCTGGATGGCGTAATATGGGAGCGGAAGTAAACCTTGTCTTTAACAAGTGGAAAGCCTTATTTGCTTCTTCTGACCATTTAAATGGTATTTTTATGCTAGTGAGCTGTGTGAGGGGTCTCACAATAGCAGAAAAGTTTTTTATGAACTTCCTGTAGAAATTGAAAATCCCAGGAATCGCTGTAGCGCCTTGCGTGTAGTTGGTGTAGGCCAATCCTGAATGCAGGATATTTTACTCATGTCCATCTCGATTCCTGTTTTGGATATGATGTAGCCTAGAAAGAGTACCTCATCTTTATGGAACAAGCATTTCTTCAGCTTCACATAAAGATTATGTGCAAGCAATCTCGATAATACAAGTCTTACATGTCTTATGTGTTCAGACAGGGTCCGTGAATATATAAGTATATCGTCCAGATATACCACAACACAGACATCTAGTAAGTCTTTAAAAATATTGTTTATAAATCGTTGGAAAACTGCAGGGGCATTGCATAGGCCGAATGGCATCACAAGATATTCGAACAATCCGTATCTAGTTCTGAACGCAGTCTTCCACTCGTGTCCATCACGGATTCGAATGAGATTGTATGCTCCTTTCAGGTCTAATTTTGAAAAATAGGTAGCTCCACGCACCTGCTCAATGAGCTCAGGGATAAGCGGTAGAGGATAGCGATCTTTTATTGTGATAGCATTCAATTTCCTGTAGTCGATGATAGGTCTGAGACTTGAATCTTTATTGCGAACAAAAAAGAGTCCTGCTGCTGTGGAAGAAGTGGAAGGTCTAATAAAACCTTTTTCCAAGTTCTCATCCAAATAGGTTTTGAGATGGGCAAGTTCATCCTGTGAAAGAGGATAAACATGACCGAACGGCAATTTGCTATTTGGGAGTAGATCAATGCTACAATCATAGTCTCGATGAGGAGGTAATGCTTGAGCATTTTTCTCAAGAAAAACCTCAGAAAGATCCTGATAACATAGTGGTGCAATCTCATCTGTCACCACAGACAGAATCTTCCCGGAAAACGGGAGGTTACACGTTTCCTCGCAATAACAAGAAGGGAAGGTCAAGGACCGTTTCTTCCAATCTATGGTTGGTTGGTGTGTGTGCAACCAGGGAAGTCCCAACACAATGGGAAAGTGGGGTGATGGTATTAAATCGAAGGTAGAAGTCTCCCTATGAGACTCGTTAATAGTGACTAGAAGTGCTTGTGTCTGATCGGTGATCGGACCAGAGGATAACGGAACACCGGTAATAAAACTTACTGAGACAGGTTTGAGTTTAGAAATAATAGGAATTTTATTTAAAGCAGCAAAACATATATCCATATAATTTCCACAAGATCCTGTGTCAATCATGGCCTTAGTAGTAATCCTGTTCTGGTCCCACTGTAATGTCAACAAAACAGAAATGTAGGGGTTAGTGAATGAAGTTGTCAATCCTCCTAGGGAGACATGTGAACACTCACCCTTCTTTTTGTTGACTAGGGGGCAGACGTTTATCTTGTGATCCGGGGATGCACAGTACAAGCAGAGATTTTCATTTCGTCTTTTGGCTTTTTCCATAGTTGATAGCGGTGGGCGTATGGTTCCTACCTCCATAGGAACGGCCAGACTCCGAGAGGAAATGGATAATGGCATTCCCATATTTTCAGCCTTTCTTTCTCGTAGTCTTCTATCTATGGTAATACTGAGTTGTATTAATGCATCCAGGGTTTTTGGCAGAACCGCTCAGGCGAGCTCGTCCTTAACGGCTTCTGATAGGGTCATCATATAGGCTAGTGAGCTCTGCCAGGAACAAGGCATAGGAGTTGAGAAGCTGGTCGTTTTTCTCAAAAAGAGAATCTGCCCAGGCTCGAGGATCGCTTGATAGGTAAGAAATAATAGTACAAACCTTAATGTGATCAGTAAGGTAGGTACGAGGTTTTAGCAAAAAAAGTAACTCACATGCGTTTTTAAATTCGCGAAATTTTTTGCGATCGCCTGTAAATACCAAAGGGGGATTTATCTTGGGTTCAGGGGACTGAGCAGAGGTAAGTTGTGTCAGTCTAATTACCTGCTGCGACAGAGCCTGATTGTCTTCTTTTAATTCAGCAAGTGCGTGTATTAACGCAGATACTTGCTGTTTTAATTGTGTCACCTGAGTGGTTATTTCTGCTGAATCCATTTTTTGGTTCGTTCAATCTGTAACGCTCCTGCGTTTTTATATGGTGTGGATTTTCAGCTGCAGAAATAGTTCCACGTCAGTAGTCATGTAAGAGATATGCTGAGATACCATTCCCAACCTCAATGACTCATCATGTGTGGAAGGTCTTATTTCAGCCAGTAAATACACACAATTAGCAAGCTGGTTCCTAGAGTGACTTTATATATGTGGTAACACAATGATGAAGGTTGAGGGATAGGTTGAGTGGAGGTGGTAGGTGATAGACACTTGAAGGTGAGACAGTAGCAGATGGATGCAGGAAGGTTTAGCAATGTTGTATGATAGCAGATGATAGAATAGCAGGTGGACATACAAAAGAGATCAACCCAGTGCAGAAAAGTAGCAGTAGTCTCAAGAGCTAGCAATCTAGTTTATGCAGATGTGATAAACAGTCTCTACTATGCAGAGCTAGATAGTGTAAGCTTAGTATAAGTTTATAGAGAATTCCCCTGCGGGGTACTTAGCACTATTAGCGATACAGCCGAAGGGTGATTCAGGAGAGGCGGATGATCCAGTAGCGGGATACAGGGATCAGCGCAGCGAGGTTCCGTCAGCGAAGTAAGCTTGCAAGCATGGAAGCTTCAAGCAAGGTTAGCATCCAGATAAGGGTGTTTGAACGAACACATGTGAGTGAGAACCGACGCCTTAAATAGCCATCTAGTCCGGCGCTGAGTGATGACAGCTCCAGTCTTAAAGGTGTATGCGCACCTTTCCAAAAGTAAATGGTAGGGCGCATACACTTGTGGAAAGTGTAATTTAGGGTACCAAAGGTACCGGAACATTACACTGCCATGCAAATGAGGACTTGAAAATGAGTCAACCGGGATTGTTCAGATACAGAACAATGGTTCCCTAACGAGCCCTCAATACACATTACTCTGAGTGTCAATACATCCCTTAGCAGACAACAGGTGAGGTCATTAGCACACCTGACAATAGGTGAATGGAGAGCCACCTCAGACAGTCCGTCTCCTCAGAACTTCCTGTAATGACCATATTAGGAGTTGACTTCCTGTTCAGAGACCTCATGGCAAATGGGAACAAAAATCTTCAAATTACAAGGGAGACATTATTCCTGAATATGACTGTCCCATTTGTAGTAGTCCAAACCATATTTTCAGTGTTCACCACCCTCCTGGTCACCCTGCATCCATAACAGATGCAGGGTGACTTAAACATAAGAAAGTCACACAAGGCTGGACATAGTGCCTCCCAACCTCTTTAAAGGAATTTGGGGTCCACAACCCCCATGCCCAAAGTGACTCCTGTCACATTTCTCCCCTTTTCCAAACCGACTAACAGGGTATCTGACCTTCTGCCGGTCAGTGCCCTTGTTAGTCCAGCAGCCCACCCACAAAACAGAAACAGCAGTACAGCCCACCCAAAATAACTGGTTACTACACCTGGGTAGAAGAGAAATTTGTCCATGTCCAGGTGCCTCACCTTGGCTGTGTGGGGGACTGGTAGACTGCCTTGGTGGGTTGCTGAGTGGGCAGAGACCAGCGGTACTCTGCCCTGGTGCCAGCGCTACCACAGAAGTAGCCTGGTTGGAGACGGGTTGTTGGAGGGGGAGACCGACTGTCTCCCCTTTAGATACACCACCATGCTGCTGTGGGGGAAGACCGACTGTCTCCCCTTTGGCTAAACAGCCCTGTTGCTGGGGGTCAGGACCGACTGTCCCTACCCTCTGTGCTGTGAGTGCAGAGACCACGGTCCCATCTGCACTGTTGGGGGCTTACTGTCTCCCCCTGGTACGTTAAGCTGCTGCTGTGGGATGGAGACTGGGCTCCCAATTCCCAATAGCTCAATCTGCCGCTGGGGGACAGGACCAACTGTGTCTGCCCCCTGTAACTCAATCTGCCGCTGAGGGATGGAGACTGCGCTCCCAATTCCCTGGATATCACTCTGCCAATGGGGAGAGGGGGTAACAAGCTCTTCTCCCAAATATACTTCCAGCCCCTGGGGAGGGAGACCGACTGTCTCTGCTCCCAATACAGTGTCCTGTTGCTGGGGAAAGGAGACTAGGCTCTCTGTTTCCTGCAGGACACTCTGCTGCTGTGGGATGGAGACTGAGCTCCCAATTCCCAACAAATCAATCTGCTGCTGGGCGACAGGACTGACTATCTCTTCCCCCTGTAACTCAGCCTGCCGCTGGAGAATGGGCTCCCCATTCCCAATAAATCAGGCTGCCGCTGGGGAATGGAGACTGGGTTCTCCTCTTCCCTTAACTGTACCTGCCGCTGGAGTTCCTCCCAACGTGCCAGCTGGCCCTCTCTCTCTGCCCTGTCTAGCAGAGTCCCGAACACTAAGTTCTTCACGAACCGCTTGGATCTCTCCAGTGGATTGGGTCCGAAGAAGCTCAGCCGTAACCACACCATACGGTCATATTCTTTCAGAGAATATCTGTACTCAACTGCTGGTTCCATCCTGTTGCTTTAAGGGTCGCTGTACTGAGACATGCGTTGCCCCCAACTTGTAAATCAACGGAATGGTGCCTCCTGTAGCTGTCCTTCTGGCTGTGAGAACGATCCCACCGCTGCCACCAATTGTAACGGACCGTTTCAGCAGACAAGGGGTTAAAATCCATTTAGGCGCTATGCCCCTTTCTGAGAGACAGGCACAGCTACTTGCAGGACACCAAACTCCCGAACGGGATACAAAATAGCACTCCAACCTGGAACCTCACGAATAGCTGCTAGCAGACGAACAGGAAAAGCATACATCAGCTTACACTCCTAGCAATCAGTCTCCAACAGCATACAGTGAATCCCCCCCCAAGAACGAGACAAGGCTCCGAGTTGAGGGTAAAACAGTGGTCAACAACATTTATTGGAAGAACACAGCACACTTTTATACAGAAATTGGAACATCCTTCCCCCAACAACCGCTTTCCCATTGGTCAATTTCACAGTACCTGCAGTTCCCAATAAGGTCCTCTCCAGCCATGCAAATGAGGGCTTGAAAATGAGTCAGCAGTGATTGGTCAGATAACTTGACCAGAAGGACTGCCATGCAAATGAGGACTTGAAAATTAGTCAACAGGGATTGGTCAGATACAGAACAATGGTTCCCTAACGAGCCCTCAATACACATTACTCTGAGTGTCAATACATCCCTTAGCAGACAACAGGTGAGGTCATTAGCACACCTGACAATAGGTGAATGGAGAGCCACCTCAGACAGTCCGTCTCCTCAGAACTTCCTGTAATGACCATATTAGGAGTTGACTTCCTGTTCAGAGACCTCATGGCAAATGGGAACAAAAATCTTCAAATTACAAGGGAGACATTATTCCTGAATATGACTGTCCCATTTGTAGTAGTCCAAACCATATTTCAGTGTTCACCACCCTCCTGGTCACCCTGCATCCATAACAGATGCAGGGTGACTTAAACATAAGAAATCCACACAAGGCTGGACATAGTGCCTCCCAACCTCTTTAAAGGAATTTGGGGTCCACAACCCCCATGCCCAAAGTGACTCCTGTCACACCCATGAAGTCTGACAATTTCTTTGATAAAAACCCAGACCGTCTCCATGGCAAAAGGTGTGCCTTTCAGGGGCAAGAAGTGGGCCATTTGGGACTATTGCTCCACCACAACAAAGATGTATGTATTACCCTCGGATGGTGGAAGCTCCACTATAAAATCCCTGGAGATCATCCTCCAGGGTCTATTGAGGACAGGCAAAGGTACCCAGGTTCTATTTTGGGTACTCTTGCTTTGGATACAGATGGCACATGCATTTACATAGTGTCAGTGAAATGACAGTGGTGAAACAGGCACTTCCGCCAGTACTCATAATGGGCGCAGCAGGCACATTCCTGTGTGCATCCGCAACTGTCGAAGATTGGTGAATGGATGTACGCAGGTTCGCCACAGCGTGCGTTATCATGACGTCTTGATGTAATCACTTGCTGGCCTATATAAGACCTCTTCTCAGCCCATTTAGTTGCTGGATTGTCGTCAGCCTTCCTAGGACCTGTGCATCTGCTTCCTTACCTTAGATTTCCTCATGTAACCCGGTCTGTTCCTGACCAGCCTCCTGACCAGTATAGCCCTTGGCTATAGTTCCTGTTTCTGCTACCTGCCTGTGCCCTTGGACTGATTAACTGTGTTTGACCCTCAGCCTGCTTCTATAGCCGTTTCTCGGTTGCACCAGTGCTTCTTTGTGGGATACACCCCTGAGGTTGGGACAGGAGGTGTAGCACCCAAAGAAGCACTGGTTGCCAGCAGGGTCAGTGGAGTAGACCGGTGGTCCCCTGAAGGATGCCAGGCAAAAGTCCTTCTGGAGTCTTCAGATGAACTAGACAACTGGTGCATCCTCAAAACAGGTATAGAAGCAGGCTGAGGGTCAAACACAGTTAATCAGTCCGAGGGCACAGGCAGGTAGCAGAAACAGGAACTATAGCCAAGGTCATAACAGAAAGGCAGGGACAAGACAAATAGCAGAGTTCGTGGAACAAGCCAAAGTCATGCACTGTAGAACCAAATAGGAGAGAGGTAGATGAGACAAGCCAGAGGGTCAGAGCCGGGCGAGGAGAGCAGACTGCTCAGCTACAGGCCGGATCACAACAGGAAATCTGAGGTAAGTAAGCAAATACACAGGTCACAGGAAGGCTGAAGACAATCCAGCAACTAAATGGGCTGAGCTGAGGTCTTCTATAGGCCAGCAAGTGATTGCATCAAGACATTATGCATGCGCGAACATGCACCGCGGTGAACCTGTATATGCTTATTCACCAATCTTCGGCCGGTGCGCATGCGCGCAGAAATGCACCGAATGCGCCCATCACGAGTACTGGCGGAAGGGCCAATTTCACCACGGCCATTTCCCTGACACGTAGTCCTTGCAATCTTTTTCTAGATCAGGCAACCAGAATGTGGGTTGCACGAGTTCCACAGTCGTATGAATTCCGAAGTGACCTGCCAAAGGATGTTCATTGCAGAACCCCAGGACTGCTACCCGAACATTTCCTGGGACAAAGATTTTATCTCTTCTCCACAACAGTCCATCTCTCATTTTCAGAGTGACCCCAGGACGACTGGGAGCACCTGCAGAGGCTTGCTTAATTGTGACAGGAGATCAGTCTGTAAGAACAGGAAACTCCCTGTAGGCAGGATGGTATCTGGCATTGGGGTTTCTTTAGGATCATCAAACCTACGTGACAGAGCATCAGGCTTGACATTCTTCTACCCCGGTCTGTAGGTAATGTGGAAGATGAATCGACTAATATCGGATGAGCTGCTCCTTCTAACAGGTACCACTATTCCTCGAGAGCTGCATTAATCGCAAGGAACTCCCAATCTCCCCACATCATAGTTTGTTTCTGTATAAAGAACGTTACGCTACTGGGTGGATTAACTCATTAAGGCCTTGGTGTTGAGATAAAACTGCGCCGACTGCGTTTTCTGATGTGTCCACCTCCAGAATGTAAGGCAGGGTAGGATCTGGGTGGTTTAAGACAGGGGTTGATGTAAAGAGTCCCTTTAGCATCAAGGAAATTGTAAACAAAGCCATGGCCTTATGCACTGCTCACAAAAATAAAAAACACTTTGAAAACATAACAGATCTCAATGGGAAAAAATATCCTGCTGGATATCTATACTTGTATGGACTGGGTAATGTGTTAGGAGGGAAAGTATGCCATATCATTTGATGGAAATGAAAATGATCAACCTACAGCGGGCTGAATTCAAAGAAACCCTGAAAATCAAAGTAAAAAAAATTATGCAGCAGGCTAGTCCATTTGGGGGGGGGGGGTGGAGCTGGGGTGGGCATTTGGGGTGTATAGAGCTGGGGGGGGGGGTGGATGGATCTGGGGTGGGCATTTGGGGTGTATAGAGCTGAGGGGGTGGATGGAGCTGGGATGGGCATAGAGCTGGGGGAGTGGATGGAGCTGGGGTGGGCATTTGGGGTGTATAGAGCTGGGGGGTTGGATGGAGCTGGGATGGGCATTTGGAGTGTATAGAGCTGGGGGGGTGGATGGAGCTGAGGTGGGCATTTGGAGTGTATAGAGCTGGGGGGGGTGGATGGAGCTGGGGTGGGCATTTGGGGTGTATAGAGCTGAGGGGGTGGATGGAGCTGGGATGGGCATTTGGGGTGGATAGAGCTGGAGGGTAGATGGTGCAGAGTCCAACCCCTGCATTCTGTACATTACACACTCCTGTCCCATGTACTCTGTACATTACATACTCCTGTCTCCTGCATTCTGTACATTACATACTCCTGTCTCCTGCATTTTGTACATTACACTCTCCTGCACTATATACACAATACTGTACATTATATACTTCTCACCTCATTATCTCAACAGTTGCTGGTTGCTATGCAGTCTCTGACTATTTTAGTAAAGTTCTTCTTTAAGGTAGGCTGAGCAATCAAAGCATATTTTATGAGTACTAGGAAGTCTGGGTTTTGTTTACCCTATCCTTTAAGCCCCACCCACTGCTAAGCAATTGGCCACACCCACAGTTTGCGGTGGCGCGCTCCGCGCACCGCAGGTTTTGTTCCTCTTTCAGTGTCCCTCATTCCGAAGTTCAAATGTTGGGAGGTATGCATCTGGGCCTGGTGATTTGTTTGTGTTAATTTTATCTAGCCTTTCCCTGATTTCACCCTGCCATAGCGGCAAGTCCAGTGAAGTACTGCTAACCATACAGTCATTGTCAGTGTC
This sequence comes from Pelophylax lessonae, assembly GCF_965119305.1. Classification (NCBI taxonomy): domain Eukaryota; kingdom Metazoa; phylum Chordata; class Amphibia; order Anura; family Ranidae; genus Pelophylax; species Pelophylax lessonae. Next base: position 328,251,261 of record NC_138772.1, read on the forward strand.
CCCCTCCTTTTCCTGTGTAAAGACTGAGGAGAAGAAAGCATTCAGCACGGTTGCCTTCTCAGTGTCCTCTGTAACCATCCTCCCATCATTGTTAATTATGTGTGCAACATGCTCTGACCTCGTTTTTTTTGCTGTTAATATATTTGAAGAATTTCAGTTCGTAAACACTCCCCCTAGGCTCAAATTTAACCCTTTGATCACCCCTAGGTTAATCCCTTCTCTGCCAGTGTCATTATTACAGTAACAGTGCATATTTTTAGCACTGATTACTGTAGTAATGTCACTGGTCCCCCCAAAAGTGTCAAAAATGTCAGGTAGGGGTCCGATCTGTCCGCCGCAATGTTGCAGTCCTGCCAAAAATCGCAGATCGCCGCCATTATTAGTAAAAAAAAAAAAAAAGAAATAAAAAATACCTATATCTTTCCCCCCAAAAATGTCAGTTAGGGGTCTGATCTGTCTGCTGCAATGTTGCAGTCCTGCCAAAAATCTCAGATCGCCGCCATTATTAGTAAAAAAAAAAAAGGAAATAAAAAATACCTATATGTTTCCCCCAAAAGTGTCAAAATGTCAGTTAGGGGTCTGATCTGTCTGCTGCAATGTTGCAGTCCTGCCAAAAATCTCAGATCGCCGCCATTATTAGTAAAAAAAAAAAAAATAAATAAAAAATATATATACTGTATATTTCCCCTCGTTTGTAGACGCGATAACTTTTGCGCAAACTAATCAAAATACGCTTACTGCGCTTTTTTTTTTTACCAAAAATATGTAGCCGAATACAAATTGGCCTACTAGGATGAAAAATTTTGACTTTTTAATTTTTTCTTTGGGAATGTTATATTGCAGAATGGGGAAAATAAATAAATATATGTATATATATATATTTTTTTTTTTGAGAGAGAATTGTTGCTCTTTTTTTGTTTATAGCGCAAAAAATAATAATTGCTCAGATGATAAAATACCACCAAAAGAAAGCTCTATTTGTGGGGGGAAAAAAAGGACATAAATTTAACTTCAGTACAGTGTCGCATGACCAGTAATGCAGAGCCGTATCGCAAAAAAATGGCCTGGTCATTAAGGGGGCAAATTCTTCCGGTCCAGAAGTGTTTAAGCTACAGTTTTGGAATAAACGAACTAAAAGATCTTTGACAATGTTGTAAACGCTGTAAAATGAATAGGCCACTTTACCACACCTAAGACGACAATGCCCGGAAGTAAGATGGCCGCTGCAGGCTTCGAGTTTACTTCCGGATACATGGGTGAGAAGGAGGCTTGGAGCGCGGTATCCCCGCCTGTTCCTCCATTCCTCTCTTCCGTGCTGTGTGCTGGTAGATGGGAACATGGAGACCCTGAGCGCTGATAGCCGTCAGCCTTTGGTGCAGGAGCTGAAGGAATACACGGAGCGATGTCAGAGCCGTCTGTACGATCTGCTGCGGGAACTGGGGTGGAAGCAGAGCTGCCAGGGAGAGGAGCAGGTGAGAAAAAAGGGGGAGAGCACACATAGCTGGCACCGTATTATCTTTTCATGGACACCTAGCTGTGCCAATGTACCATGCCTGTGTACAAGAGCCACTGATGAGGATTGCACTAAAGTCAGATACACATTTCCAGTCTGTAACCACTTCAACTCCGGATAGTTTTTACTCACTCATGTCTAGAGCTTTCTTTTGGTGGTATTTCCATCACTTTTTTATTTTTTTTTTAACTATATTAAAAGGGGTGGCGGCTCCTACAAGCAAAATCACGTACCTATATGTTACAGCTGCACGATTCTGGACAAATTGAGAATCAAAAATTTTTTTTTTTTTTTTTTTTGCTTAGGATAAAGGTCACGATTCTCGGCGTAACATCATCTTTCACATTTTCACATTCTACAAAAAAATTGTGCTAACTTTACTGTTTTTAGTTTATTTTTTTAGTTCATTAAAGTGTATTTTTCCAAAAAACTGCGTTTGAAAGACCGCTGCGCTACTACAGTGTGACATAAAATATTGCAACGACTGGCATTTTTTATTCTCTCTATATATATATATATATATATATATATATATATATATATATATATATATATATATATATATATATATGTTTTGGGGATTCTAAGTAATTTTCTAGCAAAAAATACTGATTTTACCTTGTAAGAAACAAGTGTCAGAAAAAGGCTTAGTCTTAACTAGTGATCAATATCGTTTTTTCGTTGCTGATACCGATATTTTGGTCAATACATATCGGTATTGGCCGATTATTTTTGTACATTTTCATTTTTTTTTTTTTTTATTTGACAGGTACTCTTGTGGAGTGATCTGGGGGTCTTATAGACCCCAAACCCCTCCTCTGCACTTAAAAGCATTCAAAACACCAAGTTTGGCTGTTTTGAATGCTGTCTTTTTTTTAAATCTGGCACCAGACAGTACCCAGGAGTGATGTCCCTCATGACATCACTTCCGGGTTTTTGCACGGAGACCCGATCAGAGCCAAATGCGGCTTTGATCGGGTCTTCAGCGGCCATGCAGGCTGGTTGGCCGGTCTCCTGGTGGGACGGGAGACCCGGGCGAGCCACGGAATGCGGAGGGGGGCGTTCCCTCCCACTCCTTGTAATGGCAGCTGAGCGGCTTTTCAGCCTCATCGGTTGTCATTATGGACGCCGGTACTGGGGTGATGCCTCTAGCTGCAGGCATCACTCCGGTACAAGGACTTTCCCGAAATATCCGCAATAATGGTAACCTCAGGGGCCGATTCCAATATATCAGGAAAAGTGCATATCGGCTCTTGATATATCGGCTTTGCCAATAATCGGTCGATCCCTAGTCTTAACCACTTCCGGACCGCCCTCCTCAGTTTTACATTGGTACTTTGATGTTAAATACCGGTGTTATGGCAGCAGATAGATGCCATAACCCCAGTATTTTCTTGCAGTCCTCTTTCACATAAAAGTGGTCCCAGTGGCGGATTTGCCGCAGGATCACTTTTATGGCCGGCAGGAAATCTGCCCCCTTCTGGTAGTTTTCGCCTGCTTTCTGTAGCCGCCGGTAGTGGGGAAAATGATTTGGTTTGTCCATGTGCCAGGCAGCAAGTCGAGTGAGGTAAAGCTGGCCCCCACTCGACTCTATGGCCTTGGAGTACCAGTGCAACATTATACCTTGCGTCCTCCAAATGGCCTTAAAGGGCCCCCTTTTTTTTTTTTTTTTTTTTTTCGTGTAGATGTGAGATCTTTTTGACCCCAGATCTCACATTAACCGCTTGCTGACCTGCCGCTGTAAGTTTGCAGTAGCAGGTCAGCTCTGTCCCACGAAATGACATACCTGTACGTCGCTTCGCAGGACCGCTAGTGGGGGCATGCCAATTTTTTTTTATTGGGAATATTCTATAGCAGAAAGTACAAATTATTTTTTATTTTCAGAATTTGTTTTTTTGTTTGAAGAGCAAAAAATAAAAATCGCACAGGTGATCAAATACCACCAAAAGAAATCTCTATTTGTGGGGAAAAAAGGACATCAATTTTATTTGGGTACAGCATCGCACGACCGCGCAATTGTCAGTTAAAATAACGCAGTGCCGAATCGCAAAAAATGGCCTGGTCATTAAGGGGGGAAAAGTTCCGGGGTTGAAGCGGTTAAAGAAAAACTGCAAACTTTGCATGTCATGGTTTTGATGCACCTGGAATGTATTTTACTGATTCAAACTGATCCTTCAGTTTGGCTTTAAAATGTATCCCTGGGACAATTATTTCCTGTTTGGTACAGTTAAAACCTCTAAGGCTCCATGTACACGGGACGCTGGAAATGGCCGTTTCGGAGCAGTTGGGCGTTTTTTTCAGAAGCCCCTGAACGCAGCTCCATGCTATCTTATCTGTCCATATATACATGGTCGTTTACAGTCATTTGCAGGCAGTTGCGTTCAGGGACTTATTTTAGAACGCAATTATTTGCGTTCGAACGTGTGTTTCCCGGCGTTTCAAACGCAGAAACGCGGTCAAACGTGACTGAACGTGATGAACCTACGTTCAGCCACGTTATACGTTTTTTTTTTTCTTCCATTCAAAATCAATGGTTCCCTATGGGAGCCTATTGATTTGAATGGAAGTCGCACCGCAAGTCGGATCCGACTTGCGGCGCTACCTGCACTGTGAGAATCTTGAGGGGGAACTCCACGCCAAAAATGGGAAAAAAACTGCGTGGGGTTCCCCCCCAGGTTCCAAACCAGGCCCTTCGGGTCCGGTATGGAATTTTTTCGGCGTGGGGCTACCCCCAAAATCCATACCAGACCCTTATCCGAGCATGCAGCCCGGCAGGCCAGGAAAGGGGAGGGGACAAGCCAGCGGCCCCACCCCCCTGGACCACGCCAGGCCACATGCTCTCAATATGGGGGGGTGTTGGTGCTTTGGGGCAGGGGGACCTCTGCCCCCCCCCACCTCAAAGCACCTTGCCCCTATGTTGATGAGGACAAGGGCCTCATCCCCACAACCCTGGCTGGTGGTTGTGGGGGTCTGCGGGCAGGGGGCTCATCGGAATCTGGAAGCCCCCTTTAACAAGGGGGCCCCCCAGATCCCGGACCCCCTCCCTATGTGAATGGGTATGGGGTACACTGTACCCCTACTCATTCACCACATAAAAGGCAGTGTATGGAAATAACGACAGGAGACGTTTTGGAAAGTTTATTAAAAATCTTCATCCGGCTCTTCTTGTCTTCTCCTCTCCGGGGTCTTCTGCTCTTTTGCTGTCCGCTCTTCTTGTCTTCTCCTCTCTGGGGTCTTCTGCTGTCCGCCCTTCTTGTGTTCTTCTCTCCGGGGTCTTCTGCTCTTTTGCTGTCCCCTCTTCTGCTGTCCTCTCTTCTTTTCTTCTCCTCTCCAGTCTTGTGCTCTTTTGCTGTCGGCTCCTCTTCCTCCGGTCCTCCTCCGACGACGTCTTTGGTGATTATGCTGGTCTCTGCAGCTTATTATATAGCCATTGGGGGCGTGGCCCGATGACGTAATCGGGAGGCCCCGCCCCCCTCATGTCACAGATTACGTCATCTGTGACATGAGGGGGCGGGGCCTCTCGATGACGTCATCGGGGCCACGCCCCTAATGGCTACATAATAAGCTGCAGAGACCGGCATAATCACCGGAGACGTCGTCGTCGGAGGACCGGAGGAAGAAGAGCCAACAGCCGACGGCAAAAGAGCACAAGACCGGAGAGGAGAAGAGAGGACAGCAGAAGAGGGGACAGCAAAAGAGCAGAAGACCCCGGAGAGAAGAACACAAGAAGGGCGGACAGCAAAGAGCAGAAGACCCCGGAGAGAAGAACACAAGAAGGGCGGACAGCAGAAGACCCCAGAGAGGAGAAGACAAGAGCGGACAGCAAAAGAGCAGAAGACCCCGGAGAGGAGAAGACAAGAAGAGCCGGATGAAGATTTTTAATAAACTTTCCAAAACGTCTCCTGTCATTTCCATACACTGCCTTTTATGTGGTGAATGAGTAGGGGTACAGTGTACCCCATACCCATTCACATAGGGAGGGGGTCCGGGATCTGGGGGGCCCCCTTGTTAAAGGGGGCTTCCAGATCCCGATGAGCCCCCTGCCCGCAGACCCCCACAACCACCGGCCAGGGTTGTGGGGATGAGGCCCTTGTCCTCATCAACATGGGGGCAAGGTGCTTTGAGGTGGGGGGTGCAGAGCTCCCCCTGCCCCAAAGCACCAACACCCCCCCATGTTGAGGGCATGTGGCCTGGTGTGGTCCAGGGGGGGTGGGGCCGCTGGCTCGTCCCCTCCCCTTTTCCTGGCCTGCCGAGCTGCATGCTCGGATAAGGGTCTGGTATGGATTTTGGGGGGGACCCCACGCCGTTTTTTCGGCGTGGGGCAACCCTCAAATTCCATACCGGACCCGAAGGGCCTGGTTTGGAACCTGGGGGGGAACCCCACGCAGTTTTTTTTCCCATTTTTGGCGTGGAGTTCCCCCTCAAGATTCTCACAGTGCAGGTCGCATCGCAAGTCTGATCCGACTTGCGGTGCGACTTCCATTCAAATCAATAGGCTCCCATAGGGAACCATTGATTTTGAATGGAGGCAGAAAAACGCTGCTAAAAGCAACGTGGCCAAACGTGCAATAACGCAAATGGAAAAAGCTACTGAAAGCACGTTTAACAGCTGCTTTTTCCCGGCGTCAGAAATAGCTTTGCAGGACGTTTTTTTCTAACGTCCCGTGTACATGGAGCCTAAGAGGTGTTTATTGTTGTGTTCCCTCTCTCCATTTGTCCTGCTGATCGCTGTCCCTAGGACAAAGTGATTGGGAAAAAAAAAACACAATTTTACAATTCTCACTGGAAGAGGAAGATAAGGAGAATCCTCCAATGAGCCATTTTATATCATGGCACTGCTATAGGCCATGCACCACTAGTTTGCTGGCACTGCAGGTACATATGCAGGATATCTCTGTACAATCCTTCTAATGGGGATATCTCTTCTGGTGGATTTCCTTTGAGAGATGACAGTTTTTATTTTATTTTTTTTCGTTTAACCCCCTGGGTTGAAGGGGAAAACAAACTCAGTGTGTACCAGGCTTTGCTGTCTGCTTCTATTGAAACTTATTTGAATGACCTGCTCAGCATACAAATAGATTTGACAGGTGCTGAAATCAACATCTGTGCTGGACAAATAGTTTTATGGAAATTTCAACCAGCTTTGTTTCCAAATTGGTCTGACCAATAATTTACACAATTTTGGATGTTGTCTTGAGCTATTCCGTCATTTTTGTGACAACTCTGTTAGGTCAGTAGTAGGACATCTATTTTTTGGGTTCAGGCTCTGTGTGGGATTCTTGTGTGTTGTCAGTTGTGTTCAGTATAGTCTTTATGAGCCTACCTCTGCACCCCTACTGCTGAATATAATCAGATAGTCATCAGTCATCTCCGTGACTTGAACTAAAAAAAAACTAGTAACCAGTTTTCATTGTTGAAATCCAAAAATATATGGAACATCTACAGGTACAGAAACATAGCATATCAGGACTGGAGCTGCACGATTCTGGATAAAATGAGATTCACTTTTGTTTTTTGCTTAGAATAAAGATCATGATTGTCAGCGCAACATCATCTTTCACATTATACAAAAAAATTAGGTTAACTTTACTGTTTTTCGTTTTTTAAAATTATTAAACTGTATTTTTTTGCCCCAAAAATTGGGTTTGAAAGACCGCTATGCAAATACATACAGTGTAACATAAAATATTGCAACAGCTGCCATTTTATTCAGTAGGGCCTCTGCTAAAAATATATATATAAATGTTTGGGGGTTCTAAGTAGGGATGCACAGAACCGACCTTTTTTGGACCCGATACCGATATCTGGCGTTGTGAAATTGCCGATACCGGAACCGATCCGGAGCTACACACAAAGCAAGCGGCTGCAGTACAGAGCAAAGCCGCTGCTTCATGTGTACGGTTCCTCCATTCACAGGCGGAGTGCATCTGATATCACTCCGCCTGTGACCTGGGACTATACAGGAAGTAGCGGCTCCCATCCCATACTACTATTGCACCAAGTAAGGGATGGCTGAGCCGTTACTAAGCAAAAACCGGATCGGTCAATGTTACCGATTTCCATCCCCCCCCCCCCCCCCCAATCCAGCTATAATGGCCATATCGGCGCCGATATGCGATCCGAATATAAAAAAATACAAATTTTAACTTGTAAGCAGCTAGTGTCAGAAAAAGGCTTAGGCAGGCCAAACACGATGCCAATTACGAACAGAAATCCAAATCGAACGTAAAATTGATATTTTTTCGTACGACAGCCAAAATTGACCCAACATGTTGGGTTTTTTTGCGAAAATTGTCCAAATTTTGTATCATTAATGGGGGAGTTGTATTTCACCTAAAACACAGTACAGTGGGGCTTGTGTCCAGTAGAGGTGTGGTTAAAAGGTCAAAACAACATTGCATCACTTCCCATACTGGCAGAAAAAATAGTGTTTGGAAGTACGATTTTCAAATCACATTGATTGTACACGTGCGCCGCTTTAGTTTATCGATCGACGGATCGTTTGAAATTTGCATCGTGTATGGCCTGCCTTAGTCTTTAAGTGGTTGGACTGACCTCATTTGCAGACCGAAGTTCATCCCCTAGACCTCTAAAAGAACCAAATGATACAATGTTTCTTTTTATCTCAGCGCTGAGCAATGTTACACATTGCTGGCTGCTTTTTTTTTTTTTTGACAGCTGTGAGCAGAGAACTGCTCTACACTTTTTACATAAAAGGTGGATGGAAATGCCAGATTAAGACGTGAGGGGGATTGAATCTAGATCAGGTTTTTTTAACGATTAATCGTGCAGCTCTAGTCAGGACTTGGGTGAAAGTTGTATTTTTACTGATTTTTAGCAGCCTTTCAAACAAGTGTTTTTTTTCTATTAGCACTTTTGCTAACCTTGCACTCTATTCTTTCTGCTAGGAGACCGCAATCTGTCCCTACGACTCTCATCACAGGATGCCTATATCTTCTCTGGAAAAGCATGTCAGTGTATGCAGACTACGAAAGCTGGGCTACAGTAAAGAAGAGGTAACGCTAAAGAAACATATGTTGTACATTATACATTGATCTATAATCAGTACGCAACAGAAGTACAGCGTGTGACATCATTGCTATTGCGATGATGACATTTTTTTCCTCCTGTACTCACGTTCTCACTTGAAATAGCTTTTGCTCACAGTAGAGAAATTAAAATGCACAGTCATTTTACTGGCAGAGAATATACGTGTAGGCCTGGCAATCTTTTTTTTTTTTTTTTTTTTTTTTTAAGTATATTTTTTATTATGTTTCTGAAGAGATAACAAGCAACAGAAATCCGTAACAAGTGTACATAGTAAGGCTCCATTCACACCTGGGTGTTTTTGAGCGTTTTTCAGCTCCAAAAACGCAAAAAAAAAAAACGTTCCCAAACGCCCAACAAGTAAAACCCCATTCATTTAAATGGCCCCTGTTCACATCTGAGCGTGTTGCAAAACGCCTGTAGCTGAAAAAAGTACATGAGCTTCTTTTTGGGCTGATTACCAGCGTTTTTGATAGATGTCAATGCCTGCCTCCAAAAACGCCTGAAAATCGCGGTAAAATCGCTGTAAAAAAACGTGCAATAACGCTACGCTCAAGTGTGAATGCAGCCTAAGAACATGGCAAAAAAAAAATAGTGGGGTAATAACGTAACAAAACAAAGGGTATCCGTCAACCCAGCACAACAGTTATTGGTATTCAAGAGTGTGGATAAGAATCGTCCATTGTGGAAGTAACAAGAGCTACCTCCATGCTCGTGATAAGCGAAAGAACAAAGACACATTTATAGTTCAAACAATGCATAGGGTGTAGGGAGTCCAAGCAAGACCTGTTAATATTACAGAGTGCAAGATACACAATACAAGTTGCATTATATCCTGTTCTCGTGTAGTCTCAAGCCCTTCTGTGCCTTGAGGAATCCCATTGCGTGAGTCTCCCTATTGGGTCTCCAACCCACACAAGGGGATTCAAGCATGTCATGACAGTAATGGGGAAAGGCTAATCAGTCTGAGTCAATTGAGTGGTACATTTCCTCAGGGAGAGAGAGTTAATGGCCAGTGATTTTTCAAATTGGTAATTCGCTTTTAACAGTGATATGACTTCAGGCATGGTCAAAGATGTAGTGGTTTTCCATTTCCTCAATATTAGCATGCGGGCTGCCAAGAAAACATGAGAGATCCATGGGTGGAAACGGTGGAGACAATTCTCAATGCCCAGATGTAGTATGGCTAATGCTGGATTAGGGGTAATGATGCATTCAGTGTGCGATGCTATGAAGCGGAAAATATTATTCCATACACCTGTTAATGAGGGACAATCCCACAAGATATGTAGTAAAGTTCCTTTGTGGCCGCATTCGCGACAGCAGTGGGGGGAGTATTTAGCGGAGAAACCCGCCAATCTATAGGGGGTGTAATACCATCTGTTTGTGATTTTTCATTGCCATTTCCCAGTGGGTAGCACAATGCGAGTATTTGTGTATGGTTCGAAGCACCGTTTGCCACTGGGTAATGGTGTAGGGATTTCCCACTTAAACATAAGGCGTGTTTTAAGAAATGTGTTGTTGCCCAGTAAGATGTCGTGGTAAAATGAGACCCCAATAGGATTAGGCAGAGGATCTGGGAAATGTGCCGAGATCTTTCTGTCAGCGGTCCGGTCTTTAAGGGGATGGTCAGTCAAGAAGTGGAGTATGCGGGTGATAGTATCGTACGATGAGGTTGTAGGTTTGTATTAGGTCAGAGCTGGGGAGCAGAGACCCCTTGTGGAAAAATGTCTCGTAAGTTCATCTTGTGGAGGAGTCCTAAGGGGAGGTTGGGAATGAACCTAGTTAGTAAGTTCACCAGAAGTTGTGTAGTTGGGAGGATGTCGAGATGATCCTGAGGTATGGTAGGCCGACGCCACGCACGTAAGGATGCTTACATTGGCCGAGTGAGTGGTTTCAAATCGGCCTGGCAATCTTTACATCGTTTTTACACCAACAAGAACGTTTTTACTAAGGGTTCTTGCACATGGGGGCGGTGGGGGGCATCTAGCTGCTGTGTGCCTTCTGGCATTTTAGTGATCCTGGGAGGCACAGGAACAGCAGGATGGGACTGAACACTGCATTCCTGGTATTCATCCTTGAACATATAGAACCTTTAACGTAAGTACTGCTAGGTACTTTCGGATGCATCCTGTGATGGATTCTGATGTGGGGTTGGATGTGGCACCTGTGCCTCCCAGGTGCACAGCAGTTAGATGCCATGTGTGCAAGGGTTCTGTATGCTTTTGATTTTTCTTGCTTACCATGTTGCACAAAGTAACTTTTTGTTTTAATTTTTTTTTATTTTGCAGACAGAGGCTTATGACCCTAAGTTTTTCTATGAAGAAGAAAACAAACCCAGCATTGTTCTAGGTACGTATAATGTAATTCTCAGGTTGTATGTTTATACAATTTTCTCTATGGCAAAAGGAGACCGCAGGGTGAATAAACATATGATATAAGTTTGCTGCTGTATTGTCCACTTACCATTCTGGGAGGGGGGGTGTGTGTTTTTGACCATTGTTCCTGACTACCCTTCTGCTACCCTGCAGTGGCAGTCATTGATTTGATTTGGATGCTATGTCTGTCACGTGGGCTTGCATTAGAATGTTGCAGAAGTGGCTTTTCAGAATTTTAAAAACTATTGCAGGTTTACCACCAGCTTTTTACTGTGAATGCCTCCCTAAACTATTTGTATTTAGTACTGTAGGTCCTCGTACAACGCAGCTGCTGTATTTTTTTTTCTTTAAATGTTACTCCAGCAAAGCGGCCACATACACTTTTACATACACACTGAACTTTTATCTTGTCCAAAAAAAGTGTAATTCTGGTCAGTCACCCATGTGATTGTCAAACCTCAGCCACAGGGCATAGGCATAGCAACTGATAGAAGTATTCTCTATAGCAGTTCTGCAGTTTCCTGTACTATGGTTGAGGCACATTATTTACATTTTTTTTTTTTTATTTCACATTGTTTAAACTTGTTTTTGTAGTTCCATACCTGTCTTCTTAGCCCGCATTCACACTACCGCGGCACGACTCTGTACTACTTCGGGGGCGACTTGTGAAGTCCCGTGCACCGCGACTTCGGCGCGACTTGCACGGACTTCATATAACGAATGTCTATGCAAGTCGCTCCGAGGTCGCGCCGAAGTAGTGCAGGACCCTTTTTCTAAGTCGGAGTGATTTGTGTCGCTCCTATTAGAACGGGTCCTGTAGCAGTCAATGGACTGCGAGGGAGCGCGACTTGTCAGGCTGACAAATCGCCTGACAAGTCGCCTTAGTGTGAATGGAGCCTTAACCTTTTATTCACTAATAAGTTATTTAAGTTGTCAGTCCCCATCTTTCTTTAACTTTTTCCCGACTGCGCTGTAGTTGGATAGGCACGCTGTAGCTGTTTTTCAAGTCTGGGAGGATGTCCATTGACGTCCTCCCACTGCACGCCCCCCTGTGGCGCGCTGTATGACCGCTGTGTCCTTTGAAAAGCTGATCACAGTAAAGGGCCACTCACAGCTGCCCTTTACCATGTGGTCAGCTGTGTCCAATTACACATGTCACATGTAAACAAATATACCAGTTGTCGACATTCTTTTTCTCACACTGTCTGTGTGAGGAAAGTAGAGCCAGAAACCTGCAGGTCTGATGGGGCACAGTGAGTACGTCGTTTACACTGATTAACAGTGCCCTAATTAATAGTGTAGACTTGTCAGTGCTGCCTCATTAGTGCCCATCAGTGCAGACTCATCAGCGCACATCAGTGTGAAGAAGAAACGAATTATTATTATTATTATTATTATTATTATTATTATTACTTATGTGCAAAATTTTATAGCAGAAGCTAAGAAATTTTTTTTTTTTTCAACATTTTTGGTGCTTATTTTCATGTTTGGGGAAAAAAAAAACCCAGTGATGATCACCGCCAAAAGTAAGCTCTATCTCCCAAAAAATAACAATTTAATTTGGGTGCAGTGTTGCATGACCGCGCAATTGTTATTCAAAGCGCAACAGTGCTGAAATCTGATATCTGGCCTTTGCAGGAAGGGGGTTAGAGTGCTGACTTTTGAAGTGGTTAAATAAAAAGTGCATACATATATTCCTTTGGCCTCTTTGTCTTGACCTAAACAATAAGATCCTCCAGCCCCTGCAGATGCATATTTACCAATATCCGATGGCTGCAGATGGTGTACTTTTTTATTTTATTTTTTTTTATTTTTACATCCAGTGGAAAAAGGCTCTTCTGGTCGCACCTGCACAGTACATCTCCATAGGCTTCTAGCCAGGAGTCAGAAGCATATGACCCCTGTAGACGTCTGGTGCTTTACTGCACTGGTGCAGCTAGGTGAGAGAGGACTTGTGGGTGGATGTCCAGAAATACAGGAGGCTGCGGACATTGGATACCTGCAAGTATGCAACTGTTGAGGGGGAGGCTGAAATGTGTTTTGATTCAGTTTCAATATAAATCCAGGGCAAAGCAACTGGTTTGCTTGGCTGCCGTCTTGTTTGCGAGTGGTCATCCGTTATGTGATTGCACCCCATATAGGTTCTAGACATGGGTATTGGTATAATGTGCTTTTTAAAAAAAAATATATATATATAGTACTGCTGACCAAGAAGTTTGTTGAGTGCATTGACTTCATATTATGTGCTTCACTTCAACAGATAAAACTAGACAGTTCGAGGTAATCACACAAGCTAAAGCAGCTGCACCTAATACGAGTGAAGATGGCTTATGGGAGAAAAGTAAGTGAAACAGTAACACAATACATTCCATTAGAACTTCAGAAGTAAACAAAACATTCACAATTTTAAACACAGCTGCCTAACACGCAGAATGAATTAATTATTGCTTATAGATTGAAGGAAACTATAATGAAAAAAGACTGCGCAGTGAAAACTCCAAAAGTATTTTCTATTTTAAGCTGCTGAACACATATAGAAACTTTCATTATAATCCAGTACAGAAAACACATTAAATGTTCAGCTCTAAGAGTGAGACTACCTATCTCAATATTACGACCTATAAGCCCCAAAATCTTAACTGTGAAGTTAGAAATTACTTCCTAACCTTCCCAAGACACGTGAATACACACATATTAAGAAAATGTGAAATAAAAAAAAAATAAAATGCAAAAGTCACAAAATACAGTTGTCTTCATGGTGCTGATGAACAAAGTAAAAGTATTGAATGGTGGTGCTTTTAAACCCCAAAAAGTATTTTCTCACTTCACTTTTAGGAATTAGGGGCTTATAGGTTGTACTATTGACATAGTCTCACTCGTTTTGCTGCACAATATTATATAATGTATTATTGCTTGTTGTTGTAAAAGGGGAAGATACTCCCACATCCGAGCCTTACACTATAAATGCAAAAAAAAAATCGAATTTGAAATGGGGGCAAATTAACTGGTTCATTTAGCTGACCTCTGCCTATTTGCTAATACTTGCCTTCCCTTCACACCTCTGTTGTATACCTGTCTTGGAAAAAAGAAATAGCGGCTCCATATTAGCTCAACATTACCTTGGTCAGAGCATACACAGTGCTAAGTGCCTGCCCTCAGGGATGCATTGTTGGAGGAAGGGGAGGGAGTAGCATACTCCCTTTAGCCCCTGTTCACACCAGTGCGACTTGTCATGCATACCAAGTCGCACCCTATTGTTGGCACTGGAAATGTTCAAATCGGTGCAACGCCGACTTTGCAGCGCCTCACAGATTTGAAAAAAGTTCCTGCACTATTTTTTGCGATTTCAGGTGCGACGTGCATATACATCTGTGCATGAAGTTGCACAGATGTCAGCCAAATCACACTGACATGCGGCTTTGAATTGGTGCAGTTTCAAAGCTGCTTTCAGGGTGAACCAGGGCTTAATGTCAATTAGCCCTGGTTTACGCCTGTGCAACTTGTCGTGGTACTAGACAGTTCAAAGTCACATGACAAGTCGCACCCAATGTGCGGTAAAGGAACTGTTCAAATTGCTGCGACTCAGTAAAAATTTCCTGCAATTCTTCATGTGCGACTTGTGTTGACATCTGTGTAAATGGCATCTACGTAAATTAAGGCACACAGATGTCAGCAAGCCGCACATGAAATGGCACAGATCGGCGAACCAAATGAGTTATTTCCAGCCTATGGATGATTTTTTTTTTTTTTTTCTTTTCTACAAATCAAAGTGTAGCTTTGCTTGTGGCTAAAACTTCGATCAACTTATTGTCACTCTGATCTGGCATTTGAATTCACCTGGAACAAGTGTTTAGTAACTGAAGATGAAGTAAGCACTCCTGTGTTCTTGCTCTAAGGCTGGCTATACACTATACAATTTTCTTGTTCAACTTTCCTTTAGATTTACCAAAACCATGTAATATAGGGTCAAACCTAAACACTTTCAATTTGTATGCAGTCAGGCAGGCCCTTGCACTACATAGTTTTAGGTAAATCTAAAGGAAATTGAATAAGAAAATTGTATAGTGTATGGCCAGCCTAAGTCAGACATTAGGAAAGTATTGAAACCACTGGATCAGTATGATAGGCAGACGGCTCTAATTTTCTGGAGTTCTGCATTGGCAACCCGTTTTACTCTTCTCAATAAAACCATCCTTTGAATTGAAGTCTATTTCTGCTTACAGTCTTCAGTAAGCTACAATACACAGTCCAACCACTAGATGGAACTGGTGTGTCTCATACATATTTAGAGCTAGTCTAAACACTTTTTGGATATCCTATTGTGAGACTTGAAAGTGCAACCATAGCAGACTACTAAATGCTATTAAGGGAGATTACAGTAGGTGCTTATACTTGGAGTAAGTTAAAGTTGTATGCTTATTCTGCCATGCAAAGACTAAATGATACATCACTCTAATGAATCCAGGACATACAGAAATATCTAATGCCCCATACACACGTGCAGATTATCTGCAGACTTTTGTCTGCAGACTTACCAAAACCATATAATATGAGGTCAAACCTAAACACTTTCAATTTGTATGCAATCCGGCAGGCCCTTGTACTACATAGAAAAGGTAAGTCTGCAGACAAAAGTCTGCAGATAATCTGCACGTGTGTATGGGGCATAAGTAATTGAGTTGAATTATATGGTAAAGGATAGGCTTATTTAAATTTTCTATGGGTAATTTATAAGCGGTGAAAGTGTTTGGTTAATCCTTTTTATTTTCATTTAAACAATATCTCTGTTGATTCTCTCTTCCTTTTCACAGCAGTGGTGAGTATAGGTCGGGATAAATCTTGATATTACACAGAACCACTGTGCTTATGTGCAGTATCCTTTTTCAAGTGATATCCTTTTAAAATGACCTGCCTTTTTTATTAAAAAAAAAAAAACGTGACCATGGTTGCAATGAATTGGCCTGGATTTGTCTTTATTTGTGAGAGAAACGAAGATCAACATTTCAGTATTTGTCTAATTCTAAGGGGTTAATATGTGAATTGACTGATTTTTCTAAATGGACACCCAGTATTTTGTACCTTCTCTCGGGGCATTGTGTATGATTGGAAGGTATGCTGTGTATGTTCCTTCTACAGTGCATCATCATGACTGACTTATGCAAAGAGAGTCCCCTATTAGATTAGGTGGAGACTGTGTTATTTCCCCATCTCTATACCTCATCCAGTCAGAGAACGCCCTGCATTTTTTAGAAGAATGCTAAGCATTCTGTGAAAGATACTGAGCAAGTGACCCCCTACATTATACCAGTGGTGCATATCTGAAAAGGTAAGGGAATGCTACCTGACGGCTTCTTGCACGCCTAATTTCAGTGACCAGATCGCTGCTCTTAAGTTTCCAAGCCTACAAACCTCTTTTATTCTTAAGGGGGTCCCATTATCCCTGTTAATTTTTTTTTTTTTTTTTTACATTCTCCGTAACAAAAAAAAATCAAACATCTAACACTCTTAAGATGGGCAAAAAGATGAAATATTAGATGGCGTGACACATGTCACCAAACTTACGGTTCCCTTCATGTCTAGTAATGTCTGCGAATGTCAGTTTTACAATGCCTCAGGGGACACTTAGTTCTGCCCTAGTTGGGGGGCTGAAGTTTGAAGATCCATGGAGTAGAGTTAGTGGTGCACATGGTCCCTGTGTGCATGTATACGAGTTTGGCATTTCCTTGATTCATTGTGAAGGGCATATAGGTAATCCATTCTAAAAAGAGCTGAGAGGGGTATTTCCCCATTCCGATTACCCTTCTATTTTCCAACCACAATTTAGAAATTGTTTATATCATTTCATTTATTCATCTGTACGGTTTCTTTTTTGGTATACTGCTTTTTTTATTTGTAAAGATATTCACTATTTTCTTCTATTGTCATTTTTGTACTGCATTTAAAAAAAAAAATGCTTTGTGAAAGAAATTAACAAATTGATGTTTGACATCAACATAATTTTTTCCAGTAAGCATACTTTTGAATACATCCCATATGTCTGATGAAGAGATTCTGAGAGGACCTGCAATGTTTGTGATCCCTTGTTGGGCTTTAAAGTGGGTCTCCAGGACTTTAAAGCCTAACTCCATTCTTCTTCTTTTTTTTTTTTTAACCATTTCCTTTAACACATGCAGCAGTTGTCAGCACTGCATGAACTGTACTGTATGTGCTGTGTTCTGGCAGTGGGATGGGGACTTCCCATCCAATACCTGTAACAAAATTGATTCGGGCTGAGTTGCTCAGCCATTCACAGGAAGATTTGTATTTTCTAAATGAATACAAGGCTTCATCTGATTGGTTGAGGTAGAGAGGTGCACCATAAACGCATAAAGTCAGTGCTAAAGATGTATGAGGCAGCTGGTAGTGGGTAGGTATACAAACCCCTAAAACAATCTGTAAATGCCAAAAAAAAAACGCAGCACCTAATGGTACGTAAAATCTTAGTGATATATCATTAATAAGGAAACCCCAGCTAGTGAGGTATAATAAATTAGTTAGAATATAAAGTGAGAATTTAAATATATATAACAAATGGGAATAGTTCTCCCATTGTACCCCTACCCATTCACACCAGGCAGTGTATGTAAATAATGACAGGAGACGTTTTGAAAAGTTTATTAAAAATCTTCATCTGGTCTTCTCCGCTCTGGTCTTCTCTGCTCTGGTCTTCTGCTCTTTTGCCTCCTCTGGACGTCGTCGGTGACATAAGGGGGCGGGGCCTCCCGGTGACGTCACCGGGAGGCCAGCCCCTAATGACTATATAATAAGCTGCAGAGACCGGGACAGCATCGGAGGAGGACCGAAGGAAGAAGACAAGAGGGGGCAGAAGAGCGGAGGGCAGAAGACCAGAAGAGCGAGAGGAGAAGACCAGAGCGGAGAAGACCGGATGAAGATTTTTAATAAACTTTTCAAAACGTCTCCTGTCATTATTTTACATACACTGCCTTTTATGGTGTGAATGGGTAGGGGTACAATGTACCCAATACCCATTCACATAGGGAGGGGGTCTGGGATCTGGGGGGCCCCTTGTTAAATGGGGCTTCCAGATTCCGATGAGCCCCCTGCCCGCAGACCCCCACAACCACCAGCCAGGGTTGTCGGGAAGAGGCCCTTGTCCTCATCAACATGGGGATAAGGTGCTTTGGGGTGGGGGGGTGCAGAGCCCCCCCTGCCCCAAAGCACCCACACCCCCCTCCCATGTTGAGGGCGTGTGGCCTGGTATGGTCCGGGGGGGTGGGGCCGCTCGCTCGTCCCCTCCCTTTCCCGGGCTGCATGCTCGGATAAGGGTTTGGTATGGATTTTGGGGGGGACCCCACGCTGTTTTTTTGGGGCTACCCTCAAATTCCATACCAGACCCGATGGGCCTGGTTTGGAACCTGGGGGGGAACCCCAAGCCATTTTTTTTCCCCATTTTGTCGTGGAGTTCCCCCTCAAGATTCTCACAGCGCAAGTCGCATCATCCTGATCCGACTTGCGGTGCGCCTTCCATTCAAATCAATAGGCTCCCATAGGGAACCATTGATTTTAAATGGAGGCAGAAAAAACGCTGCTAAAAGCGACGTGGCCAAACGTGCAATAACGCAAATGGAAAAAGCTACTAAAAGCACGTTTTTACAGCTGCTTTTTCCTGGCGTTAGAAGTGGCTCTGCAGCTCGTTTTTTCTGACGCCCTGTGTGCATAAGGGCTGTATGTTTTCACTGTATTACCTATATATGTGTCACTATTTTATTTGCCACAGTATGAATATTTTTAGAATGGAGTAAGAGTTTTATGTCTTTCCAAAGGTAATGTGATTATTATAGGGTGTGTCACGTATCGCATATGTCACACTTTTTAAAATTTTGATAGCGCACTTGTTTCTTTTTCTTTCCATAAACAGATTTATAGTGGTGACTTCCAAAATGTGATTTTAGTACATTATTGGTTTCGTTTTCCCAAGCTAAGCCGTGCGTTTTCAAAGTCTTATTTATTCAGGGATTTCAGGTTGTCAGTAGTGAATTCTGAACTTTTGTCTATAGATATAAGATCTAGGTAGAGGGTTCAGCCAATCATTTTTTAAAAGTTGACATCTAATCTATATCAGCAGAGTGTGCACTTTTATGCTCTGGTTTTGGCCTTCTCTGGAGAACAGTAGTGATGTATCTTCCCAAAACATTATGCGCAAAGGTCTCCAAACACCCATAGAGAAGTGTATGGGAAATGCAACATTGGTGTTTCTCTATCATCTATTGACAGACGCAGCCCTTATGCTTCTTACTCCTGTAGGGAGCAGCATAATCCTATGGTATAAGCATAAGTACTGCCTCTTCTCTGGAGTCCATTGACAGACGCAGCTCTTATGCTTCTTATACCATAGGGTTATGCTGCCCCCTTGCAGGAGTAAGAAGCATAAGAGCTGCGTCTGTCAATGGACTCCAGCGAAAAGGATTTTTACAGTAAGTTCTTACAAAAATCCAGTTTTTCTGCTATTTTGAAACCCTTTAGAAATACATATTCAAGCTTTTCCTAGTATGTGTGATACAACTTTGTTGGTTTTGATTTTACAGGCCTTTCATTTGTAATTTATTCATATAAAACCATACAGTATGCTTGAGTGTATATATATATATAAATGGATCTTTTGTACTTTAGGTGTATATTCATCTTCCCCTGTTGAAGTTCCTCTGAATCACAAGCATGCAATCTGTGATTTAACGTCTGCCGATCGCCTTGCCATCTATGACTATGTTATACAAAAGGCAAAAGCGCATAGATCTGGTTCTGAGATGAATGAAGCAGATCTGTTTGAGGATTTAACTGCCAAGATCAAACAAGGTACAGATTTATTTTCCTTACTGTTTGGTTGCTTTTATTTAAGCCACTCTGAATTCATTTTGTCTGAAATGTTTGTTTTAGTAAAAAAAAAAAAAAAACCTTTATTCCTGTTAAATGTAACTGGTATCCATGCCTGTATTTTCTGCAAAGATGATGACCAGAAGAGTCCAAAGTCCCATCTTGAAATCATGGCAGAAATGAGGGACTACAAAAGGAGACGACAATCTTACAGGGCTAAGAATGTTCACATAACAAAGAAATCCTACACTGAGGTAATACTTTGTTTAAACCATAATGGTTTTGGGGCAAATCTTTTACATTATAAAAAGGTAATACACACTAAGGAAATCCCAGAGCACTCTGGTTTATCTGACTTCAGGTACACATGGATGTCTAATTAGGGATGAGACACTGCTCTGCCTTATTCACGCGTCTATAAATTTAAGCTTAAATTAATGATCTCTGTAAGCAGACTTTTTACAACACAAACTTATGTGACCATGGTTGTGTAGTTTTATTTGTAGTTTGAGAATTCTTTTTAGGAATTCCTCAAAGACCATCTCTACCCAATTTCTACCTTTCCTCAAGGCCATAAAAGAAGTTATTTTTGTAGCTGAACTTCCCAAATTATCTGTTAAACATTCAAAAGTATTCAAGATACTGTAACACCCTCAGTTTCCCCTGTAATGTACACAACAGTTGGGTAATTAACCCTTTGGCGCTGGCCGCACACAAATATGCGGCCTCTCAGCGGGTGAGACTTGGCACCGAGTGGCCGCATATTTACGTCCAATAATGTAAATACAGCTGTGCTGAGAGCGCGCTCCTGGGACGTTTATCGTCGTCTAACGGAAAGCTAAAGATTGCTACTTGTAATCGGGAGCTTTTAAAAAATGTGGCTGCCCATCCTGGCGATCACATGATCACCCTTCCTGACCTCCCGACATCCGGCACCAAGGGGATAAACTTTCCAGCAATAATGAACAGTAAAATGTTGGTTTAGGGTAGATGTAACCAGTAACTGACTGCTAGGCTGGTATCCATCATTAGCACAATAGGTGAACAATTTGAATGTTGAAGGCGTAAGATAATGCATTAGTTTGAGGAGATTGTACAGACATTTGGGAAATAGAAAAGGAACAAGGGGGGTTACAATAAGGGAATTACAAATCTGGCTAGTAGTTAGTAGGATTGCACCGATAGTTGTTACTGGTGAGTACGAGTACCGATTCTTGTGCTCAAGTACTAGCCGATACCAATTATTGATAAACTTTTGCAGGTACGATTTGAGCCTATACAAAATGAATGGGCTCAAATTGCACTACAAAGAATTGCATGGGTTTGAACAAGAGTGCAGTGCGATTCCTGTCTGAATCCCATGCTGTTTCCCGCACTGCTCTTGTGTGAACCCAGGTGGAAGTCAGTATGACAAGCCTGGGTTCACACAGGAGTGGTGCGGGAAACCACACATAATTCAGACAGGAATTGCACCGCACTCCTGGTCAAATCACAATCGATTCTTTGCAGTGAGCTTTGAGCCTATAAATTTTGTATGGGCTCAAATCGCACCACACAGGTGTCGGTTTTGTATATCTGGGTATTTCATTTTTTTTAAATCCCTGTACTGGTGCCTTTCCTTAAAGTGTGTGTCCCTTCATTTTATGCACTGCTACGTTGTTTTTTTTTCTTCAGATAATACGAGATGTCATCAGTGTTCATATGGAAGAGCTGAGCAGCAGTTGGCGTGATGAAATGCATGATGATGCTAGCTCCTCTATTTCTTCTACCTCAATTAATAGGTAAACCTGAAGGCTATCTGCCCATATAACAAGATCATCTCAATTCTAAATGGTTGAAATTTGAAAAACGTTCAAATGCTGTATTGATACTCCTTCAGTCATTTTGGGATTCATTTTCTGTATTCTGCAAAAGACCTGCAGTTCTGTCACCCCCCCCCCCCCTCCTCCTGTCCATTTCCCCACTGCAGTTGGGGATTTTGCAGAGCAGTGTTGGCAGCTAGTGCACAAGTGTGTTATTCTATCACATTTTAGCAGCCCATGTGACTATAGAGTCACACATGTGGATGTATACACAGTGTTAAATGATAGCCCACTACCTATCTCCCTCCTCCATGCCAACTTTCTGGCTAAACCCAATGGAGGTGGGATATTAAATCTTGATTGACAGTGGCTTCACCTCAATGTTCTTAGACACAGGTTGGAGCGGGATGTCTTGGCCTGTGACTGGCAGGAATCCGCCCACATGTTGTTGCCCAAAGAAAATACAGTTTTGAAAATATATATATATATATATATATATATATATATATATATATATATATATATATATATATATATATATATATTTATTTATTTTTTTATTGAAATACATGACCAGCAGCTGAGGACTAGCCTCCTGCCACTGTTTCCCTGCAAATAGGCTGGGGAAGATCTGGGTCATGTGACAGCTGTATATCGATTAGGAAAATAAGATACTTGGATTTTCTTAAAATTAAAAATAATTACAGTGCCATCATCCACATATAGAAAAAGAAGGGGCAATGTGTGTTTTAGTATCACTTTAATAGTTTTCCTACTATAAAATTTCCTGTTGTAATAACATTCTGTTGTGATAACCTGATAATCCTTTTAACATTTTATACACAGAAAGGAGCAGCAAAGATCTCCATCTGCTGAGTCCAGACAGTCTTTAGGAAGTCTAAGAGACAGGCATCGATCTGGTCGTAGGAAAGCACGCAGCAGAAGTCCACGCAAACGTCGAAGCAGAGAAAGGGAAAGGGGATTTAGACCTAAAAAAGACAGGCAAGTTGTGTGTTTGGTTTTTTTTTTTTTTTTTTCACTAATATACAGCACAATACTAAGTGTACAATACTAACCTAAATGGGGAAAAGGTGCAGGGTTTAGGAGCCAAGGTCTGCATTAGGTCACTAATACAACTCTCTCAGGATTAATGCATGAGTGCTTAACAGTTATATATTCTAATTGATTTGCATGTTTGATTGTATCATTGCTTTTAACTTGGGGGCAACAGACAAAACCACAAAATGAAAGTGTTACCAAAGTCAGAATTTTTTTTATTAAAATAGGTTATACTCCCCTGCTCTGTGAAGTGGTATTGCACAGAGGTGGCCCTGATCCTCCTCTTCTCTGGTTCCCGGAAACTTTCTTGTCTGCTCCTCTTCTTTTTCTAACCCCATAGCAAGCCGTTTGTTATGGGGACACGCGGTGCGTGCTCGCTCCCGACCTGTGTCCATGGAGCCACGCTCCATAGACTTACACAACAGGACTTGGGCCTGCCCCCCCCCCCCCCCCCCCACTTCCCCTTCACTACATTTGATTGACAGCAGCAAGAGCCAATGGCATAAATAAATGATTCATTGTCCGTGAAAAAGATTGATGGGGAATCATATGAGGAATGGTTGACCTTTTAACAGCAAGGGGGTTGAAATGCTCCAGTTTTCTGATTAAATTAGACCAAATTAAAAATGGTGGAATCGCAAATTAAGGAGATGGGGAGAATTCTGGATGATGAAAAGACATATAGGGTGTTAAAACTTAGCCAGAGCGAATCCTGGTGGGTCCATAAAACAAAAATACTTACCCCCTGGAGGGCTTAACATATAATTTGATTTGAACTGTTTTATTAGCAATTCATAGATCAGTTTGGAGTAACTATTATTTGTTCCTCTTAAAATATTTTAATATGTCAGTATTGGCGTAATATTTTGTATATACACAGTTTAGGAGTAGAAGAATCCAATGGTGGCGATACATGTATTTAAAGGGTGATTTGGATTTTATTTCATTATTTTTTTATGCTTCATTTAGAAGCTATGTGAGGTGTATATATGGAGTACATGGGGCTATACGCTATTATTTATGTAACCACTAGATGGGGTTAGTACACATAATATGTATACAGAGCAGGTGATAGAGGAAGTTCAATGGTGTAGAGATGGCTCACATATGGATACAGACTCTGCATTTTAGAAATTAGCAGTAAGGTTATCAGCTTGTAGAATATTTTAAATATAGGTGTATGGTCTGCCTGGATAGCTTTTATCAACTTTATTAAGATTTGTGAGGCTCCGGTATCATGGCGGTGGCTGTTTTGGCAGTTACCATGGGAACCAGGCTGCATAAAAATAGGAAGCATGATGCAGTCTACTAGTCTGAACCTTTGAGAGAGCCCATCGGGCGCAATGCCTGAGGTGGGCGGTGAAGTAATCGGGCTGGGACTAGGTGGAGCTGTGTTTGCGGATTGCATTATGAAATGCTCGTTTTTTACTTCTGAAATGTGAGTGGATTTTTTTATGGAAATACTTTTTATTATCGATTGGCACTATGGTTCTTTCCTCTTGCATCCTATACTATATAATAAACACCAGCTGAGAGCTTCTGATTTGGAATGTACAGTCAGTTGGGGTGGTGCCACTTAAAACACTGCAAAGCCCATATAGACCTACGTTTTAATTAGGTCCATTGAAGCAGGTCAGAAGACACCCATAGGTGGGGTGAAGGGCACTGTGGTGATCAGAGGCAATTTATTGAAGAGCTTTTGGTGTATGGGATATTGAGTTAGTTATTTATGGACTGTATATATTGTATATTTGAAAGAAAAGATGGACATACGTAAATGTATTATAGATTTTTACACTGTGTTCAGATAATTATTTATGCAATATAATTTGAATGCACTTTATTGAAGGAGAGAGCTACACTTTGTTCTAAATGTTGTAAATAGGTGGTTTATACACCAGAATTTTTTTTCACATTCATATATTTATTCACTGTACGTTTGTCCTGGGTCTGACTTTGAAAGTAATAAAGATGGACCACCAGGCGACTAGGAGGATAAAGAGTCCATGTCAAAAAAGCCTTTTGTCAATGGACAAGTGAAAAATGGTTAAGGAAGGTATGAAGGGTTAATCTGTCAAGATTTTATTGCTGTCTGCGTGTGATTTTTTTTTTTTTTTTATTGCAAAAGCTGGATCCAAAAAGTTCTCTAATAAAGTAGAGAAACAACAAAATTAAATACAAGGAGAAAGCAGGTTATTCACTTGAACAAACTGTCTTGCCTTCATTCCCTGTCTTTAGGGACTGGAAGTGAGGTACGTTTTTTTTTCAGGTGGACACAGCAATAAAAACTTGAGGGATTCAGACCCTTTCCCATTTTTGTCTAAAAGATTGTGGTGGTTGCACTTTATTTGGACACAAATCATGGCATAGACATGTCATGGACTTCTGCAGCAGGGGTCCCTCTTTCAAATACTTTATGTGCTGTTGTGAACAGTGTTTACATTGAAGTGCACTTGCTGTTACTTAACAGTCTGGGCCAAAAAGATGGTGTGATGGGAGCTGGGAAGATTGATTGATTTTCAGCTATTGATTTCTGTCATTTGCCAAAACAGTAAACAAAGACAATATCACCCATACGTTGCATAGATTAACAAAGCTCGCTGCTCATCTTTACTAGAATTACTTTTTTTTTCTAAAGGGGGGGGTGGGGGGTTGACCATTGTAAGGCCCCCTGTCAGTGGTTTGTCTCAATCCAGTTTGTTCAATGCCACTAAAGGAATTTGAAAAACAGACTCCCTGGCCAGATCGCCTGGTAAAAATAAAGGGAAAGGAGCCTAAATAAAAACAAATGCAGCAACTTGTAAGCTGCAACTTACATTTTTGATTTTGGGTTGAATACTGCTTCAACCCAAACTAGAACCACAGCACACTGTATAATGACCAGGAAATTACTAAATATGAAACTACCACACTCCCATCAGAAGAAATCAGACGCTCCTCTCATGTAAAACCCTCTATTAATAATTAAATATCTCCTCAATACCGAATAGCATCAATGTATATGTATGGACATTTTCAAAGTGATTCTAATGGTGTTTAATTAAAAAAAAAAGAAAAAAAAAAATGTTATATTTACCTGCTCTATACAATGCTTTGGTTTTGCACAGAGCAGCCCCGATCCTTTTCTTTTTGGGACCACTGACGGCGGTTCTTCCTACCCCCCCCCCCCTTCGCTGAGTGCCCCCAATAGCAAGCCTCTTGCTTTGGGGGTACTCTAGTTGTCTAGCTCCCCATTCATGCTCCGGTTAATGGATATCTTCCATTCACACACAGCTTGGCTTGGCCCTGCTCTCTCCTCATTGGCTCACTAGCTTTGATAGCGGCAAGAGCCAATGGCTCCATTTGCTATGTGATCTAATTGAGGGGGGACGACTGGGGGGGAGCTGCTGCTTTCCTGCACATCTCTGGATCAAAATGGGTTTCAGGTAAGTACAAAAGGGGGGGGGGGGGTCTGAGGGGAAGGCGCTGCACCCAGAAGACTTTTTGCATGGAGTGCATTAAGGTAAAAAAAACCTTCTGCCTTTTTTTATAGAATAACTTTAAGGATGGTTAACCAAAGTTAGTTGCAACAATTGCACAATATTGGTTAGGATGTTCATAGTTTTATGATAGGTTGTGGGTTCACTAATCATCATTTGTGTATTTTGTTTTTTTTTTTTTTCCCTTGTGATCACTCTCTTGGTATTACTTGTATATGCATATGTGTTAAATTTAAACTGAAGAAGCTGGGTTCTCCCTAGATAGGTGTCCTTGCAGAGCACCTTGTGATGTTTACAAGTGCAATTAAGTCCTTCATGCGCTTGTTTGGTATATACACCAACTTTAGCTGGTATTTACATCTCAGAGGGGTTCTTTGAGTTACATTGTTAGGAGTTAAGCCCTGCACACACGGCCCAATGTTGGGGTGGCGTGGGCCGGTTGAATAAAAACTGACCGACATTCACCCTGTATGTAAGGCAGGTGGTCTGGCCGGCTTCTGTTGGACAAACATGCTGGAAAACTAGCAGCCGACCAGCTCCTGATCAACTTTCTCAGCTAACGGCCGTCCCCCTTTTAAAACACACAAGAACAGCAGGTGAGATCGCTGTACTAATGTCGGATCGTTAGTATAGCGGCTCTGATCAGAGCTGTACATTTTTGGGGGTTTTTTGTTCAGAAAAAAAACTAGTGGTATGTACCGTATTTTAGAGTGGAGTTCTATGTTTTCTTATATTGCAGTGTTTAATATGCTTTTTATGAGCAGTGCAGCCAATTTCTTCTGTGATGGATGGTGGTGGTTTTAGAGTTGACCAACGCAATCTCTTGCCTGTCTTTTTTTTTTTTTTTTTTTAATAAATAAGGCTGAGATGTTAAAACTAAAGCTGTCCATTTTAATTTTAGGAATGAAGACCGTCGCCACAGCCATAAAAGAAGAAAGGACAGTGACTAGACTCTCTTGCTCTTTTTCTGTGCTTTTTTTGATCTCCCCTCTCATTACGTATTTAACATGCACATGTCTCCTTCATTTTTTTTTTTTCCTTTACATAAATTTAAATTTATCAAACTTTGTTGTGTTTTGTGGTATTGCTTTCTATAGTTACTACCAACGCTCACACTCACCTGAGAATGCAGTTACACCATAAACTTCCATAATTATGCTACTAAACTAAAGAAACCACTTGATTTTTTTCAAGCTCACATTAAAATATATACTTGGGTACCATTTTTAAATATATAAAATGGTAATGCATTTTTGTAAAATTAAATTATTTTAAAGGCCAAGTCCAACTTTTAGGACCATGTTACGAGTTACTTGGCACCATGTTGGTCCACCTGGCACCAGGTTACTATGTATTATGGTGCCAATGGACCCACCCCCAAAAAAAGTATGTGCTGCAGTGACGTCATCCTGCGCCAGCCAATGAAGACAGCCAAAGACCAGCACCCAGAAGAACATACTGACTACGTTTTTAGGTTAGCTTTAATCTATGATTTTATATACATGATGTTTCATGTGTCAGCACACAATGTACTGAATCTTGCATCTCCATCTGCAATGTAATCCGATTTTGTGCTGTGTGAAAAATGTGAAACATTTGTAGAGATCAGATGAGATAAGGATACCAGTTGTGTTTCTGAAAAGATATAAAATATATACTATGCTAATAGATTTTTTTTCAGTGAAAGATATAAATCCTCTGTAATTTGACTCTTCTCACCTATGTGGCACTTTTCGCAAAGCATGAAATTTCACAAGGCTAAGCTATCTCAAAAATCTTGCTTTATGTGGATATGGGTAAAGGGCTGACCAGGGACGTTTATTATATGTGGATATATTTGCATTTCCAGGGTCAGGCATTTCTCACTAGCTTGGGTGCTCCTTGAAGCCCCCAGCTCACAGACACGCTGACTGATCGGCAGAAGGCCATCGACATGCTGCAGTAAAGACCTGTCTCTCCACACTCAAGAAAACAGTGTAGCCTTTTCTATAACCATAGATGAACTTAGGATATCTTTAGTATGAATGTAATAAATATATGCTAGAAAGGAAAGTGATTTTTTTTTTTTTCAAACTTAAAGGACTATCATTTTATGAAAATCATGGTTTCAGTCAAGGTAAGTCATGTGCTTAAATTCTTTAGTTACTATGGTTTCCAAATGTAGTAATTTCCTTTCAACATATTAAACATGCCTGCTATAAATTGTGAAAGTGTATAGTAAATCTGAGGACACTGTGGGTTTTTTCTTTGTTAGCACCGTAGGGTGTAAAATAATGCACTTGTTTTATTGTTTCATCTCACCAGTGTATGCAAGAAATATTTGAGATGCTTACTTCAGGCTGATGCAAAATGAACAGTTGAGTCAATACAGTAACTAATATACAAATAGAATTATTGGTTGCATAGGCCATTTCATTGCAGGTAGAAAGGTGGAGGCTCCTACTTTGATGTCCATACTTGATTTCTTTGTGTGCATAAAACTTTGGGTTATACAGAATAACAATTTTAGATGAAAAAGGTTTAAAGACAACCACCATGTAGCAAGCCAGGACTAATAGCCCTCTACTGGGAACTACTCCATCGGGCAGATTTAAAAATGAAAACTGGAGGCGATTGGCTACTTTAGGCAAGTCTTCAGCTTTAGATCTATTTTAACTTGCTTTAATATATCAGTGTCTACTCGTGTTTTTGATATTATTTATATACTGCGTTTTTAGGTTTTATTTTTTTTATAAATTCTTCTTTTTTTTTATTCTTTTCTATGTGAGTGTAGGGTAATATGCAGTGCAGAACTGGATTATAAAATCTGGTCATATAACCACTAAACAGGTTTCAGCTTTCAAACCACAGTTTACAGAAAATTTGGCAGTTTCTCACAGTAACCAATGGACTTGTGAGTTAAAAAGGAAGCTGTCAAATTTGCTCACACAACCTGAGCAACAGCTCCCGTTTTTCAGTAAATCCTCTCCTGTAGATTAAAGAAAAAAAATCCACGCCAGATTTCCTTTACATAATTTTTAGATATTTTGATACATAAAATTTTTATCTTTTTGTATCCTCTACACTACATGCAAAATAGTTTGCTATGTATCTAAAAATAAAGCTTTTAAGAGATAGCATGTTTAACAGCCCATTCAGACTGGCGTGATCCGACTTTGTGGGGCGACCTGTGAAGTGCACCGCGACCTCGGCGCGACTTGCACGGACTTCATATAATTGAAGTCAATGCAAGTCGCCCCAAAGTAGTACAGGACCCTTTTTCTAAGTCGGAGCGACTTGTGTCGCTCCTATTAAAACGGGTCCTGTGCTAATCAATGGCAAGCAACCGAGCGTGACTTGTCAGGCTGACAAGTCGCGCTAGTCTGAATGGACCCTTAGGTTGTTTTTAGGACCTGTTTACATCGTTTTCTCTTTTAGACAATGCATGTAACATGTATTGGGAATTATTAATTTTTAATGGCTTTCCAGTGCACTAGAGGCAGCACATGGCAATGTTGTGATTGTAAGCATGTTGGGGTGAATTGCCAGCCCATCAATTTTAAATACTGTCTTAACACAGCACACGTTAAACGTTAAGGTATGACATAATGCATTTTAGCAGATTTTAAAGATGTAGGACCCATATTGTAAAAGGGGATCCCAGCATCAGATAACTCCTATAAGAAGAATAGGATTTTTTTTTTTTTTTTTTTTTTTTTGTAGAGTGCAGGGCTGTTTTTGTTCCTTTTTGTCTTAATGAACTTCTTTAATTCACATTTCTTAACATTCAAAGATTATATTGCAATCAAAATCTGGGATCCCTGTAAACCAAACCCTAGCTCTGATTAAACAATGGGAAATCTGATTAAAGGAGATGCTACACGTGGGTCACAGGCAGTGGTTTGCTTTCAAATGTAACAGACCTCTAGGGAATAATTAAAAAAAAAGTTGGACTATGTATTGAGAGAATGTTGTTTAAAAAGGTGTGAGGATGTAAGGCTGCAAAGAATAAGCAATGTCTTCTGTACTGTGATCACTTTCCCTATCCTTGGCAAAATGTTCCCTTACGCCTTTTGCAGAGAAGCGTTGTTATTTTTTATTTTTTTAAGTTTATCAACTCACAAACTCTTTCAAAGTACTAGTTAAATTTATTGTAAGATAATGAATATGAAAATGCACACGTTGCAAAATTATGTATCTGTGGTTTAGCAATAAAACATTTCTGTTGGAACTTATGTTAAAGTTCTAATTGCAATATTTTACTATATAAATGTAAGCAAAAATAGAATATATTTTACACCTATCTGTCTTATTTCACATGGTGTTGAGAACAAACAGCTATATACCTAGTTCTCTGCAAACTTGAACCACTTCATTATCCTGCTTGTATTTAGAAAACTTTTAGGAGTGTCACTGACCTGTGAACAGAAATGTATAGGTTTCCCACAGCTAAGATGTACATTTCTGTCATTAGAAAAGCTATCATGTGCCTGTGAAAAAGCATACTTATATTCCATGTATATTGTAAAAATGTATTTAGCTTTGGCTTTTTTTTAATCTGCTTCCACCCCTAAATTTAGTATACCTTACTACATGGACAAATTGTAGGAAAATAATACCATGGCAAGTGTCACAAATCAAGTTACTAGTTTACTATGGCCTTTTGAAAAACTAAGATTATATGAATTAAATTTACAGGTACCATGTTAACAATTTAAGTAAAAAAAAAATCTATAGCATTAGTTAAAAATATTGGAAATACCATTTCAAAACCCAGCTGTGGTTTGTAACTGGCCAGGAGGATTTGTGGCATCCATTGGGCTCCAAGGGATCATATGGCCCATAGTTCAAGTACTTGGTGCTCTTTTTCTGTCTGTTTCCTGCCCAACATTCACGTTACTTTGTTGATCAATTGGATGCACAGTGGTCCAAATTACATTTGTTTAGCTGAGTGGCAGTTGAAAAGAAAAGGGTGGAATCTGTTATACGAGTTGGGGGGGTGGAACAAATAAACTGCTGAAACAAAAAGTTTCATATGGCAGGAGATGAGCCAACCAATGGTACATCTCCCCACAAAAAAAGGGTAAAACAAGTTTCTAAAACTTGTATTTGAGAATTACAGCTCAATAACGACACTTATTACAGTTTATACTATCAGGCTATCAATTTTAAAAAAATCATTACGTGCAGCTTTAATGCAATTTGTAAGACAAATGGAATTTGATTTAGTATCCGACTCCTGTAATGTCCTGTACAGTAATGGGCCATACACACTATAAGATTTTCTAAAGACTTTTTCCTTTTAGACTTACCAAAACCATATAATATGAGGTCAAACCTAAACACTTACAATTTGTATGCAATCTGGCAGGTAAATATGAAGGAAATCTAATCACAAAAGTTGGATAGTGTGTATCCAGCTTAACACTTAAGACTTGGAAAGGGAGGGGCAGCAGTGGGGCTCAGTCAGCTGTCCTACATACACATGGGATAAAGAACTTTCTAAAAGGACAAAAGAGAGAAGCTTATTCAGGCTGTTGCTGATCCTTCAGAGCAGATTTGCGTACAGTAAGTTGGAGGGAATTACTGTTCCAGGTGTCAGTCCTTCAAATTACACCTCCCCTTGCAAACAGCTGCAGATTCTGCGGTTCAGGCAAAGAAATGATGAAGTTCTGGAAGGCTCCGCTCCAAATGCAATCACCTTTTTATAGCATATAATAAAATCCATACAGCATATAGAGAACTCTGGTACAGTAGCAGCTGCGATGTTTCACACCCTTCACTGGTGCTTAATTATAGCTGACAAACACCACAACTGAGGAGACCGGTATATATGCATCAAGTAAACTACAAGCCAATCAATTTGCTGGTTAATCAATTACATAAACCTACCCACAATAATGCGTGGTTATTAGGCACATACGCGTGATGGAATAGCGACAGACAAGACCCAACCAATGCAAATGAGGACCATGGACCAATCCCTTCACCAGAGACCTCATCCGCATGGGTATATGGAGGTGAAAATAAAATTTAAAAATCCATGCAAATATACAAGTCACGCTCAATCATTTATCATAGTTGTATGGTCATCAAAACTATATATAAAATATAACCATATTGTAGACCACAACAAATCTACATAAAATAAGCATATGTTAAATACCCACAAAGTGTATAGAACTATTGAGAAAAATTGGGGAGAATATATACATGCGTATCAATGTACATCTAATAAGCCCCATATACGACAAACAAATCCCCAATATTCAAACAGTAGATATAAACCATACATTAAGATAGTTAATACACATGAAAGGAACCTATCCTCATTAAAGGAAGAGAAAAAGGGGGGGGGAGGGCACCAGCATGATCTTGCAACACTAATCATAAAAATGCGTACCAGACTGCAGGAGTAGACCATCTGTGCACTGGGTTGAAAAAAAAGGGGTGAGGTAGATATATTAAAACTGTTTTTAAAATGAATATCCTACCTTATTGCAAGTAATAATGTTAATGTCACAACAGTGTGTATCTACTCTCCTACAGTTAAGGGCTGGGATGGAAAGCCAGGTCACCAGGTTTGCTGTGTATTCTAATAGGGCTCTAAGTGCCGGGTCACACTTATGCGATGCGGGAAGGGTGCGAATTCGCAGCCTGTTCCCGCATCGCAAACGCACCCCTGGCAGTTCACACTGCCATATGCGATTCGCTGGGGGTGCCAATGAAATGTTAACGACACCCCCAGTTTGATCGCATATTGCAGTGCGATCTTTACAGTTCGCACAGGATCGGATCGCACAAGTGTGAACCACTGTGCGATCCGATCCTGATGCGGCTGAAAAAAAGGGTCCTGTGCAACTTTGGTGCGGGTGCAGTGCGAATTTCAGCCATACACCGCACAGCCGATCACATGTAATGAAGGAGCAGTGCGCTCCGATATTACATGCGATCGCCACAGCCGCAAGAGTGTGAACCGGCACTAAAAGCTCAGGACTTGATATCCAGAAATGCAAATTCTTTTGCAGGTAAGATAGTTGCTGTGCATTAGACCATTTTCTTTGCGTTTTTTTTAGTTTTTAAAAAAAAAAACAAAGTGTACTGTGTGTTTTGTACTCTAGGATCTCGAATGTTGCAGCTTTTTTTAAACCTTGTAGGATCCACTTGCTTCACCAGATCGTTACTGTAATATATTAACAAAAACCTATTTGCGCTGCTATCCCCACAAAGAACATCATATGATCAAACCGGGTGATCCAGTGAATTTCAACTGACCAGACTCTGTAACCCTTTTCATAGGTCTTAAAAACAAAGCTTAAGATAAAATGGCGTGGCCTTATTTCCTAATACCCCTATAAAAAATAATTTTACACAGAAATAATGTCAATATACAACAAAGTTTGCTATGTGTTTCTTCAGTTCTTCCTAAGCATGCATTAACACTTATTCACTCCACTTCTCACCCCTTGTGAACCAACACCAGTTGTTCTCTCATCTTATATTTCTGACTCACACATATAATGTAAGGTCACAAAAAGCATGTGTCCCCTTTAAATTGGTTCCTCTTGGCTCCAGCTCCTTTTTTTTCTCCACTACTGCAAGAGGCGGCAGGTGCCCTTTAAATGCAATCCCCGGTCCAGCAGGCTCCTTATATTCTCCAGTGTTCTAGCATTAGAGCAAAGACAAGAGCTACATAATGATTTAAACTTTTAAAACCCACTCACTTTGTAGTACACTCACAAATAAAACTGCTTAAGTTCACCACTATATGACAGCATCCCAACAACACTGCCGGTATCCTGGCTGGCTACTACAGAAACCGCCCTTCTGAGTTTTGCAAACCACATGTTAGCATCGTCCAAGCTCCTCTCCAATGTGTTTAGTCACCAGGGCATGTAATTTCTTCAGGGGCAATTTCGTTAGAGGACAGATCATGTTCAGATGCCCCTGTAGACTTCAATACGTGTGGTGTACAAAAAGACCTTTTAAAGGAACACTTATAGAACATTTAGTATAGGTTTTAAAAAAAACATCATGTTTCTTAACACTTTTCACAATTTCACAATAAGGATCCCAGTGGCCTCCAGTTTTTGGGTTGAGAATAGTACAGAAGAGCCAGGAGAGAAAGCAGTAAAATTGAAGGCACTTAGTAAGGGCTCTTTCACACGGGCGGTCCGATCAGATCCGCCTGTCAGTTTTTTAGGCGGATCTGATCGGATCCTCCATGCAGCTCTATGGGGCAGCGGGTGTCAGCGGAGGTCACCTCCGCTGACACCCGCTGCCATCCGCATCCGATCCTGTGCTGAAATCTGGACGGAGGGAAACCCTATTTTTCCATCCGTTCAGTAATCGGAGCGGAGCAGATCTGATGAGAGCGGACAAGCGGTCCGCTCTCCTCCGATCCCCCATAGAGGGCAGCGGGTGCTGAGACACCTCCCTCTCCGCTCTGCAAGCGGAGACGGAGCTGTCATCCGCCCGGCTCAGCGGGGATCGCGGATCGATCCCCGCTGAGCAACACGGATCCGCCTGCGGAGGCGGACCGTGTGAAAGAAGCCTAAGAGTCCAGGTGCATATTTGAGTTAAAAACCTTGTCCCCAAATGGTCTAAATACAGACTTTGACCTGAATTGCTTCATTAAAATTTTTGTAATGGGATCGGTATTATGCATTTGTAGCTCTAGGGGGCATTATGTAGTATTGTTAGTGCATGTTTTTAGTATTCTATTTGTTTTTATGATTTTTTTTTTTTTTTTTTGTTAATGTAATCATGGTTTTAATTTAGAATATTTTGTTGTTTAATGATTTTTAACTCGTGGCCAGTGAGTTAAACGTTTTGCAGGGACACATATGACCACACGCCCTCAGTCCATGTCATGGTGTTACTCTGGCCAACAGCCCCCCACTTCAGGGGAGAGGAGGATCTGTCTCAGGAGTGTTGGCCACTGTCTTGGCTGGACTGGCAAGTATACCCCCATTCTCTCGGGTGCGGTGGTGGGCTGCAGGTGCTCCTTAGGGTGGTTGGCCCTGTGGGTTCGCCTCCTCCCTTGCAGGTCTACATTGTAGTCTTCAAGCTATCAACCCCCCCACCCAAGGACACATGGCTTGCCTGATTTCCACCTGTATCTACCTGTCCTGCCTGGGTCCCCTGACTAGCGTGCAGCCCCTTGGTTTTGCCCTGCAATGGTCTGCTGGTGGTGGGGTGCAATTATTTCCATGTGCTTCACCCCCCCCCCCCCAGTATGTGGGAGTCGCGGGATTGCCATGTGTAGATTCCTGTCCTGCCTAGGTCCCCTGAAGGAGCACCCCCTGGTTTTACCCTGTTAAGGTCTGCTGGTGACTGGGTGCCACTGTTTCTATGTGTCCCTTTCCCCTTACCCAGTGTTTTGCTTGTGTCTTAAGGTTCTTTGCGGTATACGCCAAGGAAGCTTTCTAATCTATCTCCCCCCCCCCATTTCCTGCTACATCATATCCTGTAGCCTGACTTCCTCATAAACCTTATTTGGTTAATTTGCATATCAATAGGAGGCCTTGCTTCTAAAACAATGCATGGTCTTAATTCTATCTTTTATGCTATAAAAAAATCACAAAAATACCCAAAGCAACACACCCCCACACCCCATGGTTCTGTGCCCGGAGGCTGTGGTGGGTGTGGTGCAGGGTTCAATCCTGCACACCCTCTGTGTGCTTGTACATGTTTCTTCCATTGGGCTTCCTCCGTGAGTGGTTCAGCTGGCCATCCTTTCATGCCGCAGCTTTGTGGCCTACTTGGCAGGCTATGTAGCCCCCCATCTTGCATTAGGACATTATTATTATTATTATTATACAGGATTTATATAGCGCCAACAGTTTGCGCAGCGCTTTACAATGTGAAGGAAGACAATACAGTTACAATACAGTTCAAAACAGGAGAAACTAGAGGGCCCTGCTCGTTAGAGCTTACAATCTAGAAGGGAGGGTCAAGTGAAACAAAAGGCAATAACTGGGGGATGGGTTTATGGAGAAAAGGAGGTACATTTGTTAGGGGTTGGTAGGATAGGCTTCTCTGAAGAGGAGGGTTTTCAGAGATCGCCTAAAAGCTAATAGAGTGGGGGATAATCGGACAGATAAGGGTAAGGAGTTCCATAGGATTGGAGAGGCTCTGGAAAAGTCCTGGAGGCGAGCATGGGAGGAGGTGATGAGTGAGCTAGAGAGAGAGTTTTGAGAAGAACGAAGAGAGCGATTAGGTTGGTATTTTGAGATGAGGCTGGTGATGTAGCTGGGGGCTAGGCTGTGGATTGCTTTGTAAGATCTTGTAAGTATTTTGAATTTAATTCGTTGGGTGAGCGGAAGCCAGTGGAGGGCTTGACAGAGCGGAGCGGCGGACACTGAGCGATTGGTGAGGTGGATGAGTCTGGCGGCAGCATTCATGATGGATTGAAGGGGGGATAGCCTGTGTAGAGGTAAGCCAATGAGAAGGGAATTGCAGTAGTCGAGGCGCGAGATGACCAGGGAGTGAACTAGGAGTTTTGTTGTGTCTTTGGTTA
The DNA here is from genome assembly GCF_965119305.1 of Pelophylax lessonae. Lineage (NCBI taxonomy): Eukaryota > Metazoa > Chordata > Amphibia > Anura > Ranidae > Pelophylax > Pelophylax lessonae. The sequence continues at coordinate 328,287,911 of NC_138772.1, forward strand.
GAAAGGGGCGTATTTTGGAGATGTTGCGGAGGCTGAGGCGGCAAGATTTGGAGAGCGATTGGATGTGGGGTTTGAAGGAGAGTTCAGAGTCCAGGACAACACCTAAGACCTTGGCATGTGGGGATAGGCTGATGGTAATGCCATTGATATTGACGGAGAAATCAGGGGAAGGGGCACGCGGTGGAGGAAAAATTATAAGTTCGGTTTTGTATGGATTTAGTTTGAGGAAGTGGTGAGACATCCAGACCGATATATCTGATAGTAAATTAGTGATGCGTGAGGAGACTGAGGGAGAGAGCTGAGGAGTGGATAGGTAGATTTGGGTATCGTCAGCGTAGAGGTGGTATTGGAAGCCGTGGGAGGCTATCAACTGACCTAGAGAGGAGGTGTAGATTGAAAATAGGAGGACATTCACCTACACATGAGTTTGAGTCCGCCTGGGAGACTGGCACCTGTTTCTGGCGGGGTGGTGGGTGGATACTGGGCAGGCTGTGGTGTTGCCATGCTGACTCGGGGCACCTGCCCTCCTCATGGTGCCATTGGCAATCTTGGTGTGGCCTCAGCTTTTTGGTAATACCCTTCCAGCGGCTCTCTGCAGGAGCAGGTCACCTCCAGAACTTGGTCTCCTCTGCCAACACCTGCAGCGGGTGGTGAATGTGGAGTCCTCTCCTCTCCCCTTAATGGTGCCCTGAGGCATGTTGTGTATCCCCTCCCTGGAGGTCAGGTGGCTGTGTTTCCTGCCTTCCAATGGGTCCTTTGTCCTCCTTTCATCGTGGGATGTTCTGCAGATGGGAAGTTGACCATCTAAATGTCCTCGGTGCTGAGAAATACAGGCTGATACTTATCCATCATGCCATGCAATCAAGGAGGCGTGTGATTAGTCTCAAATTTATTCTGCAGCAACACAATGACCCTAAATTTGTCATTAATAACTATAAACTTGAGATCTGAGAGATAACGCCCAATGTAATCTGAGATCCAGCATTCCACACCTTTCTGATTTCTGAGCAATAAAAACTTGGTATTTACTCCACAAGTTTATCCAAAACTACAAAATGTTTTGGCTGCAATTGGGGTTAAAGCACTAAAAAATAGATTTGAAATGGTTTGAAGATTGCACAGCATCAGGGAAGTATTTTTCCTGACAGACTCCATGGCAGCATACGTTTTTGGTAGCTCCGTCCTCGCTCCTACCCTATAAGACCCCACTCCCATAAATTTTGAGGCTGAGCCAGAGGCCGAGTTCCTTTTTATTTTTTTTCCCTGCTCACTCAGAGGACCGATTTTGTTTGAAGTTTTCCTACCATTATGAAGTGTCGGCGGCTGGGTCCCGTGAAGGACCAGTTGTGCAGATGTAAAGCGCATCCTGTGGCATCCAGAAGCCTTTCAGGATAGCTCAAGTGGTCACAGAGTACCAAGTTTTTAGCTTGGTGGTGTTTGGCACACATATATGCAGAGGATTGATGCCTGGAGAATGGGCCCTGCCATTGGCGGGTGATTGGATTGGCCCGTAGCCCTGCTATCAGCAGGTGGCTGTTAAGTATGCAAGCATGGATAATCAAGTGATTACTGTGTCCCCAGATAGCTGGGTGGTGTTTTGGCACACATAGCACTTCTATCTTGCAGCACTGGATTGCTCAGTTCAATCCCCAAACAGGACGCTTCTACCTGCATTGCAGGATGTCAGATGGAACACTTATTAGGTAGAGGTTTTCCAGCATAAGGAGTCACCTTTTTTGTTGACATAGCCTTCTTGAGATTGGCCATATGCATGGAGTTGACATTGGAGGATGCTGTGTTCTTTTTAGGGGTATATTCAATCATGATGATTGGTTGTGTCCTTTAGTGTTGCATCATCTTCTGGGGTTAACTTTGTGTTGGCCTTGTCCCTAGGGTGTATATTTGTCTGCAGTTGCAGCCTGTGAACCTGTTTAAACCCTCGCCTCCCTTCCAATGCAATGGAAGTTGGGATAAAGAATATTATTTCTACCCTAAAGAATAATTCTGAAAAGTGGGACAATCTTTTGTCTGCATTACCAGAGTTTAAACTGTCCTCTTCAAAGGCTAGGTTCGTTTGATAGAAAAGAGCTTGGATTGCGTTTAGTCTGGCCTCCTGCCTCGGAGTAAATGTCTGCCAAATGAAAAAAGACTGCAGTTCAAGAGTCATTGTCTAACTCCAAAGAGGTTTGCTTCTGTAGTCCCGACTTGGAGTCCAGGAAGAATTGAAGAGAGGGACTTTAACCAAGATATCAGCAAAGAGCTCCACTTCTGGGGGAGAGGTTGCCTATTGTTTTTTTTTTTTTTCAGATTGTGCCACCTATACATATTCTATGGGTACCTGGTTACTCCACCTTCTGATGAGTACAGCTTCAGTCTAGGATGCTGGAACCCTCAGGTCAAACATTTTATGCCATGTTGAAGAAACAGTCACCTTCAAACCTCTGACTGTGCCATGAGGAATCCTTTGCTCCAGTAACAATAGACAAGTTCTGCTAGCTAGTGATGTCGCGAACCTAAAATTCGCCGTTCGCGAACGGCGAACGCGAACATCGGCAAATGTTCGCGAACCGGCGAACCGGGCGAACCGCCATAGACTTCAATTGGCAGGCGAATTTTAAAACACACAGGGACTCTTTCTGGCCACAATAGTGATGGAAAAGTTGTTTCAAGGGGACTAACACCTGGACTGTGGCATGCCGGAGAGGGATCACGCAAAAAAAAGTTCTTAAAAATTATAATTTTTTGATAGAGAGCCAATTATTGGAAAAATTAAAAAAAAATAAAAATAAAAAATTTCTTTGGATTTAGCATCTGGGGGGTCTAAAAAGTGTACCTGTGAAGTTTCAGCTCTGTAGCATGTCCAGAACCCCTAAAAAACAGCATTTGTCTTATATTTTCAGGAATATGGCTTCTCTGCGGCTGGCTTTTTCTCTTGCAGGCATTTATCGGGCATTTTTTTAGGCAGGCATGTCATTTTTTGTATTTAGTGTCTGGGGGGTCTAAAAAGTGTACCTGTCAAGTTTCAGCTCTGTAGCATGTCCAGAGCCCCTAAAAAACAGCATTTTTCTTATATTTTCAGGAATACGGCTTCTCTGCGGCTGGCTTTTTCTCTTGCAGGCATTTAGCGGGCATTTTTTTAGGCAGGCATGTAATTTTTTGTATTTAGTGTCTGGGGGGTCTAAAAAGTGTACCTGTCAAGTTTCAGCTCTGTAGCATGTCCAGAACCCCTAAAAAACAGCATTTTTCTTATATTTTCAGGAATATGGCTTCTCTGCGGCTGGCTTTTCTTCTTGCAGGCATTTAGCGGGCATTTTTTTAGGCAGGCATGTCATTTTTTGTATTCAGTGTCTGGGGGGTCTAAAAAGTGTACCTGTCAAGTTTCAGCTCTGTAGCATGTCCAGAACCCCTAAAAAACAGCATTTTATTATATTTTCAGTAATACGGCTTCTCTGCGGCTGGCTTTTTCTCTTGCAGGCATTTATCGGGCATTTTTTTAGGCAGGCATGTCATTTTTTGTATTTAGTGTCTGGGGGGTCTAAAAAGTGTACCTGTCAAGTTTCAGCTCTGTAGCATGTCCAGAACCCCTAAAAAACAGCATTTTTCTTATATTTTCAGGAATACGGCTTCTCTGCGGCTGGCTTTTTCTCTTGCAGGCATTTAGCGGGCATTTTTTTAGGCAGGCATGTCATTTTTTGTATTTAGTGTCTGGGGGGTCTAAAAAGTGTACCTGTCAAGTTTCAGCTCTGTAGCATGTCCAGAACCCCTAAAAAACAGCATTTTTATTATATTTTCAGTAATACGGCTTCTCTGCGGCTGGCTTTTACTCTTGCAGGCATTTATCGGGCATTTTTTTAGGCAGGCATGTCATTTTTTGTATTTAGTGTCTGGGGGGTCTAAAAAGTGTACCTGTCAAGTTTCAGCTCTGTAGCATGTCCAGAACCCCTAAAAAACAGCATTTTTATTATATTTTCAGGAATACGGCTTCTCTGCGGCTGGCTTTTTCTCTTGCAGGCATTTAGCGGGCATTTTTTTAGGCAGGCATGTCATTTTTTGTATTTAGTGTCTGGGGGGTCTAAAAAGTGTACCTGTCAAGTTTCAGCTCTGTAGCATGTCCAGAACCCCTAAAAAAACAGCATTTTTATTATATTTTCAGTAATACGGCTTCTCTGCGGCTGGCTTTTTCTCTTGCAGGCATTTATCGGGCATTTTTTTAGGCAGGCATGTCATTTTTTGTATTTAGTGTCTGGGGGGTCTAAAAAGTGTACCTGTCAAGTTTCAGCTCTGTAGCATGTCCAGAACCCCTAAAAAACAGCATTTTTCTTATATTTTCAGGAATACGGCTTCTCTGCGGCTGGCTTTTTCTCTTGCAGGCATATATATCAGTGGTGGGTGGGCAGTGGCACAGTACACTCTCTGTGGACCTGGCAGCAGTCACTGGCACCCAGGCAACTGCAATTTAAAAAATATATATATATTTTTTTTACTTTGCAAGCTGCTGTGCCACTTTATATATCAGTGGTGGGTGGGCAGTGGCACAGTACACTCTCTGTGGACCTGACAGCAGTCACTGGCACCCAGGCAACTGCAATTTAAAAAATATATATATATTTTTTTACTTTGCAAGCTGCTGTGCCACTTTATATATCAGTGGTGGGTGGGCAGTGGCACAGTACACTCTCTGTGGACCTGACAGCAGTCACTGGCACCCAGGCAACTGCAATTTAAAGAAATATATATTTTTTTACTTTGCAAGCTGCTGTGCCACCTTATATATCAGTGGTGGGTGGGCAGTGGCACAGTACACTCTCTGTGGACCTGACAGCAGTCACTGGCACCCAGGCAACTGCAATTTTAAAAAAATATATTTTATTTTACTTTGCAAGCTGCTGTGCCACCTTATATATCAGTGGTGGGTGGGCAGTGGCACAGTACACTCTCTGTGGACCTGACAGCAGTCACTGGCACCCAGGCAACTGCAATTTAAAAAAATATATATATTTTTTTTACTTTGCAAGCTGCTGTGCCACCTTATATATCAGTGGTGGGTGGGCAGTGGCACAGTACACTCTCTGTGGACCTGACAGCAGTCACTGGCACCCAGGCAACTGCAATTTAAAAAATATATATATATTTTTTTACTTTGCAAGCTGCTGTGCCACCTTATATATCAGTGGTGGGTGGGCAGTGGCACAGTACACTCTCTGTGGACCTGACAGCAGTCACTGGCACCCAGGCAACTGCAATTTAAAAAAATATATATATTTTTTTTTACTTTGCAAGCTGCTGTGCCACCTTATATATCAGTGGTGGGTGGGCACACAGTGGCACTGCAGTGGGCACAGTACACTCTGTGGACCTGACAGTCACTGGCAGCCCAGGCAACTGCAATAATAAAAAATATTTTTTTTTTCAATTTATTGCAACAAGATGCTGTGCCAACGTATATATATCAGTGGTGGGCAGTGCACTGCAGTGGGTACAGTGCACTCTGTGGACCTGACACAGCACTCACTGCAATTATGACAGAGGAAAAAAAAATATTTTTTAAAATGCCAGGTACTGTGCCTGTGCCACCCGAAATGAGTGTGGTGTGCACACAGTACAGTCTGTGGCCTCTCACACACAGCGGGCAGGCAACTGCAGTGTACAATAGATATATATATATATATATATATATAAAGAAAAAAATCTATTACCTTACCAGCCCTTAAAAGGGCTTTTGGGGACACTATATATATATATATATATATATATATATATATATATATATATATATATATATATATATGTATATATATAAATAAAAAAATCCTCAATTACCAGCCCTTAAAAGGGCTTTTGGGGACACTAGATAGATATAGATATATATATATATATGAAGAAACAACTCAATTACCAGCCCTTAAAAGGGCTTTTGGGGACGCTAGGTATATATATATATATATATATATATATATATATATATATATAAAAAAAAAAACACAAATACCAGCCCTTAGAAGGGCTTTTTGGGGTGCTGATATTACAGCAGTAGTGGACCAAGAACACTGCAAGACCAGGAACACTGACTAACTGTCCCTAGCTTAACAGCAGCAGCAGCAGCAGCTCTCCCTACTCTCACTACACACACTGCTTCAGAATGATCTAAGATGGATGCTGCCCTTGCTTATTTATAGGAAGTGGGAGGGAGGTACGCTGATTGGCTGGAAATGTGTCTGCTGACTGTAAAGTTCAGGGTCAAAGTTTGCCTCAATGATGTCTTATGGGGGGCGGACCGAACATCGCATATGTTCGCCGGCAGCGGCGAACGCGAACATGCTAAGTTCGCCGGGAACTGTTCGCCGGCGAACAGTTCTATACATCTCTACTGCTAGCCAACATCAAATCTTACTGTCTCAAGGGACAGCAATTCCAATTGCAGCAGATATGATTCTAAGATGAGTACTATTGTTGCTCAGAGGAATGCCTATTTCCAACAACGGAGCTGTCTTTTCTGACATTCTTCTGTTTCTACATGCGTCAAGACATTATGCATCATACATGTCTGCTGGTTGGATTCTCGATCCATTCCCTCTCTAGACAGGGATCCCTGTCAAGAATACAGAAGGAGTATTCAACCCTACAAGAGGTTGGCTGGCTGGCTAGCCTTTCAAAAAGGGTAATAGAACTCCTACGGAAATCTTGTGTATCTGAGAGCTTAATTCATTACGGTTCAGAATACATTAGTTTTGCCACTAGAGCATAAAGGTAGTAGGACGCTGGGTTATCCTGGCTTTCCTCTCTTCCCCTGTCAGCAATTCAATGCCTAATGATGAAGACCATGATCTTTCCCATCCCTATATTGAGGTGGGCTCAATGGAGAAGGCTTCCTGTCTGGAAGGAGTTTTTTTCTCAAATGTTGAATATGCACCCAGCTATTCATGTCTTGCAAACAGGCAGATGAAGTCTTGGGTGCTGGTGCAGAGCTATTGCCAGTGGAACTCCCATGTTGGGAAGTTGTTTTGAACATTTTGGCTTGTCCTTATATGCTATCTTTGCCTTTTGTCACCTGACAGCAGGCTTTTTTAGTCTCAGATGATGCTGAAAAACATCACAGTGGTGTCCTACATCAAGGGGCCGGTCAGAAACTGCAGAGCCAGTGTACTGAGAGCGGTAGAGATGACTGTTATCTGGGTGAAGAGGAATCTCTCTATTATTTCATTAAGTTTACATTCAGAATTTCTGTGAAGAATCCATATTTTGTGCCCCAGTTGGGCAACAAGTCACTCCTACATCCAGATCCCTTCAAGTTGATTTAAACTATGAGCAAGATTTCAGATTTAGTTCTGCTAGCATCTCCTTACTATTACAAGCTGAAAAGCTTTTTCCTTGGACCAAGCCTTGGGTGTGGATGCTGTGACAGATCAGGAAAGGTCTCGCAAGCCATATGCTTTCCATCCAGTCTGATCCATATACAGTTTTTTTTTTGGGGTGTCTTTTGCTAAACACCATGGCAAGTATTAGTTATTCCCCATTGGCCAAACAGGCCAATGGGGATACGGGGTTATCGGATGCCTGTCCTTTCTTTCACATTAAAACTTCTGTCAATGCTGTATAGTGCAATACTCCACTCTTGTTCATCTCTTCCAGTTTCTCTTCTTGAGAAGAAGAGACTGTTTGTTTTTTTTCTCTAAGCTGATATCTATAAATCCTGCAACAGGATTTGAATAAAGCTTGTTCAATTTGAACTGCTTTTTCTTTTGGCTTCAGTCCTTAGGTCAGGTAGATTCTGGATTTCAACTGATCTTAGAGGGCAGATCTCTGAAGTACCTGTTATCCACTGTTTCATGGGTGGGCTATGCCTTACTCATCTAGTACTTTGATGGGGGGCTGCATCTGAAACTCTAGGGAAGGCCAAGACTCTCAAGGTGACATTTACTACTTGCTCTGGGCTTCCTTGCCAGCTACAGATGGGATCTCTTTTCAGTCAAGCTTGGGTAAGGACACAGGATTGAAGACATGCATTCTAAGATATATCTCATTAGCCAGTAATTTTGCCAAGATCAGAGCTTTAGGCTAGAAAGGATCCTTCGGTGCCTTACAGTTCCAGGTGGGATCTCCTCCAATCCAGTTGAAGTAAGGATTAAGCCACGATGACAATCTTTCAAAGGGCTACATTCTCAGCAGGAAGTTTGCCAGAATTAGGGTTTTTAGGACCCTTTGGCAGCTTGCTGCTCTAGATGAGATCTCTTTCATTCCAGTTTAGTGTAATGGCTTGATCATGAATGCATTCTCTCTATGCATTTTTTCCCTCGGTCAGGAGGTCTGCCAGGATCTGGGCTATGAGGGATCCTTGTTGGCATTCTGCCTAGTTTGGGTAGTGTTTATATCCATACCAGGTTGCATTCTGAGGTGGCTTCGGCATTCTATGCGCTCAGAAGATTTTTTCCTCCCATATGCAGGACCACGAAGGATAACTGATTTCATAGATATTGGGATACTTTGAGCATGTTCACAAGCTACAGCTGTGCTCAGAGTTTTTGGACATCTGTACCTCACTGGCAGAATCGGCCGGATAGACATACTGTCCAGAATCATCTCTGGATGGGTCATTCTAGCTAGCCAACAGGCTTAATAGAGCTTAGGGCCTGGTTCCTATAGGATTAGGAGTGTGTGGACTTCATGGACCTCCCTGTGAAAGGGCACCAGGATATTTGTAGGGAAATGGCATGTCTTCCATTCAGACTGTTCTGGCTCATTGTTGGGTGTTGCTAGCTTCCATATACTGTTAATATCTATCCATAAGGTTTCTGTTGGCTATGATTAAACCCTTGTTTTTTTGTGGGCTAGCTAGTAGTATCAAAATACTGAAGCCAGAGACTGGCAGTTATATATTATTTTCACTGTAAAACAAAGAAAAGAGGGGGCACCAACCTTGCGCATTACCAAAGCGGTATCTTTAATACTGTATAAATAGAGAGATACTCATAAACATATTCAGTGACCTGGTTGGTTGTTTGAGTATTTCTCTTTTTATACACTATTTAAGATACCACTTGGGTAGTGCACAGAGTTGGTGCACCCTCTTTTTTTTTTTTTGTTTTACAGTGGTTTCATTGGCCCCCCTGACTCTTAGAGGGCAGCAAAACCTGTGCTTTTCTTTGAATCGCCAAAAACCTGTGATATATCCATTTCCCATTACACCACCATCGAGCACAGGAGAATACTATTGTACTGTATATCCAACATTTTCAGTAGGCAGTCAGCAACGATGGCCTGCATATTCCTCCCAGTACAGGCTTTCTGTTTTTCTTCACACCTGAGCATTTGAAATTAGGCATATGATTATTCCATTTACTCTGGCTTCCAACAACATTTTAAATTGGCCTTGACACATGAGGCCAGAAGCAGGGGCTCGCAAGCAATGTTACAGGCTGCACAATGCTGATGACATTGGGAACCCATCCTACCAGCTCCCAATCATTGGTAGTTGACTGTGAGCTGTGGATGACCGCTCAGTCACAGTTCTGAGGCTGTTAATTGAGCATGTCCTAAAACAAGACAGTACTACATATATAGTATGCAGTGGCTGGGTGTCGAGGTCCACCTACCCTGCCACTGCATATGAATGTATTAATGTCCTAAATGGTTACAAATATATAAGCTCCTCCCTGTCTCTTGAGCTTCTACATTGGTCCTTAAAGCAAACTTAAATTGAGAGAAATATAGTGGC